>NC_092340.1:53182500-53850000 GCF_046630445.1 Rutidosis leptorrhynchoides
TCTTGTCTATTTTACAGTATAAAAACACAAAATGGATAGACAACCCAATATTTTAAGAGACCTACCCGGAGACATGATTGATGAAATCTTGTCTAGAGTCGGTCAGAATTCTTCGGCACAACTATTTACGGCAAAATCAGTTTGTAAGACATTCGAAGAACGTTCCAAGAATGTCTTGGTTTATAAGAGACTTTCGTTTGAAAGATGGGGGATATCATATTGGGAAACCCATAAGTTACGATGTGTTTACTTTAACGCAGATATTGCGGGGAACCCAAATGCTATTTTACACAACGGGTTAAGAAATTATTTTGACTCAATGTATCCGAATATAGGACTTCATGATTTAGAAAAAGCGGCTAACATGCAACATAAAGAAGCATGCTATGCTTACGGGTTAGTAATGTTCGCTTCTCACCAAAGTGAGAAAAAGAACATCGGGCTACAACTATTAAACAAAACGTTCCCACAAGTGACGGAGTCGGTAATTGGGGTAAGAAATGAGGTTTTTAGGTTATTACGAGACTGTTGGTCATTACGTAACCCTCGTCCCTTTGACGACGTTATAACATGCTGTCTTATCAACGGCCATAACGGTTATGTTCCACAAAACCAAGGATGGGAAGTAGTCCTAGTAAAACCAGAATGCATGACTTGTTTCTGGACGTATGAATTATGTGTCTTTATTGCCTTTGCTGAACGACTTGTGTACTAGCTAGAATTATCTTCGCAACTATCTTGTATCAAAGATATCGTGTGCTATATTTCATGCTTTATGTAAAATAAGCGGTGTTGTAAGTTTGTAAAATATTGTATAAAAGTTTGAACGCGAAATATTATTATAATCAGTTTTTCATATAGAATTGTAGTAGTTGAATTGTATATTAGCTACTAAGTATGAACTTAACGGGTAGGTACTACCCGAATTTAAACTTATAAAACGCTAATATGAAGAAAAAGCTTTTATAAATGAGTTCATATTATGCTACGAAATACTATTAACTACTCTTAATATTTTGTATGATTAACTTGTTCCATTTGACTATTTTAAAGGAAATGGCACCGACTACTCGACACACCGTGAATATGAATGAAGAGGAATTCCGTACTTTTCTAGCTTCAAACATAGCCGCAGTACAGGCTGCGCTACATACCAACAATAACCTTGGATCTAGCAGTACAGGAAATAGTGTAGGATGCACCTATAAAGAATTTACTGCCTGCAAACCTTTGGAATTTGATGGAACCGAAGGACCGATCGGATTGAAACGGTGGACCGAGAAGGTTGAATCGGTGTTTGCCATAAGTAAGTGTACTGAAGAGGACAAAGTGAAGTACGCTACGCATACCTTCACAGGTTCTGCGTTAACATGGTGGAATACCTATCTAGAGCAAGTGGGACAAGATGATGCGTACGCACTACCGTGGTCAGCATTCAAGCACTTGATGAACGAGAAGTACCGTCCCAGAACCGAGGTCAATAAGCTCAAGACAGAACTTAGAGGGTTACGAACCCAAGGATTTGATATTACCACGTACAAAAGATGATTCACAGAATTGTGCCTATTGTGTCCGGGAGCGTTCGAAGATGAGGAAGAGAAGATCGACGCGTTTGTGAAAGGATTACCGGAAAGAATCCAAAAAGATATAAGTTCACACGAGCCCGCCTCCATACAACAGGCATGTAGAATGGCTCACAAACTAGTGAACCAGATTGAGGAAAGAATTAAAGAACAGACGGCTGAAGAAGCCAATGTGAAGCAAGTCAAAAGAAAGTGGGAGGAAAACGGTGATAAGAATCACCAATACAACAACAACAGCAATTATAATAATAATCGCAACAATTATCCCAACAATCGCAGCATCAATCGCAACTACAACAAACGGCCCAACAACAACAACAACAACAACACCAACAACAACAACAGCAACTACAACAATCATCCTAACAACAATAACAACCGCAACAACAACAACAATCAGAAGCAGCTATGCCAAAGGTGTGAAAAGTATCACTCGGGGTTCTGCACCAAATTTTGCAACAAGTGTAAAAGAAATGGTCATAGCGCGGCGAAGTGTGAGGTCTACGGAATAGGGGTTAATAGAACGAAAGGAACAAATGGTGTCGGAACGAGTAATGGCGGAGCAAGTAGTGTCAGAGCAAGTTATGCCAATGTAGTTTGTTATAAATATGGAAAACCGGGCCACATTATTAGAAATTGCCCGAACCAGGAGAACACGAATGGACAAGGCCGCGGAAGAGTTTTCAATATTAATGCGGCAGAGGCACAGAAAGACCCGGAGCTTGTTTCGGGTACGTTTCTTATTGACAATAAATCTGCTTACGTTTTATTTGATTCGGGTGCGGATAGAAGCTATATGAGTAGAGATTTTTGTGCTAAATTAAGTTGTCCATTGACACTGTTGGATAGTAAATTTTTACTCGAATTAGCAAACGGTAAATTAATTTCAGCAGATAATATATGCCAGAATCGAGAAATTAAACTGGGTAGCGAAATATTTAAGATTGATTTGATACCAGTAGAGTTAGGGAGTTTTGATGTAATAGTTGGCATGGACTAGCTGAAGAAGGTGAAAGCAGAGATCGTATGTTATAAAAATGCAATTCGCATTGTACGAGAAGAAGGAGAACCCTTAATGGTGTACGGAGAAAAGGGCAACATGAAGCTACATCTTATTAGTAATTTGAAGGCACAAAAACTAATAAGAAAAGGTTGCTATGCTGTTTTAGCACACGTCGAGAAAGTACAAACTGAAGAAAAGAGCATCAATGATGTTCCCGTCGCAAAAGAATTTCCCGATGTATTTTCGAAAGAATTACCGGGACTACCTCCACATCGATCTGTTGAATTTCAAATAGATCTTGTACCAGGAGCTGCACCAATAGCTCGTGCTCCTTATAGACTCGCACTCAGCGAGATGAAAGAACTGCAAAGCCAACTGCAAGAACTATTAGAACGTGGTTTCATTCGACCAAGCACATCACCATGGGGAGCTCCTGTTTTGTTTGTCAAGAAGAAGGATGGTACATTTAGGTTGTGTATTGACTACAGAGAGTTGAACAAACTTACCATCAAAAACCGTTATCCACTGCCGAGAATTGACGACTTATTTGATCAACTACAAGGCTCGTCTGTTTATTCAAAGATTGACTTACGTTCCGGGTATCATCAAATGCGGGTAAAATAAGATGATATTCTAAAGACTGCTTTCAGAACACGTTATGGTCATTACGAGTTTATGGTCATGCCGTTTGGTTTAACTAATGCACCAGCTGTGTTCATGGACCTTATGAACCGAGTGTGTGGACCATACCTTGACAAGTTTGTCATTGTTTTCATTGATGACATACTTATTTACTCAAAGAATGACCAAGAACACGGTGAACATTTGAGAAAAGTGTTAGAAGTATTGAGGAAGGAAGAATTGTACGCTAAGTTTTCAAAGTGTGCATTTTGGTTGGAAGAAGTTCAATTCCTCGGTCACATAGTGAACAAAAAAGGTATTAAGGTAGATCCGGCAAAGATAGAAACTGTTGAAAAGTGGGAAACCCCGAAAACTCCGAAACACATACGCCAATTTTTAGGACTAGCTGGTTACTACAGAAGGTTCATCCAAGACTTTTCCAGAATAGCAAAACCCTTGACTGCATTAACGCATAAAGGGAAGAAATTTGAATGGAAGGATGAACAAGAGAAGGCGTTTCAATTATTGAAGAAAAAGCTAACTACGGCACCTATATTGTCATTGCCTGAAGGGAATGATGATTTTGTGATTTATTGTGACGCATCAAAGCAAGGTCTCGGTTGTGTATTAATGCAACGGACGAAGGTGATTGCTTATGCATCTAGACAATTGAAGATTCACGAGCAAAATTATACGACGCATGATTTGAAATTAGGCGCGGTTGTTTTTGCATTAAAGACTTGGAGGCACTACTTATATGGGGTCAAAAGTATTATATATACCGATCACAAAAGTCTTCAACACATATTTAATCAGAAACAACTGAATATGAGGCAGCGTAGGTGGATTGAATTGTTGAATGATTACGACTTTGAGATTCATTACCACCCGGGGAAGGTAAATGTGGTAGCCGACGCCTTGAGCAAAAAGGACAGAGAACCCATTCGAGTAAAATCTATGAATATAATGATTCACACTAACCTTACTACTCAAATAAAGGAGGCGCAATAAGGAGTTTTAAAAGAGGGAAATTTAAAGGATGAAATACCCAAAGGATCGGAGAAGCATCTTAATATTCGGAAATGGTACTTAGAGAAGCTCATAAAACCAGATACTCAATACATCCTGGAACGGGGAAGATGTACAAGGATCTTAAGAAATATTTTTGGTGGCCAGGTATGAAAGCCGATATTGCTAAATATGTAGGAGAATGTTTGACGTGTTCTAAGGTCAAAGCTGAACATCAGAAACCATCAGGTCTACTACAACAACCTGAAATCCCGGAATGGAAATGGGAAAACATTACCATGGATTTCATTACTAAATTTCCAAGGACTGCAAGTGGTTATGATACTATTTGGGTAATAGTTGATCGTCTCACCAAGTTAGCACACTTCCTGCCAATAAGAGAAGATGACAAGATGGAGAAGTTAGCACGACTGTATTTGAAGGAAGTCGTCTCCAGACATGGAATACCAATCTCTATTATCTCTGATAGGGATGGCAGATTTATTTCAAGATTCTGGCAGACATTACAGCAAGCATTGGGAACTCGTCTAGACATGAGTACTGCCTATCATCCACAAACTGATGGGCAGAGTGAAAGGACGATACAAATGCTTGAAGACATGCTACGAGCTTGTGTTATTGATTTCGGAAACAGTTGGGATCGACATCTACCGTTAGCAGAATTTTCCTACAACAACAGCTACAATTCAAGCATTGAGATGGCGCCGTTTGAAGCACTTTATAGTAGAAAGTGCAGGTCTCTGATTTGTTGGAGTGAAGTGGGGGATAGACAGATTACGGGTCCGGAAATAATACAAGAAACTACCGAGAAAATTATCCAAATTCAACAAAGATTGAAAACCGCCCAGAGTCGACAAAAGAGCTACGCGGACAGTAAAAGAAAAGATATAGAGTTTGAAAT
This sequence comes from Rutidosis leptorrhynchoides, assembly GCF_046630445.1. NCBI lineage: Eukaryota > Viridiplantae > Streptophyta > Magnoliopsida > Asterales > Asteraceae > Rutidosis > Rutidosis leptorrhynchoides. Next base: position 53,187,638 of record NC_092340.1, read on the forward strand.
TGGAGAAATGGTCATGCTTAAGGTTTCACCTTGGAAAGGCGTTGTTCGATTTGGTAAACGGGGGAAACTAAATCCAAGGTACATTGGACCATTCAAGATTATAGATCGTGTCGGACCAGTAGCTTACCAACTGAAGCTACCTCAACAACTCGCGGCTGTACATAACACTTTCCACGTCTCAAATTTGAAGAAATGTTTTGCTAAAGAAGATCTCACAATTCTGTTGGACGAAATCCAAATCAATGAAAAACTTCAATTCATTGAAGAACCCGTCGAAATAATGAATCGTGAGGTTAAGAGACTTAAAAAAAACAAGATACCGATTGTTAAGGTTCGATGGAATGCTCGTAGAGGACCCCGAGTTCACCTGGGAGCGTGAAGATTAGATGAAGAAGAAATACCCGCATTTATTTCCAGAAGATACGTCAACACCTCCAACTGCTTAAAATTTCGGGACGAAATTTATTTAACGGGTAGGTACTGTAGTGACCCGAACTTTTCCATGTTTATATATATATTAAATGAAATTGTTATTTACATGATTAAGTGTTTCCAACAAGTTAAGCAATCAAACTTGTTAAGACTTGATTAATTGAAATAGGTTTCATATAGACAATTGACCACCCAAGTTGACCGGTGATTCACGAACGTTAAAACTTGTAAAAACTATACGATGACATATATATGGTTATATATATAGTTAACATGATTTTATTATAAGTATGTATCTCATTAGGTATTTTAACAATGAGTTATATACATAAAAATGAGACTATTAATTTAAGAAACTCGAAAACGATATATATAACGATTATCGTTATAACAACGTCTTACTAGGTACATATGAATCATATTAAGATATTGATACACTTAGTTAATTATGTTAAATGATAAGTAAATATATTATTAAGTGTATTAACAATGAAATACATATGTAAAAATAAGACTACCAACTTAATGATTTCGAAACGAGACATATATATAACGATTATCGTTGTAACGATATTTAACTGTATATATATCATACTAAGATATATTATATATCATAATATCATGATAATATAACAATTTAACATCTCATTTATTATAATAAACAATGAGTTAACAACATTCAACAAGATCGTTAACCTAAAGGTTTCAAAACAACGTTTACATGTAACGACTAACGATGACTTAACGACTCAGTTAAAATGTATATACATGTAGTGTTTTAATATGTATTCATACACTTTTGAAAGACTTCAATACAATTATCAAAATACTTCTACTTAACAAAAATTCTTACAATTACATCCTCGTTCAGTTTCATCAACAATTCTACTCGTATGCACCCGTATTCGTACTCGTACAATACACAGCTTTTAGATGTAAGTACTATTGGTATATACACTCCAATGATCAGCTCTTAGCAGCCCATGTGAGTCACCTAACACATGTAAGAACCATCATTTGGCAACTAGCAAAAAATATCTCATAAAATTACAAAAATATGAGTAATCATTCATGACTTATTTACATGAAAACAAAATTACATATCCTTTATATCTAATCCATACACCAACGACCAAAAACACCTACAAACACTTTCATTCTTCAATTTTATTCATCTAATTGATCTCTCACAAGTTCTATCTTCAAGTTCTAAGTGTTCTTCATAAATTCCAAAAGTTCTAGTTTCATAAAATCAAGAATACTTCCAAGATTGCAAGTTTACTTCCAAGTTTTCTAAATCCATTCCAAGTAATCATCCAAGATCAAGAAACCTTTGTTACTTACAGTAGGTTATCTTTCTAATACAAGGTAATAATCATATTCAAACTTTAATTCAATTTCTATAACTATAACAATCTTATTTCGAGTGGAAATCTTACTTGAAATTGTTTTCGTGTCATGATTCTGCTTCAAGAACTTTCAAGCCATCCAAGGATCTTTTGAAGCTAGATCTATTTTTCTCATTTCCAGTAGGTTTATCCAAGGAACTTGAGGTAGTAATGATGTTCATAACATCATTCGATTCATACATATAAAGCTATCTTATTCGAAGGTTTAAACTTGTAATCACTAGAACATAGTTTAGTTAATTCTAAACTTGTTCGCAAATAAAAGTTAATCCTTCTAACTTGACTTTTAAAATCAACTAAACACATGTTCTATATCTATATGATATGCTAACTTAATGATTTAAAACCTGGAAACACGAAAAACACCGTAAAACTGGATTTACGCCGTCATAGTAACACCGCGGGCTGTTTTGGGTTAGTTAATTAAAAAACTATGATAAACTTTGATTTAAAAGTTTTTATTCTGGGAAAATGATTTTTATTATGAACATGAAACTATATCCAAAAATTATGGTTAAACTCAAAGTGGAAGTATGTTTTCTAAAATGGTCATCTAGACGTCGTTCTTTCGACTTAAATGACTACCTTTACAAAAACGACTTGTAACTTATTTTTCTGACTATAAACCTATAATTTTTCTGTTTAGATTCATAAAATAGAGTTCAATATGAAACCATAGCAATTTGATTCACTCAAAACGGATTTAAAATGAAGAAGTTATGGGTAAAACAAGATTGGATAATTTTTTTCATTTTAGCTACGTGAAAATTGGTAACAAATCTATTCCAACCATAACTTAATCAACTTGTATTGTATATTATGTAATCTTGAGATACCATAGACACGTATACAATGTTTTGACCTATCATGTCGACACATCTATATATATTTCGGAACAACCATAGACACTCTATACGTGAATGTTGGAGTTAGCTATACAGGGTTGAGGTTGATTCCAAAATATATATAGTTTGAGTTGTGATCAATACTGAGATACGTATACACTGGGTCGTGGATTGATTCAAGATAATATTTATCGATTTATTTCTGTACATCTAACTGTGGACAACTAGTTGTAGGTTACTAACGAGGACAGCTGACTTAATAAACTTAAAACATCAAAATATATTAAAAGTGTTGTAAATATATTTTGAACATACTTTGATATATATGTATATATTGTTATAGGTTCGTGAATCAACCAGTGGCCAAGTCTTACTTCCCGATGAAGTAAAAATCTGTGAAAGTGAGTTATAGTCCCACTTTTAAAATCTAATATTTTTGGGATGAGAATACATGCAGGTTTTATAAATGATTTACAAAATAGACACAAGTACGTGAAACTACATTCTATGGTTGAATTATCGAAATCGAATATGCCCCTTTTTATTAAGTCTGGTAATCTAAGAATTAGGGAACAGACACCCTAATTGACGCGAATCCTAAAGATAGATCTATTGGGCCTAACAAACCCCATCCAAAGTACCGGATGCTTTAGTACTTCGAAATTTATATCATATCCGAAGGGTGTCCCAGAATGACGGGATATTCTTATATATGCATCTTGTTAATGTAGGTTACCAGGTGTTCACCATATGAATAATTTTTATCTCTATGTATGGGATGTGTATTGAAATATGAAATCTTGTGGTCTATTGTTACGATTTGATATATATAGGTTAAACCTATAACTCACCAACATTTTTGTTGACGTTTAAAGCATGTTTATTCTCAGTTGAATACTAAGAGGTTCCGCTGTTGCATACTAAAATAAGGACAAGATTTGGAGTCCATGTTTGTATGATATTGTGTAAAAACTGCATTCAAGAAACTGATTTCGATGTAGCATATTTGTATTGTAAACCATTATGTAATGGTCGTGTGTAAACGGGATATTTTAGATTATCATTATTTGATAATCTACGTAAAGCTTTTTAAACCTTTATTTATGAAATAAAGGTTATGGTTTGTTTTAAAAATGAATGCAGTCTTTGAAAAATGTCTCATATAGAGGTCAAAACCTCGCAACGAAATCAATTAATATGGAACATTTTTAATCAATAAGAACGGGACATTTCACTGGTAACTAAACTTTAACGTCTATATATAATAAGTACCCCTGTTTTAACATACATGCAACCAACATGTACAATACACGCAAACCAACGTGTACTAAACTCAAATAGCATACGTCCGCTTTATAGTTCAGGCTAGAGTCTCTATACCTGGAACGGATGGGGATGTCAAGCCCTATGAATCCATATATAACTACTCGCGCCCACCAGTTCTTATAACCGGCAGTTACTAGTTACCAAAACTAAGGGATTTTTGGTTCAAACTCGGTGTAGAATTTAGTATGTACTTGTATCCATTGCGTTTAAAATAAATTGCATGTATTCTCAGCCCAAAAATATTTAAAACATTTAAAAAGGGATCTAAAAACTCGCCTTAGCAGCACATAAATTCATTCATCGACATGTGACCGAAACTCGAAATGCAAAGTAACCATAGATCTCAACCTAGAGAATATATGTTGGTCAATACATGTCTAACAAGCTAGATCAGGTCATAGTGTATCACAATCCTAATGCTCGAGACCGACATGCAAAAGTTAACAAAAGTCATCTCAAAAGTCAATCTGACCCAATATGATCTTTAAATCTATACATGTTTATTGTCATAGTATAAGTCTTGATAATTGAACGAATTTATAGTTTATCAAACTCAAAATATTATTTATTTCAGGAGCTATATTATATTGGAATTATCATGGCAATCGAAAATATTTTATTATTTCACATAGTTTTCCAATACTTGTAAAATCAGATTATAGTGTTTATAAAGCTTTAAAACATGATAAGACAGTCAACTTTGACAATTGTTCAACAAGACAAAACGTGCCTTATATAGAAATTCATTTACTCGATTAGTAATATCTAAAAAATTTAATTTATCAATCTTATAGACAAGTTGTTTAAATATTAATTTACAGTTTCAAACACAATTTCAATTAACGTTAACCATAATTCAGTTGACCATATCTTTTAATCCGTTCATCGAAATCACGCGATTTCTAAATGAAAAGTTATTAATTTTTAGATAGCTTTCCAACGACATGCATATCATATACTTTATATCAGTAACATATGAATTAAATACGTGATTCATCATAAACTATCTAACGACAACATTAAAGCATACAAGCATGCATAAACATATATACTCGAACACTAGACATGAATACACTATTAATATATATAAGATAAGATATGAATGCTCACGTATCAATATTGTGATCCAATATTGCAGGAAAGTACGTAGACGCGACATAGATGATAAACACTAGATTGACCTCACGAGCATACTCCCGAATAAAACCCATCACCTCCATAGCTATAACCCATAATTTCTTTAGCTCTATCCCGCTCGTAAAACACATTTTGAAATAACTCGCTCATGACTTCGTCGTAGTATTTTATGTATACTACTTAATAATAATACTACGACTAATAATAATAATAATAATACAATTAATAATAATAATATTAATCTTAATAATAATAATAATAATAATAATAATAATAATAATAATAATAATAATAATAATAATAATAATAATAATAATTGTAAATATAAATGTAAGAAGAGTGCGAGAGAATTAAGAGAAGAAGATAAATGAATTCGTCTGAAAAATTGCGAACTTTATAGAACGAACTTGTCTCCTCCTACCATGCGATCGCATGGTTTGAAGGGCATTTGGCCATGCGATCGTATGGCCTCTTATGACAGCTCACAAACGCGTAACAATTTCCTGCCGACACGTATGTTATACATATATATATATTTATTTAATATATAATATATTTAATCTTTAGAATTAATTAAATATTATATTATATTCTCGTGCATAGTTGATTTGTAATTTTAGCACCGATGAATAGTACGTTGACACTCGACTTACGTGCCGGTTCCAGTTTCTGGAACGCTATTTCGTACGCTTAGAAAACTCGTACTTTACATTTTGTGACTAGTACCTTTATCAATAATTAGACTTATTTCACCAATAATTATACTCCATGAACTGTAACTTACACATTTGAATGTTTTGGTCATTTGCTTCTATAAATTGATGTCTCGTTATATATACATATGATAATTTAAATCAAAACGTTTTGTTTCTAGTTAATATTATATTTAATCACTTTGGAAAATATATATATATATATATATATATATATATATATATATATATATATATTCTCAAAGAAAAATATAATTTTGTACGTATCATATAAGATTGAAATATTTATTTAATAATATTATATTTTAGTTTTTCAAAAAAATAATAATTTATATTTCAACGTTCAATATATATAATTTAAAATAGATATTATTATATCACCTAACATTTATGCTCTAGAACTTAATTTGATATAATTCATTTATACGCTAATGTTTATTTTAACTTCTCAAACATTCTAAAAATCAATCGAATCGAATAACTAAATGTTACTATCGTTTATTTAACTAATTTTGAAATCACATATATTCAATATTCATAACCACATTTTAAATACACGATGTAAGTTATTTATATGTATAGTTCTAACAATTTACATCATATAAAGATAAATTTTAAATTTGGTCGAAAATTTCCGAGTCGTCACAGTACCTACCCGTTAAAGAAATTTCGTCCCGAAATTTGATTGAGATGGTCATAGCTGACAATAAGTATGTTTTCATGACTCATATGAGTTGGAAATTAGAGTTTTATCGTCATTGATTAATATGGATAAAACAACTCGATTATGTGAAAAGTATGAGTGAAGCTATTGTAAAAGAGTGAAAACGAGTAAATGCAGATTCGACTTAACCGGTGACGTAGTCACGGTTAATTTCCAGAATTTAAGGGATTTTAGAGGAAATCTTCGTAATTAGATTTGGTTCTTCGGTAATTAAGGAAATTAGGATCTTCTTTGGTTAAATGCAATGATCTTATTTCAATTGCTCTGTCGGATTTTTCACTATAAATCCATCCCTTTTATTTCCTTACTTCCACATCTCCCATCTTCTATACTTTCTTCTCCAATTCATACTTCTAAAACATTTGTCAATATGCTTGATCCAGTTCTGATCCTTGATATGTTCCTAACTGTCGCAACAATTATCCTTCTTTTCTAACTTCCTCCGGAGGAATCTGTTTACTTCTATTTCGCTCTTGGGTGGTGATTTTCATAATCCTTCCTTGTATTTATCTTTCCATATTTATTGACATCTACGGTTAATGATCTTTTCCGTTTGCTGCGATTTATGCCCCCTTTCTATCTCGGAGCTTCATGCTTTTGTTTTCTTTTCGCAAATAATGGTCCAGAATTTGTAGGTATGGAGTTTCGAATTATCATAATATACAAAGTAGAAAGGAAAGGTAGTAGCACGATTTGATTTGTCAAATTACCAGAATATCCGGAAAAGACCGAATCATCAAGAAAAATATTTTCTTGATAGTTTAGAGGTTAAATAGAATGAAAGAGTTATGTAACATGGTTCATGATGAGGGTATGATCTGTGAACCTTTATCACGTTCCATTAGAAACTCAGCATGACTTACTGTAATATAATCACGTTGATCAAGTGACATTATATTATATTAACTCATGCTTCAAATCCTAACACTACTTCAAAAACATTAATATTTTAAATTCGAATTTTTCAGAATTTAGAAACTAAAACAGTTTCCTTATGATATAACACAGATAGCGCGAAGAGATAAATGATTTCAGTTAAGAATAGTTATGAAGATATCTCCAGAAATATCGAGGATATTTATAATGAATGATACGATGATATCTTAGAATTTCTAATATCGAAAGATGATAAAGAAGATTTGTCCGTAAAGGTTTAGAGTCAGGAGCAAGGTATTCGTTAATGAATTCAGTAGATACTGAATCATTTGGATTCTTTGAAGGCAGGTTTAGTCTTTGTGATTTGTCCACAGCCTCCTTCATGGTTTGCTCAATCCGTTTTTCAGTACCAAATCTTCTCTTTTTCTGAGTTTTGCCAACACACTATTCTTTATCATCAAACTTTTGGCTGTTAAAGTCATTTACAGTTTTTGCTGCTTCATCAGCATTTTTCAAAATTCAGAGTATTGATTCGTAGACTGGTTGCTTTTTCAGATTTTTAGAATGAAAGCTCATAATTCTAAGAGATGAATGTTATATGTATACATATGATGTTCTAGTACAGTTTTGAATTCAAAGTATGGCATTTGAAAGATGTAAGAATCTAAGAGTGATGTTTTCTGTTAAATCTTGGCTTGGATTTTTATTTTTCAAAATCAGAATATGTAATCAAATCTGGATGCGAATGGTTGTTTTGATTTCTAGGAAAGAATGTATATCGTTGTGAAAGTAGTGAGTATAGTTGATGATTTGTTGAATCAGAATCGAAGAATGTAACATATTAATTGTAAATTTATATATCTTTCGGGTATTACCTATCCGTTTAAAGTTTCACAAGTAATATTTTATACCAGAGAATTTTATTACAGTCTTTATGAAAATATATGTATGTATATTTTCTTCAGATGTAATACAGATTTAATGAGTTAATATCATATTAAGCTCATTTGATTTTCGGCTGGGTTAGAAATGAATAATCTCTAAAACATTAAGGATTTCATAATCTTCGAGGAGTATTTCACTAATGTAATCAATATTTTGTTATTTAGTTTTATTGATATTTCCTCAGTGAATCATGTTGGTGCTTATGGAACTCTTGCTAACTTCGCAAGGTAAGAATGATGTTTTCTGGAAAGTTTCAAGTACATCGAAAATGAAAGTGTAAAATCAAACATGTATTTGAATAATACACTTGATTTATTATGAAATGAAATTTATTAAGTCGAAGCAGAGATTACAGTTAATGATTGTTAAGTCATTAACGAAGGATGTACATCACAGCATATTAATAACATGAACTAACCGAGTAGTTAAGATTCACACGTAATAGCTTAGTACAAAAAGATTTATTTTGATCTCAAAATTCATATATATATATATATATATATATATATATATATATATATATATATATATATATATATATATATATATATATATATATATATATATATAATATACATATAATTTCTTCAGAGGGAATGAGTTAATACTACATAACTCGTTGATACAATATACGCGTTGTTGATTAGTGATGATGTTTGCGGTGATTATGGATCTGGCAGAGCTTGTGATGTTGTAGATGCTGCTGATGCTGACGATGCTGACGGTACTGACGGTGCTGGTGATGCTGACGGTACTGTTGATGCTGCTGGTAAAACAGATCTAGCTTGTAAATCGTGCACCATTCCGATCAGGGTTTTATTTCATCATTTCTATTCGCTCACTCATCTGGTTTACAATTAGAACTAGAATAAGTAATCTCTAAAACTTTTAGAAACTACATATTCTCTGCAGAATATTTCTTCGATGAAGTTATGAATCAATACTTCATCGTTTGTTGTTGTTGGTATTCCTTGGTATCTATAATGCGTATGACGTTGATGTTCGAGGTACAGATTGTGATGTTGAGGTGTGTGATGCGGATGTTGTTGGTGGTGGTGGTAATGATACTGTTGGTGTTGATGATGGTGGTACTGTTGATGTCAGTGATGCTGCTGGTGCTTGTAATCTTTGCACCATATTCTCCAAAGCCACTACCCGAGCGCGAAGCTCGTTGACTTCTTCTACTACACCAGGATGATTGGCGGTTCGGACGAGCGGATGAATAAGATCCAGAATCTGAGATAGTATATAATCGTGACGAGATACTCTGGAAATGAGAGAGAAAATGGTGTCTCGAACAGGTTCGCCGGTAAGTGCTTCAGGTTCTTCTCAAATAAAAATATAATTTTGTACGTATTATATAAGATTGAAATATTTATTTGATAATATTATATTTTAGTTTTTCAAAAAAAAAAAATAATTTATATTTCAACGTTCAATATATATAATTTAAAATAGATATTATTATATCACCTAACATTTATGCTCTAGAACTTAATTTGATATAATTCATTTATACGCTAACGTTTATTTTAACTTCTCAAACGTGCTAAAAATCAATCGAATCGAATAACCAAATGTTACTATCGTTTATTTAACTAATTTTGAAATCACATATATTCAATATTCATAACCACATTTTAAATACACGATGTAAGTTATTTATATGTATAGTTCTAACAATTTACATCATATAAAGATAAAGTTTAAATTTGATCGAAAATTTTCGCGTCGTCACATCCCGCGTACTCCCGCTCCAACTGCGGGTGGATGTTAGCCCACGTACAATAACCCATATGCATCTCATGTATTGGGCTTTGCCCTTTAGAATGTTCTAGACTCTTGTACCCTAGTTATTTATATCCATGCACCGTATTCCATGAGGATTAATAAAATACAATGCACTGCTTAATTGACAAGAATGACTTTTCTTTAGACATATATAAATACATTTTTTTTGTTCTATGACCAATGTAAGAATTTAGTTTGTATACTTACAGTTTATGTATGATGTGAATAGTGAACCTTAACACTTTCCTTCACATTTACCTTCTAAATTCCCGAACAAAACACGTAGTTTTAATCTATCACCACTATTTGTGCTCTTGTAGAATAATTGAAAATGTAAAATTAACACGTTTTAAATAGATAAACAACTTGTTTCAATTGGTTCCACCGACAAACTACCCCGCCCTAACTATGACACAAGTTGTTGAATATAATTTCTTATGACCACGTACACCGAACATAGCAAAATACGAGATCAAATGTCTCAATGTCTAAACTAAAACAGTAAAACCTAATGGGTTCTAAAAGTTAAAGTGGTCCATTAACAACGACCATTATAACTACTATATATATGTGATCCGTATCAAATTAAATGTCACGATTGTTATATTAATGAAGAAGTAAACAAGAAGAGCATGAGTCATGCACCAACATATAGTGACTAGTGAGTTAGGTAAGTTCAAAGACCATTCAAAGTTTTTGCATCCACATGAAATGACTGAAATGGGTTCACCAAACAATAACAAGTGCATGATCCAACTTGAACCGGCCACGTGGACCGGACCATATATAGAATCCAATTCAAGAAACTTTCAAAACACAATTTAGATTACTCCGTATTATTGTGGCAGGTTATAAGTACAAAAGCTGTGCATTTTTATGTGGAATTTTCCTGTTATATACAAATGGCAAGTTCCCTTTGCGTTGGTGAAATACTGTTGACATCTCACTAACCTTTTTTTTGTTTGTTTTTGACGCATTCAAGAAAGATATAGCCTTCGTATGACTTTACGAGTTTAACAATATTAATATCAATTAGTTTGTAACAGAATAGATATAGATATTCAATATTTAATTAGAGACAAATTGAAGACAAATATCATATCTGCAATTCCACATCTAATAGAAGTTGCTGATATTAAGATTAATTAGTAATTAGTACTAGTAATAATATCTACAATATGATAATTAATAATTAATCACTTTTTATTTGACCATAACATAACTAGAAACTAATATTCGTAGCATCTATTTAAAAAAATTACCTTTTGTTTTATTCAAAAATTTCTTGGTTATAAAAATTCTTTCGTGGTTATAAAAATTCTTTGCTTTTCGAATTTTTTTTTTTTTTAAATCACCTTTTGTCTTATTTTGTTTTATTATTATTAATTATTAAATTATTAATTTATTATTATTATCATTATCGTTTCTAGTTTAAACTTTAAAATAACAACATTTGTAATAAGCCTCTACGTGTCGTTCAAAGGTTAACTATTCACGACGCATAAACGTCCCTATCGTCTAGCTAATGGGACATTCTCGACCATAAAATCACAAGGCATTAATGTACGTAGTACATAAAACAATGTTACAATTAGCCACTACTATACCTCACGACTTAACTATCTCACTACTTTGTTTAGCCACTAACTACTACTAAATCAATGCACTAAATAAGTAAACAAAATCATGCAACTATCTTGACCATGACCCGCTAATACTCGAAACAACCATCAAACAAATCTGCCCCACTATATATCTCCCCTCTTCTAATCCGGGAAACACTCGATGCACCCGTGCGCTACTTCGTTGCACTCCGAGACCAAACCCTTGCCAACCGGGAACCATAGTATGTTCGATCTCGAGATATTGGACCCCAGACCGAGATCGAGCCTTCGCGTCTGGCTACGGACAATTTTTAAGTTTGCATTATTGTCTTACATGTTCGGGTATGAAATTTTATATCATAACTTTGTCACGTCACACTTGACGCTACAAGTGGTATATGGTAATATAAAATCAAAAACTAGGGACTTGAGCCACATCAAAGATCTACACAGTTATAATGAATATGTCAACTAACTTGTTTATGACAAAGAGAGAAAATAACATTTATGACAATTGTAAAAAGTCAAATTCATGCATATCAAATATCAGGCTAGGGTGAATTACCAAATACGGAGTAAATAAGAACGCCTTCCTTGTCAACTCCATTTTATTTGAGGTAACAAACGATTTATATATCATTTCATTTTAAAATATACATCATTATAATCACTAACTATAAAATACATGATTGTACTACAATAATATACTTTCAAATATAATTGATAATGTGTATGTATGATTAATATGTGACGGCGTAAATATTTTGTTTTTATTTTTTGAGGATTTTATTAGTAACATATTTTTAGAATGTTTTTAGAGTAAATTAAAAAAAGTATGGTACATTCTGCATGTCAACGATATCCACAAATGATACATTAATCAAATTCATATTTCTGATAAGGAAAAGTGTGAAAACTAGTGAACAGGATCTGTTAACTTGGCTTCATACCAACCGGACTTCAGGATTGCATTTTATTTTAGGCAAGAGTAGCAGGAGTAATTGCATGTAGTAAACTAAAACAGCAAAATTCAGATAAATTAAAAAAAAAATTGTAATATGTTCACACATTCCAATGCTACCTAGTTTTTAATTTTATATATATTATATATTATGTATTATGTATTATATTAAATATTAATATTATTTTTTATTTATTTCATGTGAAATTAATTTCAATTCACAAAAAAAGTCATTTATAGCACCAAAAAGCTCAAGCTAGTTGAATCTCTCACACGAAATGAGTATTTTTGTGTATATTATATTAATCCCTTTAATCTTTGGGTCACTGTTCAGATCAATTTTTTAACATCCGTACTTGTGTATTATATCACTTTAATTTAAGTTTGACGGTTAAGTTTTGTATCCGTAAAAATTAAGGTACGTGTTACATATACCCGTATATAATTATATATCTTTAGTTTATTGTATGTGAAATATCATTAAAAAAAAATGTGTCTAGTATATATGATTTATTTTTTTGAGATTTCTTACTAAAAATGGGTATGGGATATTACGTACTTAATTATCATATATCATATATATACCGTGCATTTTTATGAGATATATATAAATAAAAACTATAAAAGGTGGCGACCAATATATTAACCTAAAAAAGTTGGCAACCTAGTTAGAGAGAAAAGTAGTACATGGATCATTAGTCGCTGTTCTTTGACCCTAATATACTTGATTCACTAATTATCAATTGTCGTCTGTCGACTTTCATTGTTATTAATTTACATATAAGTAATGTACGTGTTCAATTCGTTACTCAAATTTTCAGTATTCACAAGTTTATCTAGATCAATCAATAAAAATGCAACACATATGTCATAGATATATTTTTGTTGTTTATATATGACTTTTTTTTAAATGCGTTTGATAAAACAGAATAATTAAGCGTCGATCCGAATAATTCAAATGTTCTAATTAAACATAGTTCTGAATGTCAATAACTTGTTTGATAATAATTTTAAATGAATTTTATGAATGTTATAAAATTAATATTAATATTAATATTAATGTATTACAGTACTTTTTAAAAAATAGGAGAGTATAACTATTTGATTAATGTTTTGTGTATAATTTCACGATAATATTGAAGAAATTTTTTTTGTTTTGGAAAAACATATACTAATTTTATTACTTTCAACAAAATATTTACAGAACATCCATAATACAGTGGGACACGACTTTTACACATTACACACAATGATCAATATTTTTGATTAGTACTCATAATGAGAAGTCACAAATACAAGGAAAACTTATGTAATAAACACCCGAGGATTATGTAGCCATGAGTGCCAATCGATCGTTTTTGATTTACACCGTCTCGCGATCCACTCGAAGCTTTTAATTTGTATCTCATTTAGCGCCATTGGTATATTCCAACATTTATTTGAAAAAACTTTTTGGTTTCGGTTTTTCCAAATTAGATAAGTAGTGGTCCAAACCAACGCTTGCCAAATAGACTTTCCCACACATGTAGTCGCTTGCCCCGAGTCAATGAAAAGATCTTCAACATTAACAAATGGTACTCCCCCGCGTCCATAATATTGAAGAAAATGGATGTACTGAATAGTTAAAAAGATGTTTCAACTCTTAATGGTTCATCATAAATTGTTGAATGGTTCTATATCATTTATCACTTAGATATCTGATCAAGCATAGAATAGATCCAATGAGTTCCGTCCATACTTGACAACAAGATAAGGGGATTTAAGGGTCATTGGAGTTTAACTCTCTGGTACGGAATACCGTGAATAACCACATTGCGAGATGAAGATATCGAGATGGGTGGTTAAACGTCGACCCACAATCGTCGGGATAGCCGGTATCGATGGCTCAAGGGAGGTATTAAAGTTAGTGTTCGTAGAACATTACATTTACATCTAACCATTAAAGTAAAGTTTGATATGTTGTGAGTACAGTAGCACGAGCTGGATGCTATGCAATCCGGTAGCGAGGGTTTAATCCGTAATGATATGTATTGAGATTGTTATATGTGTCTTTTAGATCCTTATGAAATGAAGAGTTAACACTTAATTTATAGCCGAAATGCGTTTGTCCATAAGTGCCACGTAATAGGACAAAAAGAATATACTTGATCATGATCGTACTATTTTGTCACTAAAGCTGACAAAAGTAAAAGCATCCTGAATAATATGTTTCTTGTCTGCCATAACTGCTTTGGGGGTTGTAGCGCCGGCTGGTGAACGTACAATGTAGGGATCTCGGTGTGTTGTATTTTGTTTATTTATGCTTTATCTGCGGATGGCAGGTTGCAGTCCTTAGTGCAAGTTTTATGTCAGCGCATGTTAACCTACGTTGGCGCTCAATACCTTACACTCAATATATATATCTGCACCATTTGATTGAGCGTTTATGTTAACTTAAACTATTAATTAGTCAGTGATTGACATGTGAATATCACGTATGATGCGCTATACTAGAGATTCGAATATACGTATCATTAATACCACTAATAAACGCATTTCATGTTAAAATTAAAAGCAACCAATCAAACACATGTTACTATGTAGCATTTCTTAGAGAGTAGAGACTAAAAGTCAACGTAGCAAATCAAACACGTCATTATTTACTCTTTTTTTTTTTGAGAAAAAGATAGGTGATGGTCGGGACACGCTTTTCTGGAAAGACATCTGGACTGGTGACACCTCCTTCAAGGATAGGTTTCCTCGCCTATTCAGACTCGAAACTAATCAGGATGTGTACGTTAGCGAAAGAATTCAAGGAACGGCCGAATCAAGAAGGTATGCATGGAGCTGGTCAAGAGAACCTTCGGGTCGAGTTTTAGGGGAGCTGCAACAACTCAGCCTGATGATCAACAATAATGCAACACTTGGTGAAGGGCCTGCTGTTTGGGAATAGACCTTGGATTCCACTGGTTCGTATAATTCCGGGTTTGTGGCTGAAAAAATTGATGAACTTTTGATTTCGAGATCGGGGCACTATCAGGAAACGATGAAGAACAATTATATCCCACAAAAAATAGGTATTTTTGTGTGGAGAACCTTACGAGGTAGAATCCCTGTTAGAGTAGAACTAGATAGGCGTGGAATCGATTTAGACTCTATATTATGTCCCATGTGCAATGACTACATCGAAACTGTGGAGCACGCTATCATCTCGTGTAAAGTGGCGAAGGACATATGGAAAGCTATCTATAATTGGTGGGGGTCTAATCCTCCCGATAACGCTAGCTTATCCAATCACTTCTCGGGCTCGGGTAGAGATAACCTTCCAGGTGGGAACAAGAAAATCTGGCAAGCGGTTGAATGGGTCTCCGGGTACTTTATATGGAAAAAAAGGAATCAAAAAATATTTCGGAATGACTCATGGGCAAGCTCGAAGGTTGTAAGTGAAATCCAAGTCAAAACATTTGAGTGGATCACTAATCGCTCGAGGAGAAAATCGTTGGAATGGATACAATGGCTTACGAATCCGATCAACTTGGGATCTCCACGCACGAACAACCGGGAACCAGGCTGACTTTCGGATGAATACCATGATGTGATACTCTGTAATTCTTGTAAATCTGTATATGTATTGTGATGAAGGCCTACATGGGTCTACCATTGTGATGAACATACTTGTACATATTTCCTTTTTAATATATACTGCTGGCTTTTAAAAAAAAAAAACACGTCATTATTTAATTACATCTAAAGTCAAATGGCATGAAGGAAGTAAATCAAGATTATTAATTGGTTTAAAGTTAATGCCAGTACTGGTGTAGCTAACCATATTCTGTGTTAATCCTCAATCAAGAAAGAAGGAAAAAAAAAAAAAAAAAACAACATAAACCATTTTCTTTTGTCAAAGTTTCTACACATACCACGTATCCTTTTATTTACTCCTACAAATATCCTCTTTATTAATTATTTCATCTTATATATAAGTCCTACATCCTAACCTCCTCTCAAGAACAATACACACATACACATACACATACACATACACACACACACACAAACACACAATGACACAAATGGATTTCCTTATGGTTTTTCTAAAATTAGCAGAGTGGTTGGTATACCATTTGCTAGCTAATTCATGTTACAAAGCTGCAATGAAGCTTAAAAATCATGCCTTTTTCTTACTAAAAAATCACCCATCTCAAAAATCACCACACCACCAATTTCCATCATTTCCTACTTTCACAAAATGTTGTTTTAACAAAAATCAAGAAACTTTAGTATGTGACATTCAGAACACCTTATTGTTAAACTCAAAGTCTTTCTTTCCATACTTCATGTTAGTTTCATTTGAAGGTGGTAGCATATTTAGAGCAATTATCTTGTTATTATCCTACCCTTTGTTACTTCTTCTTGACCATGAGTTAGGTTTAAGGATGATGATATTTATAACTTTTTGTGGGCTTAAGTTGAAAACCATGGAGAATGTAAGCAGGGCAGTTTTACACAAATTTTATCTTGAGAATTTAAACCTTCAAGTTCATGAATTATTAGCATCTGCAAGAAGTTATGGCATTAAAGTTTTGATCTTTACAAGAGTTCCAAGAGTGTTGGTTGAAGGGTTTTGTAAAGAATATTTAAGTATTGATAATGTAATGGGGACCGAGTTGCATAGTGTTGGGGGGTATTTTAGTGGTTTTGTAAAAAGTGAAGGGGTGGTTGTGAAACATAATGCAGTAAAAGAATGGTTTGGAAATGATAGAAAACCAGATATTGGTGTTGGAAGTTGTTATTTTCATGATCAACTCTTTATCTCCCAATGCAAGGTATGTAATTGTATAGTACGACTTTCTAAATAATTTTTATATGACTACTAATTTGATTTTCAGTACTATATTTGAAATGTAAAAGAAGTAAATAAGTGTGTACATCTTGTTAGGAATGAAGGAATCTTTGAACCCTTATTATAAATTAAAGACTCATTCAATATAATCAAATCAAAGCACTTTTATTCATGTTACTGGATGTTGGTGAAACACATGCTTTCAACAAGAGATTCAACAAACCTTTTGTGTAGATTTCTTGTATATTTACACAATCTAAAAAGAAATTAGACTCTTCTACGTGAATACCATTTTACCATGTGAACAGTAACCTATATGCTTTGTTTATAGGGATATTTTGGTAATTATGAATGTTTTTTTAATCTTTCATTTTAACCTTTTTTTTTTATATTTCCTTTTTTGATTTCAAAATCTTTAGTTTTTTTTAAAGCTTATTTACCCTTTATTAATTTTACGGTTAATTCACGGACCCAACTACCCTATAGCTAATCACAAACTTTTATCCCTTGATCTAAATCACTCACAACACTCCATTTTGGAACTTCTACAATATTGTTGAGATTTTTCTGTTTTAGCATGGGGTAATTTGGAATTTATTTTCTTTTCCAAGTCCAACCACTCCAATCTTATTAAGTTTGAAATTTGAAACTATTTTTGAATTTTATTGGGCTTGAAACACTATTAACATCTAATTAAAATTGATGTTTTGATCACAGGAAAGTTATCTTGTGAGCAAAGAAGATGGAAAAAGTAGTGCAAGAACAATTATGCCAAGAGAAAAGTACCCAAAACCATTAGTTTTTCATGATGGAAGACTAGCTTTTTACCCAACACCATTAGCAACCTTATGCATGTTTCTATGGTTTCCTTTTGGGATTTTACTAGCAATTATAAGGCTTTTTGTGGGCATTGTTTTGCCTTATCCGATATCGCGAATCCTTGGTGGTTTCACCGGTGTAAATATATCAATAGAAGGTTGCGATTACTCATGGGAAAACAAAAACAAACGAAGCGGTGTTCTCTTTGTTTGCACACATCGAACCCTTTTAGATCCGGTTTTCTTAACCATGACCATTGGTAAATCAATGACCGCGGTCACTTATAGTCTAAGTAAAATGTCCGAAGTCATTTCACCCATAAAAACAGTCCGGTTAACACGCGATAGAAAGCAAGATGGCGAAACAATGCACAAATTACTAAGTGAAGGCGATTTAATCGTGTGTCCTGAAGGAACAACTTGTAGGGAGCCTTATTTGTTGAGATTTAGCTCGTTGTTCGCTGAGTTGACCGACGAAATTGTGCCTGTTGCAATGAACACACATGTGACCATGTTTTACGGGACAACGGCTAGTGGGCTCAAGTGTTTGGACCCTATTTTTTTCCTAATGAATCCTAGACCAAGTTATCATGTTAAAGTGATTGGGAAATTGGCTAAGGAACTCAGTTGTGGTGCTGGTGGTAAGTCTAGCCATGATGTGGCTAACTATATTCAGAAACAACTTGGTGATGCTTTGGGATTTGAGTGCACAAATTTAACTAGAAGGGATAAATATCTGATGTTGGCTGGGAATCAAGGAATTGTTGAGGATAAAAGCAAAAAATGTCAATCTTAATTACTATGTTTAGTATTATAATCTTATTATTTTTTGATTAATTATCAGGACTTGATCTGTATTTAGATTCTCGATCTCATTAGTTATTATTTGGATATATTAGTAACACTTTTATAGTTTTGAACATTTCATGTATTTTTGTAGTAGTTTCTTTATATCTCATATTCCATTTTATTTAATTTTGGAGATAAATTATATATCTAATCTCTAACATATATCTTTGCTTAAATGTGGCAAAGTTCTTAGTAAAACTGGGATGTCCTCATGACAAGAGTATGAACAAACTGAATTGTAACTTCGTAAGTTATTCATTTGACTCTAACGAATTATATATACATAGATATTAATATGTGTTGGTCTTAAACTAACAAGGGGAAATTGTATTGTGGTTGAATACACTCATCTTTTAATTATAAAAACTTCAACTGTTCGAATAACAGTTTGAATATGAAATATGAAACACAATATGTTTTAACTTAATTCTTTAATGATTGATTATACACTTAAACAAATGTAATATAACTTGAATTTGCACCTGACCAGTACGTTATTTTAGGAGATAAATGAGTCAGTTGCTGACTTAATTTATCTATCTTTACTTGGTCAAGTTGGGCATTCCAGAGTAGTTAACATGGTTTTAGGGGTAACATTCGTATGATGTCAGTGTCAGAGTTATATATCAATGTTGCACATGCATTCTTTTTGGGTGAAGTTTTGCAGCTTCTTGTTTTGTTATATTTCTTTACACGCGTCTGCTGTCATTGTATCACTAATTTTAACATTTATTACAATGTTAGGAATTTTGTAAATACGGTGGTCATGATGCCATAAACTCTACTATAGTGTCAGTCATGGCCGGCCCATTGGGTGTGCAACCTGTGCAACAGCAGAGGGCCCAACTTTTTTGGGGGCCCAAAATATATATCCAAGTTTCTTATATGAACGGTAGAGGTGTTATTTTTGATAACATAGGTTCCAGGTTCTATATAAACAAATACGGAGTACTTATCAATATCCAAGGCTTTTAAAAAACAAAATCTTGTGTTTGGGGCCCATAGTTTAATTTGGCACAGGGCCACTAAAATCATCGGGCCGACCCTGGTGTCAGTAGCAAATTAGTCAATCCGTCTCACTATAAGTGTTCACATTTAACTCTCAAAATCTTTCTTTATCAACTTTGTCCGTAAATATTTTTATATGTGTTATATATTATGTGATGAAAATTATATAAATAAATTCGCTTTTAAAACTCAATACATTCATATCAATTTTATCAAATATTATATACCACAAATAAAATATTCACGGTCAAAGTTGACAAAAAAAAAAACTTTGAAAGTCAACTGTGCACACTTATAGTGAAAACATATCTGTATCAGTATCTCTTTTGAACAAATCGTCCTATAAAAAGAAAAAACTTCACTCCTCTCCCCCCTCAGTCCTGCCACCGTGAGCCAAACAATACAAAAAAAATATGATTACAAGTTTTAAAATGGGAAGTGATTCTCACACACTACTTTTTGATCCATGTACACTTTTGTCTCATAAAATTACAGTTATGCCCCTAAGAAGTTGAACTTATATTATTAAAATAAGTATAATTAAGAGTAAAATAGGTAATTAGGTGTATATAGATCAAAAAGTAGTGTGTGAGGATCACCTCCCTTTTAAAATAAAACAGTACCTGCTAAGATTCAAACTCGTCTCCTGAACTATTATATACTCCGTTATAGTTTATCCAAGGTCTACTCCTAGCAGACCTCTTAATTTTTCATGGCCCCACCCCTGGTTGCTGGTTTCTTCTTGACCAGCTGAGGTTCGGCTATGGGGACAAGGCTGCTAGATGCAACTTTTCTATCTTATACCCTTTGCAGGAAAAAGGCCAGAGACTCGGACCCAGATGGAATCAGTAGAATATCCATTGTCTCATCTTTAAAATAATGCCTGCTGCATTCCGACCCTATCATATTCAAGATGTAATAATCTTCTGAAAAAGAATGTTTGCATCATTATTCATTATCAAGTATAAGACGCAAAACAAGAATCATTCCCAAATTGATTTATCAGGCCGATGGTAAACTATTTGATATTTGCATTATACACTTTTAACATCTTTTGCTTATCCTGGTTCCAGGTAAACTAATTGAGCCGAGTTAAAGTATCAAATGGGTGTCTGGTTATGTTGTATGGAAAAATCGTAATCTAAAGGTTTTCAAGAACAAATGGATGTGCGGGTCGGTATCTCTTTTTATATATAATAACAAAATGTAAATTAGCTCATTTTAAAAATAGTGAACCAATCCTAGCCGCCCATTACAATAGCCCACTTTAATCTAAACCATTGATTATCTACTAATTTACTTAATGAGCTCGTAATCCCAATCTTTTTGCAGCAAAAAGTAGCGGCCTTTTTTTCAAAAAAATAGGGGTTCAGATGAGTCGCTATTTGAGTGGCGACACACACCAAAAAAACCCTAAATTCATCTAAACTTTACACCCAATGTTCGATTCCAGTAGCTGATTTCAACCAAACAATTAGAAATCGATTTCAAGCCCTAATCGTTTTCAAGAAGCAAAGAATCAGAAATCGATTTCAAGAAGCAAACAATCAGAAATCGATTTCAATATGATTAGATTGGAATTTGATTCGCCTTAAATGGTTGATTTCAACATCATTCTCGCGTTCGTTCAAACAAAAAACCCTAATTCTCTCTGACAACTCGACTTCTAAAATCAGTTTCAAATCTAAAGGTATTACATGTCGATAATTGATTCAACCGAAAACTGGAAACATTTTATTCAATCAGGTAAAGTTACACAAACATGTCATTATAATTGTTTCTGATTTTTTGTATTTGTTGCTTCATAAGTTGTAATTGTTAGATTTATTGTTAATTGTTTAATATTTATCATAAGTTTAGATCAGTTGTTATTTATGTTTAGTGTTAGCATTTGTTTTAATCATTGTGTTTTAATCATTGTGTTTTAATGTTTTAATGTTCAGTTTAGATCACGCTTTTTCTATTTCTTTTTTAATATGATTATGAATTCTGAATAATAAGGCTTTTGGTTGAATAACTATTGTGTTGTGTGAATAATTAGTGTTGTTCCTTAATACATGATTGAGTGTTTGTAGTTTGAAAAATATCATTTATAACATTAACCAAATTGTTGTCGTGATGTCATGGGCTTGGTAATTCATTTTGAGTTTGTTATAAGGTAATTCCATCTTTTAGTTAAATAATAAACGGCAAAAGTTTTATTTGAGAAATCTTGAAAGACAAACCACTTTCAAGTTAAAGACTAATTTTAATTGTTGTGTTGTCATTGGAATATGATTTGACTGATTTTGGTAAATCTTTGATACCAATCACGTAATTCAGTATGGTGTGTGTTGCTATTAGATCAGCTATAGGACCTTCTTATCTCCATTTGAACTGAAAGTTTGTTTTTGTTAATGCTCATCATGTAACGTACTGACATAATAGTAAAATTGAAGTTTCAATCTTATAACAACTTTTCTGTATTATTAGGCCACCCCAAGATCATTCTCCGTGATAACAAGGGAGAAATTTCTCTATGCTATTATGGGTGAAATTTGTATATATTTATTACTTTATGCTACGGTGTATGTGAGTTAACATGATTTACTTATATTTTTACTCTTTGATGATATGTATTTAATTTTTAAGCTAAGATCCTTACATTTTTTTCATATGTAGGTGAAACTTATATATTTATGTGTACCTTGGATGATATAGGATCAACAGGGATAAGATGACATAATGATTAAGACTGACCACTGAATTTCGGTTTCGCCCACTGATCGTGAATCTTGATACACTCAATTTGAAAGATGTTTTGAAGGTATTGACTTTTAACAAAGACAAAGAAAATATTAATATAGTACGTTTCGTGAAATTTTGTAAGAAGCCAACCGATATTTTTAATGATTCTAAAATCTGATTAAGCTACACATTTCATGTCAATTATATTAGTTATAGTACATAAATTAGGTATTTATCATAACATATGTTAGCCAAACGACGCATTGTCGTTTTATGTTTAACTTTTGACCAATATAATGTCGTTTAAGCCTCTAATTTAGTGGGCTTTCAAATGTCGTTTTAGGTTTAATTGGAAAGTTTTAAACTGTCGTATTAACCTAATAGAGTTAGTGGGTCTGATAACTTAGTTGGCTACGTTGTCTAATTGCATGGATGTACCCGTGTAATTGTGTATTAATCTGCGTAATATTGGTTTGGGTTTCATTTCATCATCTATTTTCCTATGGTGTTACGAAGGTACTAACTCATGCAATCACTCCTTTCAGCTACGATTGAGGTATGTTTTTTTTCGATTGTTATTTATTTTTATTTTTTTAAAATTTCTGTAGTGTCTTTTATTTAGTTCAAGATGTTGATATTTTTGAGTTATTAACATTGTTTGGGTTTCTTTAATGGTTTACTAACTTTGATTCAACTGTTGTTGGTTTGTCGATCTAGGTTTTTAATCTGCATTTGCATTCTTTCTTTCTTATTGCTTTTTGTTAATAGGTATTGTGTTTGGAATTTATTTTCATCCTTTTGGTTTTCAAATTTTAGAGTGTTTTTTGGATTTTTTTTTTTTTTTTTTTTTTTTACAATAGCCTTCCTTTAGTAGCCTTCATTAAGTCACTGTATTTTAATTGTTTTTTATAGGTATTGTGTTTGTAATTTATTTTCATCTTTTTAGTTTTTAAATTTTGGACTGATTTTTGAATGTTTAGTTTTTGTTATAGTGTTGCCGTTGTTGTTGAGCTTGATGTGCTCAAAATCTTGCTTTTGTAAAGCTATGGTAATATATTTAGGTTGTTACTATTAGTTACTTATAGTTTTGATTTTTTATATGTGAAATTTGTTGCCCTGTGCTAATAATGATTTTCTATAATGTTTATTACTGCTGTTGCTATTAATGGGATATTTTGTTATCATTGTTTGCATAAATTTTATGATTAATACATTTTGTAGTGTATTGTTAGTGACTCAGCAGTTTAGAAATTGTGCTGATCAATTATGTGAGTTACAGGATGTTGTGACAACACTTGATGGTGATAGTGTTAGCGCTGTTTGTAATGTGCATCATTGTGTTAGTGCTTTTCATGATGTGCAAACAGATTGTTGTGTTACGACTGATTATACAGCATCGATATGTGATTCTGTTCAACTACTTGGGTGTATTTGAAGACTTACAAATGGTAATTCTTTTATGTTTTTTTTATAATTAATTTCATTCGATTTCTGTTAATGTTATGATTATGATTCTTATGTACATTGTAGATGTTGCATACTTCGGAACAGTTATTCGTTGGATACCAGATATTAAATAAAATGATTGTATTTATTTATATTTATTATACGTACTTGTAGTTCTTTTTTTGTTGTGAAAGATGATTGTCTAAAAAGAATCATTAATTGCCCAAAAAGAATCGTTATGGGTCAAATGGGTGGTGAATATGGTTTAGCTGAAAAACATAAGCATTTGGGAAGTGAAGGTTATTTCAAGTGATAACTGGTAGTGGAGAAAATTATTTATTGGAATTGGAATGTTTTAATTGAAAAGGGACCTCTCGAACAACATAATTAGTGGTCCAATCCCTTCTCCACTTGGTGATTTGGAACATCTCTTAAAAGTGTAAGTTTGCTTTATCAAATTATATTTTAATAGGCTTTCTTTATAACTTGCTCATACTTTTTGTTGAATAACTACAGGAATTTGAGCCGCAATGAATTAACCGGATATCTACCAGTCGAGTTTGGCAACTTAAGAAGTGTTATGGATATGTAAGCAACCATACATGTTTAGCAAGGTTTGTTTCAAGTTTCAACATATTGATTACATAAAGCATCTTTCTTGCAGAGATCTTTCCTATAATCGTCTCTCCGGGATATTGCCTCAAGAACCATTTGATGCAGCTTATGGATTGCTTTCTAATATAAAATTTATTATTGTTTATGTTTTTTTTATTTGTCGTTCTTTAGTTTAACTGTTGTTGGTTATATGTTGCTTTACTGATTTGTTTCACTTCTCTTATTTGATCATTAAATGTTGAAACTATTTTGGGCTCAGCTGGTTCTGTTGTCACCAATAATGTCAATGGTACCATATCGTCTTTGTCCGGTTTCAAAGAGTCAGTTGTTGGCGTTAACCCTCGGAATGTTGGTAATATTTTGGTTTCAGTTTGTTATGTCTTATTATTATTGTTATTATTGTTTTTTATGTAGGTTCTTTTTTTATAACTGAATTTTGGTTGCTAATGTGTGCTTTGATGATTCATTAGTGTCTGCAGTGGTTACTTTGATTGGTCCTGATCAGAATGTTGGTGATGGTGGGCCTGTTTGTGTTCGTTGTACGTTTTGTTATGTATATTCTTTTATAAATACTATCTGCATTGGCTATTTTTCGTATTGTTTTTTTGTTTTTTTACAGTTATTTATTTGTTCGTCCCAACCCTATCACTAATGATTGACTTATGTCTAGGCCTGGGAAGTCTAACGGAGTCCTCAAACGAAAATGTTGATCTTGACAAAAAAGTGTGGTTTGTTTGTTTCAGCATCGATTTACCTTCAACTTGCTAACCGGTGCGTAATATCAGGTTTGCTTCTTTATGTTCACTGTATGTTTTGTTTTCCGCGTTACAATTTTGAATAGTTGTTTTCTGAATTGTTGTAATTGTTGTGTGTTTTATAAATGTTGTTGCTCATGGGTTATGTAGATACATACATAGTTGAATATGTAAATATATATGTAGCAGCTATATGGTTGTTGGTACGTAGATGGTTGTTTAAACACCTAGGTTGCAACAACTGTCTGTTGTGATTTGTAAACATGTATATAGATGGTTGTCTAAATGGCAGCCCCCAACAATATATACTTGTAGTTGCAGTTGAAGTCATACTTCCATAGCAAATCCTATAACATCTACCGATATGAGTTGCATAAATTATAGACATATAGTTAAGATAAGATGGGTTTGTTCGTGTATATTGACCATTTGACCCATTTTGGTTATATGGTGTCAAATTGAGCATTTATTGATTTCAATCCATCCATTGTGATTTATTAAAATTATATACTTTTAAGCCCACTGTGCTAAAAAAGATGGTTTATTATTATTTTTGTTTATTAATTAATATAGCTTTGGTTCTAGGTGATTGACCTTTAGACTGTGAAGTCTCATGAGTTTGTTCAATATGGGTCAGGTTGCGTTGAGAATTTGTACTCTTGCTGACTATTGTGCGCAGGAAATTCACGAAAGGTTGACGATTGTGGTAAGTGTTGTATGATTCATGTTGATACTACATTTAGGTATATGATTTTAATATGAATTGTGCCAACGGAACTCGCGAAGGGTAGACGATTGTGGTAAGTGTTGTATGATTCATGTTGATAGTGTATACTACTTTTCGGTATATGATGTTAATATAGACAAGAATTTGGGTTGTTATTTGACAGGTTGCAGGTGGCGATGGAACCGTTGGAACTTCATAATCTTTATCGCTTGAAAGTGAAGAAACACCTACAGGTATATTCGATAGTGTTGGGCAAGTGAACCTTTGTTGTTTGGTTATCTTAGTATCATTTTATCTTACTGTCTCCAGTTACGTGTGACAACATTGATGCTTCACCTTTTGAGTTTATACTGTTGTCGGGCTGCGGTGTCAGTGAATGAGTCACCCGTTATATGTATCTTTGTTTCTCTTCAACTAAAAGGTATGATTTATAACTTTATTACCTTAATGAGCTATTTTCCTTATGGTTGTTTTGAGTGTTCTATTTTAAGTAGCAATCTTTTTTTTTCTAATATGTTAGTGCGTAACGATTTATTTCTTTCTTATGGCTATTTTTATTTCTTTTTGTCGTATTTGTGTCTTAAATTACATAACATCTGCCTATTATGAAAAGCTAGTAAAGGATATGGGTTGCGACAACCCTTATGAACTTCCACTCGCAATTCAAAGTAATAGAAGGAAACACACATTTTACAGTTTCACTAGAATTAATTAGAGGTTACCTAGAGTTCATTGTTGACAAGGCAGAAAACAATCTATTTGAGAGCACACTGGAGGAAGTCTAGAGGATGGTTTTATGTGAAATGGTATGTGATACTTTTATGGACTAATTACTTTAAATTTATTAGTATATCTCTTTCTTCATATGTTTGAACACCAAAAAACGTACATTGTAAGTGAATGATTAAGGAAAAATGTGTGTTGATATTATATCCCACAAAGCTTTCCTGTAAGACCCTGATCCTGTTTCAGTAGAAGGGGACGCCGTCCAAATTTTAGGACGCCGTCCAGCAAAGAAAGGTGGGACGCCGTCCAAGATTTGGGACGCCGTCCAACATAACTGACGGGCCAGCTGTTAGTTTATTTTAAAAAGGGACAAATTGGTAATTTCACTCGGGTGTCGGTTTGGAGCTTTCAAAGCTGATCCATTGGCCATTTGTAGATCTCATTCACCCACACAAACACTCTCTTCAAACTCTAGTGAGAGAAACTCATTTTTAGTGAGAGAGAGCTTGATTTGGAGAAGAAGGAGCCGGATTCTCGCCAAAGCTCGGGTTCTAAAGTTGTTCATCTCGTTCACGGCTACGTTGTGGTAGTATTGGTAAGTTCAAACTCCGAATTTCATTTGTTAGAATTGATATTCAAGTTAGGGTTTGAGCTTGATTAGTTGTGAAACCCTTTTAGATGATGAAGTGGGTTTATGGTGACTAGTTATTGTTTTCACATGGCGAGTTTTGGGTTGGTTGACGTTTTGGCCATGATTAGGCTTTGATAATGGGTATAACCACTAGTGTTAGTGATTATGGAAGTGTTGAAACCCATTTGAGGGTATTTGGTTGATTAATTTTGAAATGGGTCAAAATTAAGGTTTATGTGTCAAATTGGGCGAGACGAGTGGTTAACACTTGTGTTCGGGTTTAGTTGGCGTATTAGGACCATTCTCACGTGTGTTAGTGATTATTGGTTGGTTTGGACGTGGTTTGGTGCTTGGAAATGCAATGGGTCGAAATTGCACTAAGTGTCGATTTGAGTTGGTTTGTAAATCCACTCTAATTGTGTTGTTGCATTTGTGATATTGGAATAGGTACATTCCATCGGCGAGTTGTGGATTATTCGGTAGAATTCATCAAGACGACAAGGTGAGTGTTAATATCCTATGTGCATATGTATGTGTAGGATGGGTGCGGGTCGGGTGAAGTGGTTCTCGGTTATAGAGCTCACTTCACATATAGGTGGATTTGATGGACTTGTGTAATAGGTCCAATTGACACGGTTGTGCGTTTTGGTTGACCACCTTTGGCGAGGTGCACACTTTGTGTGTACATTATCACATATGCTTGTTATGTGGACTATACAACCCCAAAGGCGAAGGGTTGGTATTGAGTTGTGATTGGAGAAGTAGATCACGTGTGGATGCGGATTCACGATGACGGATTCACGATGACTCGTGTAGTTCGGTCATCTTATTGAGGTAGTGATCTCGTGTGGTTGCGGATTCACTAAGGCTCGTGTAGTTCGGCCAACCTCGATGTTGTTGTGGTATTGAAGATAGTAATCTCGTGTAGATGCGGATTTACTAAGGCTCGTGTAGTTCGGCCAATCTTCATTTTGGTATTTTGGTAATTGACTTTTGGTATTGGGTTAAGGGGTTAACCTTGGGCGTTTTACGCTTTATTGTTGTATTGTTGTGATGTAGCTAACCCTCCGGGTGTAGCTTATTGGCGTTGTACGCATCGTCGTTGGTGTACTTATATTGTTGATGTTATTAGCTTGTTATATAGCGGTTGAATGGTATGCTTAGTTTGCCTTATACTTGGATGCCCCGGTATGTGATATTTGATTATTTGTGTGGCGTGTCCATTTTATGCATATATATGTATGTAGTATATTCTCACTCACTAAGTGTTAGCTTACCCTCTCGTTGTTTACATTTTTATAGATTTGCATGGATGCGGTGGCTCGGGTGTGACAACCCTGAAATTTTTGACCAAATTTAAACTTTATCTTTAAATGATTTAACGTTTCCGACACGATAAGCAAAGTCTGTAAAGTTGAATCTCAAAATTCTTGAACTATTCAATTACCTTTCGATTGTTCTCGACGATTCATGAACAATTATATGTATGTATATATATATATATATATGTACAAGTAAAAATGACTTTGCTACAGTAAAACACTATTTGCTACAGTAAAAATGACTTTGCTACAGTAAAACACTATTTGCTACATTGAAACACTATTTGCTACAGTAAAATCGTATTTTGCTACAGTGAAACAACTTTAATATTTTAAAGATTAATCATTTCTAAGTCAAGCCGAAAATTAAATGAGCTTAATATGATATTAACTCATTAAATCTGTATTACATCTGAAGAAAATATACATACATATATTTTCATAAAGACGGTAATAAAAATTCTTTTGTACAAAATATTAATTGTGAAATCTTTAACGGGTAGGTAATACTCGGGAAATATATAAGTTCACAATTAATATGTTATACTGAACACTAGATTTATGAGCCCGTGCGTTGCACGGGGACTAATCCGTAAGCATTTTTGGTTTTTATACTTATATATGAAATAACGATATTATAGAAAAAATGTCAAAAGTACTTTTAGGGTTCAGTTGGTAAAATATGTATTTGTAAACAACACATATTAGTAAAACTTTGATACTACATTAGTATAACTTTGATACTGATAACAGCTTTTGTACATTGATCGAACATATGTCTCCTTTGATACTTAGTCAGTCAGGCCAGCCGATCAAACTTTAGCATCTTTTGTATTTTCAACTTACACTTTTGTATTTTCAAACTCCATGCACTAAAAGAAACACCTCTATACATTTATTATAGGTAAATTTGAAGTGGTTCAAGCAAGTCAAACATATTTTTAAATCACCCAACTCGTATATTCAAAATATATAAAACATCAAAAGTCAAGGTTTTTAATAACACCTCTCATAAGTCTTGTTATTTCATATTCGAACTCACTGATATAAATGAAGTCTTTTAATCACATCACATATCTCATACAACCAATAAAGTGGGTGTGGTCAAGACCCTCACCCAACACATAGTGACAAGTAACAAAAGTTACTCATTACCCAACTTATTTGACCTGCCCATGTTTTTTAAGAAATAAAAATACTTCGACACACTTAAATAAACTAAAAAAATTACATATTTACATTAGGCAAACCTAATGGGGAGATTAATGGACATTCAAGTCCTTACAAATTACAATTCTTACTAAATCCACTACAAGATATAAAATAATACATCCAAAATTTGAATGCAACTCATTACAAAAAAGAAAGTCAGAAAGATTGATGTAGTTCATTCCTTTACCTTGGTCAATGTCTTTTAGGGCAAATCAATTAATTTCATTCCTTTACCTTGGGCAATGTCTTTTGGAATTGTGTACTGCAAATAAAAAACATAGAAGGCTATTATATTCATCGACATCAAGTATATATATACTTGTATAAAGAACACATGGAGGTACCAAATTTCAGATAATCAAGGTTTAAAAGTTTACAACAATGAACAGACACATGAAATCATGTCAGAGGTGGCAAGACTAATCCAAACTACAAAACAGAGATCGGAAGCCATATTGAACTGATGCTCATCAATTAATTTGGCACACACTAAATCATGCTAATTGAGTATTAAGCAATTCGGGACAAACACCAGACTTAGGCTTTTCTTATTTTGCCCATCTCTACTAAAACTTGCTACTTAATCTCACAAAACTAAAAAGCTAAAAATCATCTATTCATGTAACTAAAAATAATAATAATAGTAATGTACTTAACTAGTATCCAAATCAAACATATCTAATTACAAATTAAGCAATGGCTATATTTAATTGAGTATTTTTATTCGAAGTAGACACAAATGTCATGTTTTACTTGCCATATATGTGTAAAAAAAAAAATTTAGCCTGTGCGTTTTACCGAGTAATTGCTAAGCGTGTTTGAAATAGGAAGACAAGAATTACAGCCGTAAATACAAAAAGAATGTATAATAAATCATTCAACACTTTTGAGTTTTCAAACAAAGATTCTTCTACTAAAGGTGGTAATTTTTACCCATTTACAAATGAACAGATTATTTAGGTTGTATTTTATCTCTAATGAACAGATTGGACAAGCGAGTGTTATGGGATAATGTGTTCATACCAAAAAGTACCCCTTATGACATGTTATTTAACCCAAATGACCCGCCCATTTTGCAACCTCTAAACTATGCGTTTTAATATATGTTAGTAATTACTTACCAGATCATTTTGAAGCTGAGGGAAGAATATCCAACGCAACCTCCTTGAGGGTTGGCATCTCATCTTGTTGATGCACACAAACATATCTACTTCCCAATCTTCTAATTACCTTCCATGACCCGGGTAACACCTAACTGGATTGTACAAATTAGGAAGGTTAGAATTAAATAACAAATCATCATTATTAATACGCTATTAGTAAAATGAAGGAAAAAAGACAACATTTAGGAAAAACAATCTATGAATTGTATGTGCAGATGAAGTGCAAAAAGTAACATATATATAGATATGGGTCGATGGTTATATGTTTGATCCCACACTGGTCGAATAAAAAATATAGATAAGATTGCAATGGGTAAAATTTGCTTGAAAGGTACCCAGAGTGTATTTATAATGCATAAAATCCACGCACGCACGCACGCATGCACATATATATTATTTTTGTAACAATTTATTTTTGATAATCATATACTCTGTATAACTCACTGATTTTTAGTAGATGTTTTAAAGAATGGATTGAAGGTGTTTATTGGTCAACCTTAGTTGACCCTTTGATAAAATTACCTGCATTAATCTCAATGCTTCTGACCTAATGCCCAAGCTGACCATTTTAATTTTCTTGATGTATATCTTTATAATAAAATATATAGTTTTTTTCGTTTGATATATATGTTTCTTATTCTAGAAAATGATGGTATTAATTGCTCTCATTGTTGATGTATGGCAGTACATGTCTTCCTACGACCCAGATGAGGGCCCTTTAATTACTGGTTAAGGAGTTCAACGCTGGGAATCGTCTCTAGAGCCTGCTGATTGAAAACATATACCTGATACTGACCATTGATTGAAAACAAAATCAGCAATTCACGTAATCATTGTTAAATTAAATTTATAAAACTTATATACTCATAATTATATTTCATTTATAAAACTAATATAGATATAGATTAACAAACATACATTGAATTTCATATATGGAAATCGATAATTAAAAAAGCCCTTTTCCATGCGTTTACACTAAATTTTATAACCATAGTTAGCACACAAACCATTTTTAGAAAAATACTTTTTCAAAGTACTTATATTTTTGGTAACACGACTGGGTTTTAGGGTCTACCAAAAGTTACCCGGTTTGAAACGCACAGCTTCAACTTGGCATGAAGATAATTTACATCATAAGTATAAGAATAAACTTCATAACAATCACTACGATTAGAAGATGTAGTTGACACTTTGACCTCAATTAAAATCATACTACCATATGAGAAGTAGGAACACTGTATTAAAAAATCAAAAGTGGGTCAAGATTAACCACCTATGATGTTTACCATGTCAAAGACAGATTATGACAATCCAGCATGGAATTATAAGTTAAAACAACACCAAATAAGGGCATGTGTAAACTTTTATTTGATATAGTTTGATATGTTTATTAAACTCTTTAAGGAAAATTACCTGTGAAGAGCCTGTGAATCCTACTGATCGCTGTGAGATTCAGAACTTTTAAGACGATATAACTCAAGATCAATTATAGGCCTAATTTCAAAAACATAAGCATTCCATTCATTTACACAAGAACTTTCAAGTGATGGAATTTAACTGCATTTTCAATCATGTGAAACAAATAGTATTTACATATACGTAGGGAATACGAAAATATTCAGGTTTAGGGAAAAATGGAAATTACCTTGAGGGAGGATTCTGAGAGTTGTCATCTAGCGTAGCACATAAGTGAGAAAGACGGACAATGTAGCTCCATCCCTAAATCATTTCCTGTTTGTTATAGAAAATTTTACACCCAATATCTCTGATCAAAAATGGGTAGGCAGAATGTATATTTCAACTAAAGAGCCTCAAACAACTTCATAAAACCAATTTTATAACCACATAAAATCTATGGTTATTATATAGCCGATCAATAACTAAAATTTGGCGTACACTAAATAAAGTCAAAGCTATCAATTACAGTACACTAAGTCATACCGAAAAATGTAGCAGCTGCGACAGTGATAAAAGACATTTTGATCAGGTCAAACTACAAATCAATACTTTCACTAATTTTAATATGTTCAAAATTTTAAATTAATAAAATTACACAAAGAATAAGCAAGGAATCAAAATAAAAAATTAAAAAAATGATCTCATCGTCTTTTAGTCCTAGAAGTTCCCCGAAATCGCCATCTTACCTGTTATTATATTTGACAGATTATTCTTTTGAATGAGAAATTGATATACTAAAGTTAGCAAATAGAAATTAATGAAAATGATATGCTGAAATTAGTAAAAAAATTGATGAAATTAATATACTAAAGTTGAAATACTAAAATTTATATACCTTCAGTCACCTGCATTCCGAACTGAAATCCACCACCAAACAGTAGAAAGTCATCACCACCATTAGGGTTCTGACCGATTAAAACACACTAATGAATGTTTAGAGGTTGAAATCGGTTGAGACGTTTATAATCAAAATAAACACAATTATTTTGAACACCATTTAATCTGGTGAAGACGAATAATAAGAACAGTGACGGGATGGTTGCCCGGAGATGGTCACGGCAGATAAGACGACGACGAAGACAACGATAGTGGTTTTGACTGAGACGGTTGCCCGGAGATGGCTAAAACCCTATGCATATGAAGCAGTGGAGGTTGCCATAGGTAAAGCGCCAAAAACCCTAGGCAAATGGAGGAGCGGTGGAGATTGTTTTAGTCTTCTAGAGATAAAAAGTGAATGTAGCAAAACTTAGAACCCTAATTTTGAAATGAATGAAAGAGGAATCGAGGATATGGATGAAGAATGATGATAACTGCTCCGTGAATGATGCTGTTTTAACCTAATTCAATAGTTAATTAAAGATATTGAGGGACACGTGAAAGGATCCGAAACTAATCATCCGGACGTTGTCCATATTGATTACAAACGAATTACAATAGTTGATAACATTGCGAGGTACTTGCCCTCTATATGATACATCTTACAAACGTTGCATTTATTCTTAAAAGGCAATCTATAGTTACATCCATAATTGACATATTCGCCTGACATTTCATAATATTCAAATGACCTAAACCGCCATTTACTTAATAATAGTCTCTATGAACTTCAATGACTCGAATGCAACGCCTTATGATATAAGTCCTTAATGGCCTCAAGTAGTATCCTTAGTACGAGATAATGCACAGCGGAAGACTTAATTCATACCTGAGAATAACATGCTTTAAAATGTCAACATAAAGTTGGTGAGATATAGGTTTAATGTCGACAGCGATATAAATATAGACCACAAGATTTCATATATAAACATTTTAATAAAAATATTCTAAGTGGTTGAGCACTTGGTAACCATACTTAACAATTAATCACGTCGCATATTCCCTTTAATATGAAATCTTACTACACTGTACCAAGTGTAGTCACGAAACGAAGTACTGTGCAACCGTTGAATACTGGTCGTCCAGTCCGGTTGGGGTTGTCAGGCCCGATAGATCTATCAACAGGATTCGCGTTTACAATACCGCTGTAAATATTAGTTACCAAGCTACAGGGAAGTATGCCAGTGGTACAACTCAACGTAGAATATATTTTTCAGTTACTTGTGTCCATAACGTAAAACATAAAATACATGTATTCTCATCCCGAAATATTTAGAGTTTAAAAATGGGACTATATACTCACTTTCGTCTTGAAGATATATATAATTTGACTTGGTCTCCGGTTGATATCACGAACCTATCCATATATAATATATCAATACCTTTTCTTTTTAAACAAACGTCACATATATATACTTGTTATACTTTTAATACTTTGAATAATTCCTTAGTCCGTAGTTAGCAGCTCGTTGTTAGTAATTCAATTTTAATGGTTCATTTTTAGATGTTTAATATACCCACAATGAAATAAATAAAACCCCCAACGAAATAAATAAAACCCCATCGTATATGTATTGGTCAAGATTAATCTTGACCCACGGTACCGGTGTTGTCAAATGACGTGTTGCGTACATAAAGTACCGGTGTTGTCAAATGACGTGTTGCGTACAAACATGGGATCTTATGATTAATCTTCTCGTGTTGTTTACAGGTGATCCTGAACCATATAAAATTGAATTATAAGTACATATATATAAAATATCATGTTATCTTAGAAATATGTGATTTATTTAATTTTTCCCAATTAATCCCGAAGTTAAACAAGTCTAGGATAACCAATTTTGTTTCGGTCATAGTTTCTTCGTTACAAATCCGTTTTCGTTGATTCAACTTGCCATCTCCTTGAATCGAGTCCCTCTTTAAGACTATGAACTGAAAATACCTTGGTTTGTATTCAAAATCACACGGCATAGGTGAAACTTTAGTGAAACTTATGAAGTTAAACATTTTTGTTACAAAAAAAATAACACTTAATGACCATTTTTCTAAAAATACTTATACTTTGAATTAAATCATGAAATTTTTATGTGTTAACATATTTATAGTAAAAATCATTTTTCCAGAACATAAACCTCCAATTCAAAGTTTAAGATAGTTTTTAATTATCCAACCCAAAACAGTCCCCGGTTACACTCCGACGTCGTAAAAACAGTTTTTAAGATATTCTTTGAAAAACCAAGTTATACCTTGTTAAGTTAGCATATATTTAAGTTATATTACAGGTCTTGAAGTATTTTAAAAGTTAAGTTAGAAGGATCTATTTAGTTTGCAAACAAGTTTGAAAACTTTCAAACTATGTTCTTGTTGTTAAAATTGTATACCACAAAATATGATAGCTATATATATATGAATCGAATAAGGTTATGAACATAGATACTACCTCAAGTTCCTTGGACAAGGTTTCTGTAAAAGAGGAGTAAAAAGCTAGAACCAAAAGGGTGATGGAATTGGATGAAAGATTGGAAGTAAGTTTGTGTTCTTGGAAGGATTTCTTGAAGTGTTTTTGTATGGTTTTCTTATGGTGTTTAAGTAAGGTTTTTGAAGCTAAATGATGGGGAAAATGCTTGGAGATGATCAAGTATGAAGTTAAGAGTATTTTGAGAGAGAAATGGAAGTGTAAGTATGAGAAAATGGGGTGAAGAAATGGTGTGCATGCATAAAAACGTTTTTAGGTTATAAAGGAAAAAAAAAGATACCTAACTTTGTTTTCTTGCTAAATAATTCATGCTACTTGACAAATGGTTGGTTCCACATGTTTCTTAATCATTTAAGGCTGCTAAGGAGTAGATTTTTATTGGTATATACCAATAGTAAATACATCTAGAAGCTGCGTATGATACGGGTACATATACCCTAGGTATACG
This sequence comes from Rutidosis leptorrhynchoides, assembly GCF_046630445.1. NCBI lineage: Eukaryota > Viridiplantae > Streptophyta > Magnoliopsida > Asterales > Asteraceae > Rutidosis > Rutidosis leptorrhynchoides. Next base: position 53,224,480 of record NC_092340.1, read on the forward strand.
TATAGAAATCTTTGAGAAAACGGAACGAGGATTCAAATATAGCTATCTTTTGTAAATATACTTATATTGTTTTATGTATTTAAGTCTTTAAAAGTGATTAAATACATTACTTATACTATATATGTATAAACATTATAGGTCATAAGTATTTAAGTCAAATAACGTTACGTATGGTTATCGTTTTGAAAACTTAAGTTAGTAGTTTCAAAATATACTTATAACTTATTGTTATTAATACAAAATGAGATATTAAAACATTCTTAGATCATGTTAAATATGTATATATACATATATATACACAAACGTATAATTATCATATATTGTATAGTTCGTGATATCATCGGTCAAACTAGACGGTCAAACGTTGTGTAAAACTCTTTTCGAAAACATAAGTCTCAACAATTTGGATTGCTTATCATGTTGGTAAGGTTTAATTTATGTAAATATTAATCTTATAAGTATAGAACGATCGAAAAAGTGCGGGTCAACTTTAGGGTTTTTGCTTATCGTGTCGGAACCATATAGAGATTAGAGTTTAAATTTGGTCGGAAATTTCCGGGTCGTTACAGTACCCACCCGTTAAAGAAATTTCGTCCTCGAAATTTGGTAGAGGTTGTCATAAATAACAATAGGAATGTTTTCATGACGAATATGAGGTAATAATGAAATTTTATCATTATTGAAAGATTTAGATAAAACGATTCGGTTATGTGAGACGCACGAGCGAAGCTATCACAAAAGAGTGAAATGAGTAAATATAGAATTGTTGTAACCGATGACGTGATTATGATCGATTTCCGGGATTTAAGGGTTTTAAAGAAAATCTTATGTAATAAGATTTAGTTTTGCGGCGATCAGGATCTTCTTTGATTTAACGCGGCAATCTGTTTTGATTTCTTTGTCGAATATTTCACTATAAATTTACCTCCTTCCCTTTCTTTCTTCCCACATCTTCTATTCTTTCTCTTTAGTTCCTACTTTAAGACATTCGCTAATATGCTCCATCCCATTCTAATCCTTGTTATATTTCTAACTTTCATATCTTTCATTCTTCTTTTTCATCTATCACCAGAAGAATATATTCTCTTTTATCCTTTCCTTGGAATTATAATGTTTTTAATTCTCCCGTGCCTTTACGTTGCAATACGTATTGATATGCACGGTTTGTAGTTTCGGGGTTGTTGTTAGGTTTTATACCTTCCCTTATATTTCGATGTTCCTACTCCCGTCCCTTAAAATCATTGTCATCCACAGTTAATGCTCTCTCTTATTTGCTGTGGTTTATGTTCCTATTTCTATTCTGAGGTTTTGTCCCTTCGTTTCTTCTTCCCGTCCTCGAGCCAAGCGAACAATGGTCCGAAATTCGTAGGTAGGAAATTTGGAATGAACCTAGCTATTGGTTTTAGAATGAAATTGTAATGGCACGATCTTGATTCGTTAAATTACTCGAATATTCCGGAAAAATAGAACTATCAAGGTGATACGTTCTAATATGTTTGGAGACTTGATAGAATGTAGGAGCCGTGTAACATGGCACATGATGACGGTACTGTGAATCATCACATTCCATTAGAAACTTAACATGACTTACTGTAATATAATGAAGTTGATCAAGTTTCATTATATTATACTAATTCATGCATCAGTTCCCAACACTACTTCAAATCATTTATATTTTAATCTCGGAGGTTTCAGAATTTAGAAATTAACACAGTTTCTTTTATATTGTAACGCAGATGTTACGGAGAGATAAATGATCGCAGATAGGAATAGTTGTAAAAATATCTCCAGAAATATGAAAAATATGTATAACGAATGATATGAAGATATCTTATAATATCTAAGATAAGATGATGATGAAAAATATCATCCGGGCAAGGTTTTGAATAAAGAGTAGGGTTCTTACTGACGGTTTCAGCAGGTACCGAATCGTTTGTATTCTTTGAGAGCAGGTTCAGTCCCTGTGATTTATCCACAGCCTCTTTCATACTTTGCTTCATCCGTTTTCTAGTTCCAAACTTTTTTTTTTTCAGCTTTACCACCTTACTATTCTTTGTCATCAAACTTTTGACCGTTAAAGTCGTTTACAGTTTTTGCTGCTTCGTTAGCATTTCAAGAACTATTTCATAGTCCCGGGTGTTTTTCAGAAACTTCACGTTCAGATTATGAAATTCTTAGGGATAGACATTATAGATATGATGGAAGAAGTTCGGCGAGATTTTCAAAATACTGATTGTTGATTTCGCCAAAAGGATAACGATCTGCTGGTGCACCTGTTGATGTTGTCGAGGGATATAAAAGGTTTTCCGGTAATGACGGCGAAAGGACAAGGTATAAATATCATGATTATAATAGAAATAATCTCACTGAAAAGTCGAAGTGGAGCTGTGACAAAATTAGCTTCTTGAAAAGGAATTGTAGGGTTGTTCTTGCTAATAAATGGCAAAGGATTCAATACGTTATGTGTTAAATTATGAATTTGGGTTCGAGAGTTCTTCAGGTGTATAACTGTATGTATAAATCTTCATTCCGTAGGCGAGGTGCGGCGGGTTCAACTTCTCGGTCGAGGTGTTTTCAAGAATCATGAAAGGATTTGAATGCGAATTGTAATCGTCAAGTTACGAATGAGGTTTAAGATAAAATCAAGTGGCAAGCTTGAAGAATTGTTTAGCTTCATATGTTACAATCAACATTTTAATTCATTTTAATTGTCCAGAGTTAGCCGGAACAGTTAGTGTGGAATCCTTAATAGATTTTTAATTAGTTAAATCGTGTGTTTCTAACAAAATTTTTTTTTTATTTTGTCCAATGTTTTCTTCTTTATGCCACTTGTTGGATTCTGGTAGGTCAAAATCCGAATATGAAATTTGATTGAAAATGGTTATTCTGGGGTGAGCGGATACGAATATCGGTGGTTGTAAGTAAGATAATAGATAACCGTTGAATCAGATTCAAGAATGTACAATATAACTTATTAATGTGAATTCTAAATATTCCTCGGGTACTACCCACCCGTTAAAATATTTTCATCATTAATAGTTTGTACGAAGGAATTTTTAATTACTATCTTTATGAAAATATACTTGCATATATATTTTCTTCAGAGATAATCATAGATTTAATGAGTCAATATGATATTAAACTCATTTGATTTATCGTTAATTCTAGATTACATAATCTCTAAGACTTTAGAAATTACATAATCGTCATACGATACGTAAAGCGAAGATAATCGATGTAGAACGATATATAGAACGAAGATCATACTCGAAGTACAGATATTGAGTCGTGTGATGTTGATATTCGAGATACAGATTGTGATGTTGAGATTTAAGGCGCGGTTGTGATTGGGGTGATAAAGGTACTGTCGGCGTTGACGATGGTAGTACGGATTATGCTGCTGGTGCTGCTGTTGGTGTTTGTAACCTTCGCACCATATTCTCCAAAACCACTACCCGAGCACGGAGTTCGTTGACTTCTTCTATTATACCGGGATGATTGACGGTTGGAACGAGCGAATGAACAAGATTTGAAATATGGGATAGTATGTAATCATGACGAGATACTCTAGAAATGAGCGAGAAAATGGTGTTTCGAATAGGTTCGCCGGTAAGTGCTTCAGGTTCATCGTTAAGAGGACAATTTGGTGGATGGAATGGATCACCTTCTTCTTGCCTCCAGAAATTTAGTATATTACGAACTCATCCCCAATTCATCCAGAATAGATGATGGGAAATTGGTTGATCCATTCCGGTAACGCTGTTCTCGGAGCTCGAATGGAAATCCATATCGGCAAAGCTATCGAAGTCGGAGGAATTTGAGCTGGATGAAGAATCCATCTTGTATGGTCGGAGAAATGAATTTTTGGTTTGGAATAGATTATAGGAGTTGGGTTTGGTACTCTTCAATACATAATTTACATATGTATATATAATATCAAAATCCCATGAATTACGGAGAATCTTTGAAATACGTCAGGCAATGTCTATCGTAACAGATACGCTAGGATATGAATTTTGTCTATACACTATCGATGCACTAAATGCAGTAAGACGTGTCTAGACTTAAGAATGATAAGCAGGCAGTTCCCTAAGAATGATAAGCAGATGATTTCCGACTAGGATTGATAAGCAAAACTTTTGACAGGCAGACACGGTCAAAGTCCAGACTCACTTAATGTATCCTAACAACTACTAGTTAGACACACTAATGCAAGGCCTGGTTCGCTAAGACCAACGCTCTGATACCAACTGAAAGGATCCGAAACTAATCATCCGGACGTTGTCCATATTGATTACAAACGAATTACAATAGTTGATAACATTGCGAGGTACTTGCCCTCTATATGATACATCTTACAAACGTTGCATTTATTCTTAAAAGGCAATCTATAGTTACATCCATAATTGACATATTCGCCTGACATTTCATAATATTCAAATGACCTAAACCGCCATTTACTTAATAATAGTCTCTATGAACTTCAATGACTCGAATGCAACGCCTTATGATATAAGTCCTTAATGGCCTCAAGTAGTATCCTTAGTACGAGATAATGCACAGCGGAAGACTTAATTCATACCTGAGAATAACATGCTTTAAAATGTCAACATAAAGTTGGTGAGATATAGGTTTAATGTCGACAGCGATATAAATATAGACCACAAGATTTCATATATAAACATTTTAATAAAAATATTCTAAGTAGTTGAGCACTTGGTAACCATACTTAACAATTAATCACGTCGCATATTCCCTTTAATATGAAATCTTACTACACTGTACCAAGTGTAGTCACGAAACGAAGTACTGTGCAACCGTTGAATACTGGTCGTCCAGTCCGGTTGGGGTTGTCAGGCCCGATAGATCTATCAACAGGATTCGCGTTTACAATACCGCTGTAAATATTAGTTACCAAGCTACAGGGAAGTATGCCAGTGGTACAACTCAACGTAGAATATATTTTTCAGTTACTTGTGTCCATAACGTAAAACATAAAATACATGTATTCTCATCCCGAAATATTTAGAGTTTAAAAATGGGACTATATACTCACTTTCGTCTTGAAGATATATATAATTTGACTTGGTCTCCGGTTGATATCACGAACCTATCCATATATAATATATCAATACCTTTTCTTTTTAAACAAACGTCACATATATATACTTGTTATACTTTTAATACTTTGAATAATTCCTTAGTCCGTAGTTAGCAGCTCGTTGTTAGTAATTCAATTTTAATGGTTCATTTTTAGATGTTTAATATACCCGCAATGAAATAAATAAAACCCCCAACGAAATAAATAAAACCCCATCGTATATGTATTGGTCAAGATTAATCTTGACCCACGGTACCGGTGTTGTCAAATGACGTGTTGCGTACATAAAGTACCGGTGTTGTCAAATGACGTGTTGCGTACAAACATGGGATCTTATGATTAATCTTCTCGTGTTGTTTACGGGTGATCCTGAACCATATAAAATTGAATTATAAGTAAATATATATAGAATATCATGTTATCTTATAAATATGTGATTTATTTAATTTTTCCCAATTAATCCCGAAGTTAAACAAGTCTAGGATAACCAATTTTGTTTCGGTCATAGTTTCTTCGTTACAAATCCGTTTTCGTTGATTCAACTTGCCATCTCCTTGGATCGAGTCCCTCTTTAAGACTATGAACTGAAAATACCTTGGTTTGTATTCAAAATCACACGGCATAGGTGAAACTTTAGTGAAACTTATGAAGTTAAACATTTTTGTTACAAAAAAATAACACTTAATGACCATTTTTCTAAAAATACTTATACTTTGAATTAAATCATGAAATTTTTATGTGTTAACATATTTATAGTAAAAATCATTTTTCCAGAACATAAACCTCCAATTCAAAGTTTAAGATAGTTTTTAATTATCCAACCCAAAACAGTCCCCGGTTACACTCCGACGTCGTAAAAACAGTTTTTAAGATATTCTTTGAAAAACCAAGTTATACCTTGTTAAGTTAGCATATATTTAAGTTATATTACAGGTCTTGAAGTATTTTAAAAGTTAAGTTAGAAGGATATATTTAGTTTGCAAACAAGTTTGAAAACTTTCAAACTATGTTCTTGTTGTTAAAATTGTATACCACAAAATATGATAGCTATATATATATGAATCGAATAAGGTTATGAACATAGATACTACCTCAAGTTCCTTGGACAAGGTTTCTGTAAAAGAGGAGTAAAAAGCTAGAACCAAAAGGGTGATGGAATTGGATGAAAGATTGGAAGTAAGTTTGTGTTCTTGGAAGGATTTCTTGAAGTGTTTTTGTATGGTTTTCTTATGGTGTTTAAGTAAGGTTTTTGAAGCTAAATGATGGGGAAAATGCTTGGAGATGATCAAGTATGAAGTTAAGAGTATTTTGAGAGAGAAATGGAAGTGTAAGTATGAGAAAATGGGGTGAAGAAATGGTGTGCATACATAAAAACGTTTTTAGGTTATAAAGGAAAAAAAAAGATACCTAACTTTGTTTTCTTGCTAAATAATTCATGCTACTTGACAAATGGTTGGTTCCACATGTTTCTTAATCATTTAAGGCTGCTAAGGAGCAGATTTTTATTGGTATATACCAATAGTAAATACATCTAGAAGCTGCGTATGATACGGGTACATATACCCTAGGTATACGTATAGAAATCTTTGAGAAAACGGAACGAGGATTCAAATATAGCTATCTTTTGTAAATATACTTATATTGTTTTATGTATTTAAGTCTTTAAAAGTGATTAAATACATTACTTATACTATATATGTATAAACATTATAGGTCATAAGTATTTAAGTCAAATAACGTTACGTATGGTTATCGTTTTGAAAACTTAAGTTAGTAGTTTCAAAATATACTTATAACTTATTGTTATTAATACAAAATGAGATATTAAAACATTCTTAGATCATGTTAAATATGTATATATACATATATATACACAAACGTATAATTATCATATATTGTATAGTTCGTGATATCATCGGTCAAACTAGACGGTCAAACGTTGTGTAAAACTCTTTTCGAAAACATAAGTCTCAACAATTTGGATTGCTTATCATGTTGGTAAGGTTTAATTTATGTAAATATTAATCTTATAAGTATAGAACGATCGAAAAAGTGCGGGTCAACTTTAGGGTTTTTGCTTATCGTGTCGGAACCATATAGAGATTAGAGTTTAAATTTGGTCGGAAATTTCCGGGTCGTTACAACACGTGTTGGATGTAGGAAATTAGGTAATTTTTTTATTCAAAATTAGGAGAAAATTAGAATTTGTGAGGAGGATTCTGGTGCTGCCACGTGGACTTATCTTACCGGATTAGTAAGATAGATGATTCTTCAACTTTGATTCAAAAAAAAAAATTAACAATACTCACAACGATATACAATCGTTTTCATACAAATTCAATTACATATTCTGATATTGACGGATCAGAATCCAAGTCTTAACTCTGAACCGGTGACATCATACTTAGATCTCTACATCTTTTAAAGCTATACTTTGACTTCAAAACTGTGCAAGATCCTTTAGCGTTGTTTTTACCGAAAATAATCTTGCAATCCCTTTTCAAAGTATCCAGTATTATCAACCAGACAACCTCGACTTTTCAGATTAGCCTTATTATAATCTTGACATATACATTCTTGTTACCGGGGAACCTTTCATGTTCCACCACATTAGCAGTAAATTTACCAACAACCTCATTAATCCTTGATCTTTTGAAAAATCCTTATACTCATTGAAACCCTATCATGTACTCATCTACATCTTGTAACGGCAATTGCCATACCAACTACCGGGAATTAGCAATCAGTATTTCGAATTTCACAGCAATTCTACGCCAACAGTTATATATATACATATAATTTCTATATTCTAGACTTACATACTTCGAATGTGAAGTTTCTGAAAAACATCCCAAACTATGAACTAGTTCTTTGAAATTGGAACAATGCTGATGAAGCAGCAAAAACTGTAAACGACCTTAACAATCAAAAGTTTGATGATAAAGAATAGTATGGTGGTAAAGCTGAGAAAAAGAGAAGGTTTGGAACGGGAAAACGGATTGAGCAGACTATGAAGGAGGCTGTGGATAAATCACAAGGACGAAATCTACCTTCAAAGAATCCAAATGATTCAGTGTCTGCTGAAACCATTAGTAAGAACCTTACTTCTTATTCTAAACCTTCACAGACAGATTTTCGTATCATCCTCTGATATTAGAAATTCTAAGATATCATCGTATCTTCCATTATAAATATCCTCCATATTTCTGAAGATATTTTTTTTCATACCCATTCTTATCTGAAATCATTCATCTCTTCGCGCTATCTGTATTACATCATAAAAGAAACTATTTTTAACGACCCTGGAATTTCCAATGTTTATTTATTAATAATTATTATTATTTATACGTGTGATTAAACGAATGTATGTCATTACATTTGCATGTTGCTTTGATTGCCCGAACTTGACTTTGATTGCCCGAAACGTCTTTGTGACACCCGAGACTTACACGAATAATATTTTCAAGTATTATTTACATTCATGATTAAGTTTATTAATCATTTTAATTAACTAAAGTTATTAGTTAATTACATGGGCTTTTATTGGACTTATTTGTTAATTTATTGAACTTGGGCTTTGATTAATGTTGTAGACTCTTGAACTTGGGCTTATAAGCCCACCCTACCTTTTAAGAGGGTTAACTAGCCCACTTAGTCATGTAAGTAGTACTTGTAAATGTAACTAGTTAGTTTTGTCACATGAGAATCTAGTTTGTCCATAATCCCCATGAACTAACACTTATTATCCAACTTTAATACCTTTACCATGCAAGAACCTCTTGGATCAAACCTTTCCTTCCCTTTTTTCTAATGAATGCCGAAGCCATGGTGACCATATGGTGGTGTTTTAATTTTTTTTTTACACTACATACTCACTAGTTACCTCACATCTCTCTCATTCTCAAACACACACATTACTTGCATTTTATTTTCTCTCTTTACTTTCTCTCTTTTCTCTTCATACTTGTAAGTATCATGATGTTCTTTTCTCTTCTTCTTTTCTTAACAAAACCAAACCTAAAGCACTCTTAATCATCATCATCATTTGTTGTTGTTTGATACTTGTCTTGTTAGTTAATTACTAGTTATTATTAATTACTTACTTTGTAGTTACTTGTTACTTAATTACTAGCTTTCAAGAATCAAACTTACTAGTTTGATTCTTCATAATATCTTGTATTTTCAAGAACATACAAGAACAAACTACCTAGTTATGTTCTACATACATTATGTCAAAAGATTTAAAGTTCTTGTGTTGTAACTCATACTTGAAGTACATGAAGTGAACTTAATGTTTACTTTCTAAATCTTTAAAGTATGAAACTCATGAACTTATTTACTTGATTATTTTGTTTTACTTGCACTTTAATTTTATGATTTTAGTTGTTGTTGGTCAAGTACTACAAGTTAGTCTTGATCTCATATCTCTTGGAACTTAAAGTTAACTTAAAAGTTCAAGAACATGTAAATGAGTTTTCTTTAAATATAACTTTGTATACTTATGCTTGATCTAGACTTTTGAGTCTTGGATCTTCAAGATCTAACTAAAAACTATGTTCTACATTTTAAGATCTTGATTAGTTAGTTTATTTTCAAGTTTAGAGTTCAATATTTCTATTATAGTTCATGTAAGTGTCAAACCTAAGACTTTGATGTAACTTTGGTTCATCAAACTACATGCAACTCTTAAGTGAGTTGTGCTTCATGTCTTAGACTTGCACTAGGGTTATGATGGTCAAATCTTAGTCATGATGATGCAAACACATCAACGATTTGTACACTTGAAGCTATATGCATTAAGGATGAGAACCATGATGAACATCAAGCACCAAGACCACCGGAACTCACTTAAACTTACTGTTTCTGTCCAAACCCTACTGACCTGCTGTTTCTGTAACAGAACAGTAGACCTGGGCTACTGAGACCTTTATTTTCAAATAGATCTTTTCGAGTAGATAACTTTTCATATAGGACTCGTCTTAATCCGAGTTACGGTTTAGGATTTATGGCCCTCCGATCGTCACTATGTCCTTTAACGTTGTGCAGAAATTTCTGACCTACTCGCACTTAGACCGTCGCCACGGTCAAACAAAGACGAGTTTGCTTCTGTAAATTTTACCACAACTAAAGGACTCATAGAAGGAGCCATGGCCACTGGTCTCACCTTAATTCAGTAAGGGTAGAGGCCGTGGTGACTGACTGAAGTCAGCCTTTGTTGTAAACTACTTTCATGAATGAAACCTACTTTACACCTTTTGTTAAATGATGAATGATGATGACCTTTAAGACCTTATTTACATACTTTTAAACCTATTAAGACGATTTACTGACTTAGTACTATTTGCCTTAGGTTGAGGACCTTCGGACCGATTACTTGCACACCTTTTCCGAACCGACTTTACGACTACATTATCATTGTGAGTTATAGCATTCCCTTTTTTTACTTTAACTATTTTGGGAACTGAGAATACATGCGCATTTTACATTTTACATACTAGGCACGAGTACTTAAACTTATATATGTGTGGGTTATACAACGGCATAAACATTCCCTTTAGCTCGGTAACGTTTAATCATTGGTTTTTGAACTGTGAACGCGAATCTTAGATATGGATCCATAGGGTTTGACATCCCCACTCGGGCTAGTAGCGCTAGCATTTAACGAGTGTTTAATACTTCATAAACATACGCACTTGCCAAGTGTACTTTCAGGGGGTATAAACGTTAAGTTAGTTACCAAGTGCCCACGGTTAACATATACTTTATCATACTATTTTGAAACGCTCTTTGTAGCACTGAAATCTCGTGGCCTACCTTACTTACTGTTATACTTAAACTATAGCTCACCAACCTTTGTGTTGACGTTTTTAAGCATGTTTTTCTCAGGTGCTTGAGGTTAGCTTCCGCTGTGTACTAGTCGTGCTGTAGACACCCGCTGCTTAGAGTTGTCATCGCATGAACTACTTTACCTTGCATTCAAACTTTAGTACTTTTGAATTATGACTTGTAACGACCATTGTGGTCACATACACTTATTATTTGCTTCTACTTAGTGAAGCATGCTTTTGGATTGTAAAACATTCGATGTTGGTTTAGACATCACATTATTATTGAATGCAAACTCTTTTTGAAAACGCATATAGTACTTAACCTTGTAATGATCCTGTTGTTGATGATTCGTACACGATGGTTTTGTACGGGGTATCACATTTGGTATCAGAGCATTGGTTGTAGGGAATTAGGTTGCATTAGTGAGTCTAAGACCGACCCAAGTAGGATTCACTAATAGGACTAATCTACAACTTGCTAGTTTACTTGTTTCCGCTGAACTTACTACATGCTGCTGCTTACTTTTACTGCTATATGCCGTATGCTACTACATGATTTCACTACTGCATGATATTACTTGCTTTCGATTGCATGCTACTTCTGTACGATTCGTTATTATTGCCATGCTACTTATTGTTATACATGATTTAAACTGTTGGCCTAATACGTGCTTGCTTATGACTTACTAACATGGAAAATTCATTTTTCCTTGTTCAGATGTCGGATGTACCACCTGCTAGCGTTTTGAGCAGTTCAGACTCAGACTCCACCACACCACCTGCTACTGTTGCTGATACACCGGTCCCGTTACCCACTAGTGATCCCAGCGCTTCGTCTTCCGGAGCGAGTAGTAGTGCGCCGGCACCTGTAACCACTTCTGACCCTACGGAGGTTCCAGCTCCGTCTGCTCCCGGACCCTCGGGGTCACAGCCCCGCATCGGTGGGATTGAGATTCCTGCGGAGTTCGGGGAAGGGCCGTTTTGTAACCACATGCGCACGCCTTGCCGACGCACTCCCGACGGACGTTTAGTGCCGATTCCGCCAGGCAGACACAGACAGATGTTGGCCGCCTTCGGACTGCCAGTTGAGCCACCCGTATCGCCACCACATGATTCAGACGACGGGTCTTCCACTGATGCTCCATCAGACGACACCTCTTCGGATGACTCCAGTGACGATGAGGACCCCGCTGATATACCTATACAGGCACCCTCCACCCCGCCGAAGAAGCGGTACCGTCCTGATGGCACCGTTATTCCAGGGGTGAATGGAGGTCGTGCTTTCACTGACGCTTTTGGTCGGCGTCGGAGGGTTACTGCCCGTAAGCGGCTTGTGCCGTACCCTGCCGACCCACAGATATGTAAGGCACCTCGTTACGTGCTGACTATTTCTGGAGCCGGGACATCTGCACCTCGTTTCGTGAGGGCTGCACCACCTGCATCACCGGCACCATCTGCACCACCCGCACCACCTGCACCACTCGCACCACCGGCACCACCAGCACCGCCTGCCCCACCAACTCTCACTGTCGAGGAATTGACAAGGGAGGTGGGAATCCTCCGAGCTCGGGTTACTGAGCTCGAGGAGCAGTTGGCTCAGGTTTTAGACATCCTACACCCACCTTCACCGTAGGACTTTTATATTTAGATTTCGTTATGTAATCTAGTTGTAGTTTATTGTATTACTCATGTATTGTACGGACTTATTCGGATGTATGGAACTTATTATTATTAATGGAACTTTGCGTTATTTAATTCTTGCACGATGTTCTATTTACATTACTGTACGATGATTCTGTGGTATTTGTACCTAGATGCGTTATTTAATAACATGTGACGTTTTGATTCCATGTTGGTCACTATATACTGTATTATTACTACTTGCATACTGGATTTTGACTTGAGTCAAAACTTTTGTTTAGAATACCATGGCCAACGGAAGAACCACACCTACCACAGCCCAGATTGAGGACATGATCGACGAACGGGTCGCTGCAGCACTAGCAGAAAGAAATCTCCAAGCTCCACCGCCACCACCACCAGTTATCCCACCCGTTCGAAATGGGTGTACTTACAAGGAATTCCAGAGCTGCAAACCGCATAACTTCAGTGGAACCGAGGGACCGGTTGGTCTCACCAGATGGTTCGAGAAACTTGAATCAGTATTCCGAGTTAGCAACTGTTCGGAGGACAACAAGACCAAGTTTGCTTCGTGCACGCTATCTGACAGCGCGCTAACGTGGTGGAACACGTTAGCTCAAGCGAAAGGTATCGATGAGGCGTATGCTACGCCATGGGAGGAATTCAAAGCGGCTATGATTGATGAGTATTGTCCGAGAACCGAAATCCAGAAGATGGAAATCGAATTTATGCAGTTAAAGGCCATTGGGAACGACCTTGATGGTTATAACAGGAGGTTTCTTTAGTTAGCTCTTATGTGCCCGACAATGGTCACACCGGAATTCAAGCGTATGGAGAGATACTTCTGGGGACTCCCTAAGTCCATCAAAGGAAACGTCACATCGTCCAAACCACCGAATGTTCCCGAAGCAATGCGCATGGCGCATACTCTCATGAACCAAATCATTATTGATGAGCCGGAGAAGGCTAAGTTTAAGGCTGGTAGTAGCGAAAAGAGGAAATGGGACAACAACCACAACAACCACAACAACAACAACAACAGGGGGAGAAACTACGATCAAACCCCCGCCAAGAGGCACAACAATGGTGGAAACCCTAATTCCAACAACAACACCAACACCAACCCGAACTACAAGGGAACCTTACCACAATGCAAGAGGTGTTACAAACACCACACTGGGTATTGCAATGTTGTCTGCGAGAAGTGTCAACGGGCTGGGCATATCGGAAAAGACTACAAGGTCACCACTTTGAATGGGAAGCCGAATACCAATGGACCTAAGAAGTGCTACGAATGCGGACAGACGGGCCATTTCAGAAATGCGTGCCCAAACAAGCGAAAATATGGCGGGCCACCCCCTGGTAGAGCTTTTAATGTTAATGCAAGGGATGCACGCGATAACCCCGACTTGGTGACAGGTATATTCACAATCAACAATCTTTTAGCTTCTGTCTTGTTTGATACTGGTGCGGATAGAAGTTATGTATGTAGACATTTTTGCGATAAGATTAATTGGTCATTAGTCCCGTTAAAAGAGAGTATGCTTGTCGAGGTCGCCAATGGAAAACTTGATAAAGTTGACCATATTAGTCGTGGAGCTATTATCAACATAGCTGGTGCAGATTTCGAAATTGATTTGATACCAATCAAACTGGAAAGTTTTGACGTGATCGTTGGTATGGATTGGTTGAGCAAGATAAAGGCCGATATTATCTGTGGAGATAAAGCACTTCGCATACCACAAGGAGATGGCGAACCACTGGTTATCTATGGAGAGAGATGTACCTCGAAGTTGAACCTCATTAGTTGCGTGAAAGCGCAAAAGATTATGAAGAATGGACGTTTTGCTGTCCTAGCACATGTGAAAGCGGTAGAAACTGAGGTGAAGAGCGTGAACGACGTTCGAATTGTGAACGAATTTTCCGATGTCTTCCCAGAGGAATTGCCTGGATTGCCGCCGCAGAGAGCAGTAGAGTTTCAGATTGATTTAGTGCCAGGAGCTGCACCTGTAGCTCGCGCACCTTATAGACTCGCACCTTCTGAGATGCAAGAATTACAGAGTCAACTACAAGAACTGCTTGATCGAGGATTTATCCAACCAAGTTTCTCGCCTTGGGGCGCACCTGTGTTGTTTGTGAAGAAGAAGGATGGATCCTTCCGTATGTATATTGACTACCGTGAACTCAACAAATTGACTATCAAGAATCGGTATCCTCTTCCACGAATTGACGATCTTTTTGATCAACTACAAGGATCGAGTGTCAACTCAAAGATCGATTTGCGATCCGGTTATCACCAATTGAGGGTGAAGGAAAGTGACGTGATGAAAATTGCGTTCAGAACTCGTTATGGTCATTATGAGTTTCTCGTGATGCCATTCGGTTTGACCAATGCACATGCCGTGTTCATGGACCTCATGAATCGTGTCTGCAAGCTGTACTTGGATAAGTTTGTTATCGTCTTCATAGATGATATCCTCATCTACTCTAAGAGCGAAGAAGAACATGAGCAACGCCTCCGACTAGTACTTGAACTCTTGAGACAAGAGCAACTTTACGCCAAATTCTCCAAGTGTGAATTTTGGTTGAAGGAAGTTCAATTTCTGGGTCATGTTGTGAGCGACCAGGGTATCAAAGTTGATCCCGCCAAGATTGAAGCCATCAGCAAGTGGGAGACCCCCACTACTCCGACGCATATTCGCCAATTCCTAGGTCTCGCCGGTTATTACCGAAGGTTTATCGAAGGATTTTCTCTGATTGCGCGTCCTTTGACCGCGCTGACTCACAAAGGGAAGAAGTTCATTTGGGAACCCGCACACGAATCAGCATTCCAAACTTTGAAGAAGAAGTTAACCTCCGCACCTATCCTATCACTACCAGAGGGCAGTGACGACTTTGTTGTTTATTGTGATGCATCGAAGAGTGGTTTTGGTTGTGTACTGATGCAACGATCAAAGGTTATCGCCTATGCCTCCCGCCAACTGAAGATTCACGAGCGGAACTACACTACTCACGATCTTGAACTTGGAGCCGTTGTCTTTGCGCTCAAATTGTGGAGACACTATTTGTATGGAACTAAGAGCACTATCTTCACCGATCACAAGAGCCTCCAGCACATCTTTGATCAGAAGCAACTGAATATGAGACAGCATCGATGGATCGAGATGCTCAACGACTACGACTGTGAACTTCGCTATCACCCTGGTAAGGCCAATGTTGTAGCTGACGCTTTAAGCCGAAAGGAGAGGACGGCACCTCTTCGTGTTAGGGCTCTGAACATCACCATCCATTCGAACCTCAACAGCCAGATCAGAGTAGCCCAAGATGAGGCTCTCAAGAAGGAGAATATATCTCATGAACATTTGAACATACTTGTCTCTCGATTCGAGGTTAGGGAGTCTGGACTCCGATGCTATGCCGGAAGAATTTGGGTACCTTATTATGGAGATCTACGAAACCTGATACTTGATGAAGCACACAAATCAAGATATTCGATTCACCCCGGAGTGGGCAAGATGTACCACGACCTTAAAGAACAGTATTGGTGGCCAAATCTTAAGAAGGACGTTGCGACTTATGTTGGGAAGTGTTTGACTTGCTCGAAGGTTAAAGCCGAGCATCAGAGACCTTCTGGTTTACTTCAACAACCAGAAATCCCACAATGGAAGTGGGAACGGATAACGATGGATTTTATCACCAACCTGCCGAAGACGGTGGGCGGATACGATACTATTTGGGTTATTGTTGACCGCCTTACTAAATCTGCACACTTCTTAGCGATGAAAGAAACCGATACAATAGGGAGGCTTGCTCAACTTTACATTAAGGAGGTTGTATCTCGTCACGGTGTACCTTTATCGATCATCTCAG
Source organism: Rutidosis leptorrhynchoides (assembly GCF_046630445.1). Taxonomy (NCBI): domain Eukaryota; kingdom Viridiplantae; phylum Streptophyta; class Magnoliopsida; order Asterales; family Asteraceae; genus Rutidosis; species Rutidosis leptorrhynchoides. The sequence continues at coordinate 53,240,920 of NC_092340.1, forward strand.
ATCGTGATCCCCGTTTTGCCTCTAGATTTTGGCATTCTTTGCAAGAAGCCATGGGAACTCGTCTTGACATGAGTACTGCTTATCATCCTCAGACTGACGGGCAAAGTGAACGAACGATTCAGACCTTGGAAGACATGTTGCGTGCATGTGTCATTGATTTCGGAAAGGCCTGGGAAAGGCATTTGCCACTCGCCGAATTCTCGTACAACAACAGTTATCACTCTAGCATTAATGCTGCACCTTTTGAAGCATTGTATGGCCGCAAGTGTCGATCTCCTATTTTTTGGGCCGAAGTAGGCGAAAAGAAAATCACCGGACCCGAGGTAGTCCATGAAAAGACGGAGAAGATTGCTCAGATTCAAGCTAGATTTAAGACTGCCCGTGATCGCCAAAAGAGTTACGCCGATCTTAAACGTAAAGACTTTGAATTCAACGTTGGTGATCGTGTTATGTTGAAAGTTGCACCTTGGAAAGGTGTGATTCGTTTTGGAAAACGTGGAAAGTTGAACCCACGATACATTGGTCCTTTTGAAATCTTGGAACGTGTTGGACCCGTTGCATACCGTTTGAATCTACCAGCACAATTGAGCTCAGTTCATCCTACCTTCCACGTGTCAAACTTGAAGAAGTGCCTTGCGGCACCGGAACTTATCATACCACTGGAAGAACTTACAATTGACGACAAACTCCACTTTGTGGAAGAACCTGTTGAAATTATGGATCGTGAGATCAAAACTTTGAAACGCAACAAGATTCCGATCGTCCGAGTACGATGGAATGCCAAACGAGGACCTGAGTTTACTTGGGAGCGAGAGGATCAAATGATGCGGAAGTATCCTCACCTTTTCCCAACTCCTCCATCTACCTCAGCTTAAATTTCGAGACGAAATTTTCTTTAACAGGTGGGTAATGTAACGACCCTGGAATTTCCAACGTTTATTTATTAATAATTATTATTATTTATACATGTGATTAAACGAATGTATGTCATTACATTTGCATGTTGCTTTGATTGCCCGAACTTGACTTTGATCGCCCGAAACGTCTTTATGACACCCGAGACTTACACGAATAATATTTTCAAGTATTATTTACATTCAAGATTAAGTTTATTAATCATTTTAATTAACTAAAGTTGTTAGTTAATTACATGGGCTTTTATTGGACTTATTTGTTAATTTATTGAACTTGGGCTTTGATTAATGTTGTGGACTCTTGAACTTGGGCTTATAAGCCCACCCTACCTTTTAAGAGGGTTAACTAGCCCACTTAGTCATGTAAGTAGTACTTGTAAATGTAACTAGTTAGTTTTGTCACATGAGAATCTAGTTTGTCCATAATCCCAATGAACTAACACTTATTATCCAACTTTAATACCTTTACCATGCAAGAACCTCTTGGATCAAACCTTTCCTTCCCTTTTTTTCTGCTGAATGCCGAAGCCATGGTGACCATATGGTGGTGTTTTAATTTTTTTTTTACACTACATACTCACTAGTTACCTCACATCTCTCTCATTCTCAAACACACACATTACTTGCATCTTATTTTCTCTCTTTACTTTCTCTCTTTTCTCTTCATACTTGTAAGTATCATGAAGTTCTTTTCTCTTCTTCTTTTCTTTACAAAACCAAACCTAAAGCACTCTTAATCATCATCATCATTTGTTGTTGTTTGATACTTGTCTTGTTAGTTACTTACTAGTTATTATTAATTACTTACTTTGTAGTTACTTGTTACTTAATTACTAGCTTTCAAGAATCAAACTTACTATTTGATTATTCATAATATCTTGTATTTTCAAGAACATACAAGAACAAACTACCTAGTTATGTTCTACATACATTATGTCAAAAGATTTAAAGTTCTTGTGTTGTAACTCAAACTTGAAGTACATGAAGTGAACTTAATGTTTACTTTCTAAATCTTTAAAGTATGAAACTCATGAACTTATTTACTTGATTATTTTGTTTTACTTGCACTTTAATTTTATGATTTTGGTTGTTGTTGTTCAAGTACTACAAGTTAGTCTTGATCTCATATCTCTTGGAACTTAAAGTTAACTTAAAAGTTCAAGAACATGTAAATGAGTTTTCTTTAAATATAACTTTGTATACTTATGCTTGATCTAGACTTTTGAGTCTTGGATCTTCAAGATCTAACTAAGAACTATGTTCTACATTTTAAGATCTTGATTAGTTAGTTTATTTTCAAGTTTAGAGTTCAATATTTCTATTATAGTTCATGTAAGTGTCAAACCTAAGACTTTGATGTAACTTTGGTTCATCAAACTACATGCAACTCTTAAGTGAGTTGTGCTTTATGTCTTAGACTTGCACTAGGGTTATGATGGTCAAATCTTGGTCATGATGATGCAAACACATCAACGAGTTGTACACTTGAAGCTATATGCATCAAGGATGAGAACCATGATGAACATCAAGCACCAAGACCACCGGAACTCACTTAAACTTACTGTTTCTGTCCAAACCCTACTGACCTGCTGTTTCTGTAACATACCAGTAGACCTGGGCTACTGAGACCTTGATTTTCAAATATATCTTTTCGATTAGATAACTTTTCATATAGGACTCGTCTTAATCCGAGTTACGGTTTAGGATTTATGGCCCTCCGATCGTCACTATGTCCTTTAACGTTGTGCAGAAATTTCTGACCTACTCGCACTTAGACCATCGCCACGGTCAAACAAAGACGAGTTTGCTTCTGTAAATTTTACCACAACTAAATGACTCATATACGGAGCCATGGCCACTGGTATCACCTTAATTCAGTAAGGGTAGAGGCCGTGGTGACTGACTGAAGTCAGCCTTTGTTGTAAATTACTTTCATGAATGAAACCTACTTTACACCTTTTGTTAAATGATGAATGATGATGACCTTTAAGACCTTATTTACATACTTTTAAACCTATTAAGATGATTTACTGACTTAGTACTATTTGCCTTAGGTTGAGGACCTTCGGATCGATTACTTGCACACCTTTTTCGAACCGACTTTACGACTACATTATCATTGTGAGTTATAGCATTCCCTTTTTTTACTTTAACTATTTTGGGAACTGAGAATACATGCGCATTTTACGTTTTACATACTAGGCACGAGTACTTAAACTTATATATGTGTGGGTTATACAACGGCATAAACATTCCTTTTAGCTCGGTAACGTTTAATCATTGGTTTTTGAACCGTGAACGCGAATCTTAGATATGGATCCATAGGGTTTGACATCCCCACTTGGGCTAGTAGCGCTAGCATTTAACGAGTGTTTAATACTTCGTAAACATACGCACTTGCCAAGTGTACTTTCAGGGGGTATAAACGTTAAGTTAGTTACCAAGTGCCCACGGTTAACATATACTTTATCATACTATTTTGAAACGCTCTTTGTAGCACTGAAATCTCGTGCCCTACCTTACTTACTGTTATACTTAAGCTATAGCTCACCAACCTTTGTGTTGACGGTTTTAAGCATGTTTTTCTCAGGTGCTTGAGGTTAGCTTCCGCTGTGTACTAGTCGTGCTGTAGACACCTGCTGCTTAGAGTTGTCATCGCATGAACTACTTTACCTTGCATTCAAACTTTAGTACTTTTGAATTATGACTTGTAACGACCATTGTGGTCACATACACTTATTATTTGCTTCTACTTAGTGAAGCATGCTTTTGGATTGTAAAACATTCGATGTTGATTTAGACATCACAAGTACTAATTCATGTTGTTGATGATTCGTACACGATGGTTTTGTACGGGGCATCACACTATTTTAGTTTCTAAATTCTGAAACCTTCAAGTTTAAAATATGAATGTTTTGAAGTAGTGTTGGGAACTGAAGCATGAATTAGTATAATATAATGACACTTGATCAACGTAATTATATTACAGTAAGTCATGCTGAGTTTCTAATGGAATGTGATAAAGGTTCACAGATCCCACCCTCATCATGAACCATGTTACATAACTCTTTCATTCTATTTAATCTCTAAATATATCAAGAAAATACTTTTCTTGATGATTCGGTCTTTTCCAGGTATTCTGGTAATTTGACAAGTCAGATTGTGCCATTACCGTTTCTTTCTTAGAACATTAATTATGTTCATTTCGAAATTCATACCAACGAATTCTGGACCATTATTCGCTTGACTTAAAATCGGGAAGAGAAAACGAAAGCATGAAACTCTGAAATATAATGGAAAATATAAAGCCCAAAAACAACCCCGAAATTACAAACCGTGTATATCAATGCGTATAGCAATATAAAGACACGGGAGAATGAAAAACAATATAACTCCAAGGTAATAGTAGAAGAAAATAACCTTCTCTGGTGGCAGATGAAAAAGAAGAATGAATGATATGATAGCCAAGAAAATATCAAGAATAAGAACTGGATGAAGCATTTTCACAAATCTTTTGTAAGTATGAAATAAGAAAGAAGATTATAGGAGTGGTGAAAATAAATGAACGGAAGAGTTTAATTTATAGCAAAATATCAGACATAGCAATCGAGGCAGATTACGCATTTAATCAAAGGAAATCCTAATTTCCTTAAATTCCGAAGAATCAAATCTTATTTAAATTATGAAGATTTTCTATTCCTTAAAATCCGAAAATCAATCATTACTACATCAAGAGATAAGACGAATCTCTATTCTCCATTTCACTCTATTACGATAACTTCTCTCATACGCTTCGAGTAATCGGATTGTTTTATCCGTATTATTCAATGGTGATAAAATTCTATTTACCAACTCATATTCGTCATGAAAACATTTTTATTGTCAGCCATGATGACCCCACTCAAATTTCGGGACGAAATTTCTTTAACGGGTAGGTACTGTGACAACCCGGAAATTTTTGACCAAATTTAAACTTTATCTTTAAATGATTTAACGTTTCCGACACGATAAGCAAAGTCTGTAAAGTTGAATCTCAAAATTCTTGAACTATTCAATTACATTTCGATTGTTCTCGACGATTCATGAACAATTATATGTATGTATATATATATATATATATATATATATATATATATATATATATATATATATATATATATATATATATATATATATATATATATATATATGTACAAGTAAAAATGACTTTGCTACATTAAAACACTATTTGCTACAGTAAAAATGACTTTGCTACGGTAAAATACTATTTGCCACAGTAAAACACTATTTGCTACAGTGAAACCGTATTTTGCTACAATGCTACAGTGAAACGACTTTGCTACAGTAAAACACTATTTGCTACAGTAACACACTATTTGCTACAGTAAACACTATTTGCTACAGTAAACACTATTTGCTACAGTAAACACTATTTGATGTCGGCGAACTAGCAAACAAAAACGGATAAGGCGGTCATGCGATCGCATGGCAAAAATACTGAAAACTCATGCGATCGCATGGGGTACTGTTTCAAGTCACATACTATAAAAGGTGAGCTGGTTCCAGTCTGTTTCTCCAATTCATTTGTACTCCGTATTTATTTTATTATTATTTATTATTATTATTATTATTATTATTATTATTATTATTATTATTATTATTATTAAGATTAAGATTAATATTATTATTAATCTTATTATTATTAGTAGTATTTGTATTATTATTAGTATTATACATAAAATACTACGACGAGGTTATGTCCAAATGATTTCAAAACAAGTTTTCGAGCAAGCTAGAGCTAAGGAAATTATGGGTTATAGCTATGGAGGTTATGGGTAATGTTCAAGGGTATTGTTCGCAAGTCAAACCTAGTGTTTATTATCTCTGTTGCGTCTACATACTTTCCTGCAATATTGAATCTCAATATTGATACGTAAGCACACATATTTTATCTTTTATATATTAATTGTGTATCCATGTCTAGTGCTCGAGTATATATATTTATATATGCTTGTATGCTAAATTTCGTCGTTAAACAGTTTATAATGAATCACGAATTAAATACATATATTACTGGTAAAAGGTATATGATATACATATTTTTGGAAAGCTGGCGAAAAATCAATAACTTTTCATTTAGATATCGAATAGTTTCGATGAACGGATTAAAAGATATGATCAACTGAATTATGATTGAAATTAATTGAAATTGCTTTTGAATCTGCAATTAAGATTTAAACAACTTGTTTACGAGATTGATAAAGTAAACTTTTAAATATTACCAACCGAGTAAATGAATCCTTATATAAGGTACGTCTCGTTTGTTGAACTATTGTCAAAATTGACTTTTTGAAACAACATTGGATAACTTTTGTATGTCGATATCGAGCATTAGGATTGTGATACACTATGACCTGACCTAGCTTGATAGACATTTATTGACCAACATATGTTCTCTAGGTTGAGATCTACGATTATTTGATATTTCGAGTTTCGGTCACATTACGATGAACAACTTTATGTGCTGCTAAGGTGAGTTTCATTGATCCCTTTTTAATTGCTTTTGCAATATATATTTTTGGGCTGAGAATACATGCACTTTATTTTAAACGCAATGGATACAAGTACATACTAAATTCTACACTGAGTTTGAACCGAAAATCCCTTAGCTTTGGTAACTGTTAACTGCCAGTTATAAGAACTGGTGGGCGCGAGTAGTAGTATATGGATCCATAGGGCTTGACATCCCCGTCTGTTCCAGGTATAGAAACTCTAGCCTGAACTATAAAACAGACGTATGATATTTGAGTGTATTGTACATGTTGGTTGCATGTTAAACACATGGGTACTTATTATAGAGACATTAAAGCTTAGTTACCAGGGTGCTATGTTATGTAGAATCTATTGATAAACGTTTCTGGATGAAACAACTGAAATCTTGTGATCCACTTTTATATACAGATTATGCGAAACACTAAAACTATGAACTCACCAACCTTTGTGTTGACACTTGTTAGCATGTTTATTCTCAGGTTTCCTAGAAGTCTTCCGCTGTTTGCTTATATGTTAGACAAGCTATGTGCATGGAGTCTTACATGGCATATTTTTCAAGAAAACGTTGCATTCACCGAATCATCACCATGTATCTTATTTTTACTGCATTGTCAACGGAAGTACTGTTGTAAACTATTATTTACAGTGATTGTCTATATGTAGAAATCATCAGATGTCGAAAACCTTTGATTTAAATATTCAATTATGATGTGCCTTTTCAAAAGAATGCAATGTTTACAAAACGTATCATATAGAGGTCAAATACCTCGCAATGAAATCGATGAATGACGTGTTCGTCCATATGGATTTGGAGCGATCGTCACATCGGGTAAGCGTGGGAACTAGTGGACTTGCGTAGTTGCTTAGAAGACGTGCTTTTGGATTTGATTAGGATTGGGTAGCGTATCCCCAATCACCATGCTCGGTTTTTAGTTTAAGTTAAAACTCACGTGGTCGAAAACTTGTAATTTTGTACGAAAGTCGTAAAACGGCCGATGTGGGCCCGGTGTCGTAAAACTTGGTTTTATCGTGGAAAACTCTTAGTTTTAATTATTATAACATGTTGTGAAAACCGTTTAGTTTAAAAGTGTCGGGAAGCGAGTTTTTCGTGTGCGTAAGTTGGAACTTGGAAACAGAATTTTACGGTGCATTTGGACGCCGTCCTGTCTTTCACAACTGGACGCCGTCCAGATAATTGGACGCCGTCCAGATTCACTGAACCAGAAAAAAAAATTAACGAGTATTTTCGGTTGGATAACGGGTTGGGTCGTTACATTTCCTCTATGCAATTTAGTTTAGCCATTTTTACCCTTCACAAGTTACCAGAATTCATAAGCACTTACATTTTGCTCTAATAAATCTATATTTTATATTTGCTATTTCAGATTGGCAAAAGTTCCAAGGATCAAAAATACCATGAAGCTCCACGTTTTTAATCACGTGTCAATGTCTGATGTTGAGTCGGGTGGGTATTATTGGCTGCTACTAATACTTGCTAATTCAGATAGGCCTGATTTTGCTGGCAGATTCATGATACTAATTTAGTCGGGTGGGTATCCATTTTACATCTATTATACTAACAATTACTCATTTTCAGATGTTTTATTATGCTATTTTTTTGTTCAATATATGATTTATGTTGATGAACAATATTTGATTGCTAGGTGGCGTCATGGGCGGGTTGGGTAACACTGAAATCAGGTAAGATATCAGGAAGTGTAAAATTGACCATACATATATATTATAGCAAATAACGGTACATTGGATTTTGTAATAGGAGGTTTAAATGAATAACTTTGTTTTCAATAAAGAGGATTATAAAATAGGATGTAGTGAAATTGATTGTTCAGGTAGCATATTCAGATAGTGACATATTTTGATACCCAGGAAAGAATTGTGAGCTTGTATATAGAAGTGGAAGCTTATAAAGAGTCTTTCATTTAAAACTATCCATTTGATTAAGTTGTTTGGTGTCTTAAATTTCATCCGAATCTAAGTTTTTAAAGTAAGTTATAATTCTTTACTATAAAATTGACCTATTTATAAATATATGTAAGCAAGTTTGTTTTTTTATATGCGTATATGAATTATATGATGAAATTCAAAATGGATAGCTAGAACTTATAAACACGTGGTGGTGATATTTGAAATAAGTTTTGATGGTAGTCTTTTAGCTACTTATCAAATTTGTTTATTGTAATACGTCATTTAAACAAAGTATGATGATGCAGGTGCATAAAAGGTTGAGATATGACAATGCGAAGCCTCTACAAGTGATGGTTCTAATTTAAGCGTAGCTTAAACGTTCAAAGTAAGATACCTTCACCAGATTTTATGTCACATTTCTTAAAAATGAGTACGATTTAGTCTTTAGCATTCAATGCTAATCATCATTTTAGTGTCCTAAATTGGGTTGGGTTGCCTCAAACCAATAAGGAAAAAATATATCTTATATGTATCAAATTGGGTTCGGTAGATCCAAAATCAATAATGAAAAAGATGTCTTTTGGTGTACCAAAATGGGTTGGGTTGACCCAAAATAGTAAACTATTTTATTGTATTCGTTATCGTATTTGTACCAAAATGGGTTGGGTTGACCTAAAATAGCACGGGCTAATGTTTTTTTTTTTTAAAAGACATGTTTTTTGTTCATGCAAACGCAACCTATTCTTGAAACTTAATAAAGTTGTTTCTTATTATTTACTTAATAATAATAATAATAATAATAATAATAATAATAATAATAATAATAATAATATAATAATAATAATAATAATAATAATAATAATAATAATAATACTTTTGAAAATTATCAAATTGCTGATATGTGTTTTTTGGTTCTACTTTGCTCAATAACTATATAAAAATATTATCTGAATGTCGAGGTTGCTACAATACATGCAAAATAAAAAAAATTATTCACATTTACTCACGTAAAACCAATACCTGCTGTTTCCAATAAAGTAGACCCGCGAATTCGCGGGCACTAAGCTAGTTTCTAAACGAAATACAAATCAAAATCTTTTAGTGGATTGCTAGTCGAGTTCAGAAATTCAAGCTTGATTAGCAACAATGGCTACTGTGTCCTCCATCTTACCTTAATATGTAATTTGCTGGACTGTTTAGATGTCTATGTGTTGCACTGTTGCTGTATATTCCTTTCTAACTAAGCTCAATGTATAAGTTTAGTCTTAGATATACAAGTTGTATAGGTTGACCTTCGTTGCATGCTTGCTGCTTGATATGGATGTATGTACACTTTTCTCTTTTATATATATATATATATATATATATATATATATATATATATATATATATATATATATATATATATATATATATTTGATTATTTTTTTTAAAAAGACAAAAACATAACTCAAATTAAATTAGGTATCATATTCGAATCAGATATCCGAATTAGATATAAGCTTGACACCATGTCTAACTCAATTGAATTTCAGATCGTTTACTAAGTAAGTTGAACTTTTAAGGTGTTAGTAACAACTTTTCATTAAAATAATTCTCCTTACCCATAGATGATTAGATGTTAGCAAGGTTGCAAAATTCACTATTGAGGGATTAATCGGTCGGGACTTTGAAATGAGTAAGCGGCAATTCGAGAATTAATCGAATTGTACTTTATACATATGTATATTAAATTTCTAAAATTATATCTGTAAATATAGAAGAAAACCATAAACATAAACATTAATATAATTCTCTAAAATAATTCATTTTGTTCAAAAACTCTAAATATCTAGTATAAGTTTATGTTAAAATGTTGAACATTTTTTACTTTGACTAAATTTGATTAACAAATTCAATTTTGACTCATCAATTGACTGATTAATTAAACGGATTTTGAAAAATTAGAACGGAGAATCGGGGTTTTTAAATAGTGGATGTTAGTAACCTAAAAACTAAAGGTCATTTCGAGAAAAGTTAAAAGTTGAAGGGACTTAACTGTAAATTTCAACGAATCACACGGTCCTTGATCGCGGAACGTAGCCAGAATCACTACTATACCCTCTAAAACCCTCTCCGTCGTAGGTTTCGTCACGCAAATCCAAAATTCCGATCAAAAAATGAGACGAGCTTCTACTATCTCACTCACCTCATCTATATCCAGATTCCTTCTATCATCATCTGAGCAACAACAACAACAATACCACAATCTCTTTCAGGCTACCTCATTCACCGCCGGTTATTCACGCCGATGGATTTCAACGTCCGGTGGATCCAAATCCGGCCGTTATTCAGGTTCTACTAAGTTTATCATTTCATTAGGCGGCATCGCTGCTGCTTCCGTTGCCGTTGCTATCTCGTCGTTATTGTTTGAAGAAGCGGCGTATGCGAAAGAAATGATTAAGCCTGATTTAATGCCTAAGGATGTTGTGTTATATCAGTATGAAGCGTGTCCTTTCTGTAATAAGGTTAAAGGTATTTGTGACCTAATTTTCTAAATCGAGAATTGCGTACGTATTGATTTGTATTGGTTTTAGTTCTGTGAGTATGACCTAATATTAATTGTTATATTTGTGCAACTTTATTGACTTAATTAGATTTATGTTTCATGTTATGATATATTACGTGGATATATGCACAAAATTATGCTAAGTTTTATGTTCATGTTTTGTATTGCGTTTAGGTTATGTGACCTATTATCATTTTGTGTGAGTATTAGAGAATATTTCAGCTTGATTAAGTTTGTCTTTGTTATTATGATATGATGATTAGGAGTTTTAAGTATAATGTATTTACACTCCAGATAGATTAGTGCTATATGTCACGAAGGTTTAAGATCTACATTGTCAACAATATTATAAAGTGGATACTGGATAGTAAATACTATGTAGTAATGATAAGTAATTACGTTGTGAGGTTGTTAATGTGCATTTATGTCGAAACAATATGATCATGTAATTAACTATTCCGGTGATAGTGACGACCAAAATTGATGTGAAAGGAAGTTTGGATAAATTTAAGACATGAAAGTTTGGTATCTTTTCAGCCTTTTTGGATTACTATGATGTACCGTACAAAGTTGTGGAGGTGAATCCATTTAGTAAGAAGGAAATAAAATGGTCCGAGTATAAGAAGGTGCCGATATTGGTTGTGGATGGTGAACCACTGGTTGATTCATCAGGTATTTCATGTTAAGTAATTTTAAAGTGAAGATGTGGTCATGTTTTTAATATGAGCGTATTTTTATAGTATTTAGTAAGATGATTGATATGTCGTTTAAAGACATGATGAGTCTTTCTTGCAGCGATTATTGATCAGATGGGCAACAAGTTTAATACTGTGAATGCTTTGTCAGCTAATGATGATGAAGAGAAGAAGTGGCGCCGGTTTGTACTCTTTTCTCTTTATAGAGGCTAAATAATATAGTTGTAATCCAACTATAATTAGTCTGTATTTTGCTATAAGTGAACATGATTATAGCTAAATCTTTAAGTTAACAAATATTGGGATCATGTAGGTGGGTTGATGATCATTTGGTGCATATGCTATCACCAAACATATACCGGAACACTTCCGAGACTTTGGAGTCTTTCGACTATATAGCTAACCATGGTAAGCTATATGATGTTACATTTTTAATATGTTTTCTTGTCAGTGAGTAGGAAACGGTTATGTATATATACATATATGAAGGGAGTATAAGTAGCATTTAGTTTTACTAAATTCGGTACTGAATTTTATTTGATAAAAAACTGAATGCAGGGTTCATCTTCTTCTGTAATTTCAGGTAATTTCAGTGTCACTGAGAAATATACAGTGAAATATGCTGGGGCTGCTGCTATGTATTTTGTATCCAAGAAACTGAAGAAAAAGTATAACATTACAGATGAAAGAGCAGCCTTGTATGATGCTGCAGAAACATGGGTTGACGCACTTGATGGCAGAGACTTTCTAGGTCAGTTTTATGCTCTATCCTATTTTGTAATACTTGAAGTCGTCTTGTTATTTTCATGTTAGTTGCTCATCGCATTTCTAATGGAAACATATACACATGTCAAACGTAACAACACAGTTTGTCTTCTATTATACACTTTCGATTCTGTGTCTAGGTTTCGTTCTAATTTGCTTTATATACTCCAGTTTAACTCATAACAGTAATTTCACATCCGAATGGGGCCAATTGGCGGAACCACCAGAATTTTTTTTTCACCGGGGGGCGAAATTTTTTTTAACCGGGGGCGAAAAATTTTCACCTTTTGGGTCATGGGCTTTTGGGTTGGGGGCAAAATCTGGAGGATTTTGTGGGCAAAATCAAATTTTAAGCCTGAAAATTTCAAATCCACTAGGGGCAAAATAAAAAAAATCCAAAATTTTAACCCTGAAAATTTCAAATCCACTGGAGCAGGTGCCCCCCTCTGCCCCTGTGTAGTTTGGCCCATGGGCCAATGATTGCTGGTTTTTGGACATTATTTGTGGACAGCATAACTTTTAGTTCCCAATTTGATTTAGAATGTTTTACTTTATCAGGTGGCTCTAAGCCTAATTTGGCGGATCTGGCTGTCTTTGGGGTGTTGAGACCAATTCGTTATTTAAGGTCAGGTAAAGATATGGTTGAGCATACTAGAATTGGTGAATGGTACTCTAGAATGGAGAGTGCAGTTGGGGAATCTTCAAGGATAAAGGCTCAAAGTTAGTGCATAGAAGTTAAAAGTTGGAAAACCTAACTGTTTATAACTGGCAAGAAGTATGAAGTTATTCACATATCTTCTACGCGTGAATTCATAGCATGAAATGTATTGCACTGCAGTTCAGTTCTAAGAGATGGGCCGTTGACATTTCATATTTAGGTAGTAGGCATACAATAAAATATGATAACCAGATCTGATCTACACTGGGGATGGAGTTACATGGTATTGGTTTCTTCCCTTTTTTTGTATTGGATGCAATTTTGCATTAGAACATCTTGTTTTGCATTTTGATTTTTAAATATATGTTATTGATGGAAATTTAATGGGTGAATTATTTGACTAGACCCGTCCCTGCGGGTTCTTGCCATGGTTCACCGTAGTCATGGTGCAATACTCATGGCGAGCTTTCCCATGTACATGGTGGATGAAAGAGAACTATGTGGGTGTCTATATGCTTCAAATTATTTATATTTGATTAATATTTTACTTTTTGTACATTGTTTATTATGATGACTCGATGAGTAACGTTAGCTACTTAGTTACTGTATGTTCCTCCGTATTATGGTATTTTGCTATTGTATAGACTTGTGTGAAATGTGGGCCTGAACTATTCGAGTCTTGGTATTTGTTTCCGGGAAATTGATCAAAATACACTTTTTTTAAGACTTCAAACAAAATACACTTTTTTTAAAAAAAATTGTCTTTTTACACCATTCGGTAGACGGGATTTCCGTCTACCACCTTTATCTGTCGTCTACTACCATTTTTACAAAGTAGTAGACGGTGAGATAAAGGTGGTAGACAGAATTCCCGTCTACTGGCAGGGTTAGTAGACAGTGAGAACAAAGTAGTAGACAGACATTTACAAAGTAGTCGACTGTCTACTGCCTTGTTGTTACTGTCTACTGCCTTGTTGTTGCTGTCTACTGCCTTGTTAGTGTCTACAAGGCAGTAGACAGCAACAACAAGGCAGTAGACAGTCGACTACTTTGTAAATTCTGTCTACCACCTTTATCTCACCGTCTACTACTTTGTAAAAATAGTAGTAGACGACAGATAAAGGTGGTAGACGGAAATCCCGTCTACCGAATGGTGTAAAAAGACAATTTTTTTAAAAAAAGTTTATTTTGTTTGAAGCCTTAAAAAAAAAAAAGTGTATTTTGAACAATTTTCCTATGTTTCCAATGGATTTTAATCAATTTAAATGGCTAAAATTCAAACTTCAACGTTAAATGAATTGGGCTAAAGTAGCTAGTTGGTTTATTAACCTAGTAATTAATTAAAATTGGGCCAAGAACCAAGATAGTGAGATAATAGTGTTGGGCTTTGATCTAGAAAATAAGTGAGTTCATATTGATGGGCCCGAAACTAGTTAACCACCTGCTACAACTTGCATACGTGTTAATCCCTTCCACTAACAGTATCCTTCCTCAATTCAAATCCATTCCTAAATTTGAAAATCAAACGCGCGCGTGAGTATTTTGATCGCGCGCTTATCAATCAATAACAGAAATCGATCGCGTGTTTGTTAATCAATTATGGTCACTCGCTCGTAAGAATCTTTTCAAGTCTCACTGTATGGTTACTCGCGTACGTTTGCCTCACTGACGTGTATGCTACAGTCGGCGCGTAACGCTTCTAACGTGCGTGTGGAGGGTGAGCACGTCCGTTGATGTGTTTATTAATTATTAAAAAAGTGTGTAATGGTTGAAAGTGAAATGCGATGGGTTAGTGATAGAAAGGAAAATGATGATGTGACGCTCATGTGTTAGTGTGTTAATTTGAAGAGGGGCGTCATGATTTGGAATGCTCTTCTAAGCTATAAACTAGTTTCGTTTAGCACACCTACAAAAAATTAACAAAGTTTCAAATTGATTGATCAATTCTATAAATAAAATTAAAAATAACTAAAATTAATTCAAATTGGTTGCGTCTGCGTGTGTGAGTACTTTGATTTATGCAAACAGGTTAGCTGAAGCTTCTGCCGGTGAGTTTGTGTTATATTTGTCCCTTTTCGGATTATGCTCGAGTTTTTGTAAATTTGTTTGGCTCGAAATCAAAAGAATCTCAAACAACTGTTTCTCTGCTGATAGTGCTCAATCTGTGGCTGCAATGTTTGGAGAGGTGTTGATAGTCTTAAATGCATCGGATACTCTCGCTAATCTGGTGTCCATATTCGTTTTTGTTAAAACTTCTAACGCTAAACATGTGCACGATTTGGTGGCTGTGGATCTTGATGATGAGAAGGAGTCGACAATAAATGTTTGGATTTCGGAATTATCTGATTTGGCATGTTTGGATCGCGTCTTATATGAGGAGTTCGATAAAGGTTTGATTGTTTGTGCTAATTGTTCTAAGCCGCGCTAAAGGCTGTTAGCCTTCCCTTTAGTAGTTTCGCGAAGGTGGAGTCTAAAAAAATGGTTCATTTTTGAGTGATTTCTTCGTTCTCTTATTTGGATATAGTGAATGTGGATGTTGTTAATGGTGACTCTCATGACCGCTTGTTGATCTTTCTACGGGGTGCTGTTCCCATCACACATCGTGCCCCCGATCGCTTCGGTGTATGATAATTATTAATCGACTAAGGAGAAGGTTGATGCTTCGATGAAGAAACGGTCAATTGCAGAAGGGAGTGTTTCTCTTGTTAGTAGCATTCGGTTGGGCTCAATCTTTGTTTGAAGGGGCAAGGGCTTGGTATTGAACTTCCTGTTGATCATATGTTTGAACAGGTTGCCCTCCACTAGCTTGTTTTTTGTTAAGAAAGAAGGTACATGTTGCTTTTTTCGACCCCAATAATGCGTTGTTCATTTCTAAGCCTAAAATCGTGTTAAAGAAAATTAAAAGTAAGGAATTTATAAATGAGTTCGTGTTAAGGGATGAAGATGGTTTTGGTGATTCTGACAACAACGGTCCCGGAATCCTTGATGTAGATCGAAACATTGGCTTTTTTTGAAGGTTGCGAGAAGGAAGGCTTGCTCCATACGCCCGTGCCAGGTATTAGGATTGGTACCTCTCGGCAAAGGTCTCTTCATATTTAATTGAAAATCTGGTAGGAAAAATTTAAATCGTTTGAAAGTTGACGTCGTAGTTGTTACGCCGATCTTAAAGGCTCGAAAAGGTAACGCGACTATCTGGTTGTTTTTGTGCGGTTGTGTTGTCTTTGTGGAGTATGTAATCTTTTGGTTAGATTTGAATTTTTCTGTTGGTCTTGCATTTGCTTGTGCTCTGAGTCCGTTTCAGCGTTCTGGGTGTTCAAGGCTCGAATTTAGTTAGCGTGTTTCTTTGTTTAGTGATATTGTTCGTTTACTGCTTCCGAGCCTTGAAATCCTTTTGATTCATTTGTATATTTGTTTGTCTTTTGCCTTGCAAAAAAAAAAATATATATTTGTTTGTCTTTTTCATCTACTGATGAAAAGACTTTGTTTTAATGTTATAGTTATTTTTGATATAAAAAAAACCATAATCGATACTTCCTCCGTCCCATATTAACTGTCCTCGAACAAAAAACACACAATTAAAAAAAATGTCATAAAAGTATTGTACTTTCTGTTTATTTTCAGTTTTACCCTTACCTTTTTTTCTCCTTTAATCCTATTTACATATATTAAGGACATAATAGAATTAAACTTCTTATTTTTTTATTTACGGAAGAATAAATTTTGAACATCTCATCTCGATATAAATAAAATACTAGACTATAAATTAGAGACAATGAAATATGAAATTAGTAAATAAACACTAAAAAATAGTAGGATCCGATCTGTGACCCTGTAGGTAGTATAGCCGTATAGGAGTGAATATATACGTACAGCATCGTCAACACACACAAACACACAGTCTCTGCCACCAACACCAATCCAGAGACACACAAACCCTGATTTCAATCTCCCCCAAAATTCCCCAAATTTCTCAGTTCACAATGCAAACATCTCACTCATCATCTTCATCTTCATCTTCATCTTCATCCCCAAATTCACCATCTCATTCATCAATCACACTCCATTCACTCATTGCATCATCAACAGATTCATCACCAAATTACTTCCAATCATCTTCACCTTCTCGCTGTTCAGGTCTTAATCTACTCGTTAAAGCAATCTATCAAGTTACAGCTGGATCCATCATCGGCGTTCCGTACATTCAACGTCGAATCATTACCAGAAGAAAACGGCCGATCCAATTCAACAATCTCATCATCGATTCCGCATCGAAATCGATATCGAAACCTAAACCTAAAAGACAGAGGCAAAGAAGAGTTAATATTACAATGCCTGGTAAGTATAGAGACTCTGTTCTTCAACCATTGACTCCTAAACGACGATCGGAACGATCAGTTAAGATCATCGGTAGTGAATGATTCTGATTATATCAATCAAGATCTGTTATGATATAGTGATGATTTTTTTTTTTTTCATATTTTTTTTGAGGTGAGTAAGTTCTGTACCTGATCTGATTGGTTTAGAGTGAGATTAATCAAAAAACAAAATATTTTGTTTCTGGAATATTATAATTCTATGTGTACTATCTGCTGTTGAATTTTGTTACAATATGTAGAATCAATCAAATTTTGGTAAATAAAATTGGTTAATTTTAGCTGCTTACAGTTGCACTAATAATTGGAGTGTTTTTGCAGCTAACAAGTTGCATGTATCTATTTAACTGTGATAGAAATTAGTATTAGTCTTTTGGTTGTGTTTGCCTTTGGTCATTGAAGGTTATAATTGTGATTTTTGTTGATTGAAAGCTTAATTTTTTTTAGCAAATACTCCGTATTAATGTTGATGATTTTTCTCATAATTGTAGTGTGTTAATTTGATGTTATTTGTCAAGACGAAAGAAAGATAACAACTAACAAGTAATGTAAAACGAATAGACGGATAAATGAATAAGGTTTTGCATGTTTAGGCCCGGTACTGAGATGTATGCTGTCTATCTGTGTATTCCGCGACCGTTTCTGACCCTTCTCTTAGTCATCTGAAGATATATACTCTGTAAGTAACTAAGTACTAACAAGTAATGTGTATTGTACACATGACTCCAGATGAAAATTTGTTTATATGACCTTTTATTACCATTTGCTACTAGTTTCATATGAACTTGACTTTTGAGAATGGTGCCCAAATCTGTAGAAAGTGTTTGTCGTTTTTTGACTTTGTTGGGTGAATCTACATTGTAATGATACATTGTGAATATGTTGTGCAAGGAAAAGGTTTCTTTTAAGTTTTAAGCAATAGTACTTAATTGTTCAAACATAATGCTTAAAGAGATTTTGTCTTTATAAGATGATTCACTAATGGTTAACTACCTAACCATAATAGCAGTTTAGAAATCAGATTTTCGACCAATCATTTAATCCTGATACCCATCAGTTTCATTCATTGACCTTAAGACCATTTGTAATGGTAACTCGTGTTGTGAGTTCGTGTTGTGCACTTTTTGCACTTTTTTGATGACCAAGACGTGTTGAGTTATTAAGTGGAGTAGTGGTGGTGTTGTGAGTTCGTGTTGTGGTAGTGGAATGCTGATGTGGCGTTTAATTTTGTATTTTTTTATTTAATTTATATGTAATAAAAACTTAAATATAAAAATGTCAAATATAATGTTAACTTAAAAATATTCCATTTCTACATTAATAATAAGCTAGAATGCATTTATAAAACTTAAGGGGGTAATATGTTAAGTGTATGTTACTTTGGAGTTATTAATTGAAAATCTCATAATATATCTGAGGGAGTCATCTTCTTCGTCGAACTGCTCCCCCCAATTTCTTTCAATACCTCAATATAATCAAGACCCAAAATATTTCTAGTTTTCTTTCAATACATCAATAAAATCAAACCAACCACTCATTTTTCGCCACCTGTCCGCAACGGCCGTTGCTTTCTCCGTTGGATTGCAACAAAACCACCGCAATGCGGGTGGCCAACGCAGCGATACTTCTGCTGCTTCGCGTTGCTTTCCTGCCAGCTCGGCTCCAACGCCGTTGTGGAGCCACCGTTACAACTCGTCTAAAAGTAATTAGAAACACTGTGAATCCTGTGACAAATTATAACCAAACTATCAGATTGTATTGCTCACAGCTGTATGGTGGAGTATATTATGGCACCACAGGTAAAAGGTCCAACCCATTGAACTATTGAAGCATCATCCATGGTTTTATCGGTTGCAAGTATTGATGTAGAGAAGGTCACAATTTGCCACCAAACTATTGATACACAAAGTAATAACTATATCATATCTTCATTGATTATCACACAACCAACAAAAACTACTGCACTATGTGATGAGTAAATGTTTCAACCACAACTTATTATGCCAAAGTATCATGTAATCAATTATAGCCTTTAAATTACTCCAAACATTGGTGAAGCCGTATTCATTTACTAACTAGCATATGTTGTTTGATAAGATTGTTATTTGAAAACTGCATATCGAGTATAATTTTATTAAGTTGGTGAACTGATGAGGATCAGGAGACTACTGATATTTACCTCAACAGCATTTTATCAGTATCATACTTCTTCTCTGTATTATCTTCTGTCCGTTGGATATGGAATAAAGTTGCCCTTATGTAGATAGATATTGGCAGATAACAAGATTATGTATCATCAATGACCAATGCTTTATATATAATCTCGAAGAAGCAAAATGAAATAAATTAATGAGTAATACACATAAACCAGCTTTTAGTATTCACAGGCATAAAAAAAGGAATAATGAGTGGGGATAAAAACACTATCATCCTATTTATTAATTTTTAAGTCTGACTGTACTTTTGAAGCGGCCCAGACACACACAGCATACGAGTTAACTTAAGCAGCAGTCTTCTCAAATGCTCTCTCCAACTTTCTCTTACAGGGAGAAGAGTGATAACTTGATGCTTTGTTCTACAAAAAGATGACATGATTGATTAAAAACCCATGTAATTTCACTTAACTCAGGTGTGCATTTCCGACCCGTTTACTCCCTTTAAAGTATCCAAAATGTTTTCAATTCCACAAAACCTCCTAAGTTACTTTACTTTCTTTAACAAATCAATCATAAAAAATCAAAACTGCAAATGTATATACAGGTCTGGACCAGGGAAAATGCACCTGTTTTGACCCATTCCAAAGCACCAGAGCAACCCTTTTTGATTATCAGTGTATATGATAAAAGCTAAACTGATTTACTTGTATCTCTCAAATTTGACCCGTTCGAAAGCAACCATGTTTCCAATATCAGTGTATATGACAGAAGCTAAACTAATTATTGTGAAGTTTAACCTGAATTTGTAAATTCAACTTTTTTACATAAGAGTTTTTTCCATTGTTAACGTAAGAGTTTTTTCCATTTTGTATATGAAAATGAAGATGCGTTTTTGAGGATTTTATGTGTCTGATCCGGTCTCTGATGATTTTGTAGATGAAAATGAATGACATTTCGAGGATTTTATATTCATGATTGGGAAAAGAGAATATGAATTTATGAAGATTAAAGAGAAATATGGAAGATGATAATAATTTAAATGTTAAAGGACGAAAATACCCTCGCATGCTTTGCACATGACCAAATTTAATAGAAAAGTTAACGGACGTTATGCATTTGGATTATCTTTGCTCCTCTTGCAAACCACAGAGATTATCCACACTCAAAAACGATATTTTGACTAAGCGTGCAATTTGGCACAAACCACGGGGGACTATCCACACAATTTTCTCAAAAATATATACATACATATTAACTAATTCAATGCGGATACTCACAAACAACGGCTAAACTCGCGAATATTTATGGATTTACATTGAATATATAATATACGAGTTTATTAATGTGTAATCAAATATATCTATGCCAATTAATATGTATACCCGCGGATTGCTCAAACGGATATCACAAATTTACGCATTGAATTTTATCTATACCCGTCAACCTTTAACAGGCACCAAATTTTTACCCGGCCTGACCCGACCCGTGAATGATTTTTTAAAAATTTACCCCCTATTGTAGACAAGAAATTCCACAACTCACGGGTTTTTTAACATTGCCATCCATCCATTAATGATTTACTCATATGACTTTAGTTTTAGCAGATAAACAGATGGGATAAAATAAGTCATCCGTTTATGGGCTTCGTGGTCCTTATAATCGGGCTTCTTAATTGGGTCAAATTGGGAAAAGAAGCCGTATTAAATCCGTGAGAGACCAATCCACAAATGTATAAATGCATAGTTTTTATTTTCTATTTTTTACTTTTAGTTTAATTTTTTATTTTTTCATATAAATATAAAGGAATAAAGTTAGAGTTCTAGACACATCATCTCAACTTTAGCAGGGACATAATATACACTGATATATATGTTGTCGTTCACATGACAAATAGACTAGATTTTTAGGAACGTTGGTATTGCACTGACAAGAGTCGTTCAGTATTAAATCTCAGTGTTAAATTTAACACTGAGTTCAAAACAGGAGAAATGGTTCAGTGTTAAATTTCAGTGTTAAATCAATTATTTATTTATTTTTTCTTTTTTCTTATTGATTATTTAGTTTAGTTATTATTAATTAATTTTTAAAAAAAAAATTATTTATTTTTAATTTATGTAACTAACTAACATATAAAATGTATAAAATAAATAAAACAATAATTATGTTAGTTTAACAAAAATATATAAACCAAAATTTTAACCCAACTTGTTTAAATAAATCGGCTCATTTTTAAAAAAACTTGACCACACTTTTTAGCCCATGTTTTAACCTAAAATACTCTTATTTTATCATCTTCTTCATTTGACATGCTGCACGCTTCCACCTGCAAAAACAAGAACCAAAATAAAAAATAAGGAAAGAAAATAAAAGGAAAAAATGAAGAAGAAGAAGAATAAGACGAACGAAAAAAAAAGAAAAAAAAAATTAACATTGATGCTATAACCACCGTCGCCTGGCTAACGGTGACACCCGATGCCGGAGTTTAACGGCGAATTAACGGCTGGCCAGAGTGGGGATTCCCACCGTCCCCACCATTAAATATGTTTAACACCGAAAAAAGCTTCGACTCCTGGAGCTCTAATGCTACATGATCACCGTTAATACATACATTTCTAAAGGAATTGAAAACTACCGCTACAGCAATGACTCTTTATGCAGATCCAACGACACTTAGATGTATTTCGTTAATAATATATGTTGATGCATATTTTGTGTGCCCGCTGCTGGGCAAATAGGTTAGGATTGTTTATTATTATGTTGTACACCTATAAGTAATAAAAGCGTGAAATTGATCAGTTACATGAGCATTCGTAATTGTTGGGCTATTCGTGAGAATGACCATAGGCCCATTCGTATAAATGAGGCCATTAGGGTGAATGACTAGTGTATGCCTATAAATACAGTTCGTACAATCGATGTTTCCTTGTGTAATCATATCTTGTAATCTCGACATTTATATAATAATATTGATTAAATTTTAATTCATCGTGTTCACTCTTTCGTGTAATTGATTGAGCTCGTATATTGATAAAGATTCGTGATTGGATTTTCAAAATTAAATTTTCAGGTCACGTGCGACATCAGTGAAAACCCTTTGCAAATCGAGTGATCATTTAACTAAAAAACAAAAAATGCGATTTAATCATCAACTAAAGTTACACCTTCCTTGTTAATTTGGATTTGATTAAGTTCATAAAATATATTTCAACAATCCATTGCTTGCGAATACATGAAATAAAAAATTCATTAATAAGTGGTTAATTAAATACAGTCATTCGCTGGCTTGTACGTTATTTAATTTAAAAACTTTATGTTAATCTTAATTGTTTGATGTCTCATTCATCATTTGAAATTTGGTTTGTGTCACCTATCAATGTTTGTCATTTAGTTTTGTGTTGTCACATCAAGCCTCTTATTTTGTAGGTTATTTTGGGGTTTTCGCACCTTACATTCAGTAAAATGATGTGATCTTAAGTTGTACACTTTTTATCTAAAATGCAACGCTTTAGAGCCTCACTCCTCACTACCAGCTCATTACTCGTAGTTATCCATAATGAACCATAGACACGGCTTAGTTACCCGCACTCACCATGAATTTAATGGAAGAGTTTTGGTTAGTTATAGGAATTGTGAGTTCCAGTGACTTTTTATTGTTGGACTTGATGCTTTATTGTTTGTACGTTGTATATTAAGAGGAGTATTGTTTTAGCCACGATATGGAGTGTTTAGTTATGAGTTAGTTATAGGATATTAGTGTTGATGTGGAGCTGATGTGAAAGGTTAAGAGGATGAATAGTTTAGTTACGATAGGGAGTGGCCTAAGACCACACCCTATGGTTCATTATCCGTTCATTACCCACACTTTACCCGTAGCCACCCGTAACTAACCATAGGCACCAATTAATTACCCGCTTTAGTTATCCGCTTTCACCATAGATTTAACGGAAGAGTTATAGGAATTGTAGGTCCCAGTGGCTTTTTATTGTTGGACTTGATGCCTTATTGCTTGTACGTTGTATATTAATAGGAGTATTGTTTTAGCCATGATAGGGAGTGTTTAGTTATGAGTTAGTTAAAGGATATTGATGTTGAGGTGGCGCTGATGTGGAAGGTTAAGAGGATGAATAGTTTAGTTACGATAGGGAGTGGCCTAAGACCACTCCCTATAGTTCATTACCCGTTCATTGCCCGTAACTAACCATAGGCACGAGCTAGTTACCCGCTTTAGTTACCCGCATCCACCATCAATTTAACGGAAGTTTTAAGTTTAGTTATAGGAATTGTGGGTCCAGTGGCTTTTTATTGTTGGACTTGATGCTTTATTGTTTGTACGTTGTATATTAAGAGGAGTATTGTTTTAGCCATTATAGAGAGTGTTTAATTATGAGTTAGTTAAATGATATTGGTGTTGATGTAGCGCTGATGTGGAATGTTAAGAGGATGAATAGTTTAGTTACGATAGGGAGTGGCCTAAGACCACTCCCTGGGAGCATTACCCGTAGCCACCCGTCATTACCCGTTAGTTACCCGCATAATGCTATAGGCACGGATTCATTATAGGTATTAGTTATATGTGTTTCTCCATAGATTTAACGGATGGTTATTGGAAAAAAGAGGCCCACTCAACCACATGCTATTACCTTTTTGTAAAAAATACTCCTTTCACCAAATGTACAAACTTTTAATGCATATTTTACAACCCTTTTTAGATAGACATTGTACAAGCATTTATTCATATCGTACAAGAATGCGTCTTTTTTAAATACAACACTTTATTTTTATAAATAAGCGTTGTTTTTTAAAAAAAAATAATAATAATTATTTTTGTGTTAGTTAAAATAAATATAAAAGAAATTAATTAATGACGTGTCAGTTAAGAGGAATAAGTTTTAGCCATTATAGGTAGTGTTTAGTTATAGTATTTCATAGATTAGTTATAGGATTTGGGTGTTGATGTGGCGCTAATGTAGAAGGTTAAGAGTATGAATAGTTTAGTGACGATATGGAGTATTGATATCTATTTTGGTTTAGTATGATAATGATAAATGGATTGATAAACAGATTAAAGTTTTCTAAACTTCAAATTCTTAGATTATAGCCATTTCATAAACATACGATGACCTCAACCACCAAAATAAAAAACGTTACATGGTTAAGGTTTTACAACGACACGTTAACAAACATATGATATTAAATTTGGTTCACAACAACACTTTCATAACTTATTATATGAAATATGAATTTGTTATATGAAGATACTTATTCAATTTGGTTCACGAGAGGGTGGTGACCTTTACTGTGACTGAACAAGTACCTGATTAACACGTGTACGTCTAGCGCACACGTGGCAATCAGCCTAGTGGCTCATTCACCAAATCATGCACACAAACATGTCACGTTAAAATTGCTAAGTCGACATCAAAATAAGGTTTCTTTCATTTTTATTCACCAATCTTTATTGTCCTAGGTACTACCACCTAGGATCAGTCTATTTAATTTGTGACAATTGTTTTTACATAGTAGTATACTCGATATAATAATTTCATTTTAATTTAACGATGGCGATGTTACATTATATCCATCTTGGACTTTCGTGTCCGCATTATAAATTTGATTACGTTAACTATTGATTAGTATGACAATTACTCGATCAGGTCCGTTTATTTTAAATTTATTGCATTCTATGTATTGTGGTTATAATATAAACAAAAACCTATATCATTATATGAAGCATTCAAAACATGATGTACATGAGATCCAAGTAATAATGTTTTTTTACATAGATTGCGGTTCTTATATACAATTAACATCTACCTTCAAATCTAAAAAGCAACTCTTAATGCATAACTATCGAATTTTGATCTTTTCAAAGCAACAATATAGCATATGAATATTGAATAAGTCATAGTCATAACTATATGTAAGAAATAAATACTAAATGCACACTCTCTTAAAGAAGCTCATGCTTATGCATGGCTGATTCTTTTACTTTTTTGGTTATCCTTAACAGCTTTAATTTATTTTATTTTTTGAAAAAGGAAAAACAATATCTATTTAGTTCGCTTGAATGAAATTCATATAGTTCCATATACCGGTATAGATATATGTATATAATATAATAGATATAAATACTTTTTTTTCTAAATGATAATATTATTACTACTAGTATTTCTACCACTTGCATCATTTCCTTTCCTTTTAGGTTGTAAAGGAAAACAAGAAAAAAGAGTTGTGAATGTGATTTTAGAGTGTAAAGAAAAAAGTTGGGTCCCACTTTGCAATTGAAGAACCTATTCCCTTACCTACACATGACACCACCTAATCTTTTTCTACCTCACTTGTTATAGTGTGAGAGAAGATATATATATATATATATATATATATATATATATATATATATATATATATATAATATATGCACATACATATATGTACATATACATATAGATAGATAAGACACACAGAGAGACAAGCAAGAGGCGGATGATATGCTTCAATCCAGAGGAAGATATATGTCCAACTTGAGTGAATTTTGAGTTTGTATGTGGTAAGTCATGATCATCCTATATATTCCTATATATACATACATAATATATGCATGTGTTTGTGTGTGTTTAACTATACACTATAATTCTTCCCATCTTATTTTTATGATCTCCCATATTTACATTTGTATTTCTGAAATTAAATAATTCATAATTCATATTTTTTATATTTTTATTGATTTGTAATTAAGCTCTAGTTAATTTCTAGTTATACTATTTAGCTTTGGGTAGAGTTACTTGTATGAGAGAAAGGAATCATATATAACTCCAACAATAACAATATTTTTTTTCTTCATCTGGTAATTTTCATCACATGTTACTCTTTTAATTCCAAATATCCACTCATATGCAAAAAACAACCCTTATTTATTTACTTATTATAATAATAATAATAATAAAAAGTAGTTTTAATTTATTTTGCAGATCGATGATCAAGTAGCTAGAAAAATGGAAGATAATGGAGGAAAATCATTAGAAAGGAAAGTGTCATTAAAGGCTCTACAAATGGGAAATTCATTTTCATGCCAAATATGTGTTATTGGATTTTTATGTGGAGTTTGTCTTACTTCACTCTTTCTTGCTCTCCTAACTTCTTTTGCCTCTTTTGAATTTTCTCCCAAGTCTACCTCCACCTATTTCCTCAGTAAGTTTTTTTTTTATTCTTTTGTTTTTGGTATTTTTTTATTATTTTATTTGTTATTGTTTTACAAATAAATATATATTTTTTTTTAACGGCCAAGAATATTATATAAAAAAAACCAACAAACGATCCCTAGCAAGAGGCTAAGGATGATTACAACGGCATAGATAAGTTCCAATTTGAAACTAAATGACTCCTATGTTTAATCTAATGAAAAGTAAGTAATCTAATAACATCAAACAAACTACTAAGATTACAAAATGGTTCGTTAAAAACAACACCGTTACGAAATCGCCATAAAGCCCATAACGAAGAACACATGATAGCCACGATCCGACTTTGACATGAAGTAGAAAAATGAACCCCCTGTATCCAATCTAAAAAAGAATCCCATGAAGTAAAACAAGGCATGTTACAATCTAACCAAACCCTGATTTTGCGCCAAAGATTTCTCGCCACCGAACAACCAAAAAATAAATGATCCCGTGTTTCGACCCCATTAGAACATAAAGGACACACAATAGAATTAATGTCTATACCTTTCGCGGATAGGTTCCAACGAACGGCTAGAGCATCAAGTCTAAAACGCCACAAAAAAACGTTAACTTTCCTAGGCAAGAAATTGAACCATGTAGTAGAAACGCCAGAACCTGGGAGCTTGCATCGATCTATAAAATCTCTCGCCATTTTAACCGTGTAAAAACCATCATTACTCAAAGTACACAACCAACGATCATCGCGGTCCGTAAGAATAAAATCATTCAAACTACTACGAAGATCATTGACGAAATCGATATTTCGGCTTCCAATCGATTCTCTAGACCAAATGAATTGCCAATCGCCATTATTGTATTTATCAGCAATGCTATCATCTTTACCCAAATCCAAATGATAAATACGATTAAATTGATTGGCTAAAGTTGTATTACCACACCACACATCGTGCCAAAAATTAGTGTTGCGACCATTACCAATATCCATCTTAAAAATATCTGAAGGTAACAAACTGTCCCTCGTTGCTTTGGAACAAGCTAAGATGATATTTCCCCACGTACTAGAGCAATTAGACGTGGGACTTAGAACATTATTACCATAAATAGAAATAATTACCTTACTCCACAAATCATCCGAATTGGAAATAAAACGCCACCTCCATTTGTTAATCAAAGCTAAATTAAAAACTTTTAAACTTCCAACATTGAGACCACCTTTGTCAAATGGAGCTAGGACTTTATCCCACTTAATCCAAGATAGTTTCTTAGAGTCACCGTTACCACCCCAAAAAAAATTTGCTCGAATAGATTCAATCTTTTTTAAAATCGTTTCTGGACATTTGAATAAAGACATATAGAAAATGGCGATGCTACCCAAAACTGATTTCACTAAAGTCAGACGACCACCTACAGAAATGAGACTTGCTTTCCAAGAAGATAATCTACAGCGGAACTTATCGACCAACGAATCCCAACTAGATTTTAATTTCATATTTAAACCAATAGGAATCCCAAGATAATTCGTCGGAAACGTACCAACTCTAGAACCTGTAGCATTAGCAAAAGAAATTACCTCGCTATCAAGAACACCGATGCCGAAAAGATGCGATTTGGAATGATTCCCAATACACATAACACATGTACATGTCAATTGAATGCATGTGAGTATATGTATATAGTCGATAAACTAGCAAGCTACCGAATGGATGTATACCGAGATGTTGGTTGTTAGGTCGGGCATGTTTTTTTTTATAAAGATTTGGTTCTGCAGTAGTTCTGTTCTGGTTATCTAGTAAATGCACTTTCAAGATTTAATTTACCTTTTCTATTTTTACTAACTTATATTTAACAAAAATAGTTTCGTGATTGGGTCTTAATATCCTTACAAATAATCTTATATTAGGTTAAAATCTTAATAACGAAATATTTTGAGATGATCAGGAAATGGTCAAAAAAACGTTTATGGAATAAAAAGGTTAGGCCGCATTTAAATAAAAAATTTCGTCGTCTCAAAATAGTGTAAACAGGAAATAAAGGTTAATTACCTAACTTATATTAATGATAATTGTCTATGTGCTACTACATATTTATCTGTTTTAACACTTCAAACCAGTAATCAGTAATTTTTATAAAAAATGAAAGAAATGTTGGAGTATTTGTTAAGGTGGATTATGACATTTGTGGATCATAATAATTAAAAGCTCAAACATATATGAACTTTATTAGTAAAAAATGAGTAAATGAGTACGTTGCAAGGGTGTACGTGGAATTGAAGCAAAGTAAAGTTGGTACTAGCTTATAGCCTAATAACTTTCTGTCCAAAAAATATACTGTAATTATTAATTATTAATTATGAATTATAATTAATTATTATTTAAAAACCTCTCCTTCACACCTCCCAATAATTCAAATTAAAGGTAACTCCTTCTACCGCCGTGAGTTCCGGCCACCGGCATCCTCGCCGGTGGTCGGGAGTTTCCTATTTTCCTCTTATGCTTCCTTTTTTTTCTTCATGTTCTCATTTCCTACCTTCGTTGCCCGATTTGGCATAAGAATACGGCTCCTTTCAACAACCCTTGTCGTTTTTCAGGAGACAAATCCGGTTGGATCTCACCGGATTCTGATGACGTAAAAGGTTTGTAGTGTGGTGGGTTGCTCTTCCTTTCATTGCCGGTCGGTTTTTGCCCCTATTTTTCGTTTTGCAAGTCGGGTCTCTGTCTTCGCCCCTTTCATTGTTGTTTTTTCAAGTCGTGGCTCTTCTATTGATGATGTATTCGTGTTGCTTGCTTTTCGTGAGTCGGTTGTTTTCGAGTTGTTTTCGGGTCGCTTCAGATCAAGCTGGTATTCAGGCAGATCGGAATCTTCTCATCTACCGGAAGTTGGGTTCTTTTCATGACTCGATTTTCAGGTATGTATGCTACAAAAAATAAAAGAAAGAACGAGTAGCTCCTTTCGAATTCGAGTTGGTATACGGTGCTTTCTTTCAGATTTCGTATGTATTAGTCGAGTGATTTCGGGCGGTTTCGGGGTTGTTTTCGTGTTGTATCGGGTTGTGTTTATGATCTGAGGAGGATAACGGAATACCGTGGGTCTGGTGGTTCGTGTGTTGGCCATCGGGAGCATGGATTGCTCCTGGCTCGTTTTATATCTAGATTTCTTTCTTTAATTTTTATGCATACTACTTGAATGTCGTAAATTACATATCGTTGATGTGAAACTGATCAGTTGTAACGGGTGAAACTGATTAGTTGTTTCGGGTGATTAATGGTGGTTCGTGTTGGTATTTTCGGGTTGTTTCGGGTGATTTCTAGATCGTGGTGTTAGGGGTGGTGTTTGGAGATCTATGTTTGTGAAATTAGATAGGTTGTTTCGGGTTATTTCATTGTTTGTTTCGTGAGATGGTTTCTCGTTCGTGGTTTCTTAGTATTTCGAGGGTATAAAACGTAGATGTTGGTTGTGATTTAACGGTTATGATCTCTCTTTTTACATTTCTACATTCACGATTCCACCACTTGGTTAGTCTGTGTGATCGAGACTATTTGGTTTGATGTTGGTTGTTCGTGAGGTGGTTTGTTTCTCCCCATTTTCATGCTTTCTACCGAGTGTTTGCCCTTAACGTGGTTTTGTGAATTGTTGATTTGGATATAGAGTAGATTATTTGATTGTTAGATTGCAGTCTTGTACTTTTTCGAGGTTGTGTTGGTCGTGTTTGTCGAGTTATCGTTTAGCGTTGTAACTAGCTTCTTGCTAGTCCTATTTTATTTATAATATTATTGCCTTTAGGAAAGAAAAATGAATTATTAATTAATTATTAATTAATTACATTAATTTATTTATATTGCACAGTCTGTAAAACAAATATAATTTAATTTTAGTTATAATTTTAATTTTAATTTATTACTCTGGGGTTTGTACTTGTGAGCTAGACTCAATTTGCGACCTTTTTTTATGATACTTTATGTATTATGTACAAGCATATACTTCAAAGTAGTACAGTACATGTCTTCTTGATAAAGACACTTCACCTGTTATCTTATTTTTTAGCATGAACAACTAATTCAATACAACGTACAAGTTCTAGAAAGTGGTGTACAAGTCTTCAAAGAATTTAGATTTGGATATAAAAAAGGTCGACTCTGGAAAATGGACAGGCCATGTTCCTCGTCAAAACAAGAGAGGGCGACTAGAAAGGTCTCAAGGTTTAGGCCACATTAGGAAAAGACTAAAGAGTAGTTTTTACAAAACAAACCTTCATCTTTTGAACTTCCATAAGTTAGAACCCTCAACTAAATTTTAAGCAAAAACAAGAAAATACGTTAAGTGGAACCAACTATTGACAATGTCGATGACATCAAGGTGAAATAATAGGTGTTTAGTGTGTTAGTGGCCGCACTAAAAAACCTCAATAAGCTAGCAAACCTACATTATTTATTTTTTTTTTTTTTTTTTTTTTTTTTGAAAAGCAAAAATATTATTATTATTATATGGAATATTACAATACAAGTCCCTATATGCTTTTATACAATGCTATAAACGAAACGGATCAGCTGAGAAAATATGGAATAATTATCTGAACTTATGATCGGGGGAGACGTAGACTAGATAACACTACGAGGGACGAACTTGCGTAAAAGAACAACAAGCGGGGAAGGAGGGGACAACCGTGCCGATCAAGCGACTACAAAGTTGACACACAACCAACCCATTTAATCTAACCCACATAGGCTATATAGAATAACGAAACCATCCCGATTTGAATTAAGTTATGTTAACTGACGCCTATGCGGTTTGAAGGAGGTGACACGTAAAATGACGGGTTGAGTAGCCATTGATGCCAATCGATAGGTGTTTTCTTCCGTGAACGATTTGAGATCCAGCTAAAGCTTTGAGATTGGATCTCGGAGATTATCACAGCGGGGTTCCATATTTTTCCGGAAAAAATCTTTAAGTTCCTATGTTTCCAAATAATGTAGCACGCAATCCATTTAGCAGCTTGCCATATTGAAGAACCAATGGAATTATGTGATATGCCTTGATCCGAGATGATGGCATCATTGATGTTAGAGATACTTATGTTGTTTTGATTCCACCAATCGAGAAATTGTATCCATATTGAAGATACTTTTTGACAATTTAACAACGCGTGATCAATGGTTTCAATTTGGTGCTCACATAAGGGACATAAGATGGTGTGAAGGTCAATTCCTTTTTTATCGAGTTCGCTTCTAACCGGGATTTTTTGTTGAACGGCCCTCCATGAGAAAATGAATATCTTTTGTGGAACGAATTTGTTTTGAGGTAGTGAAAGGTTTCTAGAGTTTGTGCCGTATTTAAGCTTATTGATCAGATTTGACAGTGCTGCTGAAGTGTAGATGCCGGATGTGTCAAGGGAACATTTCCATGAGTCGGGGCGATCTGAAATAATAACAGATGTTATTAGGTTGTTGAGCTCCGTGAGATAATCCTTTGCACGACCACTAGGAGGGCGGGACCAATCCCAGTTACCGATCGAGGTAGAGTTAACGTTCATTATTCTATCAGCAACAGTTGCTTCTTTGCGGGATTCCAACATGAATAGTCTATGAAATGTATCTTTTAAGCACTCAGATCCGATCCATATATCATGCCAGAAGCTTATAGATGTGCCATTTCCTATGCGCTTTGAAATCGAGGATGTGAAGGTTGTGCCTATATTGTCAGCAACTTTTCCAGCTTTAATAATCTCTTTCCAAATGGTGCGACCTGAAATGTTCCTGCATAAAAAGTTAGTATCCAACCCTCCCCCCGGCCCATAAATGCTTTTGATTATTTTTACCCATAATGCATTATCTTCGTTTTTAAAACGCCACCACCATTTACAAAGTAATGATATGTTTTTAGCAAAGAGGGACCCCACGTTTAAACCCCCACAATCGTATGGCAAAATTATTTGGTCCCATTTGATCCAATTAATTTTATTATCGTTTGAAGATCCTCCCCAGAAGAATTTCCGTCTTTTAGATTCAAGTACCTTAAGGATAGCGGATGGTGCATGAAATAAGGAGAAGTAGTATAATGGGATACTACTAAGAATTGATTTGATGGTCGTAAGTCGACCTCCGAAAGAAATAGATTTAGCAGCCCAATCTGAAAGCCTTTTGTCGAATTTCTCAACGATCGGCTGCCACGAGGAGGCGTGAGATGTGGGTACACCAATAGGAAGTCCAAGATAGGAGAACGGGGTATGACCCGCAGAGCAGTTCATGTAGCAAGCCATTTGTTCGGTTTCGGTCGTAGATGTACCTATACCGTAAAGTTTGCTTTTACGGAAGTTAACTTTGAGGCCTGAAATATTTTCAAAACATTTTAGTAGTTTGGAGATATATTTGGCGTTTCTTTTATTCCATTCGCCGAAGAAGATTGTATCATCAGCATATTGGAGGTGTGTAATATTGAGATTGTCATGTCCGATCTTTAATCCTTGCAAATGACCATTGGCTAATGCTCTTTTGACAAGTATGTTAAGACCTTCAGCAACAATGATGAACAGGAATGGCGAAATGGGGTCACCTTGTCGAATTCCCCTTTCAGGGAAAAATTCTTTGGTGGGAGAGCCATTGATTAGTACAGAAATAGATGATGACCAAAGGCATGCCCGAATGAAACCAATCCATTTTGGACCAAAACCCATGAAGTGCATGGTTTTAAATAGAAAGTCCCACTCAATGCAGTCAAATGCCT
Organism: Rutidosis leptorrhynchoides; assembly: GCF_046630445.1. Lineage (NCBI taxonomy): Eukaryota > Viridiplantae > Streptophyta > Magnoliopsida > Asterales > Asteraceae > Rutidosis > Rutidosis leptorrhynchoides. The sequence goes on from NC_092340.1 coordinate 53,274,406, forward strand.
TTTCGAAGTCAACTTTAAAGATTAAACCTTTTTGTTTTTTACGTTTTAATTCATCAATTATTTCATTTGCAATTAGGACACTATCTAGGATATTTCGACCTTTGAGGAAAGCTGTTTGTTCACTACCAATGATTTTATGAATGACCATGGCAAGGCGATTGGAGAGTATTTTGGTGAGAATTTTATAGTAGCTACCTATTAGACAGATTGGGCGATATTCATTTAATCCGATTGGGTTGGGTTTTTTCGGGACTAATGTGAAGAAAGATGCATTACATCCTTTGGAGATTTCTGAGTTTTCCCAGAACCAATCTAGAGATTTAATGAGGTCGGTTTTAATCAGTTCCCAATGTTTTTTAAAGAATCTCATGTTGAAACCGTCCGGCCCAGGAGCTTTTGAGCTATCGCAATTACATATGGCTTCCCATATTTCTTTTTCGTTAAATTTAGCTTCTAGGAGTTGATTGTCCAAGGAAGAAATGTATTCAAGATGTGAAACATGATCGAAAGGGCATTCGTCACGTAAGTGTTTGGATCGGAAGATGTTGTTAAAATAGGAATATGCTTCTTGTTTTATTAGATTAGGATCTTCAGTCCATGTACCATTAATTGAAAGCCCGTGGATGTTGTTTTTACTTTTTCTTCTTTTGATATAGTTATGAAAGTATTTCGAATTTTCATCACCCTCAAGCGCCCATTTGATTCTAGATTTTTGTTTAAGCATGTTTGTTTTCTTTTTTTCTTTGACGATGTGATGCATTTTTTCATCGATCCATTTTTTTTTTTCAGTTTCGGATAAAGGTCTAGTTTCGGCGGTTTGTTCCCAATTATTACATTCAGTAAGATGGTCACGTATTTGGGAGTCTAAGTTATCAAGTTGATTACTATGTTTTTTAAGTTCTAATTTAACGTTTTTTAGTTTGTTACGGAAAATGCAGTCAGGCCTATTCCCACTAATTGGGATCAACCAAGCCTTTTCTATGATGGTGTCGGCATCTTTTAAATCTAGCCATGTGTCAAAGACACGTATTGGCTTAGGGCCAGAATCGAGGAGGTTATTTCTTAGGATAATGGGACAGTGGTCAGAAAGGTCCCGATCAAGAGTTTTGGAGGATGTGTTGGGCCAGATAGTGAAGATGCCATCGGAAATGAGGAATCGGTCAAGTTTACTAAACTTCATTGTTTTTTCACAAATCCTTGTGAACCTTTTACCGCCTAAAGGAAGATCAATTAATCCAGAGTTATTTATAAAGTTATTAAAATTATCTGTCCAATTTTGATTATACTCTGTGTTCATGCGTTCTGTTTTGTTTCTTACTTCGTTGAAGTCACCAAAAACAATGTGTGGGATATTAAGGGAGTTAGTAAGGGATGAGAGTTCGCTCCAAAGTCTAAGTTTTTTTGAAAGGGAATGGGGGCCATAAACATTAATGAAGGCAATTTCAGAGTCATGACCCGCCCACGTGCCACAAATTGCAAGAAAGAATTCACCCTCAATAGCATAGTTGAACGAAAAGATATTAGTATCCCAAATAGTTAGGATACCACCGGAAGCACCATCCGAATCCTTTTGGACGAATTTAAAATCAGAATTACCCCAGAAAGATTCAATGGTGTTGTCACGTGTTTGGCCGCATTTGGTTTCCTGGAGGCCTAGAATTGATGGTTTTTCTTTATAGCAAATACGTTTAAGCCAGCTTATTTTACCCGTTTGTCCAATACCCCGAATATTAAGAGAAATCGTACACATGAGAAAAAACTTACAGAATCGATGTGACGGAGGTGGATTCATGGGTTGTTGCGACGAATCCCGATGCTTTTCCCGAATTCGAACGTATCCAAGCTTTTGCTAGAGGTAGAACCTGTCTTTTTAGTCTTTTTGTTATGTACCATGTCCATATGAGATCCCTTCGAGAAGTAGGATGTGCTACCACCACCGTTAGACGAGGACTTACAACGTTTAGCCAGTTGAGAGATTCTAAGCTTTTGGCCACTTCTAGCTAGATGTTTGATGTAAAGCATATTGGATCTAGGTCTTTTAACATCTGGTTTTTGAGAGGTGTTTTTTGACTTAATGATAGGTTTGGCGATGGTGCTAGAAATTTTTCTCTTTTTAGAAATTTCTTTACCCGTATAAAGTAAAGGTTCGAGGTTGAAAGGATCGGAATTTGTTTGTTGTGTAGCGTTAGGGGCAGGCATAAAATTTAATGGAGAGTTGGATTGAGGGTTTAAAGGGGTAGTACAGGGGGTGTCGTTTGTGGTATGGTGAGGGAGGGTTTCGGGAACAGAATCTGCATGTTCTTGTGTCACTATTGGTGAGCATAAATCATTTGTTAGAATGTGTTGAGGTGAGCTGTCCATATTAGATTTACCCGAGATGTGGCTAGGTGTAACAGGGGTATCATTTACATGATTCGATGGGCCGTTAATAACAGTGTTGGGCTGCGGGATTGCAAGGGTATCCTCTCTTGGTGGGCTTGGGGGGGTATTGGTGGTAATGGGCTGCGTGATTACAGTGGACTCCAAAGGGATGGTTTTTGGTTTTGGTTGATATGAGGTGGTATTATATGGCCTTGCTGTATTAAAATCAGGAATAGGAGGTGGTTCAATTGGATCAGTTTCATTCGATGGGCTAGTTTCTTTTGTAGAGCTAGTATTATTTAAAACAGTTTCGGGATTGGAAGGATTATGGGTGTGAGGGTTTGTGGTGTCAAAGTGGTTGATGGGTTTCGATATGCTAGGAGATTGGAGAGATTGGTTATCGGCATTATTATTAAAGGGACGAGTATCCATTCGTTTAGAGGAATTAGAGGAGGTTTGGTGAGGAGGCGTGGGATCGTGGTTGTTGTTACGGGTGGTCTTTTCAGCGTTTCCTTCAACTCGATTTTCACAATCCAAGTGGGACTCTTCGTCAGAAATGTGCTCGTCCGAAAGAATTTCATCATCCCAATTCGACGAATTATCGATATCACCATAAGTGTTAAACATAGAAAAGTTTTGAACTTCGATGATGTAAGCCTTAGATTGATTGACGTCACCGGGGTTGATAATAACTTGGCCGTTTATCGGTGAGAAATTGTTTGTTTTGATAATTACCGAGCCATGCGATAAATCTTGGTTGTTCTCATTGGTTATAGAGCAATTAAACGTTTCAATTACCTCGCCCCAATTTTTTGCTATGTCAATGAATGTGGATTCTAACCAACAAGTAATAGGTACCCCGGATATGTTAACATAAACAAGTCTACCAGAGGTTTTGTAAATTTCGGGATCCCATGGGTTTATATCTTCAAGCCATTTCCATAATGGGTGTTCCGAATTGTTAATCAAGTCTAGGGCCGGGTTGGGTTCCTCAAATATAAGCATTAGATCATGCCCGCCCAGGTATTTGATAGTAAACCCACCAAGGTTTTCACTTTCACATATTTCATTAAAATATTCAAGGAATTCAAGATCTTTAACTTTGGCAATAACCGCTTGACCAAGTATTTGGATAAGATCATCATTAGAATTTACCTTAATCGAGGGGATGCCGTAGTTTGTAGCCTGCTTGTTTAGGACCACTTCTTTGAAATTCCTTTCGTCTACAGGTGAGTTAAATGCAACCTTAACATTGTTCCTAGAACCCGATTTTGCATTGTTAGGCTGTGGAGCTTGTTTCTTTCCTTCGGGATCACGGGCCTTGTATACTTTGAGTAAATTGTCACCCGCAACAATGAGACTTAGTCTCCTCGCAAGAGAATCTTTGTGGTAATCTGGAACGTCTAAGAATCTAACAAAACCAAACTTCCTTCCGTTTTTTAAGGTCTTCCTGGGGATGTAAACCTCGTGGATATTGCCATATTTTTTGAAAACATCCCATAAGTCCGTTGAACACCAGTGTTCGGGAAAGTTGTGGAAGAGGTATGAAGTAATTCTAGACTTGTCGATCGGTTTTATACTATCAAATAAAATATGGATAGTCTGATCGTTCCAGACTAACATTGGGAATCCTGTATTTTCGATATCTAATACTTAGGGGCAGGGGATGATGTACAGAGGAGTGGTTTTTTTTATTTATAAAATATCACTAAATTATACTCCCTTCGTCCAATAATAAATGTCATGTTTTTGTTAGGAAATTACGGTCTCACTAATTCTCACCACTCAGCCCAACAATAACAGTAAAGAAATAAGAACAATCCACAACATAAGAATTTAACGTGGAAACTCCAAAACAGGAGAAAAATCACGGGCTCCCAAAGAGAGAAATTCATTATATCACAAATTGTTACAATGACATAGACGACTCTCTTAAGCCAACCACATTCTCCAAAGTATTTAACTAATACAACTCTCAAACAAGGGTAAAAAATAAAGAAATAATCAAATACTTAGGCCCCGTTTGGCTGGTGGAATTTTTTTGGATGGAATGGAATGTGTCAAAAGAATTGGAATCCGAAGGAATTCGAATTGATAAATTCCATGGAATGTGAAAAATGTGTTCTATTTTACATGGAATGGAATTGAATTTCATTTTATAAAATAATTAAAAAGTTATAAAAAGAATTACGTTTCTAAATTTTGTGTTCATTTCCAGACTCACTTTTTCAAAAAAAAAAAAAAAAAAAAAAAAAATAGATTCGCGATTTGAGAACGCGTCGAAAACGCGCATTTTCTGCTGTGAAAAAAAGCGTTTTCGGGCGGGTTGCAAGATCGAGCGTTTTCGGACGCGCTGCGAGATCGCATGTTTCGTATGCGCTGCGAAAATGCGTTTTTCCGGACGCGCTGCGAAAACGCGCGTTTTTGCAGGGGATCCGAAAATCCGCATTTCTAGACGCCCTGCGAAAAAGCGCGTTTCAGCAAGGGATCCAGAAACGCGCGTTTTCGGGCGCGCTGCGAAAACGCGCGTTTCCTGAGGAGCTCGAAAACGCGCGTTTCCGGGCGGCTGCGAAAACGCGCGTGTCCGGACGGCCCGCGAAAACGCGCGTGTCTGGACGCCCGCGAAAGCGCGCGTTTCCGGACGGCCCCCGAAAACGCGCGTTTCCGGGCGGCCGCGAAAACGCGCGTCCGGGCGCCCCCGAAAACGCGCGTTTCCGGGCGCCCGCGAAAACGCGCGTTTCCGGGCGCCCGCAAAATCGCGCGTTTCCGGGCGCCCGCGAAATCGCGCGTTTCCCGGCGCCCAGCGAAAGCGCGCGTTTCCCGGCGCCCAGCGAAAGCGCGCGTTTTCGGGCCCCCTGCGAAAGCGCGCTTTTCCGAGCGCCCTGCGAAAACTCTTCACGAAAACTTGAGCCGAAAACGCGCCCCGTAAACACGCTTTGAAAACGCGACACGAAAACGCGGAGCAAAAAAGTGACCGGATCCGCGAAAAAACGTCTCAAAAACCCGACTCGAAACGCGCCACGAAACTCGGCATAAAAACGCGACCCGAAAACGCGGACCGAAAACGCGACCCAAAAATGTCCGTCGAAAACGCTCCCTGAAAACGCGCCCCGAAACCGCGCGCCGAATAGCTCCCTGAAAACGTGCCTCGAAAATGAGCGCTTAAAATGCGCTCTAGAGTCGCGACCCGAAAAATTCATTGTTGAAAGGAATTCAAATCCATCAACATCTTGAAGGAATGAACATTCCATAGATGAAGGAATCTCAAGATTCCAAGGAATATAATTCCTTCCAAATTATGTCAACCAAACGGGGTGGTCTAAGGAATTCAATTCCAATTCCATCAAATTCTTTTGGAATTCCGCGAGCCAAACGGGGCCTTAAAGTGTATTGATTGGTGCAAGTTGAAATGAAGACTTAGCCCTCCTTTTATAACCAAGTCACCCACCTCCAACTTTTTCCTACCACCGATGTGGGATAGCATCCTTCACAAAGTAACCATATCAATTTTTCTATCAAAAAACAAACCAACAGTTTTGACTTTTCAAAGTCAATATTTCGCAACTTTGACTTTAAATATATTTATTTGTATAATATAAAATTTGATAAAAATTATATGAGTGAATTGAGTTTTAAATGTACTTTTTATTAGTATAACACAAATAAAGATATTCAAGGTCAAAGTTGAAAAGAATTGACTTTGAAAAGTCAATAGAGGACACTTATTATGGGACGGATGGAGTATAAGACACCACTAAATTTAAAAGATATGACCTCATATGTTTTTAAAACTAATAGTTTTAAGAAATAAACTAGGCATGAGCAAATAAACCGAAATACCGAAATCGAACTGGTACCGAACCGATACCAGTACCTAAAACGGAACCGAAAGGGATTCGGTATCGGTTTTGGTTCCAGGAATCGGAGGTTTTCGGTTTCGGTACGGTACGGTACGGTACGGTTCCGGTATTTTTTTCGGGAAATCGGTATTTGGCACCGAAGTTTAACATTCCAGATTTTATTCTTTGTAATAGGGTCCATCTCATATAACTTATATACTCCTTAAATATCTAGTTACCAATTAAGCTTTGACCTTTAATCTAACTAGAATTATAAACAATACGGGTGTCTTTAATCCACGCGATAAACTCCTATATATGTTTACATGAATTTTAGCTGAATTTTTTTTTTTTATAAATTAAAATGTATGCATTTAATTTGATAAGAAGTATGCTAATGTGGCTACATATAGTGATGTTTGTAAGTATTGACATTATTTTCTAGTTTTTTTTTATAATCTTGATTTGCATTTTGCTAAACACACTATGTCACCCTCCATATTTCGAAATCTTTTTACATAAACAAACCAAATATTCACTGTTTTCAAACTTTACAACAACTAATATATATATATATATATATATATATATATATATATATATATATATATATATATATATATATATAGTAACCAATCGGGGGGAAGCGGGGGGAAGAAAAAAAAAATTTCGTTTTTTTGGAATTCTTTTTTTCTGGCATCATGATCACACGAAAATATGAACATTTAGAAGAGACACTTCGTGATAAATGTTATTATTTAGGCGGGAAAACGATCTACAAAAATAACATTCAAGATAATATTGTTCGTGAAGAATATGAACGTTTTTTTTTTTCTTCATATTTTGTGAAGTAAAATTTAGCCCGATTTAGAGTTTAGGGTTTAGGGTTTAGGGTTTGGTGTTTTGGGTTTATATAAACCCAAAACATCAAACCCTAAATCCTAAACTCTAAACCGTTCGTGTTAAAAACTCAATCTAAATCCTAAATCTAAACCCTAAATTTCTAAACCCTAAATTTCTAAACCCTAATATCTAAACCCTATAAACCCTAATATCTAAACCCTAATATCTAAACCCCAGTAGCTAAAACCTCAACATACGCTCGAAAAACACGATAATTGTTATATATTACTTCTTCGAGCGTTTTCCCGCCAAAATAAAAACATTTATCACAAAGTGTCTCTACTAAATGTTCATATTTTCATCCCATCTATAATGTTCGTGAACAAAGTTTTTTCAAAAAACGTAAAAAAAAAAAAAAAAAAAAAAATTGCTTCCCCCCGCTTCCCCCCGATTGGTTACTTCCCTCTTGATCCTACCACTATATATATATATATATATATATATATATATATATATATATATATATACACACACACACACACACATATATATATACTCCATGTAAGCTAATATGCATGAATTAATTATGCAAATAAATCATCCATTCCCAATCGAATAAATCTACATTGTTTGGTACCAAACACGTAAATAATCAACTTTCAGACTCATGATCGTCATCAAACTTTCAAAAGAATCACACTAATGCAATTGATACAAGTACATTAAGTGTTACATTTTCATCATTTTTACCAAACAGGTAAATAATAAACATGCAAATGAATCATACCACGTCACTCGTATTATCTACACCCTTGTCAAAAAATTGCGGTACCAAGTGGGTAAAAAACCGAAAAATCCCGGTACCGTACTGGTACCGAAACCGGTACCGTATTAAAATTTCGGTACGGTTTCGGTTCTCCATTTTACCCAATTTCGGTACCGGTACTAACCGGTTCCGGTACGGTTCGGTACCGTCCGGAACCGATCTCATCCCTAAAATAAACAATCATTCTTTAGAAAAAAATTACAAAGTGCCACTACATTGTATATGACTACTTTGAGTTTTGAGTTTTGATTCTAGAGTCGTCACTGCTTAGGGGGTGTTTGGTTCGTGGGATTTGGTAATTGCTTTGTGCTACTCTAGTTGTATTTTGTGAAATTGTACCTAAAATAGTCTTTATGTATTATGATTAACATAACCTTTTTAGCGGGTTTGTTTTCTAGATGCTTTTGCAGGAAGGGACTGTGAATCTAAAGAGCAAGTAGTAGAAAAAAGGATGATATCACAAAATATTATCGAGGTCCAAGTCAACGACCCGGTCAAGGACATTTACACGACTTGGAGCACAATGTTAAACAAGTCAAGCACAGGTGAAGGTTTGTTCTCGCGAAATGTAGAAAGTGACGATACAAAGGTGCATACACCTTCTCATTTAGAGAACTGTAAGTTGACAAACGAAGCGAATCAGCTTCTTGATAAGCGTACAAAAGATGGGAAATTACCACCATGGACAATGTGGAAAGGTTTCTTGAATAACTACCCTTTATCGACCAAAGACGAGAAACAAGGGTATAATAGTCATCATGTTATCTCTCAAGGTGCTTACCCTCCATGGGTACGTGTTTATAATAACGATTTTTGTAACTTTTGGCACGAGCATAAGGCTACATTTGGTGTCTGTAGTTTATATGGGCAAGAATTGCTACCTGTCCCTTTTAGTATGTATGATGGTTAATTTGGTATATATATATATTTTATTAACCATCAGAAGATAGCTCAGTGGTTAAATGGTTAGGGCCTGATATCCTTACAAGAGGTCTCAGGTTCAAATCTTGTAGTGACCAGGATGGATTGAAAATGGCAACCGAGTAATCCGGTTGGGCCGCGTATATAGAGTATAGGGTCAGATTACTCTCCCCGGTAAACCGAACAGGGGAAACCTTATATCTTTGACTATATATTTTCCTTTTTACAAAATTTTTGTGGCACGAACTAACTATTGTATGGTAAAGTTACTTATGTGATGTATCTATTAACGGTTTCTGCAGATTAAAGGGTCGGATGAGGACAATTATCCATTAACAAGAAAAGTACAACATGATATATGGGTGCATCAGCATCCAGTAAATTGTAACGATCCAAATGTGCGGTTTTTAGTTGCAGATTGGGAGAGAATACCTGGATTTGGTATGGGAGCTCAGTTTGCAGGGATGTGTGGTCTTCTTGCGATTGCTATTAACGAAAAACGTGTACTTGTTACAAACTATTATAATCGGGCTGATCATGATGAATGTAAAGGTACATAAAGTTATAAAAAGCACATAATTCGTACACAATTTCTTCATTTATAAGGTCTGACCCGCCCATTTTGCTACCCAACTCACCTACTTACACTTCCATTTAATATTCACTTTAGGTACATCAAGGTCTAGTTGGTCATGCTACTTTTTCCCCGAGACATCACAAGAGTGTAGGGAACGAGCATTTGAACTCATGAACGATAAACGAGCATTGGAAAATGGAACTATTACAGTAAAAGAAAACTACACAACAAAGCAAATATGGACTGGCAAAATCCCTCGGTAAATGCTCTAACGAAATGATGAATTTATACATACGAAAAGGAAAATTTCAGTTGTTTCTATCATCTAAATCACCATTGATTCAGTAAAGTTTATTACAGGGTATGGGGTAATCCTTGGAGTTACATACAGCCAACAACGGAAATAAACGGGACATTAATTGGCTATCATCGGAGAATGGACTGGAGATGGTGGCGAGCACAGGTAGATCATGAGATTTTTACTTAGAATTTGCTGAAATGTGTATAATAATTATGAAATATTTTCGATTAATAGGCTTTGCGTTACCTTATGAGGTTCCAAACAGAGTACACATGTGGTTTGCTAAACGTAGCACGGCACTCCGCGTTTGGATGGGAAGCTGCAGAGTTAGTCCATGCAACGAGTGGTGCACAATATGTCGAGGTTCGTTTAACTTGCTACATGTTTTTGTTATAAGTGATGTAATTTTTCGTTCAAATTCTAAGGCGTTGTTTGTTTTTTAAGATGTTATGGTCTGAGATCCATAAACCACATTTGTAGAGAAGATGTGTCTAAATATGAACATCAAAGACTGCTTGTTTTTGTGTCTAGCATATTTCTAAGTCTGCACGCTTGCAGACCATAAAGACATTATTGATTATTTTATCATATGTCTTCCGAAAAACAAACAGTCTACAGTAAGACCTAATAGGTTTGCACAATGAAAAACAAACAACACCTAGCTTTCTAAGTTGACAGTTTGAAAATGATGCAAATAGTATTATTAAATATAAGTAACAATGTATTTCAGGAAAACGTAAAAGCTTCTGGTTCCGCGATTGAAAAATACGTATGGTCAAATCACGAGCCATGGACTCCAAGACCGTTGTTAAGCGTTCATGTAAGAATGGGTGACAAAGCATGTGAAATGAAGGTTGTTCAGTTCAAAGAATACATGAATCTTGCAAACAGAATCAGAAACCATTTCCCTAATTTGAATCGCGTTTGGCTATCAACCGAGATGCAAGAAGTAATCGATAAAACGAAGTTATATTCAAACTGGAAGTTTTACTACTCGAATGTGAGACGACAAGTGGGAAACATTACGATGGCTGTATATGAATCGAGTCTTGGTAGAGAAACGAGCACTAACTATCCGTTAGTTAACTTTTTAATGGCTACCGAAGCTGACTTCTTCATTGGAGCTTTGGGTTCGACGTGGTGTTTTCTCATTGACGGAATGAGGAACACGGGTGGAAAGGTAATGGCTGGTTACCTGAGCGTTAATAAGGATCGGTTTTGGTAAACATGAAAAAAGCATGTCGAATATGGTTCCGAAAGTGTAGATAGTTTGGACAACGAAGAGTACGAGTTACTATGTGTTTGCATATCTTCTTGTCTAGTGTACAAATAATAATGTATAAAAAGTATTGTTACATTACAATAGCTTTAAAAATGTTTCCATCATAGATTAATTGTTGAGATGCACAAAAGTTATTAATTTATCTATTACTTTTGCTAATTATGGCTTCTCCTCCATTATAACACGTCCATTTGTAAGGACTAATTTGTAATCATAAATAGTTTCGAATAAATGACCCATTTACCAAATAACTGATAATTCAAGTTATTATAACTGCATTGAGCTGCTGCATACATCACTCAAGTTAAATTAACGCAGATTTCATTTCTCAAGCTTGTTATTATATACATGAAGATGAAACACTATCATGATCGAATAATATTGATTGAAACAAAACTGCAGTTTATCGGTCCTTGGGATCCTTTAATTTCATTAGTATATGTTTACTATTGTAAAAATAAACACATTACCTCAAGCGCAATAATAAGTTTTCGCAATCCATACACATACATAGCCTCATAAGAAATATAAATATCCACTTTCTAAACAACTAAAAGAAAATCAATGGTGTATGTCAAGTTCTTCTAGCAACTAGCTCACAGGTGATAAAATCATCCATACAAGTAGCAGAACTCCCCGACCCAATTACAGGCACAACGTTGAAAATGGGTTCATTGCAAGTCTTCACCTTTTTGGTTGTTTCAGAAAATTCATCGAATACGTTTTTGAAAATGAGTGACAATGTTTCATGAGAGATGTCATGACTTGTTGAATAGTAAATTCTCAAATTCTGCAAATCAGGACATGTTATAAGAAATTTATACAAAATGAAACATACATATAAGTTGTTGTGACAGTAAAATACACTAACCATTAAATCATCCCAAGAAAAGTGGTTTTCTGAAAGGACTTTATCAAGACGATATACACAAAACTTTGCTACTCTTTTCGTTTTCTCCTCAACAGTGATACTCGGAAGATTGTCAGCATTAAAACAGATCTTATTAGCTGTTTCAGTTGTAATGGATAAAATGACTGCACATATTCTGCCATGAACAAAACACTCCTGAACACACTCATCGTGCCATTTCTCAGATTGAAAACATAAGTCAAATGGACTCGTTCTATGTTTTCGATCAGACATAACGTGATCATTAGCATCTTCCACAATTTCCGTATCATCATCATCATCCACAAATAGCACTGGCTTCACCTCAACAAAAGCTCTACAAAATAAAATCGCAATAAACTATAAAGGAGTATTATTTAGGGTGTGTTTGGATGACCCAAAATAGGAGCTTAAAAAAGTATTAAAGTAGAGCTTATGGTTTTTAAGCTTTGCTTATGAAAAGTAGAGCTTAAAAAATAAGCTCCTAGCATATGATATGTTAAATTACATAACTACCCTTTAAATAATTATTTTATGCAATTTTCCTCACACGTTGGCCGTGGGACCGGTCGGTGTGGGGCCGCCAGAGGGTCGGTTTTACCCTTTCAATAATTAATTAATATAAATTATGTTGTCCTTTTTAGTCTAAGCTATAAGCTCAAGCTATTTTACCACACACTTATGAAAAGTAATAAGCTTTAGCTTCAAGCTTAAAAAATAAGCTTCGGCTACCAGCTCCAGCAAGTTTCACCCAAACACACACTTAGCAGTGTTGCGGAACTCGAAATTCTCAGCGAGTACTCTGTCAAACTTGGTCAAGGTCAAAACTCGGAAAATCGGTCAAACCTCAGTTACTCAGTAAATCGGTCAAAAGGGTCAAAATCAAACTTGGTCAACATCTGAGTTCTTGAAATTTAAGTTCAGAAAAAAGTGCACCTTTTTGGCAGATCAGGGACAAGCACAAACAAGAGAAGAGGATTTAAAACTCCAGAAAGACGTTTCTTATCTAAGTTGACTAACTTCATCTGATCAAGGATTATATTCTGCTTTTCTTGCATACCGATTCTTTCCGCTATCGAGGTAGACTTTGAACAATATATCACAAACAGTATGGCAGATGTACTTATCGAACAATTGAACGAGTTTGCAATAGCTTCACTATTCACCAAGGCTTGTTCCAGCTCAGCAGTGGGCCCCCCAATAATTAACGACATGGTTGGAGGGTCAAGCCCCAACTGCCCCGCCATGTAAAGTATCTCTTTATGCAACGTTGCCTACAAAATAGTAAAATTTGACTAGTTGACTACACTACAATTTCTCAACGATAGATGTTTTATTTATTATTAATTATGTAACAAATTTTTTACCTGACTATATGGTCCGATACAACTAGGGGCCCATGAAGAAATGCTCTGCACATGAAGAACTTTCTTACTTTGATCATTTGCTACGAGCACTTCGACGTAAGCCTTCCCAAGACCAACTTGTGATAACGGAAGTTCGATTGTACTACGGGACGGCACACCAAACCGACATTTCTCTTGAGTTATGAAATTCACGTACGTTTCGTTTGCAATAGCAAAAATATTCATATCTGAAATGTAAAGATGAATGTAAACTACATTCTCCCATGAAAAACCATGTTCGTTAAGCTCCGATTCGATTTTCAGTAAAACTATCTTCATATCCTCCTGCAAATCTGTCACAATAGAAGTACAAACAGATTGGCTTAAAAAAAGTAATAACATATTATAAATTTTAGGGCTTTCATGTAAACCGGGTAACTTTTAATTATAACTCACCTACTGAAGTTTGATTCGGGTCCTGCAGCCAACAAGATAGGGTAAAGGTGTTATCTTTTTGAGTTTTTGATATACAAGGTTTAAGCTTTTCGAGTTCGGGTAAATTGAAGACAAGATCAGATGACGGACACGTGTCTTCTTTGACTATTTCCAGAGATTCGTTTTGTACTTCAATTACGGATCCCAAATTCTCATGATAAAAACCGTTGGTTGTGTTTCGAGAAGTTGGTTTATCTTCACAATGAAATGATACAGGATGAAGAATCCCAACAGGAGCTATTGAGTTTGAATCATGAAGTACAAGTTGAAAATCGTCTAGAACAATTCGAGCATACTAGCATAAATATTTTGAAGTCATCAAAAAATTAAAACAATTTAATACATATAAAATATTTAAAGTCATGAAAAAATTAACACTACTCACACGAAATACTTACTTTAAAGAGGGGACAATCAAGAGTCAATGTCTCATACTCTCCCCCTTCACCGCATACATTACTTCCATATAACCTGCCAAAAAAAAGAATTAATATTAATAAAAAAAAATTATAAAAACTTAAAAACTGATATATAATATAAGGAAACACAAATCTCATTTATGCGAATAACATACTCGTTTAACTTAAGAAGGTGTGGCCATAGTTCCGACATCTCTTTTCCCAAGTGCTTTGAAGGATCTAAACCAATCGCTGCAACCTAAAATAATTTAAGGGCAAATGACCTCGTGTTATTAAAACCGCTAAAAAAAGAATAATATAAATTAACAAAATAATAAAATCAGAGTGAAAAATCACAGTATTATTACCTTTACCGTGATAGCGACAATCCCATTTTCAATCTAATTATGCCCACAAAAGATAAGATTTGAACACAAGAAATGTTTTAGTAGAGTCAAATAACATTTAAAGAGATGCTTGAATAATTACAATACAACAGAACATTTGGATACCATTTGTTGTAGGAGTAACGATTGATCTAGTTTCCATAAATACGCTAGAGAAACAAGCCCTAGTCTTGAACAAACATTTTCTACTCGTAATCTTTGATAGTCAGAAGCAATTGCACCAGATGAGACTGCGTTAATAGAAGGTAACTGTTTTTTAACTTCTTTTAACAAGATAAACATGTCTTCTACTTCATCACCAATAGTCGTGTTGTAGCTCAGGTCATGACGCCTATATATATTGAATAACAAAATAAGTGACTACAAGCACTTGGTCAAATTAATGAATCCACAATATATAAGAAAAGTAACTTTTATATGAGAGAAAGTTTAAAACTTCTCTAATCAGACTGAATTGGGTTGCGTTTGTTTGCCTCTTAATTGAATGGTTCAGTGCTGAATGATGAACCATTCAGCATTCAGCACGTTTGTTGCTGACTTCCGAATGACATATGATGGTGAATGGTTCAGAATTCATATAATTCATAGATGAACCATTTGAAACACTCTCTTAAACATTAAGCAAATAAATTTTCTGTAATATCCTCTCAAATCATATCCAGAACACTTGACCAACAAGTATATTGAAGTTTTTATTAATGTAACGCATTAATAAGGTAATTTACTCAATTCAAATCGTTTATTCAACATGATTAACAAACAAATTATTTTCATTCAAAATTCGGATTATGAACCATTCAACACTAAATCATTCGGTTTTATCAAACGCACCAAATGCTAACACTTGCCAGACATAAAGTGCAGTTAAAAAACCATATTTCATAATGTCATATATAATAAATAAATTTTCAAAAAATCTCTACTTAAGAAGTTCAAATTAAATAACTTGCCTGGTGGATCCTTGTATTCTTCGTCTAAACAAAGGCACTCCCATGCAATTTGCGTAACTGACAACGATCTGATGACCAACCTACAACATATCAAACAATGCAAACACCAAGCAATAAGCTTTTAGCGCATAATACTAAATTTAAAAGATTGTTATGCAACTAAATTTCTCATGCGAATTGTATATTCATGCTGACATACAGTTTAAGAACTTCAATTTGCAAATATACAACAGAAATACTTACAGTTTGATACATGTAGCTATCAAGTTCATCCACAGAATCATTAGCAGGCAATAAGTTGGCCAATGCAACAACCTATAATACAAACATCATCTTACATCACATATACTTGATGCAATTCATTTCGCATAAGTACATAAACATAATCATTAATTAACTGTTATCAATAGACACATAATACGCGTACACAGAATTCGGTAAAACAGTCTTACCTCATGGCCATATTGAAGACACTTCATCATGGCAAAACAACTGTCCTTGCCACCACTGACTAACCCTACCACCTTCATCTTTTCTAATAATTTAATCAATTAAAAACTAACATAAATTTGATTTGCTAACCAGCTGCCTGCAACCATAAAATCCTACAATTTAAAAAAATAAAAAAAATGAAATCCATATGAGGAGTGTTATAGATTTATATGTATTCTTATTGAAAAGTTTGATGCACTGACTTCAAAAGATTTAAATAACTAAATCCATATTCCATATGATATTTAGATTTAGACATGCGAATAAAGATAATTAAATTAATTTGCATCAATTACCTCTTGAAGTTGTTGTTTGTAAGTAGAGAGATTCGAAGACAGCTCCTTTATGCTTGCGTCATCCCGCTCGCTCCAAGCTAGTTGTGTACCTCTTCTATGAATTCTTTTAGTTAAATTGAAGAAACAGTACGAATTCAATTGAGAAGTCAAACAGATTATTTACAACACTAAGATAAAACCCTAAGAATAAGAATAAGAATAAGAAAATGGATCAATCAAGTAGAGCAAAAGAATAAGTCTAGAGGAACCCTAATTTGAGATTTTAGTTCAGCGATTTAAACTACGGGTTGGGTAAACGACCTCTTTTTCCCATTGGTACTCGTCGTAAATTGGTTTTCTGCTATCGCATGTGTAGAACATCCGATGTCGATATCACCGTTCAAAAAAAACTCGGTAAAGGAAAATGGTCTTAATTGTAAAGTTGTTTTTCTTCTTTCGCAAAAAAATCTAAACTTTATAAAAACTCGAGAAACTTCATCAAAAAGATGAAGACTCGAAATATCACGGCCCATAAACAAACTGATAGTGTACCTCACCTTCGACACGATAATAACACCTTCGTTGGACAAGTATTAATGGTGTATCGTTAGTCCACCTCTTATATAAATTCAGTCCATTATGTTGAAACCATCATTCCAACCATCAGTTCAAACTTAGCCTAAAGCCCACTTTTTATAGCCACATGCGTGTGGTTGATGCCCATAAAATATTACTCCGTACGAAACAATTGGCTTTTACAATTTTAGTCGTCAGATCGCACACCATCTTAAAAAATATTATACTCCTTGAATTACGAACGTCTGATATTTTTTAATTAACGCAATCGAATCTCCTATGAGTGAGATCTGACCAAATGCTTACGCGTGCAAACCCTAAAGTTTCTTCTTGATTCCACAATCAATATATTTATTTCTTTTATCATTTAATGAAAATAAGTTAGGAATAAATATGCAAACTTCCTCCTTAGGTTTATTTCACGAAATTTGCATTTGAACCCCTAAAAACTTCGAATTGGCAAAACATACCCCAAGTTTATCGCCTTGAGTGCGCGGAGCGCACGCTGCTATAGAATTTGGGGTGTTACATGATTAGACCAATTCATATCATCCCAATTCGGGCCCTTGTCGAAACAAACATTCAATAAAATTCAAACAACTTTGGCAACAAAATATTAAACATCATGAAAGCTCTAGACAAAAATCAATTATGCAGCCGTTTGTAATTCTAATTGGGGCAGGAGCAATGTGAGGATCTCAATTCCATTAATTAAAAGAAGACTCTGTCAATTACAAAATTAATGTAACATTGCTCTTGAATTAAACAACTTGAATATAATCTTGGATAAAGCTCAAGGAATAACGAGTTACTGAAACAAATATCATTACAAAACTAAATTTGGTATCCATATCCAAGTTCACATTTCCAATTTTGAACCACAACAAAATCTGATTGAATCATTGTTTGTACAGTTACATGGTGTTGTGTTGTGTACCAGTGAGTGTCTGATAATGCTAAAAACGAACATATATTTCATAGCATTATTCCTCAAGAAAGACAAGCTTTTAGTTGCAATTGTTCTATTTACAAGTGATATTCGTTTAAATAATAAAAGGTGAAGACAAAAGACAGATTCGACGATTTGAAGACGCAAACGACCAAAAAGCTCAAAAGAACAAAAGACAATCAAAAAGGTTCCAATTATTGATAAGAAACGTCTCGAAATCACAAGAGTACAAGATTCAAAACGCAAAGTACAAGATATTAAATTGTACGCAAGGACGTTCGAAAAACCGGAACCGGGACCAGAGTCAACTCTTAACGCTCGACGCAACGGACTAAAAATTACAAGTTAACTATGTATATAAATATAATATAATATATAATTAATTATATTAATTATATATATATTATATATATATATTATTAAAACCGTCGGCAGCCAGAAACTCCAAGGGTGTGAAATGAAAATACCTCTCCGCGACTCGCGGAGTTTTAAGGCCATTTTGCCGCGAGTCGCGGAGCCCCAAATTTCACTTCTGGCTATAAAGCCAACCGAATTCTGATCGAATTTATCATCTTTTTTTCTCAATCTCTCTCAATATATACGAGTAATATATATTTATATTTATAATTTATATTTTAATTTTAATTATAATTCTAATAATAAGGGTATGTTAGCGAATGTTGTAAGGGTGTAAGTCGAAATTCTGTCCGTGTAACGCTACGCTATTTTTAATCATTGTAAGTTATGTTCAACCTTTTTATATTAATGTCTCGTAGCTAAGTTATTATTATGCTTGTTTAAAACGAAGTAATCATGATGTTGGGCTAATTACTAAAATTGGGTAATTGGGCTTTGTACCATAATTGGGGTTTGGACAAAAGAACGACACTTGTGGAAACTAGACTATGGGCTATTAATGGGCTTTATATTTGTTTAACTAAATGAAAGTTTGTTAATGTTAATATAAAGATTTACAATTGGGCGTCCCTATAAATTACCATATACACTCGATCGGACACGATGGGCGGGGTATTTATTTGTACGAATAATCGTTCATTTAACCGGACACGGGAATGGATTAATAGCCACTAGAATAATTAAAACAGGGGTGAAATTACATTCAAGGGTAATTGGTGTAATTGTTAACAAAGTAGTAAAACCTTGGTTTACACGCAGTCGATAACCTGGTGTATTCATTAAACAAAGTATTAAAACCTTGTTACAATTCGAATCCCCAATTAGTTGGAATATTTATCTTCGGGTATAATAATAATTTGACAAGGACACTTGCAATTTATATTTATGACTGATGGACTGTTATGGACAAAAACCAGACGGACATATTGAATAATCCAGGACAAAGGACAATTAACCCATGGGCATAAAACTAAAATCAACACGTCAAACATCATGATTACGGAAGTTTAAATAAGCATAATTCTTTTATTTCATATTTAATTTCCTTTATTTTATATTTAATTGCACTTCTAATTATCGCACTTTTATTTATTGTTATTTTATCGCACTTTTATTTATCGTACTTTTATCGCAATTTAATTATCGTTATTTACTTTACGCTTTAATTTAAGTCTTGTATTTTATATTTTACATTAGGTTTTAACTGCGACTAAAGTTTTAAAATCGACAAACCGGTCATTAAACGGTAAAGACCCCCTTTATAATAATAATATTACTTATATATATATATTTGTATTTTTATAAAAGTAAACTAATATAGCGTTGAGCTTTGTTTAAAGATTTCCCTGTGGAACGAACCGGACTTACTAAAAACTACACTACTGTACGATTAGGTACACTGCCTATAAGTGTTGTAGCAAGGTTTAAGTATATCCATTCTATAAATAAATAAATATCTTGTGTAAAATTGTATCGTATTTAATAGTATTTCCTGCTAAAATTATAAACTATTTTATATACACCTCGTTCGACATCAAGTATTTTTGGCGCCGCTGCCGGGGAGCTATCTTAAAAGCCGGAAGCGCAACGCTAATATAGAAAAAAAAAAGATTTTTATCTACTTTTATTAAAAGTCGTTTTTGTAAAAATTACGTTTTAATTATTCAAAAATATAAAAAGAAAAACAAAAATATAAGTATTTTTAGGATTTTGTTAAATATTTAAGTTTTATAAGTTTCTTTATCTTTATTTTAATTTATAAAAATATAAATTTTATTAAAAATCGTTTATTTAAACTAAAAACAGAAAAAAGAAAATAAGAAAAAAAAAAAAATAAAGAAAAACGCGTAAAAAAGTGAAACCTGTCAACTGTTTTTCTGAACCCCGCGACTCGCGGGGTTTTCCTCTTTAATTGCCGCGACTCGCGGAGGGTTTCTGACACACGGACAAAACCCTAATCAAGCATTGATTACGGGGTTTTAATTATTATTATTATTATTTAACTTAATTATTATTATTATTATTATTAATTTTAGTTTTATTTTTACTTTTTACTTTATATTTATGTATTTTGTTTAATTAGTTTTATTAAAATTGTAAAATTAGTAGTTTTTATTAAATGAATAATATAAAAATAATATTTTTTATAAAAATTGTACTTTTTACAACTTTTTGTATATTTTTATATTTTGTACCTTTTTAATCGTTGTAGCGTAATATTTATATTTTTAGCTCATATTTAATTTTAAACTTAGTTTTAGCTATAGTTATTTTTACTCCTAGATTTTTAGGCTTTGCCGTAGAATTCCTTAAGTGCTTTTTCTTTAGACTAAGATTTAGGTGCTTTAGAATTTTGCGACGCCTTTTTAAGTTTTAGTTTCTTTTTAAGTTATTTCCATTTGGGATTTAGTTTTTCCTGTAAGCTTTAATATTTTTAGACCTTTTACTATGTATCAATTATCATTCCAATTAGTAATTTCAATTTGCGATTATAATTTTAAGTTAGTTATAGTAATAAGGTTAAATTAGTTAAGTATTTTTAAGTTTTTATAAGTTTCTTTTATTTTTCCGTCACCTTTTATTTTTCAACCATTTCTTTTTCGACATTTTGCGACGAACTCTTTGTCTTTCTTATTTCTCGCTATTCTAGTTTTAGGACTTAGAATTTTTTCTACTTCTTATCTAAATTTCTAAAAATTACGAAAACTTATTTTAAGTGGTTAAATTGATAGACATCAAAATTTTCTGGTTCGTAGTAATAGTTGGATTTGTACGTGGACCGGGTTATTGGAGCCAAACAGTCCTCAATTATATTGAGACCAAACGAATCCTGCCCCTCTGCTGCATCTTTTGGCTATTCGAAACGTGGGCAAAATCAGAAAAGTCTATTGATTGGATAACTTATTATAATTTTTCTTTCCTTTTAAAAACTAATAGGATATTCAGTGAATGCACCGAGCAAGACGTTCATCACCTTTTGTACGTTCACCACCTGTAACTCGATCAAGACATCGTTTAACAAATATAACCGCCGTTGATTTTTCTTTAGAATCGTCATCCAGTCGACCAAGTACTTCAGTTCAAATTTCCGATAATCCATTTTTTGAAACAAACCTCACAATTGAGAATCCAGAAAATATTCAGGAACGGTTCATAGATCCTGAACCATTAAACTTTCCTCCGGAACCACCAATCATTCAAACAGAGATTGTTGAGGAACGAACCATTAAATCTGAAGCATCTAGTGATACCGAGTCAACAAATTCAATTATGGAGAATCTGGAACCTTTAAGTATGGAAGACCGAATGAGAGCTAAACGCACTGGCCAAGGTCACGCAATTACTCATCCAGACATTAATGCGCCAGATTATGAAATCAAAGGACAAATTCTACACATGGTGACTAATCAATGCCAATTTAGTGGTGCGCCGAAGGAAGATCCAAATGAACATCTACGTACCTTTAATAGGATCTGCACACTATTTAAAATCCGAGAAGTGGAGGATGAACAGATATATCTCATGTTATTTCCCTGGACTTTAAAGGGAGAAGCCAAAGATTGGTTGGAATCGTTACCTGAAGGAGCGATCGATACATGGGATGTTTTAATTGACAAATTTCTTAAACAATTTTTTCCTGCATCTAAAGCAGTAAGACTTCAAGCAGAAATTGTTACGTTCACACAGAAGCCAAATGAAACTCTATATGAGGCGTGGACAAGATATGGAAAGTTATTAAGAGGATGTCCGCAACATGGTTTAGACACCTGTCAAATAGTACAAATATTTTACCAAGGATGCGACATCACTACAAGGAAAGATATAGATATAGCAGCTGGTGGTTCTATTATGAAGAAAACCGAAACTGATGCTTACAAAATTATTGATAATACTGCTTCCCACTCACATGAGTGGCACCAAGAAAAAGATATCATTAGATCATCTAAAGCAGCTAGAGCCGATTCTAGCCATGACTTAGATTCCATTTCCGCAAAGATAGATGCTTTCGAGAGACGAATGGAAAAGATGACTAAAGATATTCATGCTATACGAATTAGTTGTGAGCAGTGTGGAGGACCACATTTGACAAAAGATTGTCTCAGTATTGAATTAACAATGGAACAAAGAGAGAATATTTCATACATAAACCAAAGGCCTGGAAATAATTATCAGAATAATTATCAACCGCCAAGACCGATTTACAATCAAAACCAGAATTATAACCGAAATATTCCATACAACAACCAACAAGGTCCTAGCAATCAACAAGTATCCAATAATACTTACAATCAGCAAAGACCGAATTTTCAAAACAAACCACCACAACAAACCGATGATAAAAAGCCGAATTTAGAAGAAATGATGACGAAGCTAGTTGAAACTCAAACGCAGTTTTTCACATCTCAAAAACAAACCAATGAACAAAATGCTCAAGCATTTAGAAATCAACAAGCTTCTATTCAAAATCTGGAACAAGAAGTGAGTAACCTAGCAAGGTTAATAGGTGAAAGAAAACCGGGAAGTTTACCTAGTGATACAAATGCTAACCCCCGGAATGAAACAGCTAAAGCTATTACCACAAGAAGTGGTACAACACTTAAACCACCTGAAATACCTGTAACTTCTGATGAAACTATTCCTACTCCACAAGAACCACAACCTGATAAGGAAAAAGAACCGGTAGTTGAAAAGGTTAATGAAGATAACACAGTTAAGGATAAACCTTATGTTAAACCATACCAACCACCTCTTCCTTATCCGAGTAAAATGAAGAAAGAAAAACTTGAAGCCGAGCAATCCAAATTTTTGGATATGTTTAAACAGATAAATGTAAATCTTCCTTTCATTGACGTGATTTCAGGAATGCCAAGATATGCTAAATTCTTGAAAGATCTAATCACAAATAGAAAGAAAATGGAAGAACTCTCGGCTGTTACTATGAATGCTAATTGTTCAGCAGTGCTGTTGAATAAGATACCAGAAAAACTATCTGATCCAGGAAGTTTCACAATTCCATGTTTTCTGGGTAGTCTTAGTTCAATAGAAGCATTAGCAGATTTAGGTGCTAGTATAAATCTAATGCCGTATTCACTATACGCTAAACTAGACCTTGGAGAATTAAAACCAACTAGAATAAGCATACAACTAGCCGATAGATCAATAAAATATCCTAGAGGGATAATGGAGAACATGCTAGTTAAAGTTGGTACTTTAGTATTTCCAGTAGACTTTGTTGTTTTGGACATGGAAGAAGATTCTCAAGTTCCTCTCATATTAGGAAGACCATTCTTAAACACGGCTAAAGCAATGATAGACGTGTTCGGTAAGAAACTGACCCTAAGTATAGAGGATGAGAGTGTTACCTTTTCAGTGGATAGAGCCATGCAACAACCACAATCTGCAGATGATACATGTTATTATATTCAAACTATAGATGCACATGCAGAATTATTAGAAGAATTTCCAGAATTACAAGGAACAGGAGAATGTTCTTTAGGAGAAGGTAATGAACCAATTGATGAAGCTGAAATGTTAGCTACACTTATAGCTAATGGATATGAACCAACAACAGAAGAAATTCAAATGCTAAAAGAAGAAGACAGATATCGATATAAATCATCGATAGAAGAACCTCCGAAATTAGAGTTGAAGCCACTTCCAAACCATTTGGAATACGCTTATTTACATGGTGAATCTGAATTACCTGTAATAATATCGTCTTCTCTTACTGAAAATGAGAAATCACAACTCATTTCTGTGTTGAAAGCTCATAAACCAGCCATTGCATGGAAGATTCATGATATTAAAGGAATAAGTCCTTCGTATTGCACACATAAAATCCTTATGGAAGAAGGTCATAAAACGTATGTGCAACGCCAACGAAGACTAAATCCTAATATGCAAGATGTAGTTAAGAAAGAGATTATTAAACTGCTAGATGCAGGTTTAATTTACCCAATTTCTGATAGCCCATGGGTAAGCCCAGTTCAATGCGTGCCGAAGAAGGGTGGCATGACTGTCATCACAAATGAGAAAAATGAGCTTATTCCTACTAGGACTGTAACAGGATGGCGTGTATGTATTGATTATAGAAAATTAAATGACGCCACCAGAAAAGATCACTTTCCCTTACCTTTCATAGATCAAATGTTGGAAAGATTAGCCGGAAATAGTTACTATTGTTTTCTAGATGGATTTTCCGGATATTTTCAAATTCCAATAGCACCCGAGGACCAAGAGAAAACCACATTCACGTGCCCTTATGGTACTTTTGCTTACAAACGCATGCCATTTGGACTTTGCAACGCCCCTGCAACCTTTCAAAGGTGCATGATGGCGATTTTTCACGACATGATAGAAGAATGCATGGAAGTATTCATGGATGACTTTTCAGTCTTCGGTGATACATTTAAATCATGTCTAGTTAATCTGGAACGAATGCTAATTAGATGCGAAAAATCAAATCTAGTACTTAATTGGGAGAAATGCCATTTCATGGTTAAAGAAGGCATCGTTCTTGGACATAAAATTTCAAAAGAAGGAATTGAAGTGGATAGAGCTAAAGTAGATGTAATTGCTAAACTTCCACATCCCACCAATGTTAGAGGAGTTAGGAGTTTTCTAGGGCATGCCGGTTTTTACCGACGTTTCATAAAAGATTTTTCTAAAATTGCCACTCCTATGAATAAACTCCTAGAAAAGGATGCGCCATTTATCTTTTCAGATGAATGTATCAAATCTTTTAATATTCTTAAAGAAAAACTCACTAATGCACCGATCATGATAACACCAAATTGGAATCTACCATTTGAACTAATGTGCGATGCAAGTGATTTTGCAATGGGAGCCGTTTTAGGACAAAGGATTGAAAAACGATTTCAACCTATATATTATGCTAGTAAGACATTACAAGGAGCACAAACGAACTATACAACTACTGAAAAAGAACTCCTTGCTATTGTCTTTGCTTTTGACAAATTTCGATCATATCTCGTTCTAGCAAAAACGGTGGTCTATACCGACCATTCTGCTCTTAGATACCTATTTTCAAAACAAGATGCTAAACCAAGATTAATCCGTTGGATCTTACTCTTACAAGAGTTTGATATTGAAATCCGAGATAAAAAAGGAGCAGAAAATCTCGCCGCTGATCATCTTTCTCGTCTTGAAAATCCCGAATTAGAAGTTTTGAATGAATCAGCCATACAAGACAACTTTCCTGATGAATATCTATTGAAGATAGATTATAAAGAAATCCCATGGTTTGCAGACTATGCAAACTACTTAGTTTGTGGATTCCTTGAAAAAGGATTATCGTACCAAAGACGAAAGAAATTCTTCAGTGATATAAAACACTATTTCTGGGAAGATCCACATCTGTTCAAAAGTTGTCCCGATGGAATAATACGCCGATGTGTATTTGGAGATGAAGCTAGTAAAATATTAAACCATTGTCACACAGGACCAACAGGAGGGCATTATGGGCCTCAACTAACAGCAAGAAAAGTTTATGAAGCTGGATTCTATTGGCCTACAATTTACAAAGACGCGCACCTTCTTTGCAAATCTTGTGATGCATGTCAAAGGGCCGGAAAAATAAGTCAACGTGATGAAATGCCACAAAATGTCATCCAAGTATGTGAAGTATTTGACATTTGGGGTATTGACTTTATGGGTCCATTTCCAAAATCTCATAATAATCTATATATACTCGTAGCCATTGATTATGTATCTAAATGGGCGGAAGCACAAGCTCTCCCAACTAACGATGCACGAGTTGTAGTAAACTTTTTAAA
This sequence comes from Rutidosis leptorrhynchoides, assembly GCF_046630445.1. Classification (NCBI taxonomy): domain Eukaryota; kingdom Viridiplantae; phylum Streptophyta; class Magnoliopsida; order Asterales; family Asteraceae; genus Rutidosis; species Rutidosis leptorrhynchoides. The sequence continues at coordinate 53,300,346 of NC_092340.1, forward strand.
ACGTCTTTTTGCAAGGTTTGGAACACCGAAAGCTTTAATAAGTGATCGGGGTACTCATTTTTGTAATAATCAACTTGAGAAAGTTCTTAAAAGATATGGAGTAACTCATAAAATCTCCACCGCATATCATCCACAAACAAGTGGACAAGTTGAAAATACCAACCGAGCTTTAAAACGTATTCTAGAGAAAACCGTAGGATCAAATTCGAAGGAATGGTCCATTAAATTGGAGGATGCACTCTGGGCTTTTAGAACAGCCTACAAAACTCCAATTGGAACCACACCTTTTAGACTTGTGTATGGAAAAGCATGTCATCTTCCAGTAGAAATTGAACACAAAGCATTTTGGGCTTTGAAGACATGTAATCTTGATTTACATGAAGCTGGACGTCTACGATTAAGTCAACTAAACGAATTAGAAGAATTAAGACATGAAGCATACGAAAATTCGTTAATCTATAAAGAAAGAACGAAGAAATGGCATGATAAAAGAATCAGAAGTTCAAAAGAATTTAAAGAAGGAGATAGAGTTCTTCTTTTCAATTCACGATTCAAGCTATTTCCTGGAAAATTGAAATCAAGATGGTCTGGACCATTCATAGTCAAAAGAGTTTTCCCATACGGAACGATAGAATTGATAAATTCAAATGGGATTGAATTTAAAGTTAATGGTCACAGAGTTAAACATTACATACATGGTCCGATGGAAGTCGACAACGAAGTTAATCACAATTTCGACACCACAGCTAACTAAGTGTGGGGAGAATCAAGTCTTTAAAGGAAAAATATGTATTTCTGTTAAAGTTAGATTGTCTGTTTTCGTGTAGTTCTCGAAAATGGAACACGTATGGTCTTTCCCTAGCAGACCCTAAAGAACTAGTCTTCTCCCCCCATTCTGAATTTTTATTTTTTTTTAGGTTTTTACGAAATGAAGACTGCCTGTGAACTAAACCATGGTCTAATGCTACACGCTTTGATCACTAAACGTAATAATGACATACTCCCGAGTGAAATAGTATCAGTAATCAGAGAAAGAATGGACGGAGTTAGAAAAGGATCCAGATGCGAAGATAATAAGTTACAATTTGGTAAAGGAAAATCAAAATCCGCAGCGAAAAGAAGAGCACGACACCTAGAAAAATGTCACAAATGCGGAAAATGGTCACATGGAGGTAAATGTTCAAATAATCAAACCTATTCAAATACCGAATTTGTTACTTTATGCAGAGAAGGACCGTTCATATGTTTAGAAGAAAAGACAATGAATGCTCGAGGTTACGCCTATGCAGCCATGGAAGACCAATTAAACCGACTATCTTATGAATATAATAGATCATATAACTAAGAAATCTATTTCACAGGTATGTCTGTATAGTTTTTATTTTTATTTTTATTTTTAACCTTTTGATAATAAACGCTAATTTGTTCGCTAAAAAGTATTAAATTGGTATTAAATAAAATTAGGTTTGGCGACCGAAATTATTGATATCGTTCAAAAATTTATTACATCACTGCGAAATTTAACGTTTATTCTTAAGGTATAAATATCTTTAATCAATCAAACCAAAATATTTCAAAAATTCGTCATGAGTTAAATTAGGTCTTGGAACCGAAATTACTTTACCGAAAAGAGGGGCGCATATTTTTGATAATATTTGATTGATTAAAGTGGGATAAAAAGACAAAAAGATTTTTAATTTTATTTTTACCATGTTTTTAAAATTAATATTTAAATCTTAAATTAATATTGTAAACTTTGTAAAAACAATATTTTTAAAATTGTAAATATTTGAAAAATTAATATAAGTTTGGTATGAATTTATAAATTTTTAAATTAAGTTTGGTGTGAATTTTTAATTTTTAAAATATGAAATTTTAATTTTATGCATTTCAAATTTTAAGTTTGGTGTGAATTTTTAATTTTTAATATTAATTATGAATTTTATATTTATGTTGTGTGAATTTAAAAACAAAAATTTACTTTATCTCATTAAGTTAAAAATATGATTTTTAAAATTCGTCGTAAGTTGAAGACTAGGTCTTTGAACCGAAATTGCTTTACCCGAGTAAGGGACGAGAACTTTTATTATCATTATTTTTAATCTTATTGATTTAAAGTATGCCAAAAACATTAAAAAAAAACCCAAAAATCTTAGCTTTTAAAACAATCGCTACAAAAAGACAAATTTTAAAATTTTGTCGAGGGACGGACTAGGACATCGATCCGAAACAACCTCGTCCTAAATAACAAGGGAAACAAAATTTTAAAATTAATTTCTTAATTGTTTTAAGAAGTTAAAGATTATAAAAAAAAAAAAAAAAAAAAAAAAAAAAAAAAAAAGGTAAACTCCGCGACTCGCGGAGTTTTAAGTGCAAACCTCCGCGACTCGCGGAGGGACAAAATTACAGAAAAAAAAATAAAACTAGCTGCTCGATCAGATAACTCACACACACACATAAACACCCAAATACAGCTCGAAAAAACCCGAGAAAACCCACGAAAATCATCCCAAAAACTCGATTTTTCACCGTTAATCTTCAAATTTTTCACTACAATCATGTTGAGGAGGATCTTATCTAAGAATTACTCAAGAAAACAGGTACAATTACACCCCAAATCACCTTTAAATCCGAATTTTAGTGTGTTCTTGAGCATATTTTCATAATTTGAATTTTGTTAATTTTTAGTGTAATTAGTGTTAAATTGTTAGTATATTATGCATGTATAACCTAGATTGATGCTTGTTAACATGATTTGAAGCCAAAAACTTCAAAATTTTTAGAATCTAGGGTTTGTGTTCTTGAGCAAATTTGGGGCTTTTTGATATAAACAGGTTATGGCCGATTTTTGTCATGAATTGTTGCTAAATTGAGTAGTGTAACATGTCTAGGTAGTTAAATGATCAAAACTTTGAGCCTAAACATGATTTTGAGAATTAAAGTGGACTTTTTCAAGTCCAAAATTCATGAACTTGATTTTTGAAAGATAATGCCATTTGAGACTTGTTTATTTGCTAGTAATGATTATTTTGACATGTTATTTGAATTGAATGCTTATGAACTTGGCGAAAATTTTCATATATGATTATTTGAAAAAGTGTAGATTTGATAAAAATGTGAAAATAAGCTTAAGTTTGATATAAATTAATAATGTCATTGTAATTATTTTGATTGATGATTTTGCTGACACTAATGCATATTTGGATGCACAAAATTTGTGTTTGATGTGTTTTGCAGAATGAAAGGGGTGAATCTTCATCCCAAGCCCGCCATGCTCCTGCTGAGAACTTGGAACAACAGGAGGTAGATAACTACTACAAGCAGGATGTACCTCATCCAGTCATGACCTTTTCAGATATGCACTTGGAACAGTTGCACCCGAACCTGCGATTTGACAGACTTTGGATAGATTATCCAAAATATCAACGGGGTTTGCATACTCTTCATTCCAAGGTTGTTGAGGTACCGAGGGTCATAGAATGGGGACCCTTGGAAGCTGTAGAATTGGCCGGGCCAATTAGGGAATTACTGGTACAGAGGTATGGTAATTCTTCTTTTAATGACTGGATATGTTTATTCACCATACGCAGACCTGTATATAAAGTATGGTGTGAAGAGTTGTTATGTAGTATAGAGTTGAATGATCGGGTAGCCAGTTTAACCGATCGTTCTTTTATTAGATTTTTGTTAGGCGGTTCGATGCGCCACATGTCTTTACTGGACATGGCTCAGGCTTTACGTATATATACGCCTGAGGAATTAGCGTCTGCCGATTGTAGAGGATTGATACTAAACGGTAGGAAAATAGATGAAAATTTTGATACACACGGTGTGTGGAGTCAAATGACAAGCCATCACCGTTTTAAAGGGGGAAACTACTCTTATTTGGATATAGATAGAGCCGAATTAAGAGTAATACATAGGTTTTTAGCTAACTCGATTACACAAAGGGGTAAAAACAAAGAAAAGGTAAATGAACAAGATTTGTTTTACCATATGTGTATTCGAGACCCACACAGCGCTGTAAGTATACCATATTGTGTGGGTTATTATTTATCAGCTATGGTTCGAGGGATGCGTCCACATAGCATAATAGGGGGTGGTATTTTTATTACTTTGATTGGTGAATATCTCGGTGTGGATATAAGTCGGGGGGGATTATTAGTAGAAGAGCCGGAACCCCGCGACACTATAGGTTTAAATGTGTACCATGGTGCGAAAGTTTTGAAGCGGCGAAACAACGCCGCAGTACGATACAATGGTAGACATCCACAGGTAGAGAGAAACCAGGAACAAGGTAATGTAGGAGGGGGGCAAGAAATGCATAGGTTTATAGCTTCTCAGGAATACGAAAATGCTAGACAGAGAGCATTTGAAGATTGGCAAGTTCATCAGAACCAGATCATAGCGCATTGCCAACATATAGGTAGAAACTATATTCCTACACCGAAACCCGTCTTCCCTCCTTGGTCGATAGAGATGCAGCCACCATATCCTACGTATGACCCTGCCGAGGCATTCTATAGCACTTATGGTTATGCGTGGAACCCCTATTGGTACCAATATCATCCTTAGTTTACTTATTTTTATTTTTATTTTGTAATTTGTAATTATTGATATGTTTAATATTTTTTGTTAATATTGTAACCATTTTTATATTTATCTAACTTTTATTCTTAGATTTTAATAATTTTTGAATGTGGGGTAATATACCAAACTTCAAAAATATGTATATATGTTTGCAGTTTATCTTATGTAAACAACAGGGTAAAACAACGCATTTTCAAAGACTGGCATTAAGTTCAGCAAAAGCAAGTAATTTTGACGACAATGATGCAAAATATATGTGAAATAACAACAAGACGGAATGAACAAATGATGTGCACCATTTATCATTCAGCAAACAAACGCCAATATATTTGGAAACTTTGGTAAAAATTTAATCATTTTCACACAAATCACCCTCAATAATTTAAATTGTTACTGATTTCTTGCAAATGAGGGCATTGCAAGATCTTAAGTGTGGGAAGGGATTAAATTCTTTCGGATTTTAAAATTTTTTACTTTATACACTTGGTTACCATTAAAAATACTAGTAAAGCAGTAGTTGTATTAGAATCTAGTGCTCTCTGATAATAAAGAACAGCCCTGGTCTTATATACTGACTACCCAATTCTAGTAAAATTTTTCAAAATTTTCAATTAAATGAATTCAAAAACATGTTTATACATATTTATGAACGATAAAACTAGGTTTTAACACCGAAATTATTGTTACCTCAAAAAGGACATAAATTGAGAAACAAACTAAAACGTCAAAATTCATTTAAAATGGAATAGAGGACGATAAAAAGAAAAATAAAAAGCCAAGTGTGGGAAAATTTACCAAGTTATTTTAAACATATGCCACATATATTTGTAACAAATAACTGAAAATACTTTTGCTTTGAACTAAACTAAACTGTTTTACCCAATGAAAGAAAAGAAGAGATGGATCTACACGATGAATCAATTCCATCATTAAAAGGAAGTAAAGTCTTCCGAAAAAGACACGCACTTCTTGATTTAGGTCATGAAGTTGTCGTTCAGACCAGCTGTAGGTTGACGAAAAATCTAGAAAAGTCATCACTAAAATCAGCAGGAAATCCACGGACCTCAGCATTAAACAGGGTCGCCAAGTGGTCAGATTTATCCTAACCATGAGAAGGATTTATCTCGTACAATGGGGAGGCACCATGCAAATTAGCTGGATAAGACTAATGAATCAGATCCCCAGAAAGGATAATCTCCTTAAAGATTAAAAATCAGCTTTTAAGACTGATATCACTCAATCCTTGAGATTGACCTTAAAGATTGAGAATTCAAACTCATGGAATTCGATGATATCTAAACTCGAGCTTGAACGAGAAAATATTTTGATCAAAAATACAAACCGATTTGTTTTCTGAAAACCCTATTTTCAATACGTTCATTACCATTGAACGTAAAATCCTAGGAATTCACCTGGAATTCATTAGGTCACCTGAACTAAATCGGGTGTCAACCGTAAGAACGGTGGTTGCATAGCATGGTCAAAGACAGGACCTTGTGCCAGACCGAAAAATTATAAGGGTGAGTTTTACTATTGCTCCTACCAAGGATAGTAATTGCGTCCGACACGTTATAAACCATAATCAAAAGCATGTCACGGGACATTGCCTTAAACAGTTGCTTGTTCAACGCTTTCCTTTACAACCGGACGGTAGTTTGCCGAAAGGTAATATACGGAACAAGTAAACTGGACGTGTTGCTTTCCAAATACAAGGTTAGCAAGTGGGTGACACAAAACCGCAAGTTTTGAGCTAAAATTTTCAAATCTGAAACCCACCAAACCCACAAAAATATTTTGCAAACACCGGTAAAGGGTTATTCCGGAAAACTTATCTAGGGTAAAAAAACTAGATTTAATTTTCAAAAGATCAAATGTTTTCATAAAGATCCAATTTCCTTAATGGATCTAAATTTTTATAGTCATGTGGGACTGTAAACCATATCGTTACTACCATTGTTTATACCGCCGTATAGAAATCACTGATGTACAAAGTGTGAAGAATAAAGAAGTGATTCTAGTATTTCAAGACAATATTGCTTGAGGACAAGCAACGCTCAAGTGTGGGAATATTTGATAATGCTAAAAACGAACATATATTTCATAGCATTATTCCTCAAGAAAGACAAGCTTTTAGTTGCAATTGTTCTATTTACAAGTGATATTCGTTTAAATAATAAAAGGTGAAGACAAAAGACAGATTCGACGATTTGAAGACGCAAACGACCAAAAAGCTCAAAAGAACAAAAGACAATCAAAAAGGTTCCAATTATTGATAAGAAACGTCTCGAAATCACAAGAGTACAAGATTCAAAACGCAAAGTACAAGATATTAAATTGTACGCAAGGACGTTCGAAAAACCGGAACCGGGACCAGAGTCAACTCTTAACGCTCGACGCAACGGACTAAAAATTACAAGTTAACTATGTATATAAATATAATATAATATATAATTAATTATATTAATTATATATATATTATATATATATATTATTAAAACCGTCGGCAGCCAGAAACTCCAAGGGTGTGAAATGAAAATACCTCTCCGCGACTCGCGGAGTTTTAAGGCCATTTTGCCGCGAGTCGCGGAGCCCCAAATTTCACTTCTGGCTATAAAGCCAACCGAATTCTGATCGAATTTATCATCTTTTTTTCTCAATCTCTCTCAATATATACGAGTAATATATATTTATATTTATAATTTATATTTTAATTTTAATTATAATTCTAATAATAAGGGTATGTTAGCGAATGTTGTAAGGGTGTAAGTCGAAATTCTGTCCGTGTAACGCTACGCTATTTTTAATCATTGTAAGTTATGTTCAACCTTTTTATATTAATGTCTCGTAGCTAAGTTATTATTATGCTTGTTTAAAACGAAGTAATCATGATGTTGGGCTAATTACTAAAATTGGGTAATTGGGCTTTGTACCATAATTGGGGTTTGGACAAAAGAACGACACTTGTGGAAACTAGACTATGGGCTATTAATGGGCTTTATATTTGTTTAACTAAATGAAAGTTTGTTAATGTTAATATAAAGATTTACAATTGGGCGTCCCTATAAATTACCATATACACTCGATCGGACACGATGGGCGGGGTATTTATTTGTACGAATAATCGTTCATTTAACCGGACACGGGAATGGATTAATAGCCACTAGAATAATTAAAACAGGGGTGAAATTACATTCAAGGGTAATTGGTGTAATTGTTAACAAAGTAGTAAAACCTTGGTTTACACGCAGTCGATAACCTGGTGTATTCATTAAACAAAGTATTAAAACCTTGTTACAATTCGAATCCCCAATTAGTTGGAATATTTATCTTCGGGTATAATAATAATTTGACAAGGACACTTGCAATTTATATTTATGACTGATGGACTGTTATGGACAAAAACCAGACGGACATATTGAATAATCCAGGACAAAGGACAATTAACCCATGGGCATAAAACTAAAATCAACACGTCAAACATCATGATTACGGAAGTTTAAATAAGCATAATTCTTTTATTTCATATTTAATTTCCTTTATTTTATATTTAATTGCACTTCTAATTATCGCACTTTTATTTATTGTTATTTTATCGCACTTTTATTTATCGTACTTTTATCGCAATTTAATTATCGTTATTTACTTTACGCTTTAATTTAAGTCTTGTATTTTATATTTTACATTAGGTTTTAACTGCGACTAAAGTTTTAAAATCGACAAACCGGTCATTAAACGGTAAAGACCCCCTTTATAATAATAATATTACTTATATATATATATTTGTATTTTTATAAAAGTAAACTAATATAGCGTTGAGCTTTGTTTAAAGATTTCCCTGTGGAACGAACCGGACTTACTAAAAACTACACTACTGTACGATTAGGTACACTGCCTATAAGTGTTGTAGCAAGGTTTAAGTATATCCATTCTATAAATAAATAAATATCTTGTGTAAAATTGTATCGTATTTAATAGTATTTCCTGCTAAAATTATAAACTATTTTATATACACCTCGTTCGACATCAGTGTCTGTAAGATTTATGTGCAATGTACAACACATAATTATATGGCTAAAATCATATGAGTCTTGGGGACCACACATATACATCTAGCATTAAATTAATAATATATTTAATATATATTATTCGAGTAATGAAGCAAATTAATTTTTTAGTTAATTAATGGTCAATTAGTATGCTAATTAGTTGTTATACTAATTAAGTAACCATAAATACTAATAAATTAATTTGTACTCAAATAATATATATGACATATTTAATTAATTTGACGTCTATGTGTATATGTGTGATCCCAAAAGTTCACACGAATTTAGCAATATAGTTATTTATTGTACTATGCACATAAATTATACACTTGATTTACACCCTAAGACTTATTGCAATGCGCATGTTTAAGGTTTTTTTTTTTCACCAACAAGCCTGTAGCGAGGCGTGTTGGAGGGTCTTCAATAGTTGGTGTACAAGCCAACGACATGGGTAGATGAGCAAACGTGTTGGATACACAGAGGTCAGTTATCGGTTCAAGGCCACATTACCGTTTAAACTAAAAGAAAATGAAAAATGTTAACAAATATACACATTCAATGACTAGTTTTATAAACATAATAAAATAATAATAATATTTAAGTATAATAATTGAAGTATAATTATAATAATGCAATCAACTCAAAATTGTAACCACATCATATTCACACACTCTCTTTATCCCTTTTTTTTTCTTTCTATAATTCTTCTATTCATTTTATAGAACGTCATTCATCATTGATGTTCTTTTAAGTATTGTCGATAATTCGTCGGACGACAGATTATTGTTTAATTTATTCAATCGTACTCTCAGGAGCTCGATCAAGAAGCTGATGAAGGTCCAAGTGAGAGACCCCAACGAAAACCCCAAATGTATATTTTTAGAGAACGTGAAGGTGCGGCACAACGTTTATGAAATGACTACTTTGTCGATGAGCCTAGGTTTCCTCCTCATAAATTTAAAAGACGATTTAGAAAGCGTGCCCAATTATTTCTACGTATCACACAAGGTATTTATGAATGCTCTCTTAACCCTCCTGAGCATCTTGAATTTTTTAAACAGATAACCGACGCAGTTGTTCATCAAGGTTTTAGCGTTTTACAAAAGTACACATTTGCAATGTGCAATTTGACGTACAGTGCAACGGCTGATACGTTTGACGAGTGTTTGCAAATGTCATAACCCGTCCTTAACCCTAAGAACGAGTTAGATAACGTATGATTTCATTGCGAGGTATTGACCTCTATATGAGACATTTTTAAAAGAAAACTGCATATATTTTACATTACAAACCACAAATCTTATTTTTGATACAAGCTTTAGACGATAGAAAGATGATTATCGTTTAGCGATAATCTTCGACTTACAAACTTTACAAATAATGATAACAACACGATTTCTAGTATATTTTACAACACAAATCCTCGGGTATGCAGTTTTATTTTTGACACAAATATGCGTACGCAAGATCCTGCTCAAATTCAACATAATGCAGCGGAAACTTCTAATTATCACCTGAGAATAAACATGTTTAAAACGTCAACATAAAGTTGGTGAGATATAGGTTTAGTGCCGGCAGCAATATATATATAGACCACAAGATTTCATATATAAACAGTTTAATAAAAATATTCTAAGTGGTTGAGCACCTGGTAACCATACTTAACATTTAATCACGTCGCATATTCCCTTTATTATGAAATCTTACTACACCGTACCAAGTGTAGTCACGAAATGAAGTACTGTGCAACCGTTGAATACTGGTCGTTGATAATGCTAAAAACGAACATATATTTCATAGCATTATTCCTCAAGAAAGACAAGCTTTTAGTTGCAATTGTTCTATTTACAAGTGATATTCGTTTAAATAATAAAAGGTGAAGACAAAAGACAGATTCGACGAATTGAAGACGCAAACGACCAAAAAGCTCAAAAGTACAAAAGACAATCAAAAAGGTTCCAATTATTGATAAGAAACGTCTCGAAATCACAAGAGTACAAGATTCAAAACGCAAAGTACAAGATATTAAATTGTACGCGAGGACGTTCGAAAATCCGGAACCGGGACTAGAGTCAACTCTTAACGCTCGACGCAACGGACTAAAAATTACAAGTTAACTATGTATATAAATATAATATAATATATAATTAATTATATTAATTATATATATATTATATATATATAATAAAAACCGTCGGCAGCAAGAAACTCCAAGGGTGTGAGCTGTAAATATCTCTCCGCGACTCGCGGAGTTTTAAGGCCATTTTGCCGCGAGTCGCGGAGCCCCAAATTTCAAAACTGGCTATAAAGCCAACCGAATTCTGATCAAAATCATCATCTTTTTCTCTTCCTCTTCATACGTAAATATATTTATATTTATAATTTATATTTTAATTTTAATTATAATTCTAATAATAAGGGTATGTTAGCGAATGTTGTAAGGGTGTAAGTCGAAATTCTGTCCGTGTAACGCTACGCTATTTTTAATCATTGTAAGTTATGTTCAACCTTTTTATATTAATGTCTCGTAGCTAAGTTATTATTATGCTTGTTTAAAACGAAGTAATCATGATGTTGGGCTAATTACTAAAATTGGGTAATTGGGCTTTGTACCATAATTAGGGTTTGGATAAAAGAACGACACTTGTGGAAACTAGACTATGGGCTATTAATAGGCTTTATATTTGTTTAACTAAATGAAAGTTTGTTAATGTTAATATAAAGATTTACAATTGGGCGTCCCTATAAATTACCATATACACTCGATCGGACACGATGGGCGGGGTATTTATATGTACGAATAATCGTTCATTTAACCGGACACGGGAATGGATTAATAGCCACTAGAATAATTAAAACAGGGGTGAAATTACATTCAAGGGTAATTGGTGTAATTGTTAACAAAGTAGTAAAACCTTGGTTTACACGCAGTCGATAACCTGGTGTATTCATTAAACAAAGTATTAAAACCTTGTTACAATTCGAATCCCCAATTAGTTGGAATATTTATCTTCGGGTATAATAATAATTTGACAAGGACACTTGCAATTTATATTTATGACTGATGGACTGTTATGGACAAAAACCAGACGGACATATTGAATAATCCAGGACAAAGGACAATTAACCCATGGGCATAAAACTAAAATCAACACGTCAAACATCATGATTACGGAAGTTTAAATAAGCATAATTCTTTTATTTCATATTTAATTTCCTTTATTTTATATTTAATTGCACTTCTAATTATCGCACTTTTATTTATTGTTATTTAATCGCACTTTTAATTATCGTACTTTTTAATTATCGCAATTTTATTTTATCGCATTTTTATTATTCGCAATTTCATTATCGTTATTTACTTTACGCTTTAATTTAAGTCTTGTATTTATTTTATATTTTACATTAGGTTTTAACTGCGACTAAAGTCTTAAAATCGACAAACCGGTCATTAAACGGTAAAAACCCCCCTTTATAATAATAATATTACTTATATATATATTTGTATTTTTATAAAAGTAAACTAATATAGCGTTGAGCTTTGTTTAAAGATTTCCCTGTGGAACGAACCGGACTTACTAAAAACTACACTACTGTACGATTAGGTACACTGCCTATAAGTGTTGTAGCAAGGTTTAAGTATATCCATTCTATAAATAAATAAATATCTTGTGTAAAATTGTATCGTATTTAATAGTGTTTTCCTAGTAAAATAATAACTATTTTATATACTACCCCGCTGCACATCAAGTATTTTTGGCGCCGCTGCCGGGGAACTATCTTAAAAGCCGGAAGCGCAACGCTAATATAAAAAAAAAAAAAAAGATTTTCATCTACTTTTATCAAAATTCGCTTTTGTAAAAATACGTTTTAATTATTGAAAAATATAAAAAGAAAAACAAAAATATAAGCATTTTTAAGATTTTGTTAAATATTTAAGTTTTATAAAGTTTCTTTATTTCTATTTTAGTTTATAAAAATATAAGTTTTATTTTAAATCTTTTAATTATTTAAAAAACAGAAAACAGAAAATAAAAAAAAAAAAATTAAAAAGAAAACGCGTAAAAAGTGAAACCTGTCAACTGAATTCTGGAACCCCGCGACTCGCGGGGTTTTCTTCTTTATTTGCCGCGACTCGCGGAGCTATTCTGACACACGGACAAAAACCCTAAAACCGCATTAATTACGGGTTATTATTTATTATTATTATTTAAACCTTATTATTATTATTATTATTATTATTATTAGTTTTAAGTTTTATTTTTATTTAATTTATGTATTTAGTTTAAATAAGTTTAATAAAATTGTAAAATTAATAGTTTTATAAAATAAATAATATAAAAATAAAATTGTAATTTTTACAACTTTTTGTATATTTTTATATTTTGTACCTTTTTAATCATTGTAGCGTAACTTTTGTATTTTTAGCTCATAATTAATTTTAAAATTAGTTTTTGCTATAGTTATTTTTACTCCTATATTTTTAGGGTTTGCCGTAGAATTCCTTAAGTGCTTTTTCTTTAGACTAAGATTTAGGTGCTTTAGAATTTTGCGACGCCTTTTTAAGTTTTAGTTTCTTTTTAAGTTATTTCCATTTGGGATTTAGTTTTTCCTGTAAGCCTTAATATTTTTAGACCTTTTACTATGTATCAATTATCATTCCAATTAGTAATATCAATTTGCGATTATAATTTTAAGTTAGTTGTAGTAATAAGGTTAAATTAGTTAAGTATTTTTAAGTTTCTATAAGTTTCTTTTATTTTTCCGTCACCTTTTATTTTTCAACTATTTTTTTTTCTTTTTCGACCTTTTTCGACGAACTCTTTTTCTCTCTTATTTCTCGCCATTCTAGTTTTTAGGACTTAGAATTTTATTCTACTTCTTATCTAAATTTCTAAAAATTACGAAAAATTTATTTTAAGTGGTTAAATTGATAGACATCAAAATTTTCTGGTTCGTAGTAATAGTTGGATTTGTACGTGGACCGGGTTATTGGAGCCAAACAGTCCTCAATTATATTGAGACCAAACGAATCCTGCCCCTCTGCTGCATCTTTTGGCTATTCGAAACGTGGGCAAAATCAGAAAAGTCTATTGATTGGATAACTTATTATAATTTTTCTTTCCTTTTAAAAACTAATAGGATATTCTGTGAATGCACCGAGCAAGACGTTCATCACCTTTTGTACGTTCACCACCTGTAACTCGATCAAGACATCGTTTAACAAATATAACCGCCGTTGATTTTTCTTTAGAATCGTCATCCAGTCGACCAAGTACTTCAGTTCAAATTTCCGATAATCCATTTTTCGAACCCAACCTCACAATTGAGAATCCAGAAAATATTCAGGAACGGTTCATAGATCCTGAACCATTAAACTTTCCTCCGGAACCACCAATCATTCAAACAGAGATTGTTGAGGAACGAACCATTAAATCAGAATCATCTAGTGATACCGAGTCAACAAATTCAATTATGGAGAATCTGGAACCTTTAAGTATGGAAGACCGAATGAGAGCTAAACGCACTGGCCAAGGTCACGCAATTACTCATCCAGACATTAATGCGCCAGATTATGAAATCAAAGGACAAATTTTACACATGGTGACTAATCAATGCCAATTTAGTGGTGCGCCGAAGGAAGATCCAAATGAACATCTACGTACCTTTAATAGGATCTGCACACTATTTAAAATACGAGAAGTGGAGGATGAACAGATATATCTCATGTTATTTCCCTGGACTTTAAAGGGAGAAGCCAAAGATTGGTTGGAATCGTTACCTGAAGGGGCGATTGATACATGGGACGTTTTAATTGATAAATTTCTTAAACAATTCTTTCCTGCATCTAAAGCCGTAAGACTTCAAGCAGAAATTGTTACGTTCACACAGAAGCCAAATGAAACTCTATATGAGGCGTGGACAAGATATGGAAAGTTGTTAAGAGGATGTCCGCAACATGGTTTAGACACCTGTCAAATAGTACAAATATTCTACCAAGGATGCGACATCACTACAAGAAAAGACATAGATATAGCAGCTGGTGGTTCTATTATGAAGAAAACCGAAACTGATGCTTACAAAATTATTGATAATACTGCTTCTCACTCACATGAGTGGCATCAAGAAAAAGATATCATTAGATCATCTAAAGCAGCTAGAGCCGATTCTAGCCATGACTTAGATTCCATTTCTGCAAAGATAGATGCTTTCGAGAGACGAATGGAAAAGATGACTAAGGATATTCATGCTATACGAATTAGTTGTGAGCAGTGTGGAGGACCACATTTGACAAAAGATTGTCTCAGTATTGAATTAACAATGGAACAAAGAGAGAATATTTCATACATAAACCAAAGGCCTGGAAATAATTATCAGAATAATTATCAACCGCCAAGACCGATTTACAATCAAAATCAGAACTATAACCGAAATATTCCATACAATAACCAACAAGGTCCTAGCAATCAACAAGTATCCAATAATACTTACAATCAGCAAAGACCAAATTTTCAAAACAAACCACCACAACAAACCGATGATAAAAAGCCGAATTTAGAAGATATGATGACAAAGCTAGTTGAAACTCAAACGCAGTTTTTCACATCTCAAAAACAAACCAATGAACAAAATGCTCAAGCATTTAGAAATCAACAAGCTTCTATTCAAAATCTGGAACAAGAAGTAAGTAACCTAGCAAGGTTAATAGGTGAAAGAAAACCGGGAAGTTTACCTAGTGATACAAATGCTAACCCCCGGAATGAAACAGCTAAAGCTATTACCACAAGAAGTGGTACAACACTTAAACCACCTGAAATACCTGTAACTTCTGATGAAACTATTCCTACTCCACAAGAACCACAACCTGATCAAGATAAGGAAAAAGAACCGGTAGTTGAAAAGGTTAATGAAGATAACACAGTTAAGGATAAACCTTATGTTAAACCATACCAACCACCACTTCCTTACCCGAGTAAAATGAAGAAAGAAAAACTTGAAGCCGAGCAATCCAAATTCTTGGATATGTTTAAACAGATAAATGTAAATCTTCCTTTCATTGATGTGATTTCAGGAATGCCTAGATATGCTAAATTCTTGAAAGATCTAATCACGAATAGAAAGAAAATGGAAGAACTCTCGGCTGTTACTATGAATGCTAATTGTTCAGCAGTGCTGTTGAATAAGATACCAGAAAAACTATCTGATCCAGGAAGTTTCACAATTCCATGTTTTCTGGGTAGTCTTAGTTCAATAGAAGCATTGGCTGATTTAGGTGCTAGTATAAATCTAATGCCGTATTCACTATACGCTAAACTAGACCTTGGAGAATTGAAACCAACCAGAATAAGCATACAACTAGCCGATAGATCAATAAAATATCCTAGAGGGATAATGGAAAACATGCTAGTTAAAGTTGGTACTTTAGTATTTCCAGTAGATTTTGTTGTTTTGGACATGGAAGAAGATTCTCAAGTTCCTCTCATATTAGGAAGACCATTCTTAAACACGGCTAAAGCAATGATAGACGTGTTCGGTAAGAAACTGACCCTAAGTATAGAGGATGAGAGTGTTACCTTTTCAGTTGATAGAGCAATGCAACAACCACAATCTGCAGATGATACATGTTATTATATTCAAACTATAGATGCACATGCAGAATTATTAGAAGAATTTCCAGAATTACAAGGAACAGGAGAATGTTCTTTAGGAGAAGGTAATGAACCAATTGATGAAGCTGAAATGTTAGCTACACTTATAGCTAATGGATATGAACCAACAACAGAAGAAATTCAAATGCTAAAAGAAGAAGACAGATATCGATATAAATCATCGATAGAAGAACCTCCGAAATTAGAGTTAAAGCCACTTCCAAACCATTTGGAATACGCTTATTTACATGGTGAATCTGAATTACCTGTAATAATATCGTCTTCTCTTACTGAAAATGAGAAATCACAACTCATTTCTGTGTTGAAAGCTCATAAACCAGCCATTGCATGGAAGATTCATGATATTAAAGGAATAAGTCCTTCGTATTGCACACATAAAATCCTTATGGAAGAAGGTCATAAAACGTATGTGCAACGCCAACGAAGACTAAATCCTAATATGCAAGATGTAGTTAAGAAAGAAATTATTAAACTGCTAGATGCAGGTTTGATATATCCAATTTCTGATAGTCCATGGGTAAGCCCAGTTCAATGCGTGCCGAAGAAGGGTGGCATGACTGTCATTACAAATGAGAAAAATGAGCTTATTCCTACTAGGACTGTAACAGGATGGCGTGTATGTATTGATTATAGAAAATTAAATGACGCCACCAGAAAAGATCACTTTCCCTTACCTTTCATAGATCAAATGTTGGAAAGATTAGCCGGAAATAGTTACTATTGTTTTCTAGATGGATTTTCCGGATATTTTCAAATTCCAATAGCACCCGAAGATCAAGAGAAAACCACATTCACGTGCCCTTATGGTACTTTTGCTTACAAAAGAATGCCATTTGGACTTTGTAACGCCCCTGCAACCTTTCAAAGGTGTATGATGGCGATTTTTCATGACATGATAGAAGAATGCATGGAAGTATTCATGGATGACTTTTCAGTCTTCGGTGATACATTTAAATCATGTCTAGTTAATCTGGAACGAATGCTAATTAGATGCGAAAAATCAAATCTAGTACTTAATTGGGAGAAATGCCATTTCATGGTTAAAGAAGGCATCGTTCTTGGACATAAAATTTCAAAAGAAGGAATTGAAGTGGATAGAGCTAAAGTAGATGTAATTGCTAAACTTCCACATCCCACCAATGTTAGAGGAGTTAGGAGTTTTCTAGGGCATGCCGGTTTTTACCGACGTTTCATAAAAGATTTTTCAAAAATTGCCACTCCTATGAATAAACTCCTAGAAAAGGATGCGCCATTCATCTTTTCAGATGAGTGTATCAAATCTTTTAATATTCTTAAAGAAAAACTCACTAATGCGCCGATCATGATAACACCAAATTGGAATCTACCATTTGAACTAATGTGCGATGCAAGTGATTTTGCAATGGGAGCCGTTTTAGGACAAAGGATTGAAAAACGATTTCAACCTATATATTATGCTAGTAAGACATTACAAGGAGCACAAACGAACTATACAACTACTGAAAAAGAACTCCTTGCTATTGTCTTTGCTTTTGAAAAATTTCGATCATATCTCGTTCTAGCAAAAACGGTGGTCTATACCGACCATTCTGCTCTTAGATACCTATTTTCAAAACAAGATGCTAAACCAAGATTAATCCGTTGGATCTTACTCTTACAAGAGTTTGATATTGAAATCCGAGATAAAAAAGGAGCAGAAAATCTCGCCGCTGATCATCTTTCTCGTCTTGAAAATCCCGAATTAGAAGTTCTGAATGAATCGGCCATACAAGACAACTTTCCTGATGAATATCTATTGAAGATAGATTATAAAGAAATCCCATGGTTTGCAGACTATGCAAACTACTTAGTTTGTGGATTCCTTGAAAAAGGATTATCGTACCAAAGACGAAAGAAATTCTTCAGTGATATAAAACACTATTTCTGGGAAGATCCACATTTGTTTAAAAGTTGTCCCGATGGAATAATACGCCGATGTGTATTTGGAGATGAAGCTAGTAAAATTTTAAACCATTGTCACACAGGACCAACAGGAGGGCATTATGGGCCTCAACTAACAGCAAGAAAAGTTTATGAAGCTGGATTCTATTGGCCTACAATTTACAAAGACGCACACCTTCTTTGCAAATCCTGTGATGCATGTCAAAGGGCCGGAAAAATAAGTCAACGTGATGAAATGCCACAAAATGTCATCCAAGTATGTGAAGTATTTGACATTTGGGGTATTGACTTTATGGGTCCATTTCCAAAATCTCATAACAATCTATATATACTCGTAGCCATTGATTATGTATCTAAATGGGCGGAAGCACAAGCTCTCCCAACCAACGATGCACGAGTTGTAGTCAACTTTTTAAAACGTCTTTTTGCAAGGTTTGGAACACCGAAAGCTTTAATAAGTGATCGGGGTACTCATTTCTGTAATAATCAACTTGAGAAAGTTCTTAAAAGATATGGAGTAACTCATAAAATCTCCACCGCATATCATCCACAAACAAGTGGACAAGTTGAAAATACCAACCGAGCTTTAAAACGTATTCTAGAGAAAACCGTAGGATCAAATCCGAAGGAATGGTCCATTAAATTGGAGGATGCACTCTGGGCTTTTAGAACAGCCTACAAAACTCCAATTGGAACCACACCTTTTAGACTTGTTTATGGAAAAGCATGTCATCTTCCAGTAGAAATTGAACACAAAGCATTTTGGGCTTTGAAGACATGTAATCTTGATTTACATGAAGCCGGACGTCTACGATTAAGTCAACTAAACGAATTAGAAGAATTAAGACATGAAGCATACGAAAATTCGTTAATCTATAAAGAAAGAACGAAGAAATGGCATGATAAAAGAATCAGAAGTTCAAAAGAATTTAAAGAAGGAGACAGAGTTCTTCTTTTCAATTCACGATTCAAACTATTTCCTGGAAAATTGAAATCAAGATGGTCTGGACCATTCATAGTCAAAAGAGTTTTCCCATACGGAACGATAGAATTAATAAATTCAAATGGGATTGAATTTAAAGTTAATGGTCACAGAGTTAAACATTATATACATGGTCCGATGGAAGTCGACAACGAAGTTAATCACAATTTCGACACCACAGCTAACTAAGTGTGGGGAGAATCAAGTCTTTAAAGGATAATATGTATTTCTATTAGAGTTAGATTGTCTGTTTTCGTGTAGTTCTCGAAAATGGAACACGTATGGTCTTTCCCTAGCAGACCCTAAAGAACTAGTCTTCTCCCCCATTCTGAATTTTTATTTTTTTTAGGTTTTTACAAAATGAAGACTGCCTGTGAATTAAACCATGGTCTAATGCTACACGCTTTGATCACTAAAAGAAATAATGACATACTACCGAGTGAATTAGTATCAGTAATCAGAGGAAGAATGGACGGAGTTAGAAAAGGATCCAGATGCGAAGATAATAAGTTACAATTTGGTAAAGGAAAATCAAAATCCGCAGCGAAAAGAAGAGCACGACACCTAGAAAAATGTCATAAATGCGGAAAATGGTCACATGGAGGTAAATGTTCAAATAATCAAACCTATTCAAATACCGAATTTGTTACTTTATGCAGAGACGGACCGTTCATATGTTTAGAAGAAAAGACAATGAATGCTCGAGGTTACGCCTATGCAGCCATGGAAAACCAATTAAACCGACTATCTTATGAATATAATAGATCATATAACTAAGAAATCTATTTCACAGGTATGTCTGTACAGTTTTTATTTTTATTTTTATTTTTAACCTTTTGATAATAAACGCTAATTTGTTCGCTAAAAAGTATTAAATTGGTATTAAATAAAATTAGGTTTGGCGACCGAAATTATTGATATCATTCAAAAATTTATTACATCACTGCGAAATTTAACGTTTATTCTTAAGGTATAAATATCTTTAATCAATCAAACCAAAATATTTCAAAAATTCGTCATGAGTTAAATTAGGTCTTGGAACCGAAATTACTTTACCGAAAAGAGGGGCGCATATTTTTGATAATATTTGATTGATTAAAGTGGGATAAAAAGACAAAAAGATTTTTAATTTTATTATGTTTTTAAACTTAATATTTAAATCTTAAATTAATATTGTAAACTTTGTAAAAACAATATATTTAAAATTGTAAATATTTGAAAAATTAATATAAGTTTGATATGAATTTATAAATTTTTAAATTAAGTTTGGTGTGAATTTTTAATTTTTAAAATATGAAATTTTAATTTTATGCATTTTAAATTTTGAGTTTGGTGTGAATTTTTAATTTTGAATTTTATATTTAAGTTGTGTGAATTTAAAAACAAAAATTTACTTTATCTCATTAAGTTAAGAATATGATTTTTAAAAATTCGTCGTAAGTTGAAGACTAGGTCTTTGAACCGAAATTGCTTTACCCGAGGGAGGGACGAGAACTTTTACTATCATTATTTTTAATCTTATTGATTTAAAGTATGCCAAAAACATTAAAAAACCCAAAAATCTTAGCTTTTAAAACAATCGCTACAAAAAGACAAATTTTAAAATTTTGTCGAGGGACAGACTAGGACATCGATCCGAAACGACCTCGTCCTAAATAACAAGGGAAACAAAATTTTAAAATTAATTTCTTAATTGTGTTATAAGTTAAAGATTATATAAAAAAAAAAAAAAAAAAAAGGGTAAACTCCGCGACTCGCGGAGTTTGCAGGGCAAAACCTCCGCGACTCGCGGAGGGACCAAAATCCAGAAAAAAAATAAAAAGAACTGAACGATCTGTACACACAAAACACAAAAACACTGCGAATTCTGCTGCGAAAACACCCCGAAAAAACCAGAAAATCACCCCCAAAAATCTCAATTTTTAACCGTTAATCACCAAATTTTTTGCTAAAATCATGTTGAGAAGGATGATATCTAAGAACTACTCAAGAAAAACGGTAAATTTCTACACCTAAACACCATTTAATTCGAATTTTAGTGTTCTTGAGCTATTTTTCCCCAATTTGATTTTGATGCTTTTTAGTGTAATTAGACTTAAATTGTTTATGTATTATGCTTGTATAACCTAGATTGATGCTGTTTAACATGATTAGAAGCCTTAAACTTCAAATTTTGAATAATCTAGGGTTTGTGTTCTTGAGCAATTTGGGGCTTTTTGATATAAACAGGTTATGGCCGATTTTTGTCATGAATTGTTGCTAAATTGAGTAGTGTAACATGTCTAGGTAGTTAAATGATCCAAACTTTGAGCCTAAACATGATTTTGAGAATTAAAGTGGACTTTTTCAAGTCCAAAATTCATGAACTTGATTTTTGAAAGATAATGCCATTTGAGACTTGTTTGATTGCTAGTAATGATTATTTTGACATGTTATTTGAGTTGAATGCTTATGAACTTGGCGAAAATTTTCGTATATGCTTATTTGAAAAAGTGTAGATTTGATAAAAATGTGAAAATAAGCTTAAGTTTGATATAAATTGATAATGTCATTGTAATTATTTTGATTGATGATTTTGCTGACACTAATGCATATTTGGATGCACAAAATTTGTGTTTGATGTGTTTTGCAGAATGAAAGGGGTGAATCTTCATCCCAAGCCCGCCATGCTCCTGCTGAGAACTTGGAACAACAGGAGGTAAATAACTACTACAAGCAGGATGTACCTCATCCAGTCATGACCTTTTCAGATATGCACTTGGAACAGTTGCACCCGAACCTGCGATTTGACAGACTTTGGATAGATTATCCAAAATATCAACGGGGTTTGCATACTCTTCACTCTAAGGTTGTTGAGGTACCGAGGGTCATAGAATGGGGACCCTTGGAAGCTGTAGAATTGGCCGGGCCAATTAGGGAATTACTGGTACAGAGGTATGGTAATTCTTCTTTTAATGACTGGATATGTTTATTCACCATACGCAGACCTGTATATAAAGTATGGTGTGAAGAGTTGTTATGTAGTATAGAGTTGAATGATCGGGTAGCTAGTTTAACCGATCGTTCTTTTATTAGATTTTTGTTAGGCGGTTCGATGCGCCACATGTCTTTACTGGACATGGCTCAGGCTTTACGTATATATACGCCTGAGGAATTAGCGTCTGCCGATTGTAGAGGATTGATACTAAACGGTAGAAAGACAGATGAGAATTTTGATACACACGGTGTGTGGAGTCAAATGACAAGCCATCACCGTTTCAAAGGGGGAAACTACTCTTATTTGGATATAGATAGAGCCGAATTAAGAGTAATACATAGGTTTTTAGCTAATTCGATTACACAAAGGGGTAAAAACAAAGAAAAGGTAAATGAACAAGATTTGTTTTATCATATGTGTATTCGAGACCCACACAGCGCTGTAAGTATACCATATTGTGTGGGTTATTATTTATCAGCTATGGTTCGAGGGATGCGTCCACATAGCATAATAGGAGGTGGTATTTTTATTACTTTGATTGGTGAATATCTCGGTGTGGATATAAGTCGGGGGGGATTATTAGTAGAAGAGCCGGAACCCCGCGACACTATAGGTTTAAATGTATACCATGGTGCAAAAGTTTTGAAGCGGCGAAATAACGCCGCAGTACGGTACAATGGTAGACATCCACAGGTAGAGAGAAACCAGGAACAAGGTAATGTAGGAGGGGGGAATGAGATGCAAGAAATGCATAGGTTTATAGCTTCTCAGGAATACGAAAATGCTAGACAGAGAGCATTTGAAGATTGGCAAGTTCATCAGAACCAGATCATAGCGCATTGCCAACATATAGGTAGAAACTATATTCCTACACCGAAACCCGTCTTCCCTCCTTGGTCGATAGAGATGCAGCCACCATATCCTACGTATGACCCTGCCGAAGCATTCTATAGCACTTATGGTTATGCGTGGAACCCCTATTGGTACCAATATCATCCTTAGTTTTATTATTATTTTTTTTATTATTTTGTAATTTGTAATTATTGATACATTTAATATTTTTGTTAATATTGTAATCATTTTTATAATTATCTAACTTTTATTCTTAGATTTTAATAATTTTTGAATGTGGGGTAATAAACCAAACTTCAAAAATATGTATATATGTTTGCAGTTTATCTTATGTACACAACAGGGTAAAACAACGCATTTTCAAAGACTGGCAGTAAGTTCAGCAAAAGCAAGTAATTTTGACGACAAGATGCAAAATATATGTGAAATAACAACAAGACGGAATGAACAAATGATGTGCACCATTTATCATTCAGCAAACAAACGCCAATATATTTGGAAACTTTGGTAAAAATTTAATCATTTTCACACAAATCACCCTCAATAATTTAAATTGTTACTGATTTCTTGCAAATGAGGGCATTGCAAGATCTTAAGTGTGGGAAGGGGTTAAATTCTTTCGGATTTTAAAATTTTTTACTTTATACACTTGGTTACCATTAAAAATACTAGTAAAGCAGTAGTTGTATTAGAATCTAGTGCTCTCTGATAAAAAAAAGAACAGCCCTAGTCTTATATACTGACTACCCAATTCTAGTAAAATTTTTCAATTAAATGAATTCAAATCATGTTTATACATATTTATGAACGATAAAACTAGGTTTTAACACCGAAATTATTGTTACCTCGGAAAGGACATAAATTGAGAAACAAACTAAAATGTTAAAATTCATTTAAAATGGAATAGAGGACGATAAAAAGAAAAATAAAAAGCCAAGTGTGGGAAAATTTACCAAGTTATTTTAAACATATGTCACATATATCTGTAACAAATAACTGAAAATACTTTTGCTTTGGACTAAACTAAACTGTTTTACCCAATAAAAGAAAAGAAGAGATGGATCTACACGATGAATCAATTCCATCATTAAAAGGAAGTAAAGTCTTCCGAAAAAGACACGCGCTTCTTGATTTAGGTCATGAAGTTGTCGTCCAGACCAGCTGTAGGTTGACGAAAAATCTAGAAAAGTCATCACTAAAATCAGCAGGAAATCCACGGACCTCAGCATTAAACAGGGTCGCCAAGTGGTCAGATTTATCCTAACCATGAGAAGGATTTATCTCATACAATGGGGGGGCACCATGCAAATTAGCTTGATAAGACTAATGAATCAGATCCCCAGAAAGGATAATCTCCTTAAAGATCAAAAATCAGCTTTTAAGACTGATATTACTCAATCCTAGAGATTGACCTTAAAGATTGAGAATTCAAACTCATGGAATTCAATGATATCTAAACTCGAGCTTAAACGAGAAAATATTTTGATCAAAATTATAAACCGATTTGTTTTCTGAAAACCCTATTTTCAATGCGTTCATTACCATTGAACGTAAAATCCTAGGAATTCACCTGGAATTCATTAGGTCACCTGAACTAAATCGGGTGTCAACCGTAAGAACGGTGGTTGCATAACATGGTCAAAGACAGGACCTTGTGCCAGACCGAAAAATTATAAGGGTGAGCTTTACTATTGCTCCTACCAAGGATAGTAATTGCGTCCGACGCGTTATAGACCATAATCAAAAGCATGTCACGGGACATTGCCTTAACAGTTGCTTGTTCAACGCTTTCCTTTACAACCGGACGGTAGTTTGCCGAAAGGTAATATACGGAACAAGTAAACTGGACGTGTTGCTTTCCTAATACAAGGTTAGCAAGTGGGTGACACAAAACCGCAAGTTTTGAGCTAAAATTTTCAAATCTGAAACCCACCAAACCCACAAAAATATTTTGCAAACACCGGTAAAGGGTTATTCCGGAAAACTTATCTAGGGTAAAAACTAGATTTAATTTTCAAAAGATCAAATGTTTTCATAAAGATCCAATTTCCTTAATGGATCTAAATTTTTATAGTCATGTGGGACTGTAAACCATATCGTTACTACCATTGTTTATACCGCCGTATAGAAATCACTGATGTACAAAGTGTGAAGAATAAAAAAGTGATTCTAGTATTTCAAGACAATATTGCTTGAGGACAAGCAACGCTCAAGTGTGGGAATATTTGATAATGCTAAAAACGAACATATATTTCATAGCATTATTCCTCAAGAAAGACAAGCTTTTAGTTGCAATTGTTCTATTTACAAGTGATATTCGTTTAAATAATAAAAGGTGAAGACAAAAGACAGATTCGACGAATTGAAGACGCAAACGACCAAAAAGCTCAAAAGTACAAAAGACAATCAAAAAGGTTCCAATTATTGATAAGAAACGTCTCGAAATCACAAGAGTACAAGATTCAAAACGCAAAGTACAAGATATTAAATTGTACGCGAGGACGTTCGAAAATCCGGAACCGGGACTAGAGTCAACTCTTAACGCTCGACGCAACGGACTAAAAATTACAAGTTAACTATGTATATAAATATAATATAATATATAATTAATTATATTAATTATATATATATTATATATATATAATAAAAACCGTCGGCAGCAAGAAACTCCAAGGGTGTGAGCTGTAAATATCTCTCCGCGACTCGCGGAGTTTTAAGGCCATTTTGCCGCGAGTCGCGGAGCCCCAAATTTCAAAACTGGCTATAAAGCCAACCGAATTCTGATCAAAATCATCATCTTTTTCTCTTCCTCTTCATACGTAAATATATTTATATTTATAATTTATATTTTAATTTTAATTATAATTCTAATAATAAGGGTATGTTAGCGAATGTTGTAAGGGTGTAAGTCGAAATTCTGTCCGTGTAACGCTACGCTATTTTTAATCATTGTAAGTTATGTTCAACCTTTTTATATTAATGTCTCGTAGCTAAGTTATTATTATGCTTGTTTAAAACGAAGTAATCATGATGTTGGGCTAATTACTAAAATTGGGTAATTGGGCTTTGTACCATAATTAGGGTTTGGATAAAAGAACGACACTTGTGGAAACTAGACTATGGGCTATTAATAGGCTTTATATTTGTTTAACTAAATGAAAGTTTGTTAATGTTAATATAAAGATTTACAATTGGGCGTCCCTATAAATTACCATATACACTCGATCGGACACGATGGGCGGGGTATTTATATGTACGAATAATCGTTCATTTAACCGGACACGGGAATGGATTAATAGCCACTAGAATAATTAAAACAGGGGTGAAATTACATTCAAGGGTAATTGGTGTAATTGTTAACAAAGTAGTAAAACCTTGGTTTACACGCAGTCGATAACCTGGTGTATTCATTAAACAAAGTATTAAAACCTTGTTACAATTCGAATCCCCAATTAGTTGGAATATTTATCTTCGGGTATAATAATAATTTGACAAGGACACTTGCAATTTATATTTATGACTGATGGACTGTTATGGACAAAAACCAGACGGACATATTGAATAATCCAGGACAAAGGACAATTAACCCATGGGCATAAAACTAAAATCAACACGTCAAACATCATGATTACGGAAGTTTAAATAAGCATAATTCTTTTATTTCATATTTAATTTCCTTTATTTTATATTTAATTGCACTTCTAATTATCGCACTTTTATTTATTGTTATTTAATCGCACTTTTAATTATCGTACTTTTTAATTATCGCAATTTTATTTTATCGCATTTTTATTATTCGCAATTTCATTATCGTTATTTACTTTACGCTTTAATTTAAGTCTTGTATTTATTTTATATTTTACATTAGGTTTTAACTGCGACTAAAGTCTTAAAATCGACAAACCGGTCATTAAACGGTAAAAACCCCCCTTTATAATAATAATATTACTTATATATATATTTGTATTTTTATAAAAGTAAACTAATATAGCGTTGAGCTTTGTTTAAAGATTTCCCTGTGGAACGAACCGGACTTACTAAAAACTACACTACTGTACGATTAGGTACACTGCCTATAAGTGTTGTAGCAAGGTTTAAGTATATCCATTCTATAAATAAATAAATATCTTGTGTAAAATTGTATCGTATTTAATAGTGTTTTCCTAGTAAAATAATAACTATTTTATATACTACCCCGCTGCACATCAGTCGTCCAGTCCGGTTGGGGTTGTCAGGCCCGATAGATCTATCAACAGGATTCGCGTTTACAATACCGCTGTAAATATTAGTTACCAAGCTACAGGGAAGTATGCCAGTGGTACAACTCAACGTAGAATATATTTTTCAGTTACTTGTGTCCATAACGTAAAACATAAAATACATGTATTCTCATCCCGAAATATTTAGAGTTTAAAAGTGGGACTATATACTCACTTTCGTCTTGAAGATATGTAATTTCGACTTGGTCTCCGATTGATATCACGAACCTATCCATATATAGTTTATCAATATATTTCTATTTTAAACAATCGTCACATATATATACTTTTTATACTTTTAATAGTTTTAATAATTTCTTAGTCCGTAGTTAGCAGTCCGATGTTAGTAATTCAATTTTAATGGTTCATTTTTAGGTGTTTAATAAACCCCCAATGAAATAAATAAAAACCCCCATCGTATATGTATTGGTCGAGATTAATCTTGACCCATGGTACCGGTGTTGTCAAATGACGTGTTGCGTACATAAAGTACCGGTGTTGTCAAATGACGTGTTGCGTACAATCATGGGATCTTATGATTAATCTTCTCGTATTGTTTACGGGTGATCCTGAACCATATAAAATTAAATTATGAGTACATATATATAAAATATCATGTTATTTTAAAAAGATGTGATTTATTTAATTTTCTCCAATTATTTTTGTAGCCAAACTAGTCTTAGATATCCGATCTCGTTTTGGTCATAGTTTCTTCGTTACAACTCCGTTTTCGTTGATTCAACTTGCCACTTCCTTGGATCGAGTCCCTCTTTAAGACTATGAACTGTAAATACCTTAGTTTGTATTCGAAATCACAGGTAATAGGTCAAACTTTAGTGAAACTTATGAAGTTAATCATTTTCCATCATGTAAACAACCTTAAATGATTATTTTTCTAAAAATACTTATACTTTGAGTTAAATCATGAAATTTTTATGTGTTATCATATTCATAGTAAAAATCATTTTTCCAGAAAATAAACCTCCAATTCAAAGTTTAAGATGGTTTTTAATTATCCAACCCAAAACAGCCCCCGGTTGCACTCCGACGTCATAAAAACAGTTTTTAAGGTGTTCTTTGAAAAACCAAGTTATACCTTGTTAAATTAGCATATTTTTAAGTTATATTACAGGTCTTGAAGTATTTTAAAAGTTAAGTTAGAAGGATCTATTTAGTTTGCGAACAAGTTTGAAATCATTCAAAATATGTTCTAGTTTATAAACTCTTATATATATAGCTATAAATATATGAATTGAAAAAGAGTTGAAGTAGAGTTTTTACCTCAAGTTTAAAATGTAAAGTTGCTGGAAAGAAGTAGTAAAATAAAAGTTGAGAGAGTTCTTGCAAGTGTGTGTGAAAATTGGAAGTAAAATTTGGAAAATGAATGTGTAAAAATGAGTTAGAAATGGTGCTTATTTATAGGCTTGAAAATTTGGTTTTTAGTGAAAATATCTAAGATAAGTTAAAATTTATTATGTCATGAATGACATATTATTCCAATAATTGAAGATTTCTATTGGTATATACCAATAGTAAATACTTCTAGAAGCTGTGTATAGTACCCTAGATATACGTATAGGATTATTGAGGAAACGGAACGAGAATTCAAATATAACTATCTTTTGTAAATATACTTATATTGTTTTATGTATAAAAGCCCTTTAAAAATGATTAAATACATTACTTATACGATATATGTATAAACATTATAAATCATCAGTATTTATGTCAAATAACGTTACGTATGGTTATTGTTTTGAAAACTTAAGTTAGTAGTTTCAAAATATACTTATGACTTTTTGTTATTAATACAAAATGAGATATTAAAACATCCTTAGATCATGTTAAATATGTATGTATAATTATCATATATTGTATAGTTCGTGATATCATCGGTCAAACTAGACGGTCAAACGTTGTGTAAAACTCTTTTCAAAAACATAAATCTTAACAATTTGGATTGCTTATCATGTTGGTAAGGTTTAATTTATATAAATATTAATCTTATAAGTATAGAACGATCGAAAAAGTGCGGGTCATTACAGTACCTACCCGTTAAATAAATTTCGTCCCGAAATTTTAAAATTGTACCTATTTTGCGTCATCGGAAAACAAGTGTGGATATTTTTGTTTCATTTGATCCTCTCGTTCCCAAGTAAACTCGGGACCCCTTCGAGCATTCCAACGAACCTTAACGATCGGTATGTTGCTCTGCTTGAGCCGTTTAACTTCACGATCCATGATTTCGATTGGTTCTTCGATGAATTGTAGTTTCTCGTCGACATGGATTTCTTCAAGAGGAATGGTGAGGTCTTCCTTTGCAAGACACTTCTTAAGGTTTGAGACGTGAAAGGTATTATGTACTCCGGCGAGTTGTTGCGGTAACTCGAGTCGATAAGCTACCGGTCCAATGCGTTCGATGATCTTGAACGGGCCTACATACCTTGGGTTTAGTTTACCCCTTTTTCCAAAACGTATTACACCTTTCCAAGGTGACACCTTTAACATAACCATGTCACCGATCTGAAACTCTAATGGTTTCCTTCGAACATCGGCGTAGCTCTTTTGGCGACTACGGGCTGTTTTCAATCTCTCCTTGATTTGTACTATCTTCTCAGTCGTTTCGTGTATGATCTCGGGACCAGTTAATTGTCGATCTCCTACTTCATTCCAACAAATAGGAGATCTACACTTCCTTCCGTACAATGCTTCGAATGGCGCAGCTTTAATGCTCGCATGATAACTATTATTATACGAGAATTCTGCTAATGGTAGATATTTATCCCATCCGTTTCCAAAATCGATCACACATGCCCTGAGCATGTCTTCAAGAGTCTGAATCGTTCTTTCACTCTGCCCGTCGGTTTGCGGATGATACGCGGTACTCATATCCAAACGAGTTCCTAGGGCCTCCTGTAGTGATTGCCAGAACTTTGATGTAAATCTACTATCACGATCGGATATAATGGAAATAGGTATTCCATGCCTTGAAACAACTTCCTTTATATACAATCGTAATAGTTTCTCTATTCTATCCGTTTCCTTTATAGGCAAGAAGTGTGCAGACTTGGTGAGACGATCAACAATCACCCAAATGGTGTCGTATCCCCAGGTAGTCTTTGGTAACTTCGTGATGAAATCCATGGTAATACCATCCCATTTCCATTCTGGGATTTCTGGTTGTTGAAGTAACCCTGACGGCTTCTGGTGTTCAGCTTTGACTTTGGAACAAGTTAAACATTCCCCAACATATGTTGCAACGTCTGTCTTTAAATTAGGCCACCAATAATGTGTCTTAAGATCTTGGTACATCTTTCCAACTCCAGGATGTATCGAGTATCTTGTCTTATGTGCCTCATTTAATATCAACTTCCTTAATCCACCCAACTTCGGTACCCAAATACGATTTGCAAAATATCGAATTCCATCTTCCCGCATAACGAGTTGCTTCTCATACTTCTTCATTATTTCATTTCCTATATTTTCTTTAGTAAGTGCTTCTCGTTGAACTTCTTTGATTTGTGAGTTGAGATTCATACGAATTTTTATGTTCATCGCTCGTACTCGAATTGGTTCTCGTTCCTTACTGCTTAAAGCATCGGCCACCACGTTCGCCTTCCCGGGATGATAACGAATTTCACAATCATAGTCGTTTATTAACTCGACCCACCTACGTTGTCTCATGTTCAGCTGTTTCTGATCAAAAATATGTTGAAGGCTTTTATGATCAGTAAACACAGTGCATTTAACCCCATACAAGTAGTGTCTCCATATCTTCAATGCAAACACGACTGCTCCCAGTTCTAGATCATGCGTCGTATAATTCCGCTCGTGAATCTTCAATTGTCGGGATGCGTATGCAATAACTTTCTTTCGTTGCATAAGAACGCAACCAAAACCTTGTCGCGAAGCGTCACAATATATTTCAAAATCATCGTTCCCTTCTGGTAACGATAAAATAGGCGCCGTAGTTAACTTCTTCTTTAGCAATTGAAATGCACTTTCCTGCTCAGAAGTCCATTCATATTTCTTCCCTTTTTGCGTTAACGCTGTCAACGGCTTAGCTATTCGGGAAAAATCTTGAATAAACCTTCTATAATAACCGGCTAAACCCAAAAATTGACGTATCTGCGTTGGTGTCTTAGGAGTCTCCCATTTTTCAATGGCTTCAGTTTTTGCTGGATCAACCTGAATTCCTTTGCTACTAACAACGTGGCCAAGAAATTGAACTTCTTTCAACCAAAAAGCACACTTAGAAAATTTAGCATATAGTTGTTCTTTTCTCAACAACTCTAATATCAACCTTAAATGCTCTTCATGCTCTTGCTCACTCTTGGAATAGATAAGAATATCATCAATGAAAACGATAACAAACTTATCTAAATACGGACTACAAACTCGATTCATGAGGTCCATGAATACAGCTGGCGCATTCGTCAATCCAAACGGCATAACCAAAAATTCGTAATGACCATAACGTGTCCGAAAAGCAGTTTTCGGTATATCTTCTTCTTTGACACGTAATTGATGATAGCCCGACCTTAAGTCAATTTTTGAGTACACACATGATCCTTGGAGTTGATCAAATAAGTCGTCAATTCTCGGTAGTGGATACCGATTCTTGATAGTTAACTTATTTAATTCACGATAATCTATACACATCCTAAAAGATCCATCTTTCTTTTTAACAAATAGAATCGGAGCTCCCCACGGTGAAGTACTTGGTCGTATGAATCCATGATCCAGTAATTCTTTTAACTGACTCTGAAGTTCTTTTAACTCGGACGGTGCAAGTCTATATGGAGCACGAGCCACTGGTGCAGCTCCTGGTACTAAATCTATTTGAAATTCTACAGATCTAAATGGAGGTAATCCCGGCAACTTTTCCGGAAAGACTTCAGGAAAATCTCTTGCCACAGGCACGTCATTGATGCTCTTCACTTTTTCCTTTGTTTCGACTTTATTAACATGTGCTAAGATAGCATAGCACCCTTTCTTCAAGTACTTTTGAGCTTTCAAATAACTAATGAGTTTTAGCTTTGAGTTACCCTTCTCTCCATAAATCATTACTGGCGTTTTATCCTTACGAGGAATGCGAATTGCCTTCTTGGCACACACAACTTCAGCTCCTATTTTGGACATCCAGTCCATGCCGACTATTACATCAAAACTTCCTAATTCTACGGGTATCAAGTCAATTTTAAACGTTTCTCCGGCTAAATTTATTTTACAATCACGGCAAATTTTATCGGCTTTAATTAGTTTACCATTAGCTAACTCAA
Organism: Rutidosis leptorrhynchoides; assembly: GCF_046630445.1. Taxonomy (NCBI): domain Eukaryota; kingdom Viridiplantae; phylum Streptophyta; class Magnoliopsida; order Asterales; family Asteraceae; genus Rutidosis; species Rutidosis leptorrhynchoides. The sequence continues at coordinate 53,332,924 of NC_092340.1, forward strand.
TCATGTACTTAGCATCGAGAGGTAATGATGAACAATTCAATTTAGCGTGAAAGTCTCTACACACGTAACTTCTATCAGCACCAGTATCAAATATAATAGATGCGGATAAGTTATTAATGGTAAACGTACCCGTAACAAGCTCCGGGTCTTCACATGCCTCTTTAGCATTAATAACAAATGCTCTTCCACGTGCAGGTCCGATATTCTTCTCTGGATTCGGGCACTGGCTCTTATAGTGGCCTTGTTTTCCACACCCAAAACAAGTAATGGTAGCCAAAGCAGTTCTATTTGCGTTGGTGGCAGGAGTCTTGGCACCATTTGTATTCGTAACGAGAGCCCTACAATCTTCAGCAAGATGACCCTGTCGATTACATTTGTTGCATACCACACTACAGTAACCAAAGTGATGTTTGTGACATCGGTTGCATAAAGGACTTTGTCCTTTGTAACCAAAACCTGAACCACTACCCGCACCTTTCGGGGTTTCTTGTTTCTTAAAAGTTTGTTGTTGATTACCTCGATCATAGCTTCCATTCCACTTTCTCTTGTTACCTGATACCTTCACATCAGTATTGAATGCTTTCTTATCCAAAATGACCTGATCCATTAGCTCGTTTGCCATGGTTATAGCTTCATGAATTGTCTTAGGTTTCGATGCTGTAACATTTGCCTTGACCTTTTTGGGCAAACCATCTTTGTACATTTCAATCTTCCGTTCTTCGGTTGGAACCAATTCAGGACATAGCAAAACTAATTCCATGAATCGCTGATTGTAGTTGGTGATTTCAGTACCAATAACCTTCAGACTTCGTAACTCATCTTCCAACTTCCTAACCTCGTTCCTTGGACAATATTCATTGATTAACATTGTTTTGAATTCTTCCCACGGAGTATCATAAGCTACATCTCCTCCTACAGCCTTCACATAATTTTTCCACCACGTGAGTGCACTATCTTGTAAAGTGCACGATGCGTATTTGGTCATGTCCTTTTCAACACAACCACTGATTTTGAACACAGTTTCCATCTTTTCTATCCACCGGGTTAAACCGATTGGTCCTTCTGTTCCACTGAATGATGAGGGCTTGCAAGCTTGAAAAGTTTTGTAAGTGCACCCCACACGAGGATTTGGGTTAACTGCAGCACCTCTTGCAGCCTCGACCCATAACATTCTGTCGTTCACTCGCTGATTGATGAGTTCCTGGATTTCTTGTTCCGTCATTCGGTTCAATCGCGCCATATTCTTCTATAAGAATGAAAAGAAAATAATTATTCATATGGAATATTATAGATGTAGTGTATATTTACAGTACATTATAGCTTATTAATAATATGAACCAGGTATTATTATAAAAGCCTTTTCTTCTTATTAGCGTTTTATAATTATATCTAGGGTAGTACCTACCCGTTAATGTTCATACTTAATAGCTTAGTACCGAACCAATTACTACAATCTAAATAATACTTAACCATGGAAAATTATTGCATTTCACACTTCACTATTTTACATATACTTATCTTACATCGAACATTAAGCAAACCACACTAATAATATTATACAAAACATTATATGATCCCATGGTTTAATACGGCAGCGCATCGTTTGGTCTATTTTCTAGGACGTTTAGTTCCAATGAATGGCCTAACGCTTATCCTAGCTGTCTGCCTATATTTTGGCGGTGGGGCTGAAGAACTAGATGCCGGGACAGCACGAATAGGAATAGCGGGAATAGGGGTGGTAGTGTTTAGTGGAGTTGGTGCCACATCATCCTCCCTAAACTCGGGATTTGAATTTTCTAATTCATTAGCTTTTCGTTTCTTTCCTTGTTCGAACTTGTCTTTCGTAATTTCCTCGGGTTCACTTTCCTCCTCGGGTTCACTTTCCAGATTTTCTATAGTTGGTTCATCCGGAATTTGTGAGTCTTCCCCAAAGATATTATTTTCGTCATCGGATAGGTTAATGACTGGAACACCATCTGAAGATTCTGATTCGGAGTCGCTGAATGTGATAATAAGTTTTGAGCCCGACATCTATCACACCACAACTAACTCATTAGTACTACATAATATTTACATATAAATTTTAACCAACAGTGATAAGAAATGGTTTTTGAAATCAGACCCGATCAAAGTCCAGACTTACTAATGTATCCTAACGACTTATCAGTTAGACACACTAATGCAAACCTGGTTCGCTAAGAAAACCTGGCTCTGATACCACATGTCATAACCCGTCCTTAACCCTAAGAACGAGTTAGATAACGTATGATTTCATTGCGAGGTATTGACCTCTATATGAGACATTTTTAAAAGAAAACTGCATATATTTTACATTACAAACCACAAATCTTATTTTTGATACAAGCTTTAGACGATAGAAAGATGATTATCGTTTAGCGATAATCTTCGACTTACAAACTTTACAAATAATGATAACAACACGATTTCTAGTATATTTTACAACACAAATCCTCGGGTATGCAGTTTTATTTTTGACACAAATATGCGTACGCAAGATCCTGCTCAAATTCAACATAATGCAGCGGAAACTTCTAATTATCACCTGAGAATAAACATGTTTAAAACGTCAACATAAAGTTGGTGAGATATAGGTTTAGTGCCGGCAACAATATATATATAGACCACAAGATTTCATATATAAACAGTTTAATAAAAATATTCTAAGTGGTTGAGCACCTGGTAACCATACTTAACATTTAATCACGTCGCATATTCCCTTTATTATGAAATCTTACTACACCGTACCAAGTGTAGTCACGAAACGAAGTACTGTGCAACCGTTGAATACTGGTCGTCCAGTCCGGTTGGGGTTGTCAGGCCCGATAGATCTATCAACAGGATTCGCGTTTACAATACCGCTGTAAATATTAGTTACCAAGCTACAGGGAAGTATGCCAGTGGTACAACTCAACGTAGAATATATTTTTCAGTTACTTGTGTCCATAACGTAAAACATAAAATACATGTATTCTCATCCCGAAATATTTAGAGTTTAAAAGTGGGACTATATACTCACTTTCGTCTTGAAGATATGTAATTTCGACTTGGTCTCCGATTGATATCACGAACCTATCCATATATAGTTTATCAATATATTTCTATTTTAAACAATCGTCACATATATATACTTTTTATACTTTTAATAGTTTTAATAATTTCTTAGTCCGTAGTTAGCAGTCCGATGTTAGTAATTCAATTTTAATGGTTCATTTTTAGGTGTTTAATAAACCCCCAATGAAATAAATAAAAACCCCCATCGTATATGTATTGGTCGAGATTAATCTTGACCCATGGTACCGGTGTTGTCAAATGACGTGTTGCGTACATAAAGTACCGGTGTTGTCAAATGACGTGTTGCGTACAATCATGGGATCTTATGATTAATCTTCTCGTATTGTTTACGGGTGATCCTGAACCATATAAAATTAAATTATGAGTACATATATATAAAATATCATGTTATTTTAAAAAGATGTGATTTATTTAATTTTCTCCAATTATTTTCGTAGCCAAACTAGTCTTAGATATCCGATCTCGTTTTGGTCATAGTTTCTTCGTTACAACTCCGTTTTCGTTGATTCAACTTGCCACTTCCTTGGATCGAGTCCCTCTTTAAGACTATGAACTGTAAATACCTTAGTTTGTATTCGAAATCACAGGTCATAGGTCAAACTTTAGTGAAACTTATGAAGTTAATCATTTTCCATCATGTAAACAACCTTAAATGATTATTTTTCTAAAAATACTTATACTTTGAGTTAAATCATGAAATTTTTATGTGTTATCATATTCATAGTAAAAATCATTTTTCCAGAAAATAAACCTCCAATTCAAAGTTTAAGATGGTTTTTAATTATCCAACCCAAAACAGCCCCCGGTTGCACTCCGACGTCATAAAAACAGTTTTTAAGGTGTTCTTTGAAAAACCAAGTTATACCTTGTTAAATTAGCATATTTTTAAGTTATATTACAGGTCTTGAAGTATTTTAAAAGTTAAGTTAGAAGGATCTATTTAGTTTGCGAACAAGTTTGAAATCATTCAAAATATGTTCTAGTTTATAAACTCTTATATATATAGCTATAAATATATGAATTGAAAAAGAGTTGAAGTAGAGTTTTTACCTCAAGTTTAAAATGTAAAGTTGCTGGAAAGAAGTAGTAAAATAAAAGTTGAGAGAGTTCTTGCAAGTGTGTGTGAAAATTGGAAGTAAAATTTGGAAAATGAATGTGTAAAAATGAGTTAGAAATGGTGCTTATTTATAGGCTTGAAAATTTGGTTTTTAGTGAAAATATCTAAGATAAGTTAAAATTTATTATGTCATGAATGACATATTATTCCAATAATTGAAGATTTCTATTGGTATATACCAATAGTAAATACTTCTAGAAGCTGTGTATAGTACCCTAGATATACGTATAGGATTATTGAGGAAACGGAACGAGAATTCAAATATAACTATCTTTTGTAAATATACTTATATTGTTTTATGTATAAAAGCCCTTTAAAAATGATTAAATACATTACTTATACGATATATGTATAAACATTATAAATCATCAGTATTTATGTCAAATAACGTTACGTATGGTTATTGTTTTGAAAACTTAAGTTAGTAGTTTCAAAATATACTTATGACTTTTTGTTATTAATACAAAATGAGATATTAAAACATCCTTAGATCATGTTAAATATGTATGTATAATTATCATATATTGTATAGTTCGTGATATCATCGGTCAAACTAGACGGTCAAACGTTGTGTAAAACTCTTTTCAAAAACATAAATCTTAACAATTTGGATTGCTTATCATGTTGGTAAGGTTTAATTTATATAAATATTAATCTTATAAGTATAGAACGATCGAAAAAGTGCGGGTCATTACAGCAAACGAGAGATGAAGCGACCCGTCCTAATCCATCCGGACGAAGTCCATATCGATTACAAACGATTCACAATAGTTGGTTACATCGCGAGGTACTTGACCTCTATATGATACATTTTACAAACATCGCATTCGTTTTTGAAAAGACAATCTTTCATTACATCGAAAGTTGACGGCATGCATACTATTTTACAATATATCTAACTATAATTGACTTAATAATAATCTTGATGAACTCAACGACTCGAATGCAACGTCTTTTGAAATATGTCATGAATAACTTCAAGTAATATCTCTAAAATGAGCAAATGCACAGCGGAAGATTTCTTTCGTACCTGAGAATAAACATGCTTTAAAGTGTCAACCAAAAGGTTGGTGAGTTCATTAGTTCAACATAAATAATCATTTCCATCATTTTAATAGACCACAAGATTTTCATTTCCAGTTCTCATAAATAAGCGTCCCATGCATAGAGACAAAAATCATTCATATGGATTGAACACCTGGTAACCGACGTTAACTTAATGCATAGAATATCCCCAGAACAGAACCTCTCGTCTGTATAATAATAATCTCGAAGTACTAAAGCATTCGTACCCCGAATGGGACTTGTCAAGGTCCATAGATCTATCTTTAGGATTCGCGTCAATCAGGGGCCATTTCCCTAAATTCTTAGGTTACCAGACTTGAAGGGCGATATTCGGTTAATAATCCAACCATAGAATGTAATTTTAAGTACTTGTGTGTATTTCGTAAAACATTTATAAAAGCAGCGCATGTATTCTCAGTCCCAAAAATATATATAGTAAAAGCATTTAAAAAGGGAGCAAATGAAACTCACATACTGTATTTTGTAGTAAAAATACATATGACGACATTTAACAACTGAACAATGCAGGGTTGACCTCGGATTCACGAACCTATATCAGATATATATATATTAATACATATAATTGTAATCGAACAGATTTATATATTATATCTTAAATTATATATTATATATATTTAATTTGTGTATATATTGAAAATGATTAATATTTATATAGTTATATCAATATATATATATTAAAAATACCTAATTTGTTAAAAAAAGTTAATATGATTATTACATACTTATATGTAATATTACTATAAGTATATTTTTATATCAATAACAGTAACAAAGGTTGTATTCGATTATAATGATAATATTAATAATAATAATACTGATAAAAATATTAATTATAGTAATAATAATAATAATGATAAAAATAATAATAATGTCTCTAAAAATAATACTAATAATATTAGTGATAATAATAATAATCCTAATAGTAATAAAAATGATACTTTTACTAAAAACGTTATTTTTAATAATATTGATAATAATATTTTTTTTAATAAAATAATACATTTACTAAAAGGATACTTTTCATAATAATGCTAATAATGATAGTTTTAGAAATAATGATGTTATAATAATAATGATAATAATCATACAATATTGGTTTTAATCATAATGATACTACTAAATAATAATAATAATAATAATAATAATAATAATAATAATAATAATAATAATAATAATAATAATAATAATAATAATAATAATAATAATACAAATAATAAAAATAAAAATAGAGCACAACCTTTGAAGAACAAGCTTTCTAAAAAAATGCCATAGACTGGGCTTGAACCCGCGACCTCTCGTTTAACCACAACACCCCTAACCATTCATCTGTCATTGTTTTTCTTGATAAAATTCCTAATCTAATTATATTTAACCCGTTTATATTTCTTCTTCTAGTATCACCATCCTAATTTTTTTAACGATTCATTATCAAAATCACTTAATGTCGTCATTCATTCTCACAGGAAGCAACAAGAAAAGCTGGATCATGGCTAGCAGACTAGGGTCTCAGCCCAATTCTAAAACAATTACGCAAGCCCAATTACATGAGGGTTGTTTGGTTTCACCTGAAGCCCAAGGAAAAGGAGTAGCCCATGTATTTAAAAGGGATCCAACTCAAATCCCATTGATACCCGATGCTGTTGAGGTGATACAATAATTCGGCAAAAACAAAAATATGATAATAACTAATCTTATCAATTGTTGGTCGGCCATGAGGCTAATCGGTTGTCCCACATACACCACTTTTGTCACAAAGTTTAATATTGCTTTGTATAAAAATCACCAATATATTTACTAACAATTCCGATACACGAGAAGCACTCTTTTGCCTCTTTCTTCAATCTCTCGGTTTGTTCTCGAGGTTAGACACCGGTAGTTTGATGATCATTAGTAAGCCAGAGTAATGAAGATTCTAAACTTCCTTTTTGAACATTCGATCGACCCTTCTCTTGAAATGAACGAGTACGTGTTTGGCGTTTGCATCGGTGAACTCATTGTTACAATTAATGTATCTTGAGTTATTAAATTAAATTCTTATCAAGCAGCGGCAGTAACGAAGGTGTGGTGATTGTTTTATAAAGGTGGTGAGGGTTCCATGATGGAGGTAGAGGTGACTTGGTTTAGGATGGGTTCTACAACCACTAAAACAGTAAAAAAAAAATAGCAGTAGCAACAACCATATTGGTAAAATTTATGGTGGTCATGGGGTGATGCAAAGGGTCAAGTTGGTGCTCCATTAAATCAGCAAAACAGAAAAATTTATAGTGATAGTGGTCGTTAAGTGGGTTTGCACAAAGGAAGGTGTGGGTTAGGATGTCGAGCATGAATAAAAGAAAATAGAAGGAGATAGCGGTAGCATTAACAGGTCGAGTAGTTTAAAAGAAAATAGAGTGTTGCTCATGATGGTTTGTGGTGGTTTGATTCATATAGAAGAAAAGATGGTTCTAATGAGTTTTGATTTGTAACCGGGGTTGAAACAAAAAACGTTATGGTGGTGGTGAAAGTGGCATAAGTAAGGACGCGATAATGCTACCAAAACAATTTGGTTTCTTATTTACAGAAACAAAGATTAGGAGTATGGGAGTATGATTTTAGTGATGATGAGAGACTATGGTTCAAGCACAAAAGTTAGATATAATATTAGAGAGATATAGTAGACAAAGCAAGAACTGTATGATAATTGAAAAAGGCAACAAAGTGAAATCATTTATGCGGTTAAAGTAGGAACAAAAGTTCACGAGAGTTTATCCAAGTTAATGATCAATTAGTAGAAAGGAAAAGATAAATGTCTTGGGTGATGTACATATAATTATTGGAGGGTAGTGAGAGTACAGAAATTTGATTGAGAAGTTTGTTAAAGTGGGGAATCAAATGGTAACGTAAAATCAAGCTAGTGATTAGTTAGATATTAGTGCTCAAATAACAATAATATCGTATAAATTAATAGTTAGATAGAATACATACAATATGATAATAAAAAGAAAACGTGTCAATTAACTATATATTAGCCGTCTTTTTGTCTTCATTCTATCGACAGGTTTACACGGAGTGATATTTCTCGCTCGGTTGATAATCAGTGACGGATAAAGTCTCCATAAAAATCCCATAGTTTTAAATTAAATATCTTTATTTATTTCAGTCATTAGTGTATAAAAATTTGGTTATTAATTACTAAATGAAAATTACATCACTGTCCGCGCTCAATAACAGGTAAAATATAAAAAGTGCTAAAATTTAATAACTAGATCCTAAATACATTTTTAGTAAGCCTAAAATTTATAGAACTCATTTTCGGATCACCGTTTATTTTAAAATCATATAAGTTTGGATTTAACTTGTTTAATATCGATCGAATGATAAAAGAGTGTCACCCGTTCACTAAATAAATTCGAAATCACATATACATTATATATTCATTTTAACAATAAATTTTATTATATCTTTATTAACTTACATATTATTTTAACAACAATTGCATATAACAATTTATTGATATTCTTATATATAATTATTTACATATATATTTATATATTTATATACATATCTATTAACACATAGTTGTTCGTGAATCGTCGAAACTGGTCGAAGGTCAATTGAATATATGAAACAGTTCAAACTTTTGAGACTCGACATTACAGACTTTGCTTATCGTGTTGAAATCATAAAAAGATTAAGTTTAAATTTGGTCGAAAATTTCCGGGTCATCACAGTACCTACCCGTTAAAGCCCGAAATTTGAGTGAGGTGGTCATGGTTAACAATAAAAATGTTTTCATGACGAATATGAGTTGATAAATAAAGTTTTATCATCATTGAGTAGTATGGATAAAATGATTTGATTAATCGAAGTGTATGAATGAAGCTATCACAAAAGATCGAGATGAAGAAATGGAGATTTTCCATAACTTTTGACGTAGTCACGATTTAATTATGGAATTTAAGGGATTTAAAGAAAATCTTCGAAATCTAAGAGATTTGATTCTTCGGCGAATAAGGAGATTAAGATCTCTATAATTAAATACGGTGATCTGCCTCGATTACTCTGTCTGATATTTCCATTATAAATGAACTTCTTCCGTTCCATTATTTTTCACTACTCCTATACTAAATTCCTAATTTCAAAAGATTTTGAAAATGTTTAATCCAGTTCTGATCCTTGTTCTTATTCTGATTATCGCAATGATCGTTCTTCTTTTCCAACTCCCACCGGAAGAATCTGTTTATTTCTACTATGCTCTAGGGATTATTGTATTTATAATCCTCCCGTGTCTTTATATTGCTATTCGTATTAATATCCACGGTTTGTAACTTTCGTGATGTTATTGGACTTTATATTTTCTCTTATTTTTCAATGTTCCTATTCCTGTCTCCTATAATCACTGTCATTCACCGTTAATACTCCCTCCTATTTGCTGCGATTTATACTCCAATTTCTATTTCGGAGCTTTGTCCCTTCATTTCTTCTATTGGGCATTTCTTGTAATGGTCCAGAATTCACGGATATAAGTTTCAGAATGAACATTGTTAATGTTCTAAGAAAGAAACGGTAATAGCACAATATGACTTGTCAGATTACCAGAATTCAAGGAAAAAAATAGGACTATCAAAAATATGTTCTTGATATGTTTATAGATTAGACAGAACGTAAGAGTCGTGTAACATGGCACATGATGACGTTAGAGTCTGTGAATCATCACGTTTCATTAGAAACTCAGCATGACTTACTGTAATATAATTACGTTGATCAAGTGTCATTATATTATACTAACTCATGCATCAGTTCCCAACATTACTTCAATAACATTCATATTTTAAGCTTGAAAGTTTACAGAATATAGAAACTAACAGTTTCTATATGATGTAACGCTAATAGCACGAAGAGATTAATGATTTCAGATAAGAACAGTTATAAAAATATCTTCAGAAATATGGAGGATATTTATAATGAAAGATACGATGATATCTTGGAATTTCTAATATCGAATGATGGTGAAGAAAATTTGTCCGCAAGAGTTTGGAGTCAGAAGCAAGGTATTCGCTAAAGATTTCATCAGAAACAGAATCATCAGGATTCTTAATGTACAAGTTTAGTCCTTGTGATTTGTTCAGAGACTCCTTCGTAGTTTGCTCAATCAGTTTTTCAGTTCCAACTTTTCTGAGCTTTTTCCAACATACTATTCTATATCATCAAACTTCCGACGATTAAGGTCGTTTACAGTTGCCCACGGTTTCTGCTGCTTCATTCAGCTTTTTCAACATTCAGAGTATTGATTTGTAGACTGAGTGCTTTTCAGAATTTCAGAATGAAATATCATAATTCTTAAGAGATAAATGTTATACATTTAACTGTTGATGTAGATATGCTGTGAGTCTTCAAAGTACCGATTGCTAATTCCCGGTAATTGGTATGACAGTTCTCGTTACAAGATGCGGATGAGCATATGATAGGGTTTCAATAAATAAATATAGTGATTTGTCGGAGAGATTTAAACCAAGGAGCGACGAGGTTGCTGGTACATTTGCTGATAATATGGTGGAATATAAAAGGTTCTCCGGTAACAATAAAAGAGCACACATATATATCAAGGTTATAATAAGGTTGTTTATAACAAAAAGTCGAAGTTGACTTGTTGGAGCTGTGACAAAATTGACTAATTTGAAAAGAACTAAAATGTTATTTTCGATAATAACAAGGCCAAAGGAGCTAGCACTGATATGTGTTAAACGTTTACTCAGGTTCCGAGTGTTTTTAGGTGCATAACTATACACATCAATCTTTTCTTTCGTAGATGAAGTGCGGTTGGTTCATCCTCTCGATTGAGGTGTTTTCAAGAATTATGATAGGTTTGAACGCAGATTGGAATCGTCAAGATACAAATGAGGTTTAAGTTGAAATCAAGTGGCAAACTTGAAGAGATGTTTAGTTTCATATGTTATAATCAATATTTTAATTCAGTTTTAATTGTCCAATCTTGATAGTCCACAGTCGATATTCCACAGTTAACAGTCCAATAATTCATATATAGTTTAATTTATAATATTCGAATTAATTAATACATATCGTGACCCGTGTACATGTCTCATACTTGATCACAACTCAAATTATATATATTATTGTATAATCAACCTCAACCCTGTATAGAGAACTCGATCATTACTGCATATAGAGTGTCTATGGTTATTCCAAATAATATATATAAATGCGTCGATATGATATGTCAAAACCTTGTATATGTATCCCGATATTTAAAGTGCGTAAAATAAGTAACAGAAATTAAATAACGATAAATAAAGTGCGTAAAGTAAATAACAGAAATTAAATGACGATAAATAAAATTGCGAGAATGTAAATTGTGATAATTAAATTGCGATAAATAAAATGTAATCAGTTAGCTAGGAACAATTAGCTAGGAACATTTAGCGTGGATTCTTAACAAAATTTCTCATAGTTAATTTGTTTGTTTCTAACAAATTTTATTTTGTCAAATGTTTTCTTCATTATGCCACTTGTTGGATTCTGATAAATCAAAATCCAAATATGAAATTGGATGAATATGGTTATTCTGTGGTGAACGGATACGTGTATCGGTGGATATAAATAGGATAGTAAATGACTGTTGAATCATATGTGAAAGAATGTACAATGTAACTTATTAATGTGGAATCTAAATATTCCTCGGGTACTACCTACCCGTTAAAATATTTTCACCATTAACTGTTTGTACGAAAGAATTTTTAATTACAATCTTTGTGAAAATATACTTACATATATATTTTCTTCAGATGTAATCATGGATTTAATGAGTTAATATAGTATTAAACTCATTTGGTTTACCGTCAAAGCTAGAATACATAATCTCTAAAACTTTTAGAAACCACATATTCTTCGCAGAATATTTCTTCAATGAAGTTACGAATTAATACTTCATCGTTCATTTTTGTTGGTACTCCTTGGTATCTATGGTGCGTATGACGTTGATGTTCGTGTGACAGATTGTGAAGTTGAGGTTTGCGATGCGGTTGTTGTTGGTGGTGGTAATGGTACTGTTAGCGTTGATGATGGTGGTGCTGGTTATACTGCTGGTGCTGCTGCTGGTGTTTGTAACCTTTGCACTATATTCTCCAAAGCCACTACCCGAGCGCGAAGCTCGTTGACTTCTTCTATTACACCGAGGTGATTGTCGGTTTGGACGAGCGGATAAATATGATCTAGAATTTGGTATAGTATATAATCGTGACGAGATACTCTGGAAATGAGAGAGAAAATAGTATTACGAACGTGTTCGCTGGTAAGTGCTTCAGGTTCATCGCCAAGAGGTAATTTCGGTTGGTGGAAGGGATCGTCTTCTTCGCGTCTCCATTGATTAAGTTGACTACGAACCCATCAGATGAATTGGGTATGACTGATTGGTTGATTCATTCTGGTGACGCTGATAGGTGAAACTCTATATCGGAATAGCTGTCGGAATAACTATCGGAATAGTTATCGGAATCTGAAGGACTCGAACTGGTTGAGGGATTCATCTCGTACGATCAGATGAAGGATTTTTGATAAAAAATAGATTATAAGATGTAGATTAGTACCCTGCAATACATAATTTACATATGCATATATAATACTAAAATCCCATAAGTTACGGAGGAATTTACGGAATATATCAGGCAAAGTTTATAGTAACAAATACGCTAAGATATGGATTAGCAGATATGGTAAAATATGAATCTGTCTATACACTATATATGCAATAAAGGCAGTAAGATGTGTCTAGACTAAGAATGATAAGCAAGTGATTCCCTAAGAATGATAAGCAGATGATTTCCGACTAGAAATGATAAGCAAAACTTTTGACATGCAGACACGGTCGAAGTCCAGACTCACTAATGCATATAAACAACTATCAGTTAGACTCACTAATGCAATACCTGGTTCGCTAAGACCACCGCTCTGATACCAACTGAAGCGACCCGTCCTAATCCATCCGGACGAAGTCCATATCGATTACAAACGATTCACAATAGTTGGTTACATCGCGAGGTACTTGACCTCTATATGATACATTTTACAAACATTGCATTCGTTTTTGAAAAGACAATCTTTCATTACATCGAAAGTTGACGGCATGCATACTATTTTATAATATATCTAACTATAATTGACTTAATAATAATCTTGATGAACTCAACGACTCGAATGCAACGTCTTTTGAAATATGTCATGAATGACTTCAAGTAATATCTCTAAAATGAGCAAATGCACAGCGGAAGATTTCTTTCATACCTGAGAATAAACATGCTTTAAAGTGTCAACCAAAAGGTTGGTGAGTTCATTAGTTCAACATAAATAATCATTTCCATCATTTTAATAGACCACAGGATTTTCATTTCCAGTTCTCATAAATAAGCGTCCCATGCATAGAGACAAAAATCATTCATATGAATTGAACACCTGGTAACCGACGTTAACTTAATGCATAGAATATCCCCAAAACAGAACCTCTCGTCTGTATAATAATAATCTCGAAGTACTAAAGCATTCGTACCCCGAATGGGACTTGTCAAGGTCCATAGATCTATCTTTAGGATTCACGTCAATCAGGGGCCATTTCCCTAAATTCTTAGGTTACCAGACTTGAAGGGCGATATTCGATTAATAATCCAACCATAGAATGTAATTTTAAGTACTTGTGTGTATTTCGTAAAACATTTATAAAAGCAGCGCATGTATTCTCAGTCCCAAAAATATATATAGTAAAAGCATTTAAAAAGGGAGCAAATGAAACTCACATACTGTATTTTGTAGTAAAAATACATATGACGACATTTAACAACTGAACAATGCAGGGTTGACCTCAGATTCACGAACCTATATCAGATATATATATATATATATATATTAATACATATAATTGTAATCGAACAGATTTATATATTATATCTTAAATTATATATTATATATATTTAATTTGTGTATATATTAAAAATGATTAATATTTATATAGTTATATCAATATATATATATATTAAAAATACCTAATTTGTTAAAAAAGTTAATATGATTATTACATACTTATATGTAATATTACTATAAGTATATTTTTATATCAATAATAGTAACAAAGGTTGTATTCGATTATAATGATAATATTAATAATAATAATACTGATAAAAATATTAATTATAGTAATAATAATAATAGTGATAAAAATAATAATAATGTCTCTAAAAATAATACTAATAACATTAGTGATAATAATAATAGTCCTAATAGTAATAAAAATGATACTTTTACTAAAAATGTTATTTTTAATAATATTGATAATAATATTTTTTTAATAAAATAATACATTTACTAAAAGGATACTTTTCATAATAATGCTAATAATGATAGTTTTATAAATAATGATGTTATAATAATAATGATAATAATCATACAATATTGGTTTTAATCATAATGATACTACTAAATAATAATAATAATAATAATAATAATAATAATAATAATAATAATAATAATAATAATAATAATAATAATAATACAAATAATAAAAATAATAATAAAAATAAAAATAGAGCATAACCTTTGAAGAACAAGCTTTCTAAAAAAAAATGCCATAGACTGGGCTTGAACCCGCGACCTCTTGTTTAACCACAACACCCCTAACCATTCATCTGTCATTGTTTTTCTTGATAAAATTCCTAATCTAATTATATTTAACCCGTTTATATTTCTTCTTCTAGTTATTTTTTTAACGATTCATTATCAAAATCACTTAATGTCGTCATTCATTCTCACAGGAAGCAACAAGAAAAGCTGGATCATGGCTAGCAGACTAGGGTCTCGGCCCACTTCTAAAACAATTACGCAAGCCCAATTACATGAGGGTTGTTTGGTTTCACCTGAAGCCCAAGGAAAAGGAGTAGCCCATGTATTTAAAAGGGGTCCAACTCAAATCCCATTGGTACCCGAGGCTGTTGAGGTGATACAATAATTTGGCAAAAACAAAAATATGATAATAACTAATCTTATCAATTGTTGGTCGACCATGAGGCTAATCGGTTGTCCCACATACACCACTTTTGTCACAAAGTTTAATATTGCTTTGTATAAAAATCGCCAATATATTTACTAACAATTCCGATACACGAGAAGCACTCTTTTGCCTCTTTCTTCAATCTCTCGGTTTGTTCTCGAGGTTAGACACCGGTAGTTTGATGATCATTAGTAAGCCGGAGTAATGAAGATTCTAAACTTCCTTTTTGAACATTCGATCGACCCTTCTCTTGAAATGAACGAGTACGTGTTTGGCGTTTGCATCGGTGAACTCATTGTTACAATTAATGTATCTTGAGTTATTAAATTAAATTCTTATCAAGCAGCGGCAGTAACGAAGGTGTGGTGATTGTTTTATAAAGGTGGTGAGGGTTCCATGATGGAGGTGGAGGTGACTTGGTTTAGGATGGGTTCTACAACCACTAAAACAGAAAAAAAATAGCAGTAGCAACAACCATATTGGTGAGATTTATGGTGGTCATGGGGTGATGCAAAGAGTCAAGTTGGTGCTCCATTAAATCAGCAAAACAGAAAAATTTATAGTGATAGTGGTCGTTAAGTGGGTTTGCACAAAGGAAGGTGTGGGTTAGGATGTCGAGCAGGAATAAAAGAAAACAGAAGGAGATAGCGGTAGCATTAACAGGTCGAGTAGTTTAAAAGAAAATAGAGTGTTGCTCATGATGGTTTGTGGTGGTTTGATTCATATAGAAGAAAAGATGGTTCTAATGAGTTTTGATTTGTAACCGGGGTTGAAACAAGAAACGTTATGGTGGTGGTGAAAGTGGCATAAGTAAGGACGCGATAATGCTACCAAAACAATTTGGTTTCTTATTTACAGAAACAAAGATTAGGAGTATGGGAGTATGATTTTAGTGATGATGAGAGACTATGGTTCAAGCACAAAAGTTAGATATAATATCAGAGAGATATAGTAGACAAAGCAAGAACTGTATGATAATTGAAAAAGGCAACAAAGTGAAATCATTTATGCGGTTAAAGTAGGAACAAAAGTTCACGAGAGTTTATCCAAGTTAATGATCAATTAGTAGAAAGGAAAAGATAAATGTCTTGGGTGATGTACATATAATTATTGTAGGGTAGTGAGAGTACAGAAATTTGATTGAGAAGTTTGTTAAAGTGGGGAATCAAATGGTAACGTAAAATCAAGCTAGTGATTAGTTAGATATTAGTGCTCAAATAACAATAATATCGTATAAATTAATAGTTAGATAGAATACATACAATATGATAATAAAAAGAAAACGTTTCAATTAACTATATATTAGCCGTCTTTTTGTCTTCATTCTATCGACAGGTTTACACGGAGTGATATTTCTCGCTCGGTTGATAATCAGTGACGGATAAAGTCTCCATAAAAATCCCATAGTTTTAAATTAAATATATCTTTATTTATTTCAGTCATTAGTGTATAAAAATTTGGTTATTAATTACTAAATGAAAATTACATCACTGTCCGCGCTCAATAACAGGTAAAATATAAAAAGTGCTAAAATTTAATAACTAGATCCTAAATACATTTTTAGTAAGCCTAAAATTTATAGAACTCATTTTCGGATCACCGTTTATTTTAAAATCATATAAGTTTGGATTTAACTTGTTTAATATCGATCGAATGATAAAAGAGTGTCACCCGTTCACTAAATAAATTCGAAATCACATATACATTATATATTCATTTTAACAATAAATTTTATTATATCTTTATTAACTTACATATTATTTTAACAACAATTGCATATAACAATTTATTGATATTCTTATATATAATTATTTACATATATATTTATATATTTATATACATATCTATTAACATATAGTTGTTCGTGAATCGTCGGAACTGGTCGAAGGTCAATTGAATATATGAAACAGTTCAAACTTTTGAGACTCGACATTACAGACTTTGCTTATCGTGTTGAAATCATAAAAAGATTAAGTTTAAATTTGGTCGGAAATTTCCTGGTCATCACAAGAGAGAAAACATCAGCTGTGTGTTTAGACAACTTTTGTTCGTGTGTCACATATTTGTACCAAAGAGAGTATTCACGAGAACCAACGACACGATATATCGAGTGACTATATGCATCACATGAGGATAAACATGGTTTTAGAGGATTTTGGAAGCATCAATTGCATACACTCATAATGAAAGGATTATCAAGTTGCATGAGAAGTTGTATAGGAAATAATTACAGAATCTCAATGAATTATAATTATGGAATCGCCACTGCAAGGACGGCACCGCTCCGACGTTTTAATTTGTCTTTGAAGACCAAATCAATAATAACACTACCAAATTTGCGTACCGATAAGGCGATAATGAGACCCGCATAGGTTAGGGACAAAAACAATTGAAATAGCAGCAGGTTCGGTAGATATGTTCATCCTATGTCTATGTGTAGTGTGTGTGACCAAATGAGCCGTGGACCAGCACAACACTTTCAACACCCACTCTTTGACTTTTTTCTTCTCTCCAAAAGTTTTCGTTCAAATCTCTCTTTCAAAAAGTTTCAATGCGCTTCACAATTTTCCCATAATTAAAATTCACCAAAATTATCCAAAACCCCCCCTTTGATTTCATTCCAAACACTACAATCCATACATTTATACCTACTACTTGTTCAAGCTTAATTTTTTAGATACGAAATCTTTCCCGATCTATCATCTAATTCACTCTTAAAATTAGGGTTTTTTTTACTGTTTTATCTCTAGGGTTTCGAGTGATTCAATTTAGGTAATTTCTGGTCTGTAAGAGCAATTGGAGCTGTGAATTGAGAGATATATCGTATATGAGCTATCAAATTTCAGACTTTGGTCCTGATTGAGAAGTTAGGGCAAAGCTTCTGTGAAATTTTTGGGGTTTTTTAAGTTTAGGGTTTGTTTATGAAATTTTGAAGGAAGGATGTTTTATTCACAGTTTATATTAGCAAAAAAGGGTCCTTTAGGGACAATATGGATTGCAGCACATTTGGAGAGGAAGCTTCGTAAGAATCAGGTTGCAGATACTGATATTGGTGTCTCAGTAGGTAATATATATATCTACTGTGTTAGCTCTAATCTTTTGTTGAGTGAATTCTATTATCTTGATTGAGATACAATAATGATTTTTTATAACAGAGTACTTAATATGAAGCTTTATAATTTAATTTAATTTAATTTGAAGTTCTCTATTAATTGCTGACTATTTATATCTTTATTGACTGTGGCTTATTAATTAAGTTAATTAAATGGTTAAGTACTCTGTTAGGCAAGTGATTTTACATCTTGGTTTTAGCTAACATAACTTCCATGAGCTGAGCAGCGTATTCCTTTTGGTAACCCTAAGTTGCTGACTGAGACTGCAGAAAATAGTAATCATTATATGTCGCAATTTAGACGAACGAGGTTCATTTTCTAGGGTACTTAGTGAGTAACCAATAGTTTGAAGTTGTGTTTACTTGTTTAGTGACGTAGTCTCATAGGAATTAGGAAAGAGTTATGTATTTGGAAGACATAGAATGAGACAATAATCTTTTGATATTAGATGACCCGAATTATTCATCTAATTTATCATTTACAGATTGAAAGTTTAGATATTGTAAGAAACCTTATCAAATATACATATATTTGATTCATGCCCTTGATCACAAAATAATTTTATTTAGCTTTATCTTGTGAAAGTAGGATACTTTAATTTTAGAGCTAACAACTTACTGTTTACAAAGAATTAGACATATGAATCGTATAGGTTTTAGGTGGGTAACCAAATGGCGGTGAATAAATTTGAAGTTGACCTTAGTGATTTAGCATTATGCGAATGCCTCAATCTTTGCTATCACTTTACGCGGCACAAACAATATTTTTGTACCCTTTTTTAAGTTTACAGAACCTTAAGTGTTGCAGAATAGCTAGTAGCCTGCTTATCTTAAGCAAACCCTTAATCGAAGTCTACGCATTAAAACTGTGGAATTAACATGTCATGGAATACACCATCATATCTAAATTTGAAGTTGTATTACTAATGTCTTTAAATCATATGATTTGTGTATATTGAATCTATCAGTTTCCTGTTAAGTTGATCATGTCTATATCATGACTTGTTTGATAAATACTTGCCAAATATAAAATCTAAACACACTTGAAAAAAACAAAAAACAATGGTTGATTGTACTTATGTTTACAACAATTTAAACTGCCAATATATTATGTTTGGTTTTGACAGACTCGATCCTCTTTCCTGAGATGCCGATTGCACTCCGGTTGTCGAGCCATCTTTTGCTCGGTGTGGTTAGAATTTACTCAAGAAAAGTCAACTATCTTTTCGACGATTGCAGTGAGGCTTTGCTTAAAGTCAAACAAGCTTTTCGTTCCACCACTGTTGACTTGCCACCTGAAGAATCTACTGCTCCTTATCATTCAATCACACTGCCCGAAACTTTTGACCTAGATGACTTTGAGCTGCCAGATAGTGAGATTCTTCATGGGTTAGTTTATCAGTATCCAATCTATTTATATCAACGATATCCATGTAATTGATCTGCAATTATAAATGCTGACTCTGATTACAACAGTTTAAAAAGAAAATCTATCGTTCTTGGTGGTATGTTTTGCCAATTTGTACTGATTTTTTGTTGCTTGGTTTATATGTGTTGCAGTAATTATGTTGATCACCACATTAGTTCAAAGGAACAGATTACACTTCAAGATACTATGGATGGTGTGGTCTTTTCTACATCCAAATTTGGACTTGATGGTTTGTCTCTGTCCACTGTCACGCACACACGCACACACACACACACACACACATATTTCGTTTGCTTTTCCTTTTCATCTTTTATAATTATAACTTGTTTCTCGCTTACAGAGACCTTTGGTGATGGCGATGCATCTGGGTTGGACCTTGAAGAGGTAAATTTGGTACCAAAAGCTAACAACTTCTAGATTGAATTAACTTAAAAATCAGAACATTTCCCGTTTCATATTTAAATTTGTTTTTGGACTTCAAAAGTTTTCTATCTATGAAATCACTTGAATTACTTCTGCGTTTGATTTACGTAGTCGAATCAAATTTTTAAAAGAGTTCATATTTTGTTTACAAACTAAAAATGTACACTACATGAGTATGTTATTTTACAAACTACAAATGTACACTTCATGAGTATGTTATTTGCATGAGTATCTAAAATGTTTTTTAAAATTTTATCCAACCAGGAACTAATGGTTGAAAAGGCTGCAAATGTTGAACATGCTGCTGGTACATCGAATTTAGAGTATGGTGTTTCTCTCTCCAACTGTTAATAAATCATTTTGCGATTCACATGGTTTAATCTACTGATAAAAGGAGGTTTTGGTACCATGTTTATTTAATATGGTTCAAACTTGCTATTATCTTCGTCTTTGAGCAACTTGTGTAGAATCACCTCCCACAATATGAATTTATTTTTATTTTTATATTTTTTTAACTTCTATTCACCACCATGTTAGGTATTTCATGCAATGATTTAGAGCTACAAACTAACAAAATTTTACATTTTTCAAATTTCAGCGTTGATCCTCAAGCATCTGGTCATGCTAATGATCCTAATGACATCCTAAATCAGGTCCATTAAGGAACTTGCGATTGTCTGCATATTAAATCATAACCTAAAATTTAAACCCATATGTAAAATATTGTTTTGTGCTTCTCTTTTTATACCAGCCAATGGACGAGGATGATGGATACAACGAACCAGCTGAGTATGCGCATGCTCCATGTACTCCTGGATTGTGGGAAGAACCGAATCTATCAAACATTCAAGAAACTTCTGCATGTGATGATCATCAAGAACCAGAAAATCATACAATACCAGAATTTGCAGTGAAACAGAGCATCGAAAATGTTAAAGAACAAGTTGATAATCAATTCGAGTCGGACGAAAAATCACCACCACACGTTGTTGCAACCGAGCAGATGTTGATGGATGATCTTGGTTCAACGCCTTTTACAGAATCTGTTTTAGCTAACCATGTTAACTCCATATCTGAAACTGTTGATCCTGTGTCTAATGACCCTGAAAAAGTGGAAGATTTACTTAATAAACATGTTAGGGATGAGGAGCCTTTAGTTCAAATGGTTGAAGGTAATCATGAAAACTATGCAGAACATCAAGGTATGTTATACGATATTACTCATATGATCACGTTAAAAGCAAAATTGTAATATTCACGAGTCGGGACGAGTCAGTCGTTGGCTAACGTTGACTTTTAGTTATAAATAAATCAAACACATATATATTACACATAAATATATGAAAAAAACATAAATATTTCAAACATAGATATATGACAAAATTCGTCTTTAGAAAATATAAAGTTTTTGACCTAACTTTGACTTTGACCGACTCAAACCGAGGGTGTGTTTGATAAAACTGGATGATTAACCGCTGAATGGTTCATAATCTGAATGATTTAAAGGTTCTGAATGGTTAAGAGAGAATTCCAGCTTTGAATGGTTCAACACCAAGTGCTGAACCAAACTATTCAGCACCATTTGTCATTTAGCACCATTTGTCATTTAGAGGTCAATGATAGCAATCAACGCTGAACCATTCAATTAAGAGGTAAGCAAACACACCCTGACTCGGCTGATTCAGCCCGACCCGACTTTTTAGCATTGGTCGTGACTCGGCGTTTTTGGCTAGTCGAGATGGACTTGTCCCCAAACCGACGCATCGGCCGACTTTGCGGACTTTTACATTAGTGGTTAAAATAGTTCAGATTGTTTGTTGGATCTTTGTTAAAAAGTTTATTGATTGATGCTGCAGGGAATCAGGAGACTGCAAGTCAGTTGGATCGAGCCACTGAACCCATTTTAGAACCCAAGGACTCCACATTTCCGGTTCCGATGTCTCACGAGAGCGTGCCAAGTTCCGTCTTCCCGACTCTTAGACCATGTGTCACTCTCATGAACCATGAAACTAATGGTGAGAAACTTGTTGATTCTCCTGAACTATCTCATTTTACGTCCTTGCATTCACACTTTGATATCGAATATCTGTTTTTTTCAGTTGAAGGACCCCATGCAAATGAAGTATTGAATAATAACTTGCAAGAAATTCACCCTTCTGAACGTAGTCTGAATGATGAAGTTCAGTTAACATCTTCAATATCAGACAGACAGGTGGACAATGTAATCGAAAGTGCAGTTCAAATCGGTAACATTAACAGCAATACGTCTGACATGTTCCCCGTTCCCGAGAAACTGCTGTCTTTTTCACAAGGGCTTTCAGATGTACCCAAACACCTGCTATCCGAATCTACACCGGCTGCAAATGACGTGGCAATATCTGGGAAAAAACGCAGCTTCAGTGAAACTTCAATGAATGCTCAGAGTATAGATTTAAATGAATCTTGGGGCTTTTTCAACACAAATGTAACTGAACAACCACCTCAACAACCACCTGTTTTGAATGATGATGATTTGTTGTCTTCCATTTTAGGTATGCATAGGATTTCCTATACGTGGCAATTGAGACCCATAATCTCAAATTTGGGTCAGTTGGGTTAAGCTTTTGGGTCAATTGGGTCTTGAAAAGAAAGCCATGCAATGTAAACCCAAAACTGTAAAAAAAGGTACAATGAGTTTCCCTCCAACCTATTGGGTCCTATACAAAATATAAAGGAACATGTCCAATGGTATAAATTGATGAAGCTCAATAAATAGAGATAGGTCTAATGGGTCTTGTGAATAGGTAAAACGGGTCGAGTATAAAGATTATAACATGCTTCATTCTTTCAAACATATATGGAAGCATTCATGGTTATATCAATTATGTATTTATGTGTATTAAGTGAGGATTTTTTTTGGTGCAGTTGGTAGAAATACTTCATTATTAAAAATGAAGCCTACTCCGCCTGTATCTACAAAACGACGTCGAGCACCTAAGACTCCGAAGACAGGCGTTTCAAAAAGGAAGGTGGTTATGGATGATAACATGGTTTTGCATGGCGAGTAAGTCTCATTTGTTTTTTACTTGGACCTGTTCATAATAACCATGTTGAATGGTCAACTTATTTATATATTTTAAAACATTAATTGTTGTCTGAATTTCTCTTAAAAGCTTTGTTTATTTTAAACAGCACAATACGTCAACAATTAACGAACACCGATGACATACGGAGACTAAGAAAGAAAGCTCCTTGCACTCGTGCTGAAATTTCAATGCTTGAGAAAAACTTCTGGGAAGATGAACTATTTGGTGAACCCATTTGTACTGGTGAGTTGTGGGCAAAATTTGGTCACTTGTTTGCATTTCTTTGTATTTAATTGTCAAGTTTGAAAAAGGCGCGATACATGTTCGAGATGGTCGGGACCTTAAAAGGTCGAGACGGGGGGCTGAAACGGACGTTGACTTTTAAATATATAAATATCTATATTCATATACTACCTCCGTCCCAAATTAATAGTCATGTTTTGACTTTTCAAAGTCTTTATTTCTTAACTTTGACCTTAAATAACTTTTTTTTAAGTTTTATGATATTTGATAAAATTTATATGAATTAATTAAGTTTTATGTGTTTTCATTTGGTATAATCTTTATCAAATATTATATAACATAAAAAGTGATTTAAATGTTTCTACCATTTTCATGGCGTCTTTATTTTATTTTACTATTTTTTTTATTTTTACTATTTCTTATTTTTTACAAAAAAAAGTCCTACTTTTTGGCTGGAGGTCCACTCGGAAGCAATCTCTTTATCCGTCGAATAAAGAGAGGGACGACTTTCTCTATCTTTTCTGGGTGGAGAAATGACTTGTTTTTATTCTCGGGTAGGGGAATGATTGTCTACATCTCACCTCCCCATACACCACTCATGTGGTATTGGGTTTTGTTGTTGTTGTTGTTGTTGTATAAAAAGTGATTTAAAGTCAAAGTTAATAAATGAAGATTTTTGAAAAGTCTAAACACGACTATTAATTTGGGACGGAGGGAGTACATATTTTAAAGCCAAAAACTTTCCTTGACTAATTTGTCCCAATAATCGCTATCACCATTTATTACTGTACAAAATCAAACTAAAATATGACAATCTTGACTGATTTGACCGACTTTTCCGGACTTTGACCCAACCTTTGAGCGATGGTCACCAAATTGTACTTTATCACTTTTGACCGAGACATGCTAGTCACCAAACCGCCGCAATGGCACGAGATGGTGTCGTTTGCAACCATGTTCATAGTGCATTTGTCATATCTTTCCATTTAGAAAAATATAACATTTTGATTGCTCGAGGTTCTTGACTCACAAAGTTAAAATGTCTTGTTTTTTAAACAGGGGTGTCATTCAGATTGGCTTCTTTGCACAATCAGACGTATGATTTGAGTAATATCGTTGTCTCCCCGTTAGAAGGTGGACCCGACCCAAAATTAATTTCCCATAGTGATGAAAAGGACGTTGAAGTGGAAGTGGAGACACAAAACACGGGTGTCTCGGTTGGTCCATATGTTCCTAACGAAATCGGAATTGAAGACAAGGATGTTGCCGAAACTCAACCTATCGAGCTTCCTTTGGTGACTGACAACACATCAAATTTAGAATATTATGGTAATCAAAATCAAAATCAAAATCAAACACCGATGGATACAGCCGAAGTTGTGGCTGAACCGTTCAGTTCAGAACACCCGCAGACAACTCCAATGGATGTTGATCCAAAAAGCTTCTCAGACATTGTAATGCCTATCGAGGCTGAATCACCAAGTTATAATCATAATGACATGTCAGCAGCAGCAATCGGTGAGATTGAAAACACCAATCAGATGGATGCTTTCTTGCAAACGGATGCACACAGGGATATAAATATAAATAACAATAACAATATTGATAGTAGCATGGCTGCTGATGTAATCGCTGATGATGTCATCGTTGGAAAAGTATCAGAAGAAAAGCATGAAAATGAAATCAGGATAAATGAGGAGGTTGTAAACGAAGGTGCACCTTTAGATCAAAGTACTGATTTCAATGCTCAGAACATGATCTACAACGGTATATTTGGTGAAGATTTTGTAACTTCTGGAGTATACGATTCTGACGCCAATGCGGTTACACGTGACGCATCGTTGGACGAAAGAGAGAATTTAGGTCAACATGTTACGTTCGAAATGACTGAAATGAATGTTGAAGATACCCCTGCAAATAACAGGCTTGATGATGAGGTATGTCCATTCACTTTATAATAAATCGATTATGTTGTCCGATGCTTATGCATGCATGATGTTATTCTTTTGGTCAAAATACTCAAGAATTGCTTTTCAACAAAATAAAATAAAATATAAAATAAAAATTATATTTTTTTGTTGTTGAAGAATTACCTACTGAAGATTTCTAATTTGCTTTCTTGGTGCAGGAGTTCAATCATTCTGCAGTTGAAAACGATACAGGTCTCAATTCTTAGTTTTCTTTACGTCTGATTTCAGTGTATTTCGTTACATTGTGGAATTAAATTGAATAACAACTTCCCTTTTTCAGATTTTTTGAATTTTGATGATGTCGATGATGACGGGGGTGATGCTGGTGGGGATTATGGACCTGATGTGGAAACAACACGGGTTATAGACAACAGTGGATGGTCTTCCCGTACAAAGTATGTATATATTTTACAATTTCGATCCATAAGATTTTCAATATTATAGTTATGGTCATTACACTTGTCACATTTTGAATTTGTTGTAGAGCGGTTACAAAATATCTCCAAATTATGTTTGATAAAGAAGCTGAACGCGGAAGGAATATGCTTTCTGTGAACAACCTTCTAATCGGCAAAACACGAAAAGAGGCATCGAGGATGTTCTTCGAGACACTCGTATGCTTACAGCTTACTAATTACTCCACTAATTACTATAATTCTCAAGCACATAAAGCTGATTATTAGATTATCATCTTGTTTATGTTCTATGCATTTTGCAGGTTCTTAAGACAAAGGATTACATCCATGTTGAGCAGGCGGATCCGTATGAAAACATAAACGTGTTTCCTCGTGCAAAGCTTTTGAAGTCGGACTTTTAATTACACATTACTAATCTCGCACCATTGCGAAATAAACGAGCTGCTTGGAGCTGGATTATTGTTCTTACTTAGATATCTGTTGTTTGTTTTATGTTGTTTGTGGTAGCTTATTAAGTAAATTAGTTATGTTGGTAGTTATATAACAACCATGGACTCAAGTAGATTTTGTAGCATTTGTAATGACTCTTATAGAGCGTATGATGTTTTATGGATTAGATTTATTTGTATATACGTATATAGAGTTGATCAATGCTAATTTATGAGATATTATTATTGTGTCATTTACTTGTGTTTGTCATTTGTTAACCTTTGCGGTTTGCCACTTGCTTAGTGTTGTTTTGAAACTTATGGATACAAACATTTGTTAACTTTGTGTTTGCCATTCTTATTTAGAGTATAAACAAAATACAATATTTTATTGACTTATTTTTTATTATTATTGTTAATTGTTATACAAAGCTTGATATTTTGTATAAACAAATTTATTTCAATCATAAATTAAAATTAAAATCTTTTGATACAAATGATTTTAATTGTCATGTTTCCAAAATCATGATTCATGATAAAAAGTTAAAGCTAAAGGGTTTTGACCTAAAAAGCTTTCAAATCTCATGAAACACATAGCTAAAGTTAAATGGTTTTGACCTAAAAAGCTACTATTCACTTTGATAGCTTTTTGACCTAAAAAGTTATGAAAGTAAATATGATGCTATTGTACATATAAGGTTATATGACAAATACCACAAATTTTCACGATTTTGATGTTTTTCTTGTAATTAAACTTTATTACAACTATTTTACGACATTTGATATGATTAGATATTGATTTGAAGCAATGAAATTAGAATTAGTTCATGTCTTGCATGAGTAGTTCTCAAACACTATTAACATCCGACTGTTTGCGTGGAATCAAATGTCATATATATATAACGAAATTTGTGAAAAGAACTCATGACATAATATGATTTTTTTGTTTGTTGCAGATTCAATAACTTATTTCAAACCTTATTTTAGGAAAACAACATCAAAATCATGATAATTTATAGTGTTTGTCGTACTCCACTTTTGTGAGATTGAGTTTTGTTGTTGTAGTTACAAAACCATGTTCATTTTTTCCATAAACAATATATAAGATATAGTAAAGAATCGAAATAGAAATTTTTATTGAAGATAACAAGTAAACGGGAGCCCGCTTCGCTGGGCCTGAGCCTGGGCCACACTTCTTTTTTGTTATTAAAATGGAATGGGGATCGTGATATATGGTATGGATCTATACGGTCATAATTCATAAATATCTCAAAAAGGAGATGTAGCCACCTGTGTGTGACCAAAATAGCCTCGAGATCTCAGTATTGACCTTTTTCTTTCATCACTCTCTTCCTGGTAGTTTAAGGTTTTTGAGTTCTAGACTTACTACATGGCAAAAATCAGATAAAAAAAGTGTTGACAGGCCCAGGATTTGAACCTGGGTCTTTTGGTCGATAAACGCGCATGGGAGCCATCCAGCTAATATTCAATATCTGTATTAAAGGCAAGTATATCTTTTTATTCGCTAAAAAAGCTGGAAAAAACAAAAAGTGGGAAAACAAAGTGTGAACAGATGTAAAGATGGAGGGTTGTAGTTGAAGAAAATGAAAATAAGTTTGAAGTGAAAAATAACATTTTTTTGTCTTCTTTTGTTTTCTAATTGAATCTATGTATAATAAGAGAACTATTATATTGAAATCAAATATTATTTTTTTATAATGTTATTTTACAAAAAAAATCTTAGTGACACAATCCTTGTCACGTATCATTCTGTGTGGGTTAATTTGTGTCAAGTGTCACTCAATGGCTATGTATAAGTATGCGTGACAACATACTGAACTTAAATGTGTGTCTACTTGTTAGTCTTCGTGACACAGACCGATCCACAACGACTCACACGTAGAACGTATTAAAAAAATACTTTTACAAAAAAGTTTTTTAAACATTAAGGTCAGTATGTTTATATAGTTGTTTCGTCTTTAAATAGTTCTCTCTAAATCTCACCCATAAAATTTATAAATAAAAATAAATAAAAAATTAAATGATTAAAACTCGATATATGTTAGACCACTCTTATTCATGACACCCGTCATAGAACCACATTGCTGTCACATCAGCGACACCTCAGCAACTTCTTCCTTTCACTTTACCAACCACATTCACTAACATCAACCACACCAACCACATTGACCCTACATATATATTTTATTATTATTATTATTATTATTATTATTATTATTATTATTATTATTATTATTATTATTATTATTATTATTATTTAAATTATTTAAAAAAATGTAAAAGTATCCCGAGACACCATCTCTCTCACTTCATCTCTTTTATCTTCTACCATCTCTCTCATTTCATATACAGAGACACCATCTCTCTCATGTGATTACCCGAGATTTTACCTTCTATGGGGAACCAATGTTACCTTCTATGGGGAACCAATGTGCTCGTTTATAGAAGGTTTTTTTCGTTTTAAAAAAAAGAATACATTACCAATTAACATAAATAAAATTAAATAAATACACAAATGAAATAAATAAACCAGCGTGAAACAAAATGTCGTTGCAGAGCATAATATGAGACGGTGGTTCAACGGCGGCCATAACCGCACCCCGTAGCATTGGCGCCAAAGCTACGGCGGGGCAACGACGGCCCATCGACGCTACCGCCGTGAATGGTCTTAGTACGTATATATAACTGTAACCCTTCCCCAAAATAATTATCTCCCCAAAGCTCCTCCCTCTCTCTTTTTACCTCCGTCTCTATATTTGTTATTCTCTTTTTCTGTTTGTTTTGTTTCGACTCATAAACGCTGTGAGTCGTAGCAGAGACTCGCCAGTCTTCGATTAAATGCCGACTTGGTTTATGAGGTGCAACTTTTATTCTGTATATTTTTATTTCATTTCGCATTAATTTGTTAATTATATATGTTTAATTAATAAATTCGGTTTCTTATGAATTTTCTCCCGTTTATTTAGGGTTTCAGATCTGTTATTTGTATTTTTTGTGATTCAAATTGTTTTAAAGACTAAATCATTGATATTTTGTTGTTTCTAGCTGGAAATGGAACGTTAGGGTTACGTAGATTCTCGTGTGTGTATCTATGTGTGTATATGTTTTGATATTGTAAGATTCGAGGCTACTGATTAATTTATTGAAACATAGGATCCAGGAGATGATATTGCCAACATCAAATTTACTTCTTTCACCATATTTTGATGTTTATTTCCCAGAATACCCTTTAATAAATTATTATAAAAAGTTTTACAAGTTTTGTGTAAGACATTCATTAAGGGTAGTTTAGATAATTTTGGTGGAAGAAGTAAATTTAATGTTGGCAATATCATCTCCCGCTATTATTGATTTACGCTGTTAATTTGTATATATGTTATTGCGTTCTTGATTTCTTCCTGTGGATCTTGTCTAATACTTGGTTTTGATTTTCTGCAGCTCGAAGGAGAAGCACACTCTAGGGTAAGTTTTGAGGCTTTACTATACATATGCGTTCGTTTAATTTTATGTTTGTTTTTTCCACATGGATTATTGTCAAAGTCGTAAAACTTGCGATTCGAGGAAACTTCAGGTTTTTGAGGAGTTCTTTCTCGGCGACTTGGGAGAACTCGGATGTTGACTTTTTAATATACACATGTTTCAATATACATATAAGTATCAATATTAGACTTCTAAAATCATATAAATTATGTTTTCAAATAACAACGATAAATGACACTGGTTAAGATTCACCCAACATCGTTTTTTGTTTTTTAATGAGTATAACACCCAAAGTATTGTATTATAAGATATATTGTTTTGTTTTACTATATTTCTATATTTTTAATATTTACTTTGTATTATATTACTTTACTATTAAAATCAAAATATCTAAACTTAGTAGACCATGACATGACATACCCTTTACAGCTGTAACACTATTTGTAGTGGTAAGTGGCATTTCTTACTCGTGTTTCTTGCTTTTTGCACTTTTTTGGTGACTATGACATGATTCTTTTTTGGGTGGAGTAGGGTGTTGGTTTTGGTTGATTTTAGTGGAATTCTGATGTGACATTTTATTTTTATTTTTTCTATTTTACTACTCGTAATTTGTTATATATTATTTATTTAATAAAAATGCAAAATAAAAAATTACACATATTTTAAACTAAATAAAAACACATTTAATTAACACC
Organism: Rutidosis leptorrhynchoides; assembly: GCF_046630445.1. Taxonomy (NCBI): domain Eukaryota; kingdom Viridiplantae; phylum Streptophyta; class Magnoliopsida; order Asterales; family Asteraceae; genus Rutidosis; species Rutidosis leptorrhynchoides. The sequence goes on from NC_092340.1 coordinate 53,363,532, forward strand.
ATTACTAATAAAAAAATACATAATTAAAAATCTTAAAAAAAGAAAATTACATTATTTAAATTCATAAAATAAAGATGTACAAACATAAACTACTCCTACTCATTCGGGAAGTTGTAATATTCCATCTTGCAACGAACATATTATTTTAGATTTTGAAGACGTACCACGTCTTCCGGGTCTTCCATTGTGACCGATGATCTCCCCCAACAAATTAATATGTGTTAGCGCACTTTGCATATTAACATACTCATTGAAATTGTCAAGTACATCCACATTTTTTGTTGCCACATTAGTCCTGTGGTACATAAAGTCTTTTGTGCTTAGAGTTTGAATAGGTCTCTGAAGCGGTAGCGGTGTACCCTGTTCAGCTTCTGCGGATTCAAGTTTCATAAAATCACTTAGAGTTGGAATATGTTCAGGGATCACCAATAATTCCACATTTCTCAGTGATTCATCGCAATCGCTATCTACCAGAAGTTTTTCAATTTGAAATAAATTTGGTTCTTTAACAATGTCTAGCTCACTTGGAGTCTTCATCAACCAACCTTACTTTACCATCATCGTTTATATCATTTAACTTTTCACATCTTCTATAATTTCGCTTCATAACTAATGCGGTTTTCTAGTTGTGTATGACTTTATCATATGAACCTTTTTAAATAATTTTTCATGTTGAAGTTGGATCATCGAACAAACTTCTAATCTTACTATGTATCCATGACATTTTCATAGATTCGTTAGATTTACAGATATAATCTGAAAAGCATTAGATATCTTTTTAAGTTGCTCAGTTGTGTGGTCAAGACGAGTGCCTGCTAAAGTATACAAGGCATCTCCGAAACTTTTATAGGAATAATCGAGATCACATAAAGATGTATATTCAACCCCATAGGACAATTCTTTCATATGCACCGCCCCTGCATGTTTTTTGAGCCAATTTCGATCATGACGGAGACTCAGACAAAAATATCTTGCTTGATTCCCAAACCCTTGTAGATAAACATCACTGGCTTTAATATAAACTTTACAATTAAGATATCTGGTTACCTTCATGAAAATAGACTGTGATATAACCTTCGTTTTTGTAGGCTTGGTATCTTCGTAGAAACTCCCTAGTTAACCCTCCTCACCAACCTTACGAATTTCATTTATCTCTCCTCGCCTTTAAAAACATTTCGTATCGTTCCCTAGACCAAAACTTCACTCACGAAGCCAAATTGTTTGAAAAAACTTTGGAAGATTAGTTGCTGCAACTTGGCTTTGTAAGTGAAGCTTTGGTTCAGGGGAACGATACAAGACGTTTTTAAAGCCGTGTAGAGCAGAAATAAAATGAAATTCGTAAGGTTGGTGAAAGAGTGTTAACTAGAAAGTTGCTACAAAGATACCGAGCCTTCAAAAACGAAGGTTATATTACAGTTTATTTTCATGAAGGTAACAAATATTTTAATTGTAAAGAACTTATATTAAAGCCAGTGATATTTATCTACAAGGGTTTAATAAGTGAAGCATGATATTTTATAAGTGAAGCATGATATTTATCTACAAGGGTTTAATAAGTGAAGCATGATATTTTATCTGTCAGGGTCTTCGTCATGATCGAAATTTTGACTCAAAAAATATGCAGGGGCGGTGCATATGAAAGAATTGCTCTATAGGGTTGACTTTTACATCTTTATGTGATCTCGATTATTCCAATAAAAGTTTCAGATGTACTGTGTATACTTTAGAAGGCGCTCGTCTTGACCACACAGCTGAGCAATTTAAAAAGACCTCTAATGTTTTTCACATTATATCTGTAGTGCTAAATGAAGCAATGAGAATGTCATGAATACAAAGTAAGGTTAGAAATTTGTTCGAGGATCCAACTTCAACATGGAAAATTATTAAGAAAGGTTCATATGATAAAACTATATACAACTGGAAAGACGCATCAGTTATGAAGCAAATTAATAGGAGATCGAAAAAGTTAGATGATATGAACAATGAAGGTAAAGCAAGGTGGTTGATGAAGACCCCAAGAGAGCTGGACATTATTAAAAAACCAAATTTATTTCAATTGAAAAACTTCTAGTAGATAGCGATGAATCACTAAGAAAAACTGAATTATTGGTGATCCTTGAACATATTCCATGTCTAGGTGATTTTATTGAATTTGAGGAAGCTGGACAGGGCCAGCGCTACCGCTTCAGAGACCTATGCCGCCGCCACCTGAACCACCAGTTCTTTTAATTATGGCTGTTCTTTTAAATATGGCTGATTATCCTCCGCTTTCGCCACCACGTGGAGCCCATCAATAATTAATTGATAATTATAAATAATTATAATAAATATAAATAGAAGATGGAGAATATGTGGCTGTTATACATTTAAGTTGGGTGTAGAACTACTAAATCATTGGTTAAAGAACAAGTCAGGAGCACATTTTCCAAAGTTTTAAACTTTTAATAATTATATGAACCAATGATATATTAGTTCCACACCCAACTATGTAATAATAAGAAAAATAGTTTTTTTTTTTTTTTTATATATATAATCGAGTCTTTTTGTTTTTAAATATAAGTGAAGAAAAAATATTTTTGTTTGTTAAAAATCAATAGTTTAACTTAATGCTGAAAAATCAATGGTTGAGCAAGTGGACGAAATCAATGGTTGAAGCTGGAAATGAATGGTTGAACTTAATTTGGTTGCATCACAATACATAATGACTGGACGAAATTAGCTTTACAAGCTGAGCAAGTGACAAAAATTAATGCTGAAAAATTAACAGGAGTTGGCCTAAAGGTCATCGGTGTTATAAAACGATAAATCAGGGTCAACAACGTAAAAAAAAAATAGATAAAGGTTATCCGTGTTTTTGATACAAAGATGAGAGACCAACGATGCAATTTTGAAATATAAAAAGACACTTACCAATTATGATGGTGTTGACATATTAGGATGTGGAGGTCCAAAAACCCATGGATTCGAGACCCTAGGCCGTCCAGGTTGCATTGGTTGAGGGGCTCCACGTGATGTCGAAGAACCCCGTATAGGATCCGGCATCTGCCCAGGGTGAGGATAATCAGCCATATTTAGAAGGTGGCGGCGGCATAGGTCTCTGTTGACCACGAAGACGATGTGGCATTTATTGATGGGCTCCATGTGGCGGCATCAAAAAGCAGTGGACTATGTGTGACAACCCGGAAATTTTTGACCAAATTTAAACTTTATCTTTAAATGATTTAACGTTTCCGACACGATAAGCAAAGTCTATGAAGTTGAATCTCAAAATTTTAGAACTGTTTCATTACATTTGACTGCTCTCGACGATTCATGAACAATTATATATATATATATATATATATATATATATATATATATATATATATATATATATATATATATATATACAAGTAAAACACTATTTGCTACAGTAAACACTATTTGCTACAGTAAAACCGTATTTTGCTACAGTGAAACACTATTTGCTACAGTAAAAAACACTATTTGATGTCGACGAACTAGCAAACAAAAACGGATAAGGCGGCCATGCGATCGCATGGCAAAAACACTGAAAACTCATGCGATCGCATGAGGTACTGTAGCTGGCCACATACTATAAAAGCTCGGTTCATTCCTCCGAATTATTATTTTTTATATTATTATTATTATTATTATTATTATTATTATTATTATTATTATTATTATTATTATTATTATTATTATTATTATTTTTATTATAATATTATTATTAGTAGTATATATACCTAAAATACTACGACGATGTTATGAGCGTGTCACCTTCAAAATGGGTTTTTGAACGGGATAGAGCTAAGGAAATTATGGGTTATTGCCAAGGAGGTTATGGGTAATGTTCGGGGGTATATTTGTGAATCAAATCTAGTGTTTATCATTTCCGTTACGTCTACGTACTTTCCTACAATATTGAATCTCAATATTTATACGTAAGCACTCATATTTTATCTTTTATATATTAATTGTGTATCCATGTCTAGTGCTCGAGTATATATATATTTATATATGCTTGTATGCTAAATTTCGTAGTTAAACAGTTATAATGAATCACGAATTAAATACATGGTAAAAAGTATATGATATACATGTTTTTGGAAAGCTGGCGAAAAATCAATAACTTTTCATTTAGATATCGAATAATTTCGATGAACGGATTAAAAGATATTATCAACTGAATTATGATTGACGTTAATTGAAATTGCTTTTGAATCTACAATTAAGATTTAAACAACTCGTTTACGAGATTGATAATTTAGATTTTTGAATATTACCAACCGAGTAAATGAATCCTTATATAAGGTACGTCTCGTTTTGTTAAACAACTGTTAAAATTGACTTTTTAAAACGACATTGGATAACTTTTGTATGTCGATCTCGAGCATTAGGATTGTGATACACTATGACCTGACCTAGCTTGATAGACGTTTATTGACCGACATATGTTCTCTAGGTTGAGATCTACGATTATTTGGTAATCCGAGTTTCGATCACATTTTGGTGAACGACTTTATATGCTGCTAAGGTGAGTTTCATTTGCTCCCTTTTTAATTGCTTTTGCAATCTATATTTTTTGGCTGAGAATACATGCACTTTATTTTAAACAAGGGACACAAGTACATACTAAATTCTATACTGAGTTTGGACCGAAAATCCCTTAGCTTTGGTAACTAGTAACTGCCGGTTATAAGAACTGGTGGGCGCGAGTAGTAGTATATGGATCCATAGGGCTTGATATCCCCGTCCGAGCTAGAGCACTAGCCTTTTAACGGACGTATGCTATTTGAGAAGCGTACACGTTGGTTTGCGTGTATTATTAAGATGATTATACAAAGGGTATAAATTATATATACGTTAAAGTTTAGTTACCAGGGTGCTCAATTTCGTAGAATATTTTGATAAACGTTTCTGGATGAAACAACTGAAATCTTGTGATCCACCTTTATATACAGATTATACGAAACATTAAAACTATGAACTCACCAACCTTTGTGTTGACACTTGTTAGCATGTTTATTCTCAGGTTCCCTAGAAGTCTTCCGCTGTTTGATTATATGTTACACAAGCTATGTGCATGGAGTCTTACATGGCATATTTTTTTAAGGAAACGTTGCATTCACCAAATCATCACCATGTATCTTATTTTGACTGCATTGTCAACGGAAGTACTATTGTAAACTATTATTTATGGTGATTGTCTATATGTAGAAATCATCAGATGTCGAAAACCTTTGATTTAAATATTCATTTATGGTGTGCCTTTTCAAAAGAATGCAATGTTTACAAAACGTATCATGTAGAGGTCAAATACCTCGCAATGAAATCAATGAATGACGTGTTCGTCCATATGGATTTGGAGCGATCGTCACACTATTTCCAGGACCTCTAATAACCAGCGGAGAATAATCAACATGTCTCTTCTGACCACGAGGACAATGTGGTATTTGTTGATGGGCTTCACGTGGTGGTGGCGGCGGCGGCGGAGGATAATCAGCCATATTTAGAAAAATCGTTGGTTCAGGTGGCGGCTACATAGGTCTCTGAAGCGGTAGCGGTTGACCCTGTCCAGCTTCATCAGATTCAAGTTTCATAAAGTCATTTAGGGTAGGAATATGTTCTAGGATCACCAATAATTAAGCATTTCTCAGTGATTCATCACAAGTTTTTCAATTTGAAATAAATTTGGTTCTTTAACAATGTCCAACTCTCTTAGGGGTTTTCAGTTACCCATCTCCTATAATTTCGCTTCATAACTGATGATATGAACGATGAAGGTAAAGCGAGGTTGTTGATGAAGAGCCCAAGAGCCGGACATTATTAAAGAACCAAATTTATTTCAAATTGAAAAATCTCTGGTAGATAGCGATGAATCACTGAAAAATGCTGAATTATTGGTGAACCTTGAACATATTCCAACTCTAAGTGATTTTATGAAACTTGAATATGAGAAAGTTGGACATGGTCCACAGCTACCGCTTCAGAGACCTATGCCGCCACCACCTGAACCACCAGTTCTTCTAAATATGGCTGATTATCCTCGCCTTCCCGCCACCAAGTGAAGCCCATTAACAAATGCCACATCGTCCTCATCTTTGTATCAAAAAGCACGAATAACCTTTATCTATTTTTTTGACGTTGTTGACCCTTATATATCGTTCTATAGCACCGATGACCTTTAGGCTAACTCCTGTTAATTTTCCAGCGTTAATTTTTGTCACTTGCTCAGCCTGTAAGGGCAATTTTATCCAATCATTCTGTGAAAATTTGGGGGGGTTTTCAAGTTTAGGGTTTGTTTATGAAATTCTGAAGGAAGGATGTTTTATTCCCAATTTATATTAGCAAAAAAGGGTCCTTTATGGACAATATAGATTGCACCACATTTGGAGAGGAAGCTTCGTAAGAATCAGGTGGTGTATCAGTAGGTAATATATGTCATACTGTGTTATCCTTAATCTTTTATTTTACGAATTCTGTTATCTTGAAATGCAATAATCCATTTTTATTAATTAATATGAAGCTTTATAATTAAATTTAATCTCTATTAATTGCTGTCTTTTTATATCTTTACTAGTTAAAGACCCGCGGTTTCGCGGGATTGTTGAAGGGTCTAATCATTTAAGCTATAAAATTAAATATATAAATTTAAAAACTATTATTATGTCTAGATGAACATTAAATCAAATGTTTTTTAGGGGTTTGAACTTTTTAAAGTTTCGAAATGTACTAACGAACTATTATTAAGTCTTTGATGAACATTAAACCAAATGTTTTATAGGGGATTCAAATTTTTGAAGTTTCAAAATGTACTAATGAATAAATAAAAAAACAAAATTTTGATTCAAATTAAATAAATCATCTTCGATATCGTAATGTAGTTTTAGGCGATTGAATTAAGAATTGTGGATGGTTATCTCATATCTTTGTTGTATTTTCCCACATATTCGACAATGTGGTTATTCTTGTTAGATGATCATGAATTGTGAATAATGACATAACCCTTTGTCTTGTTGTTAGTACTTTGTGCATCCCTGAGAAAGTCTCATGTCATACTTCGTCTACTTATAATGAGTTGAAACATTATATTTGTAATAAAATGCATAATATTGTAATATCTTTTTAATTATTTAGAAGACGTATGAAGTTTATGATTTAGTATACCTCATCCATAAAGTTGTGCATTATAGTATGTTTTTCAACTAAAAATGACATAGAATTGTAATAATTTGACATTGTCACTTCGTCTCATTTATTCAAAAAATATTTCCCTTGTGACGACCCGGAAATTTCCGACCAAATTTAAACTTAACCTTTATATGTTTCTGACACGATAAGTAGAATTTGTAATGTTGAATCTCAAAAAGTTTGGAACTACATTCATGTAATCAATTACCCTTTGACCGTGTTCGACGATTCACGAACAATTATGAGTATATAGATATGTATATATAATATATAATATTAACTGAAAACATTAACAAAGTATTAGATATATTATACTTTACATGAACGTATTTGTTTCGATATATTTATCGACAGAATTAAGAGATAATATCAAATGATTGAATTATCAGATACATTATGATATGATTACGGGCCTATGTTATGAGGTCCACTGTGATTTAAAAAATCTATTCTTTTTGACAACATTCGAAAAATGGTAAAGTGATTTATAAATAAGAACAAATGTGTCAATTAACGGAAACTAGACAAGGGTTAGTGGAAATTCCTGTTTAATTTCCAAGGCATGTTTTATAATATTTTTCTCGTGACCTTGATAAGATAACTGATGTGGTAGCGGAGTGGTATAAAATAGTTATTAATTTTAGCAGGAAATACTATTAAATACGATACAATTTTACACAAGATATTTATTTATTTAGAGAATGGATATACTTAAACCTTGCTACAACACTTATAGGCAGTGTACCTAATCGTACAGTAGTGTAGTTTTTAGTAAGTCCGGTTCGTTCCACAGGGAATCTTTTTAAACAAAGCTTAACGCTATATTAGTTTACTTTTATAAAAATACAAATATATATATAAGTAATATTATTATTATAAAGGGGGGTTTTTACCGTTTAATGACCGGTTTGTCGATTTTAAAACTTTAGTCGCAGTTAAAACCTAATGTAAAATATTAAATAAATAAAAGACTTAATTTAAAGCGTAAAATAAATAACGATTATGAAATTGCAATAAATAAAAGTGCGATAAAATAAAATTGCGATAATTAAAAAGTACAATAATTAAAAGTGCGATTAAATAACAATAAATAAAAGTGCAATAATTAGAAGTGCAATTAAATATAAAATAAAGGAAATTAAATATGAAATAAAAGAATTATGTTTATTTAAACTTCCGTAATCATGATGTTTGACGTGTTGATTTTAGTTTTATGCCCATGGGTTAATTGTCCTTTGTCCTGGATTATTTAATATGTCCGTCTGGTTTTTGTCCATAACAGTCCATCAGTCATAAATATAAAATGCAAGTGTCCTCGTCAAATTATCCTTATACCCGAAGTTAAATATTTCAACTAATTAGGGACTTAAACTGTAACAAGATTTTAATACTCTTTTTAATAATTATACCAGGATGTCGACTGAGTGTAACCCAAGATTTTAATATTTTGTTATCAATTATACCAAGTGTCCTTGTACATAATTTCATCTCTGTTTTAATTATTCTAGTGGCTATTAATCCATTCCCGTGTCCGGTTAAATGAACGATTATTCGTACATATAAATACCCCGCCCATCGTGTCCGATCGAGTGTATATGGTAATTTATAGGGACGCCCAATTGTAAATCTTTATATTAACATTAACAAACTATCATTTAGTTAAACAAATATAAAGGCCATTAATAGCCCATAGTCTAATTTCTACAAGTGTCGTTCTTTTGTCCAAACCCCAATTATGGTACAAAGCCCAATTACCCAATTTTAGTAATTAGCCCAACATCATGATTACTTTGAATTAAATAAGCATAATAATAACTTAGCTACAAGACATTAAATTAAAAGGTTGAACATAACTTACAATGATTAAAAATAGCGTAGCGTTACACGGACAGAATTTCGACTTACACCCTTACAATATTCGCTAACATACCCTTATTATTAGAATTATAATTAAAATTAAAATTAAAATATAAATTATAAATATAAATATATCGTATGAATGAGGAGAAAAAAAAAATGATGATTTGCGATCAGAATTCGGTTGCTTTTATAGGAAAATTCGACTTTTGGGGCTCCGCGACTCGCGGTGAAATACTCTTCAAACTCCGCGAGTCGCGGAGAATGAAATTACAGCTCACTTGAGCGTTGCTTGCCCTCAAGCAATATCGTCTTGAAATACTAGAATCACTTCTTTATTCTTCACACTTTGTACATCAGTGATTTCTATACGGCGGTATAAACAATGGTAGTAACGATATGGTTTACAGTCCCACATGACTATAAAAATTTAGATCCATTAAGGAAATTGGATCTTTATGAAAACATTTGATCTTTTGAAAATTAAATCTAGTTTTTACCCTAGATAAGTTTTCCGGAATAACCCTTTACCGGTGTTTGCAAAATATTTTTGTGGGTTTGGTGGGTTTCAGATTTGAAAATTTTAGCTCAAAACTTGCGGTTTTGTGTCATCCACTTGTTAACCTTGTATTTGGAAAGCAACACGTCCAGTTTACTTGTCCCGTATATTACCTTTCGGTAAACTACCGTCCGGTTGAAAGGAAAGCGTTGAACAAGCAACTGTTAAGGCAATGTCCCCTGATATGCTTTTAATTATGGTCTATAACGTGTCGGACGCAATTACTATCCTTGGTAGGAGCAATAGTAAAGCTCACCCTTATAATAATTTTTTTTTTCGGTATGGCACAAGGTCCTGTCTTTTACCACTATGCAACCACCGTTCTTACGGTTGACACCCGATTTAGTTCAGGTGACCTAATGAATTCCAGGTGAATTCCTAGGATTTTACGTTCAATGGTAATGAACGCATTGAAAATAGGGTTTTCAGAAAACAAATCGGTTTGTAATTTTGATCAAAATATTTTCTCGTTCAAGCTCGAGTTTAGATATCATTGAATTCCATGAGTTTGAATTCTCAATCTTTATGGTCAATCTCAAGGATTGAGTAATATCAGTCTTAAAAGCTGATTTTTAATCTTTAAGGAGATTATCCTTTCTGGGGATCTGATTCATTAGTCTTATCCAGCTAATTTGCATGGTGCCCCCCCATTGTACGAGATAAATCCTTCTCATGGTTAGGATAAATCTGACCACTTGGCGACCCTGTTTAATGCTGAGGTCCGTGGATTTCCTGCTGATTTTAGTGATGACTTTTCTAGATTTTTCGTCAACCTACAGCTGGTATGGACGACAACTTCATGACCTAAATCAAGAAGCGCGTTTCTTTTTCGGAAGACTTTACTTCCTTTTAATGATGGAATTGATTCATCGTGTAGATCCATCTCTTCTTTTCTTTCCTAGGGTAAAACAGTTGATTATCGTCTAAAACAAAAGTATTTTCAATTGTTTGTACAAAAATATGTGATATATGTTTTGAATAACTTGGTAAAGTTTTCCCACACTTGGCTTTTATTTTCTTTTATTTGCCTTTTTGTTCTCCTCTATTCCGTTCTTAAATGAATTTTAACATTTTGGTTTGTTTCTCAATTTATGTCCTTTCCGAGGTTACAATAATTTCGGTGTTAAAACCTAGTTTTATCGTTCATAAATATGTATAAACATGATTTTGAGTTCATTTAATTGAAAATTTTGACTAGAATTGGGTAGTTAGTATATAAGACTAGGGTTGTTCTTTTTTATCAGAGAGCACTAGATTCTAATACAACTACTGCTTTACTAGTATTTTTAATGGTAACCAAGTGTATAAACTAAAAAATTTTAAAATCCGAAAGAATTTAACCCCTTCCCACACTTAAGATCTTGCAATGCCCTCATTTGCAAGAAATCAGGAATAATTTAAATTATTGAGGGTGATTTGTGTGAAAATGATTAAATTTTTACCAAAGTTTCCAAATATATTGGCGTTTGTTTGTTGAATGATAAATGGTGCACATCATTTGTTCATTCCGTCTTGTTGTTATTTCACATATATTTTGCATCTTGTCGTCAAAATTAGTTGCTTTAGCTGAACTTAATGCCAGTCTTTGAAAATGCGTTGTTTTACCCTGTTATGTACATAAGATAAACTGCAACCATATATACATATTTTTGAAGTTTGGTATATTACCCCACATTCAAAAATTATTAAAATCTAAGAATAAAAGTTAGACAATTATAAAAACTATTACAATATTAACAAAAGTATTAAACGTATCAATCATTACAAATTAAAAAAAAAAATAAGTATACTAGGGATGATACTGGTACCAATAGGGGTTCCAGGCATAACCATAGGTGCTATAGAATGCTTCGGCAGGGTTATACGTAGGATATGGTGGCTGCATCTCTATAGACCAGGGAGGGACGATGAGTTTCGGTGTAGGAATATAGTTTCTACCTATATGTTGGCAATGAGCTATGATTTGGTTCTGATGAACTTGCCAATCTTCAAATGCTCTCTGTCTAGCATTTTCGTATTCCTGAGAAGCTATAAACCTTTGCATTTCTTGCATCTCATTCCCCCCTCCTACATTACCTTGCTGTTGGTTTTTCTCCACCTGTGGATGTCTACCATGGTATCGTACTGCGGCGTTATTTCGCCTCTTCAAAACTTTCGCACCATGGTATACATTTAAACCTATAGTATCGCGGGGTTCTGGTTCTTCTACTAATAATCTCCCCCGATGTAACAACCCAAACCAACACCCGACAAAACCTTGTGAAAATACGAAATAAAAAAAAAAAATTCTGTTGCAGACCATCGGCGCGCCGCGCCATATGGCCCGCGCGCCGCGCCATATCTGGCTGTCCCCGGGACTTTTTAACCGCGAAAAGATTGACTAGTTCCCGGCACTTTTAGACAAAACGCTTTTTACCATGCTACCAAATATGTAAAACTAACATGTTTCAAACATAAAATTAAAGTTTTACAAGCGGGGCCCACATCGGCCGTTTTACGAGTTTAGTACAATTTACGAGTTTCGACCACCAAAAAGTTTAAGTTCCAAACTACACAATGAGCATGGCGTTTGGGATTAAACTAACCAACTATCGGTCATACTCCAAGAGCTACTAAAGCCAAAAGCGTCCCCTAGCATCAAGCGGGATCTCTAGTCCAAAACGATGCCCTTACCCTTGTCCAAAACCGAACCTATAAAATGGTAAACAACGAGAGGGTAAGCAAAGCTTAGTGAATGCAATAATTATACGAATACATATATAATTATACCTACTTGCATACACTTACACAACCCCAAACATGCTAGCAAACAACATTAGCTTATCGTCGCAATATCAAGCTATAAATCTCCAATACCACAAGCTAGCATAACAACCGCATATAAATATAACTCGAATAATATAATATGCTTACAACACAAATAACCATGGTTAACCAATAGTACAAGGGAAAGGCGCTCGCGAAAACGCCATCGGTGTTCATAACATCCGTTAGGGCACTTAACACCTCACACCACTAACCCCTAGGGTGGCACCTTAACACCTCGGCACTTCACCCCGAGTGGCATCTTAACACCTCGATGCTTCACTCATTATTCTACGGAGTGGTGTCTTAACACCTCGACACTACACTCCTAGGTGGCATCTTAACACCTCGATGCTACACCCGAGTGGCATCTTAACACCTCGATGCTACACTCTTCACGTGACACGTGGTGTCTTAACACCTCGACACTACACCTTTCACGCTACAACAAATAGATACATTATATACATACGCATATAATCATTCCACTCACCTCAAAATCTCTTGGTGAAAGATACCCGAGCTTGAACACTTCAATGTAACGCACCTATTACATTTATCACAATATCAAAATCACAACTCAAGTCGGTCAAGCAACTCACTTAACAATCTAGAGTCTTTTGACCCTAAGTGCAATCCCGACCCATTTTGCACCTTTAACCCTAATAATGGGTTAACTTCACCAAAAACCCTAACTTTAGCCAATTAAGGTATTAACACACTTTTAACCACAAAGTTAACTCGTTTTCATACATGCAAGGCCACTTAGGTCATTAAAGACCCATTTGACCCATTTCAAGGTCAACACACCCATTTGGGTCATCCAAACCCAAATAACACCCATTCACATATCATTAAGGTGTTCTAGTACATAAACTAACCAATTTAGGTTCATAATCTAATTTACCACTTTGAAAACCCTAATTGGTCATCCTTGAGTCTTCATGACCCAAATTCCCCAAAAAAAACCCCTAATTTACTAGCAAATGGGTTTTATGAGTCTTAATAACCCAAACCCTAACCCCTAATGCAATTAAAGTAGGAAATTGGGTTTTATAACTTACCAACACAATCACCACGTAGCTATCGACTAGATGAACGACTTTAGAACTTGTACCAAGACCCGATTCAACCTCCTTCAAGCTCTAATGAAGCTTTCTCACTCAAGGATGCACTCTCTCACTAGAAATTGAATTTGAGAGGATAAGGTTGTTGGAAGTGGAGTGAATGAAGCTCCAAAACTGATCCAAGGTATTAAATTCGGGCTCCAAAGTGAATTGACCAAAATGCCCTCCAATTGTCTAATTAAAAGGAAAAGAGGATTCTGTCACAGACAGATGGCGCGGCGCGCCACTAGGCCGCGCGGCGCGCAACCCTCCCAGTCCAGCTTCTTTTGCCTTTTAAGATATATACAACCAAACCCCGATTCAAGTACCGCACAATACACTTATATACACATATGTACACTACGAATACTCGGGTCTTACAACTCTCCCCCACTTATTCGGATTGCGTCCTCGCAATCCAAGCCGCATGACACGAGGGAAGATAAACCAACACGAACTCTTCGGGTTCCCAAGTGAACTCGGAACCTTTACTTCGTCGCCATTGAACCTTGAAAGTTTTCACCTCTTTATTTCTCAACATTTTCACCTTCTCGTCAAGGATAGCAATCGGTTCCTCGACATATTCTAACTTGTTGTTTAGCTCGATCTCGTCTAAAGGCATCCATGAGGAATCATCCGCAAGACACTTACGGAGGTGGGAAACATGAAATGTATTATGGATCCCCGCAAGCTCTTCGGGTAATTCCAATCGATATGCAACTTCACCAACACGAGCTAAAACCTTGAATGGCCCAATAAACCGAGGAGCTAACTTTCCCCGTTTTCGAAATCGAATAATACCCTTCCATGGCGAAACTTTAAGCATCACCATGTCGCCTTCTTGAAATTTGATCGTTCGCCTACGTTTTTCGGCATACGACTTTTGCCTATCTTGAGCCTTCTTCAAATGTTCCCGAATAATATCAATCTTGTTGTTCGTCTCCAAAACCAAATCGGTACTCCCGATCTCTCGTTGACCCACTTCTCCCCAACAAACGGGAGTTCGACACCTACGCCCATAAAGCATTTCGTAAGGTGGCATCCCGATACTAGTATGATAACTATTATTGTACGAGAATTCCACCAAAGGTAAATGCTCATCCCAACTACCACCGAAGTCAATGATGCACGCTCGTAGCATATCTTTCAAAGTTTGATTCGTACGTTCGGTTTGACCGTCCGTTTGAGGATGATACGCCGTGCTCAACTTCAATTTCGTACCCATATCTTCATGAAACTTTTCCCAAAACCGAGATGTAAAACGGGTATCTCGATCCGAAATAATAGATATAGGAACCCCATGTCGAGAGACCACTTCCTTGATAAACAACTTAGCCAAGGTCTCCGATGATATCGCTTCTTTAATGGGAAGAAACAAAGCGTTTTTTGTCAATCGGTCAACTATAACCCAAATCGAATCGAATTGGGTTCTCGCCGTTTTAGGTAACTTTGTAATGAAATCCATGGTAATGTGCTCCCATTTCCATTTCGGGATTTCTAACGGTTGCAATTTACCATACGGTTTTTGGTGTTCGGCTTTTACTTGCAAACACGTGACGCATTGCTCAACATACTTCACAACATCACGCTTCATGCCCGGCCACCAATAATCTTTCTTCAAGTCAAGGTACATTTTCGTCGCGCCCGGATGAATGGAATATTTTGACTTATGTGCTTCATCAAGTAGCACCCGTCGGTAATCACCCATCTTAGGCACCCACACCCTTCCTTGAAAGGACAACAACCCACACGGACCCATAGTAATAAACTCCGATTAGCCCACGATTCGCTCCGTATGCTTGTTGTGAACATAAGCCTCTATTTGAATCTCACCAAGCTTTTCAAGAAAATCGTTGGTAATAATCAAACGTAACGACCCCACTTTTATCGCCGAATGTTGACTCTTTCGACTCAACGCATCCGCGACCACATTCGCCTTACCCGGATGATAAAGTATTTCACAATCGTAGTCTTTCACCACATCCATCCACCTACGTTGGCGATAATTCAAATCTCGTTGATTAAAGAGATGTTTCAAACTCTTATGATCCGAATAAATCGTACACTTGACACCATACAAGTAATGGCGCCAAATTTTCAACGCATGCACTACCGCCGCCAACTCAAGATCATGAGTCGGATACCTCGTTTCATGTTCCTTTAATTGTCCAGAGGCATAAGCGATGACCTTACCTCCTTGCATTAGAACACACCCGAGACCATTTAAGGAAGCATCACAATAAACCACCATGTCTTCAACACCTTCCGGTAACACTAACACCGGAGCTTGACACAACTTCTCTTTTAACAATTGAAAAGCAATCTCTTGCTCATTCGCCCAATTAAACCTAGCATTCTTTCTCGTCAACTTCGTCAATGGAGAAGCAATCTTAGAAAAGTCTTGGATAAACCGACGATAATAACCGGCCAATCCGAGAAAACTTCGGATTTCCGTAGGCGTAGTCGGTCGTCCCCAACTCTTCACCGTTTCGATCTTCCCCGGATCTACTTGAATACCGTTTTCGTTCACGATATGACCAAGGAATTGAACTTCCCTTAGCCAAAATTCACATTTGGAGAACTTTGCATACAACTTCTCCCTTCGTAGCGTCTTCAATACTTCACGCAAATGATGTTCATGTTCGTTCATACTTTTCGAGTAGACTAGTATGTCGTCAATGAACACTATTACCGACTTGTCCAACATAGGTTGGCACACTCGGTTCATAAGATCCATGAATGCCGCCGGTGCATTCGTAAGACCAAAGGGCATAACTACAAACTCATAATGCCCGTAACGCGTTCGAAAAGCCGTTTTTTCTATGTCTTCCTCACAGACCCGCATTTGGTGATAGCCGGACCGTAGGTCGATCTTAGAGAAATACGTTGCACCTTGAAGTTGATCAAATAAATCGTCAATCCTAGGTAATGGATAACGATTCTTGATCGTCACTTTATTCAACTCACGGTAATCAATGCACATACGCATACTACCATCTTTCTTCTTCACAAATAACACCGGAGCGCCCCATGGCGAAGCACTCGGTCGAATAAAACCCTTCTCGAGCAACTCTTGGGTTTGATTTAACAACTCTTGCATTTCCGTTGGTGCTAAACGATAAGGAGTTTTAGCAATGGGAGTAGCTCCCGGAACCAACTCAATACGAAACTCAACTTGTCTTTCCGCCGGAACACCCGGTAATTCGTCCGGAAAGACGTCTTCGAATTCACTAACAACCGGAATTTCACGAATAGGTGGTGGCTCATTGCGAGTATCAACAACATGAGCAAGGAAAGCCATGCCACCGGTAACAACAAAACGACGTGCCCGTGCAAAAGTGCATATCGGCACCGGTCTCCTTCGCTTATCACCATGGATAATTAACTCTCCCCCACTTAGGGTCTTCACACGAATAAACTTATCATGGCATGCAATATCGGCTCTATAATGATCGAGCCAATCCATACCAATGACAATATCAAAGTCGCCCAAGGTCATTGGAATAAGATCAATTTTAAAGGTTTCAGCACCAAAAACAACATCACAATTTTCACACACATCAACCACTAGCACCGTCTTGCCGTCCGCTATTTCGACTTCTATCGGACGACTTAACTTAGCTCACGGTCTATTAAGTTTAGGTACAAATTTAGGAGACACAAACGACAAATTTGCACCGCTATCGAAAAGAATCCTTGCCGGATTAGAATTAACCATGTAAGTACCTGAGACAACTTCGTGCGATTGTTTGGCTTCATCATTGGTCATCAAATAGTTGCGACCCCTAGCCGTACCCGCCGCCTTCTCTAAACGCTTAACATTATCGTTGCGCAAATCGGGACACTCCGGCTTCTTATGCCCTTCTTTACCGCAATTAAAACAAGTGAGCTTGTTTCCGGAAGATGGTTTTGGACAATCACGAGCCATATGACCCGCTTGCCCACAATTATAGCACGCAAAAGTAAAACCACCGGAAGCGCCCTTCCTCACGCTATTGACACTTTCGGAACTTTTCTTGTTCTTTTTGTTCGAAAAGTTTGAATAGCTCGAACCTTCACTTTTTCTCTTGCCAAAAGTAAAACCACTCTTTCTTAAGATGAGCGACTCGAAACCTTTGGCCATGTCAAACAACTCATCAAAGCTTTTCACTACGTTCACACTAATCTTATCTTGATAGTTGTCGTTCAAGGTTCGATAGAAATCTTCCTTCAACATTTTATCATTCCCGACGTACTCAGGGCAAAATTGGGTCTTGGACAAAAACACGGATTTGAGAGTGTTCAAATCCATCGACCCTTGCCTCAAGGAACGTAACTCGTCCTTAAGCCTAGTAAGATCGGCCGAAGTTCGGTATTCCTTGAAAAATTCAGACTTGAATTCATCCCAAGTGAATTCCATGCATTGCTCTTCACCATAAACTTGGAGCTTTGCGTCCCACCACAACTTGGCATCGCCCCTCAACATACTACACCCGTACCTTGTCCTCTTATCGAGAGGACATTCACAAGTACGGAAGGCCCCCTCCATATCGGAGATCCAACGGGCGCTCTTAAGAGGATCTCTTTCACCATCAAAAGAGGGAGGTTGAGAGTCCTTGAAATTCTTATAGAAAAAGTCCCGTCTTCCCACATTATCTTCGCGAAGAACGGCCTTAACTTGCTCCTTTACCACATTGACTAATTGCTCGTCAATCGTATCTAGGAACATCTTCTTAACGTCCTCGAGAAAAGCTTCATGATGCCTTTTCAAAATGGCCTCAACCTTGGCCGTAAACTCGACTTCTTCACTAGTACCTCCGCCGTTGATATCATGCCCGTTTCTCATCTTCATTCTATAAGACGGAATAGATTAAACAACGAGACGAAAAGGATTTAACACATAAGTATATACATATACACCACACTACCCCATCTTGCTCAACAATCGTCGTACATCGCTTGTTTGACACGATTTGAACCCGTAACAATGGTAGCTAATCATTGTTACGCGAGCACGTCGCATTAACTTGCTAGTACAACGTCCATCTCGCTCGATGCTCGCTAAACATACATAACAAATAGCACATGATTAGTTTACATAAACCTATGCACAAACCAATCCCGATCCGACCCAAAGTCCTACAAGTCCCGCATAAACGCGCACACAAAAAGTCTAAGTCTAGGCGCCTATCTCAAGTCACCTAAATCCCTTAGACCATGCTCTGATACCACTTGTAACAACCCAAACCAACACCCGACAAAACCTTGTGAAAATACGAAATAAATAAAAAAATTTTTGTTGCAGACCATCGGCGCGCCGCGCCATATGGCCCGCGCGCCGCGCCATATCTGGCTGTCCCCGGGACTTTTTAACCGCGAAAAGATTGACTAGTTCCCGGCACTTTTAGACAAAACGCTTTTTACCATACTACCAAATATGTAAAACTAACATGTTTCAAACATAAAATTAAAGTTTTACAAGCGGGGCCCACATCGGCCGTTTTACGAGTTTAGTACAATTTACGAGTTTCGACCACCAAAAAGTTTAAGTTCCAAACTACACAATGAGCATGGCGTTTGGGATTAAACTAACCAACTATCGGTCGTACTCCAAGAGCTACTAAAGCCAAAAGCGTCCCCTAGCATCAAGCGGGATCTCTAGTCCAAAACGATGCCCTTACCCTTGTCCAAAACCGAACCTATAAAATGGTAAACAACGAGAGGGTAAGCAAAGCTTAGTGAATGCAATAATTATACGAATACATATATAATTATACCTACTTGCATACACTTACACAACCCCAAACATGCTAGCAAACAACATTAGCTTATCGTCGCAATATCAAGCTATAAATCTCCAATACCACAAGCTAGCATAACAACCGCATATAAATATAACTCGAATAATATAATATGCTTACAACACAAATAACCATGGTTAACCAATAGTACAAGGGAAAGGCGCTCGCGAAAACGCCATCGGTGTTCATAACATCCGTTAGGGCACTTAACACCTCACACCACTAACCCCTAGGGTGGCACCTTAACACCTCGGCACTTCACCCCGAGTGGCATCTTAACACCTCGATGCTTCACTCATTATTCTACGGAGTGGTGTCTTAACACCTCGACACTACACTCCTAGGTGGCATCTTAACACCTCGATGCTACACCCGAGTGGCATCTTAACACCTCGATGCTACACTCTTCACGTGAAACGTGGTGTCTTAACACCTCGACACTACACCTTTCACGCTACAACAAATAGATACATTATATACATACGCATATAATCATTCCACTCACCTCAAAATCTCTTGGTGAAAGATACCCGAGCTTGAACACTTCAATGTAACGCACCTATTACATTTATCACAATATCAAAATCACAACTCAAGTCGGTCAAGCAACTCACTTAACAATCTAGAGTCTTTTGACCCTAAGTGCAATCCCGACCCATTTTGCACCTTTAACCCTAATAATGGGTTAACTTCACCAAAAACCCTAACTTTAGCCAATTAAGGTATTAACACAATTTTAACCACAAAGTTAACTCGTTTTCATACATGCAAGGCCACTTAGGTCATTAAAGACCCATTTGACCCATTTCAAGGTCAACACACCCATTTGGGTCATCCAAACCCAAATAACACCCATTCACATATCATTAAGGTGTTCTAGTACATAAACTAACCAATTTAGGTTCATAATCTAATTTAACACTTTGAAAACCCTAATTGGTCATCCTTGAGTCTTCATGACCCAAATTCCCCAAAAAAACCCCCTAATTTACTAGCAAATGGGTTTTATGAGTCTTAATAACCCAAACCCTAACCCCTAATGCAATTAAAGTAGGAAATTGGGTTTTATAACTTACCAACACAATCACCACGTAGCTATCGACTAGATGAACGACTTTAGAACTTGCACCAAGACCCGATTCAACCTCCTTCAAGCTCTAATGAAGCTTTCTCACTCAAGGATGCACTCTCTCACTAGAAATTGAATTTGAGAGGATAAGGTTGTTGGAAGTGGAGTGAATGAAGCTCCAAAACTGATCCAAGGTATTAAATTCGGGCTCCAAAGTGAATTGACCAAAATGCCCTCCAATTGTCTAATTAAAAGGAAAAGAGGATTCTGTCACAGACAGATGGCGCGGTGCGCCACTAGGCCGCGCGGCGCGCAACCCTCCCAGTCCAGCTTCTTTTGCCTTTTAAGATATATACAACCAAACTCCATTCAAGTACCGCACAATACACTTATATACACATATGTACACTACGAATACTCGGGTCTTACACCCAACTTATATCCACACCGAGATATTCACCAATCAAAGTAATAAAAATACCACCTCCTATTATGCTATGCGGTCGCATCCCCCGAACCATAGCTGATAAATAATAACCCACACAATACGGTATACTTACAGCGCTTTGTGGGTCTCGAATACACATATGGTAAAACAAATCCTGTTCATTTACTTTTTCCTTGTTCTTACCCCTTTGTGTAATCGAATTAGCTAAAAACCTATGTATCACTCTTAATTCGGCTCTATCTATATCCAAATAAGAGTAATTTCCCCCTTTGAAACGGTGATGGCTTGTCATTTGACTCCACACACCGTGTGTATCAAAATTTTCATCTATCTTTCTACCGTTTAGTATCAACCCTCTACAATCGGCAGATGCTAACTCCTCAGGCGTATATATACGTAAAGCCTGAGCCATGTCTAGTAAAGACATGTGGCGCATCGAACCGCCTAACAAAAATTTAATAAAAGAACGATCGTTTAAACTAGCTACCCGATCATTCAACTCTATACTACACAACAATTCTTCACACCATACTTTATATACAGGTCTACGCATGGTGAATAAACGTACCCAGTCATTAAAAGTAGAATTACCATACCTCTGTACAAGTAATTCCCTAATTGGCCCGGCCAATTCTACAGCTTCTAAGGGTCCCCATTCTATGACCCTCAGTACCTCAACAACCTTAGAATGAAGAGTATGCAAACCCCTTTGATATTTTGGATAATCTATCCAAAGTCTGTCAAATCTCAGGTTCGGGTGCAACTCTTCCAAGTGCATATCGGAAAAGGTCATGACTGGATGAGGTATATCCTGCTTGTAGTAGTTATCCACCTCCTGTTGTTCCGCATTCTCAGCAGGAGCATTACGGGCTTGGGATGAAGATTCACCCCTTTCAGTCTGCAAAATACATCAAACACAATTTTTGTGCATCCAAATATGCATTAGTGTCAGTAAAATCATCAATCAAAATAATTACAATGACATTATCAATTTATATTAAACTTAAGCTTATTTTCACATTTTTATCAAATCTACACTTTTTCAAATAAGCATATACGAAAATGTTCGCCAAGTTCATAAGCATTCAACTCAAATAACATGTCAAAATAATCATTACTAGCAATTAAACAAGTTTCAAATGACATTATCTTTCAAAAATCAAGTTCATGAATTTTAGACTTGAAAAAGTCCACTTTAATTCTCAAAATCATGTTTAGGCTCAAAGTTTGGATCATTTAACTACCTAAACATGTTACACTACTTAATTTAGCAACAATTCATGATAAAAATCGGCCATAACCTGTTTATATCAAAAAGCCCCAAATTGCTCAAGAACACAAACCCTAGATTACTCAAAATTTGAAGTTTAAGGCTTCTAATCATGTTAAACAGCATCAATCTAGGTTATACAAGCATAATACATAAACAATTTAAGCATAATTACACTAAAAAGCATCAAAATCAAATTGGGAAAAAAATTGCTCAAGAACACTAATTTCGGATTAAATGGTGTTTAGGTGTAGAAATTTACCGTTTTTCTTGAGTAATTCCTAGATATCATCCTTCTCAACATGATTTTAGTAAAAAATTTGGTGATTAACGGTTAAAAATTGTGATTTTGGGGTGTATTTTTCGGGTTTTTCGCGCAGGTTTTCGCAGTGTTTTTTTTTTTTTTTCTGTTTTGGGACTGATCAGTTCGGGTGTTTATATTTTTTTTTCTGATTTTTCGACCCCTCCGCGAGTCGCGGAGATTAAAGCTCCAAACTCCGCGAGTCGCGGAGTTTGGTATTTTTTATTTTTTTTTTATAATCATTAACTTATAAAACAATTAAGTACTTAATTTTAAAATTTTGTTTCCTTTGTTATTTAGGACGAGGTTGTTTCGGATCGATGTCCTAGTCCGTCCCTCGACAAAATTTTAAAATTTGTCTTTTTGTAGCGATTGTTTTAAAAGCTAAGATTTTTTTTTTTTTTTTTTTTTGGGTTTTTTAATGTTTTTGGCATACTTTAATTCAATGAGATTAAAAATAATGATAATAAAAGTTCTCGTCCCTCTCTCGGGTAAAGCAATTTCGGTTCAAAGACCTAGTCTTCAACTTACGACGAATTTTAAAAATCATATTTTTAACTTAATGAGATAAAGTAAATTTTTGTTTTTAAATTCACACAACTTAAATATAAAATTCAAAATTTATATTAAAAATTCACACCAAACTTAAAATTCGAAATGCATAAAATTAAAAATTTATATTTTTTAAAAATTAAAAATTCACACCAAACTTAATTTAAAAATTTATATTATAAATTCATACCAAACTTATATTAATTTTTCAAATATTTACAATTTTAAAAATATATTTTTTTTTTTTTACAAAGTTTACAATATTAATTTAAGATTTAAATATTAATTTTAAAAACATGGTAAAAATAAAATTAAAAATCTTTTTGGCTTTTTATCCCACTTTAATCAATCAAATATTATCAAAAATATGCGCCCCTCTTTTCGGTAAAGTAATTTCGGTTCCAAAACTTAATTTAACTCATGACGAATTTTTGAAATATTTTGGGTTGATTGTTTAAAGATATTTATACCTTAAGAATAAACGTTAAATTTCGCAGTGATGTAATAAATTTTTTGAATGATATCAATAATTTCGGTCGCCAAACCTAATTTTATTCAATACCAATTTAATACTTTTTAGCGAACAAATTAGCGTTTATTATCAAAAGGTTAAAAATAAAAATAAAAATAAAAACTGTACAGACATACCTGTGGAATAGATTTCTTAGTTATATGATCTATCCCATTCATAAGATAGTCGGTTTAATTGGTTTTCCATGGCTACATAGGCGTAACCTCGAGCATTCAGTGTCTTTTCTTCTAAACATATGAACGGTCCGTCTCTGCATAAAGTAACAAATTCGGTATTTGAATAGGTTTGATTATTTGAACATTTACCTCCATGTGACCATTTTCCGCATTTGTGACATCTTTCTAGGTGTCGTGCTCTTCTTTTCGCTGCGGATTTTGATTTTCCTTTACCAAATTGTAACTTATTATCTTCGCATCTGGATTCTTTTCTAACTCCGTCCATTCTTTCTCTGATTACTGATACTATTTCACTTGGTAGTATGTCATTATTTCTTTTAGTGATCAAAGCGTGTAGCATTAGACCATGGTTTAGTTCACAGGCAGTCTTCATTTTGTAAAAACCTAAAAAAAATAAAAATTCAGAATGGGGGGAGAAGACTAGTTCTTTAGGGTCTGCTAGGGAAAGACCATTCGGGTTCCATTTTCGAGAACTACACGAAAACAGACAATCTAACTCTATCAGAAATACATATTATCCTTTAAAGACTTGATTCTCCCCACACTTAGTTAGCTGTGGTGTCGAAATTGTGATTAACTTCGTTGTCGACTTCCATCGGACCATGTATGTAATGTTTAACTCTGTGACCATTAACTTTAAATTCAATCCCATTTGAATTTATTAATTCTATCGTTCCGTATGGAAAAACTCTTTTGACTATGAATGGTCCAGACCATCTTGATTTCAATTTTCCAGGAAATAGCTTGAATCGTGAATTGAAAAGAAGAACTCTGTCTCCTTCTTTAAATTCTTTTGAACTTCTGATTCTTTTATCATGCCATTTCTTCGTTCTTTCTTTATAGATTAACGAATTTTCGTATGCTTCATGTCTTAATTCTTCTAATTCGTTTAGTTGACTTAATCGTAGACGTCCGGCTTCATGTAAATCAAGATTACATGTCTTCAAAGCCCAAAATGCTTTGTGTTCAATTTCTACTGGAAGATGACATGCTTTTCCATAAACAAGTCTAAAAGGTGTGGTTCCAATTGGAGTTTTGTAGGCTGTTCTAAAAGCCCAGAGTGCATCCTCCAATTTAATGGACCATTCCTTCGGATTTGATCCTACGGTTTTCTCTAGAATACGTTTTAAAGCTCGGTTGGTATTTTCAACTTGTCCACTTGTTTGTGGATGATATGCGGTGGAGATTTTATGAGTTACTCCATATCTTTTAAGAACTTTCTCAAGTTGATTATTACAGAAATGAGTACCCCGATCACTTATTAAAGCTTTCGGTGTTCCAAACCTTGCAAAAAGACGTTTTAAAAAGTTGACTACAACTCGTGCATCGTTAGTTGGGAGAGCTTGTGCTTCCGCCTATTTAATACATAATCAATGGCTACGAGTATATATAGATTATTATGAGATTTTGGAAATGGACCCATAAAGTCAATACCCCAAATGTCAAATACTTCACATACTTGGATGACATTTTGTGGCATTTCATCACGTTGACTTATTTTTCCAGCCCTTTGACATGCATCACAGGATTTGCAAAGAAGGTGTGCGTCTTTGTAAATTGTAGGCCAATAGAATCCAGCATCATAAACTTTTCTTGCTGTTAGTTGAGGCCCATAATGCCCTCCTGTTGGTCCTGTGTGACAATGGTTTAATATTTTACTAGCTTCATCTCCAAATACACATCGGCGTATTATTCCATCGGGACAACTTGTAAACAGATGTGGATCTTCCCAAAAATAGTGTTTTATATCACTGAAGAATTTCTTTCGTCTTTGGTACGTTAATCTTTTTTCAAGGAATCCACAAACTAAGTAGTTTGCATAGTCTGCAAACCATGGGATTTCTTTATAATCTATTTTCAATAGATATTCATCAGGAAAGTTGTCTTTTATGGCTGATTCATTTAGAACTTCTAATTCGGGATTTTCAAGACGAGAAAGATGATCAGCGGCGAGATTTTCTGCTCCTCTTTTATCTCGGATTTCAATATCAAACTCTTGTAAGAGTAAGATCCAACGGATTAATCTTGGTTTAGCATCTTGTTTTGAAAATAGGTATCTAAGAGCAGAATGGTCGGTATAGACCACCGTTTTTGCTAGAACGAGATATGATCGAAATTTGTCAAAAGCAAAGACAATAGCAAGGAGTTCTTTTTCAGTAGTTGTATAGTTCGTTTGTGCTCCTTGTAATGTCTTACTAGCATAATATATAGGTTGAAATCGTTTTTCAATCCTTTGTCCTAAAACGGCTCCCATTGCAAAATCACTTGCATCGCACATTAGTTCAAATGGTAGATTCCAATTTGGTGTTATCATGATCGGCGCATTAGTGAGTTTCTCTTTAAGAATATTAAAAGATTTGATACACTCATCTGAAAAGATGAATGGAGCATCCTTTTCTAGGAGTTTATTCATAGGAGTGGCAATTTTTGAAAAATCTTTTATGAAACGTCGGTAAAAACCGGCATGCCTTAGAAAACTCCTAACTCCTCTAACATTGGTGGGATGTGGAAGTTTAGCAATTACATCTACTTTAGCTCTATCCACTTCAATTCCTTCTTTTGAAATTTTATGTCCAAGAACGATGCCTTCTTTAACCATGAAATGACATTTCTCCCAATTAAGTACTAGATTTGATTTTTCGCATCTAATTAGCATTCGTTCCAGATTAACTAGACATGATTTAAATGTATCACCGAAGACTGAAAAGTCATCCATGAATACTTCCATGCATTCTTCTATCATGTCGTGAAAAATCGCCATCATACACCTTTGAAAGGTTGCAGGGGCGTTACAAAGTCCAAATGGCATGCGTTTGTAAGCAAAAGTACCATAAGGGCACGTGAATGTGGTTTTCTCTTGATCTTCGGGTGCTATTGGAATTTGAAAATATCCGGAAAATCCATCTAGAAAACAATAGTAACTATTTCCGGCTAATCTTTCCAACATTTGATCTATGAAAGGTAAGGGAAAGTGATCTTTTCTGGTGGCGTCATTTAATTTTCTATAATCAATACATACACGCCATCCTGTTACAGTCCTAGTAGGAATAAGCTCATTTTTCTCATTTGTAATGACAGTCATGCCACCTTTCTTAGGCACGCATTGAACTGGGCTTACCCATGGACTATCAGAAATTGGATAAATTAAACCTGCATCTAGCAGTTTAATAATCTCTTTCTTAACTACATCTTGCATATTAGGATTTAGTCTTCGTTGGCGTTGCACATACGTTTTATGACCTTCTTCCATAAGGATTTTATGTGTGCAATACGAAGGACTTATTCCTTTAATATCATGAATCTTCCATGCAATGGCTGGTTTATGAGCTTTCAACACATAAATGAGTTGTGATTTCTCATTTTCAGTAAGAGAAGACGATATTATTACAGGTAATTCAGATTCACCATGTAAATAAGCGTATTCCAAATGGTTTGGAAGTGGCTTTAATTCTAATTTCGGAGGTTCTTCTATCGATGATTTGTATCGATATCTGTCTTCTTCTTTTAGCATTTGAATTTCTTCTGTTGTTGGTTCATATCCATTAGCTATAAGTGTAGCTAACATTTCAGCTTCATCAATTGGTTCATTACCTTCTCCTAAAGAACATTCTCCTGTTCCTTGTAATTCTGGAAATTCTTCTAATAATTCTGCATGTGCATCTATAGTTTGAATATAATAACATGTATCATCTGCAGATTGTGGTTGTTGCATTGCTCTATCAACTGAAAAGGTAACACTCTCATCTTCTATACTTAGGGTCAATTTCTTACCGAACACGTCTATCATTGCTTTAGCCGTGTTTAAGAATGGTCTTCCTAATATGAGAGGAACTTGAGAATCTTCTTCCATGTCCAGAACAACAAAATCTACTGGAAATACTAAAGTACCAACTTTAACTAGCATGTTCTCCATTATCCCTCTAGGATATTTTATTGATCTATCGGCTAGTTGTATGCTTATTCTGGTTGGTTTCAATTCTCCAAGGTCTAGTTTAGCGTATAGTGAATACGGCATTAGATTTATACTAGCACCTAAATCTGCCAATGCTTCTATTGAACTAAGACTACCCAGAAAACATGGAATTGTGAAACTTCCTGGATCAGATAGTTTTTCTGGTATCTTATTCAACAGCACTGCTGAACAATTAGCATTTATAGTAACAGCCGAGAGTTTTTCCATTTTCTTTCTATTTGAGATTAGATCTTTCAAGAATTTAGCATATCTAGGCATTCCTGAAATCACATCAATGAAAGGAAGATTTACATTTATCTGTTTAAACATATCCAAGCATTTGGATTGCTCGGCTTCAAGTTTCTCTTTCTTCATTTTACTCGGGTAAGGAAGTGGTGGTTGGTATGGTTTAACATATGGTTTATCCTTAACTGTGTTATCTTCATTAACCTTTTCAACTACCGGTTCTTTTTCCTTATCTTGATCAGGTTGTGGTTCTTGTGAAGTAGGAATAGCTTCATCAGAAGTTACAGGTATTTCAGGTGGTTTAAGCGTTGTACCACTTCTTGTGGTAATAGCTTTAGCTGTTTCATTCCGGGGGTTAGCATTTGTATCACTAGGTAGACTTCCCGGTTTTCTTTCACCTATTAACCTTGCTAGGTTACTTACTTCTTGTTCCAGATTTTGAATAGAAGCTTGTTGATTTCTAAATGCTTGAGCATTTTGTTCATTGGTTTGTTTCTGAGATGTGAAAAACTGCGTTTGAGTTTCAACTAGCTTCGTCATCATATCTTCTAAATTCGGCTTTTTATCATCGGTTTGTTGTGGTGGTTTGTTTTGAAAATTTGGTCTTTGCTGATTGTAAGTATTATTGGATACTTGTTGATTGCTAGGACCTTGTTGGTTGTTGTATGGAATATTTCGGTTATAATTCTGGTTTTGATTGTAAATCGGTCTTGGCGGTTGATAATTATTCTGATAATTATTTCCAGGCCTTTGGTTTATGTATGAAATATTCTCTCTTTGTTCCATTGTTAATTCAATACTGAGAAAATCTTTTGTCAAATGTGGTCCTCCACACTGCTCACAACTAATTCGTATTGAGTGAATATCTTTAGTCATCTTTTCCATTCGTCTCTCCACAGCATCTATCTTTGCGGAAATGGAATCTAAGTCATGGCTAGAATCGGCTCTAGCTGCTTTAGATGATCTAACGATGTCTTTTTCTTGGTGCCACTCATGTGAGTGGGAAGCAGTATTATCAATAATTTTGTAAGCATCAGTTTCGGTTTTCTTCATAATAGAACCACCAGCTGCTATATCTATGTCTTTTCTTGTAGTGATGTCGCATCCTTGGTAGAATATTTGTACTATTTGACAGGTGTCTAAACCATGTTGCGGACATCCTCTTAACAACTTTCCATATCTAGTCCACGCCTCATATAGAGTTTCATTTGGTTTCTGTGTGAACGTAACAATTTCTGCTTGAAGTCTTACGGCTTTAGATGCAGGAAAGAATTGTTTAAGAAATTTGTCAACTAAAACATCCCATGTATCAATCGCCCCTTCAGGTAACGATTCCAACCAATCTTTGGCTTCTCCCTTTAAAGTCCAGGGAAATAACATGAGATATATCTGTTCATCCTCCACTTCTCGGATTTTAAATAGTGTGCAGATCCTATTAAAGGTACGTAGATGTTCATTTGGATCTTCCTTCGGCGCACCACTAAATTGGCATTGATTAGTCACCATGTGTAGAATTTGTCCTTTGATTTCATAATCTGGCGCATTAATGTCTGGATGAGTAATTGCGTGACCTTGGCCAGTGCGTTTAGCTCTCATTCGGTCTTCCATACTTAAAGGTTCCAGATTCTCCATAATTGAATTTGTTGAATCGGTATCACTAGATGATTCTGATTTAATGGTTCGTTCCTCAACAATCTCTGTTTGAATAATTGGTGGCTCCGGAGGAAAGTTTAATGGTTCAGGATCTACGAACCGTTCCTGAATATTTTCCGGATTCTCAATTGTGAGGTCGGGTTTAAAAAATGGATTATCGGAAATTTGAACTGAAGTACTTGGTCTACTGGATGACGATTCTAAAGAAAAATCAACGGCGGTTATATTTGCTAAATGTCTTGATCTAGTTACAGGTGGTGAACGTACAAAAGGTGGTGAACGTCTTGCTCGGTGCATTCACTGAATATCCTATTAGTTTTTAAAAGGAAAGAACAATTATAATAAGTTATCCAATTAATAGACTTTTCTGATTTTGCCCACGTTTCGAATAGCCAAAAGATGCAGCAGAGGGGCAGGATTCGTTTGGTCTCAATATAATTGAGGACTGTTTGGCTCCAATAACCCGGTCCACGTACAAATCCAACTATTACTACGAACCAGAAAATTTTGATGTCTATCAATTTAACCACTCAAAATAAATTTTCGTAATTTTAAGAAATTTAGATAAGAAGTAGAATAAAAATCTATGTCCTAAAACTAGAATAGCGAGAAATAAGAAAGAAAAAGAGCTCGTCGAAAAAGGTCGAAAAAGAAAAATGGTTGAAAAATAAAAGGTGACGGAAAAATAAAAGAAACTTATAAAACTTAAAAATACTTGACTAACCTAACCTTATTACTACAACTAGCTTAAAATTATAATCGCAAATTGAGATTACTAATTGGAATGATAATTGATACATAGTAAAAGGTGTCTAAAAATATTAAAGCTTATGGGAAAAACTATATCCCAAATGGAAATAACTTAAAAAGAAACTAAAACTTAAAAAGGCGTTGCAAAATTCTAAAGCACCTAAATCTTAGTCTAAGAAAAAGCACTTAAGGAATTCTACGGCAAAGACTAAAAATCTAGGAGTAAAAATAACTATGGCAAAAACTAAGTTTAAAATTAAATATGAGCGAAAAATACAAATATTACGTTAAAACAATTAAAAAGGGACAAAATATAAAATATACAAAAAGTTGTAAAAATTACAATTTTTATAAAAATATTATTTTTATATTATTTATTTATTAAAACTATTAATTTTACAATTTAATTAAACTAATTTAAACAAAATATACAAAATAATAATAAAAACTAAAAACTAATTAAAAACTAAAAACATAATTAGGGTTTTAATTAATAAATAATAATAATAATAACTCCGTAATTAATGCCTGATTAGGGCTTCTGTCGCGTGTCAGAATACCTCCGCGAGTTGCGGTATTTAATGCATCAAACCCCGCGAGTCGCGGGGTTCAAAAATTCAACTGACAGGTTTAATATTCGACGCATTTTTATTTATTTATTTTTTTTTTATTTTCTGTTTTATAATTTTCTGTTTTATAATCTAAAAGTTATATATAAAAACTTATATTTTTACAAACTAAAGATACTTTATAAAACTTAAATATTTAACAAAATCTTAAAAATATACAAATTTTCTGTTTTTTTTTATATATATAGCGTTGCGCTTCCGGCTTTTAAGATAGTCCCCGGCAGCGGCGCCAAAAATACTTGATGTGGTAGCGGAGTGGTATAAAATAGTTATTAATTTTAGCAGAAAATACTATTAAATACGATACAATTTTACACAAGATATTTATTTATTTAGAGAATGGATATACTTAAACCTTGCTACAACACTTATAGGCAGTGTACCTAATCGTACAGTAGTGTAGTTTTTAGTAAGTCCGGTTCGTTCCACAGGGAATCTTTTTAAACAAAGCTTAACGCTATATTAGTTTACTTTTATAAAAATACAAATATATATATAAGTAATATTATTATTATAAAGGGGGGTTTTTACCGTTTAATGACCGGTTTGTCGATTTTAAAACTTTAGTCGCAGTTAAAACCTAATGTAAAATATTAAATAAATAAAAGACTTAATTTAAAGCGTAAAATAAATAACGATTATGAAATTGCAATAAATAAAAGTGCGATAAAATAAAATTGCGATAATTAAAAAGTACAATAATTAAAAGTGCGATTAAATAACAATAAATAAAAGTGCGATAATTAGAAGTGCAATTAAATATAAAATAAAGGAAATTAAATATGAAATAAAAGAATTATGCTTATTTAAACTTCCGTAATCATGATGTTTGACGTGTTGATTTTAGTTTTATGCCCATGGGTTAATTGTCCTTTGTCCTGGATTATTTAATATGTTCGTCTGGTTTTTGTCCATAACAGTCCATCAGTCATAAATATAAAGTGCGAGTGTCCTCGTCAAATTATCCTTATACCCGAATTTAAATATTTCAACTAATTGGGGACTTAAACTGTAACAAGATTTTAATACTCTGTTTAATAATTACACCAGGATGTCGACTGAGTGTAACCCAAGATTTTAATATTTTGTTATCAATTATACCAAGTGTCCTTGTACATAATTTCACCTCCGTTTTAATTATTCTAGTGGCTATTAATCCATTCCCGTGTCCGGTTAAATGAACGATTATTCGTACATATAAATACCCCGCCCATCGTGTCCGATCGAGTGTATATGGTAATTTATAGGGACGCCCAATTGTAAATCTTTATATTAACATTAACAAACTATCATTTAGTTAAACAAATATAAAGCCCATTAATAGCCCATAGTCTAATTTCCACAAGTGTCGTTCTTTTGTCCAAACCCCAATTATGGTACAAAGCCCAATTACCCAATTTTAGTAATTAGCCCAACATCATGATTACTTTGGATTAAATAAGCATAATAATAACTTAGCTACAAGACATTAAATTAAAAAGGTTGAACATAACTTACAATGATTAAAAATAGCGTAGCGTTACACGGACAGAATTTTGACTTACACCCTTACAATATTCGCTAACATACCCTTATTATTAGAATTATAATTAAAATTAAAATTAAAATATAAATATATCGTATGAATGAGGAGGAAAAAAAAATGATGATTTGCGATCAGAATTCGGTTGCTTTTATAGGAAAATTCGACTTTTGGGGCTCCGCGACTCGCGGTGAAATACTCTTCAAACTCCGCGAGTCGCGGAGAATGAAATTACAGCTCAGTCCCTTTGGAGTCTTTCTTGCCGACGGTTTTTATTATTTATTATAATATATAAATAATTATAAGAATTATTTAAATATTATATTATATTTATGTGCATAGTTGACTTGTAATTTTTAGTCCGTTGCGTCGAGCGTTGAGAGTTGACTCTAGTCCCGGTTCCGGATTTTCGAACGTCCTTGCGTACAATTTAATATCTTGTACTTTGCGTTTTAAATCTTGTACTCTTGTAATTTCGAGACGTTTCTTATCAATAATTGGAACCTCTTTGATTGTCTTTTGTACTTTTGAGCTTTTTGGTCGTTTGCGTCTTCAATTC
Organism: Rutidosis leptorrhynchoides; assembly: GCF_046630445.1. Classification (NCBI taxonomy): domain Eukaryota; kingdom Viridiplantae; phylum Streptophyta; class Magnoliopsida; order Asterales; family Asteraceae; genus Rutidosis; species Rutidosis leptorrhynchoides. The sequence goes on from NC_092340.1 coordinate 53,396,492, forward strand.
GTCGAATCTGTCTTTTGTCTTCACCTTTTATTATTTAAACGAATATTACTTGTAAATAGAATAATTGTAACTAAAAGCTTGTCTTTCTTGAGGAATAATGCTATGAAATATATGTTCGTTTTTAGCATTATCAATAACTATGTTAACTTTCATTTTATTTAATATGAAAATAAAAATGTGGAGTGTAAATTACTTAGATGTTGGATATCGACAAGTTAAGTAACTCGACATTTTTCATTAAGATGATTTCATACATTTATTTTACCTTTGGACTTTATCCCATGCTTCACCAATAGACTATAATTTAAAAACTTGAAACCTATTATGAATATATATAATTCTACTTTTCTAAAATGTTTTATGATATAACGATTTCTATTATTTAAACCTTTTAACAAAATGATTCTTAAATATATTTAGTTTTGGAAAACAAAATTATCATATTTATTTGATTTAGTTTCAAAAGTACAAAAAACGTTTTCAGTTTAAAAAGAACTTTATTATTAAAACGTATATATCTTTTATAAATATCTAGAACTACTTTTGACAACTCATTACTTAACCAGTATGATAAAGATAACGATATTTATATTTTATTTTATTAAATATATATAACTATTTAAATTAATATTATATATATTTATACGCGTATTATACGTATATAGTTTTATACTTTTACTATACTTTCACTTTACCTTTACTTTACTTTACTTTAACTTTACTTTAACTTTAATAATTTATACTTTAATAACTCACTTTAATAATTCATACTTTAATAATTCACTTTAATAATTCATACTTTAATAATTCACTTTAATAATTTACTTTAATAATTCATACTTTAATAATTCACTTTAATAATTCACTTTAATAATTCATACTTTAATAATTCACTTTAATAATTCATACTTTAATAATTCACTTTAATAATTCATACTTTAATAATTCACTTTAATAATTCAAAAATCTATTATAAATAGAATTGAATAGGTTTCATTATTTCATAGAAACTTAAAAATATATTTCTATAAACTCTCTCAATCGAATTACATATATATATATTTTTTTATTATTTCAAGATATTATTAGTATACATAAAATACTACGACGGAGTTATACTTAGACTATTTCAAAATAAGTTTTCAAACGGGATAGAGCTAAGGAAATTATGGATTATAGCTATGGAGGTTATGGGTATTGATCGAGGGTATTGCTCGTGAGGTCAACCTAACGTTTATCATTTTCGTTGCGTCTACGTACTTTCCTGCAATATTGAATCACAATATTGATACGTTCGTGAATCCGAGACAAACCCTGCACTTGTTCAGTGCCGTCATACACATAATTGCTACGAAATACAGTATTGTGAGTTTCATTTGCTCCCTTTTTAATTGCTTTTGCAATATATATTTTTGGGCTGAGAATACATGCGTTGTTTTATAAATATTTTACGAAGTAGGCACAAGTACTAAAACTAATTCTATGTGGGTTTAAACCAGAAATATACCCTTAGCTTGGTAACATTAAACTACTTGTCTATGTACGGTAGGCGCGAATCCTAAAGATAGATCTATTGGGCCTGACAAACCCCATCCTGACTATGGGATGCTTTAGTACTTCGAGGTTATTTTAAACACACCTGATCTGGTGTACTTCAGAGGGTAAAACATGAACGTTAAGGCTTGTTACTGAAATGTCCCGTTCTTATTGATTAAAAACGTTCCATATTAATTGATTTCGTTGCGAGGTTTTGACCTCTATATGAGACGTTTTTCAAAGACAGCATTCATTTTTAAAACAAACCATAACCTTTAGTTCATAAATAAAGGTTTAAAAAGCTTTACGTAGATTATCAAATAATGATAATCTAAAATATCCTGTTTACACACGACCATTACATAATGGTTTACAATACAAATATGTTACATCGAAATCAGTTTCTTGAATGCAGTTTTTACACAATATCATACAAACATGGACTCCAACTCTTGTCCTTATTTTAGTATGCAACAGCGGAAGCTCTTAATATTCACCTGAGAATAAACATGCTTTAAACGTCAACAAAAATGTTGGTGAGTTATAGGTTTAACCTATATATATCAAATCGTAACAATAGACCACAAGATTTCATATTTCAATACACATCCCATACATAGAGATAAAAATCATTCATATGGTGAACACCTGGTAACCAACATTAACAAGATGCATATATAAGAATATCCCCATCTTTCCGGGACACCCTTCGGATATGATATAAATTTCGAAGTACTAAAGCATCCGGTACTTTGGATGGGGTTTGTTAAGCCCAATAGATCTATCTTTAGGATTCGCGTCAATTAGGGTGTCTGTTCCCTAATTCTTAGATTACCAGACTTAATAAAAAGGGGCATATTCGATTTCGATAATTCAACCATAGAATGTAGTTTCACGTACTTGTGTCTATTTTGTAAATCATTTATAAAACCTGCATGTATTCTCATCCCAAAAATATTAGATTTTAAAAGTGGGACTATAACTCACTTTCACAGATTTTTACTTCGTCGGGAAGTAAGACTTGGCCACTGGTTGATTCACGAACCTTAAGTTCCTTGGATAAACCTACTGGAAAAGAGAAAAATGGATCTAGCTTCAATGGATCCTTGGATGGCTCGAAGTTCTTGTATTAGAATGATAACCTACTGTAAGAAACAAAGATTTCTTGAGGTTGGATGATCACCTTACAAGATTGGAAGTGAGCTAGCAAACTTGAAAGTATTCTTGATTTTATGAAACTAGAACTTTTGGAATTTATGAAGAACACTTAGAACTTGAAGATAGAACTTGAGAGAGATCAATTAGATGAAGAAAATTGAAGAATGAAAGTGTTTGTAGGTGTTTTTGGTCGTTGGTGTATGGATTAGATATAAAGGATATGTAATTTTGTTTTCATGTAAATAAGTCATGAATGATTACTCATATTTTTGTAATTTTATGAGATATTTCATGCTAGTTGCCAAATGATGGTTCTCACATGTGTTAGGTGACTCACATGGGCTGCTAAGAGCTGATCATTGGAGTGTATATACCAATAGTACATACATCTAAAAGCTGTGTATTGTACGAGTACGAATACGGGTGCATACGAGTAGAATTGTTGATGAAACTGAACGAGGATGTAATTGTAAGCATTTTTGTTAAGTAGAAGTATTTTGATAAGTGTATTTAAGTCTTTCAAAAGTGTATAAATACATATTAAAACACTACATTTTAACTGAGTCGTTAAGTCATCGTTAGTCGTTACATGTAAGTGTTGTTTTGAAACCTTTAGGTTAACGATCTTGTTAAATGTTGTTAACCCAATGTTTATAATATCAAATGAGATCTTAAATTATTATATTATCATGATATTATCATGTATGAATATCTCTTAATATGATATATATACATTAAATGTCTTTACAACGATAATCGTTACATATATGTCTCGTTTAAAAATCATTAAGTTAGTAGTCTTGTTTTTACATATGTAGTTCATTGTTAATATACTTTATGATATGTTTTCTTATCATAGTATCATGTTAACTATATATATATCCATATATATGTCATCATATAGTTTTTACAAGTTTTAACGTTCGTGAATCACCGATCAACTTGGGTGGTCAATTGTCTATATGAAACATATTTCAATTAATCAAGTCTTAACAAGTTTGATTACTTAACATGTTGGAAACATTTAATCATGTAAATATCAATCTCAATTAATATATATAAACATGGAAAAGTTCGGGTCACTACAGTACCTACCCGTTAAATAAATTTCGTCCCGAAATTTTAAGCTGTTGAAGGTGTTGACGAATCTTCTGGAAATAGATGCGGGTATTTCTTCTTCATCTGATCTTCACGCTCCCAGGTGAACTCGGGTCCTCTACGAGCATTCCATCGAACCTTAACAATTGGTATCTTGTTTTGCTTAAGTCTTTTAACCTCACGATCCATTATTTCGACGGGTTCTTCGATGAATTGAAGTTTTTCGTTGATTTGGATTTCATCTAACGGAATAGTGAGATCTTCTTTAGCAAAATATTTCTTTAAATTCGAGACGTGGAAAGTGTTATGTACAGCCGCGAGTTGTTGAGGTAACTCTAGTCGGTAAGCTACTGGTCCGACACGATCAATAATCTTGAATGGTCCAATATACCTTGGATTTAATTTCCCTCATTTACCAAATCGAACAACGCCTTTCCAAGGTGCAACTTTAAGCATGACCATCTCTCCAATTTCAAATTCTATATCTTTTCTTTTAATGTCAGCGTAGCTCTTTTGTCGACTTTGGGCGGTTTTCAACCGTTGTTGAATTTGGATGATCTTCTCTGTAGTTTCTTGTATAATCTCCGGACCCGTAATCTGTCTATCCCCCACTTCAGTCCAACAAATCGGAGACCTGCACTTTCTACCATAAAGTGCTTCAAACGGCGCCATCTCAATGCTTGAATGGTAGCTGTTGTTGTAGGAAAATTCTGCTAACGGTAGATGTCGATCCCAACTGTTTCCGAAATCAATAACACATGCTCGTAGCATGTCTTCAAGCGTTTGTATCGTCCTTTCGCTCTGCCCATCAGTTTGTGGATGATAGGCAGTACTCATGTCTAGACGAGTTCCTAATGCTTGCTGTAATGTCTGCCAGAATCTTGAAATAAATCTGCCATCCCTATCAGAGATAATAGAGATTGGTATTCCATGTCTCGAGATGACTTCCTTCAAATACAGTCGTGCTAACTTCTCCATCTTGTCATCTTCTCTTATTGGCAAGAAGTGTGCTGATTTGGTGAGACGGTCAACTATTACCCAAATAGTATCAAAACCACTTGCAGTCCTTGGCAATTTAGTGATGAAATCCATGGTAATGTTTTCCCATTTCCATTCCGGGATTTCGGGTTGTTGAAGTAGACCTGATGGTTTCTGATGCTCAGCTTTGACCTTAGAACACGTCAAACATTCTCCTACGTATTTAGCAACATCGGCTTTCATACCCGGCCACCAAAAATGTTTCTTGAGATCCTTGTACATCTTCCCCGTTCCAGGATGTATTGAGTATCTGGTTTTATGAGCTTCTCTAAGTACCATTTCTCTCATATCTCCAAATTTTGGTACCCAAATCTTTTCAGCCCTATATCGGGTTCCGTCTTCCCGAATATTAAGATGCTTCTCCGATCCTTTGGGTATTTCATCCTTTAAATTTCCCTCTTTTAAAACTCCTTGTTGCGCCTCCTTTATTTGAGTAGTAATGTTATTATGAATCATTATATTCATAGATTTTACTCGAATGGGTTCTCTGTCCTTCCTGCTCAAGGCATCGACTACCACATTTACCTTCCCCGGGTGGTAACGAATCTCAAAGTCGTAATCATTCAATAATTCAATCCACCTACGCTGCCTCATATTCAGTTGTTTCTGATTAAATATGTGTTGAAGACTTTTGTGGTCGGTATATATAATACTTTTGACCCCATATAAGTAGTGCCTCCAAGTCTTTAATGCAAAAACAACCGCGCCTAATTCCAAATCATGCGTCGTATAATTTTGTTCGTGAATCTTCAATTGTCTAGACGCATAAGCAATCACCTTCGTTCGTTGCATTAATACACAACCGAGACCTTGCTTTGATGCATCACAATAAATCACAAAATCATCATTCCCTTCAGGCAATGACAATATAGGTGCCGTAGTTAGCTTTTTCTTCAATAACTGAAACGCTTTCTCTTGTTCATCATTCCATTCAAATTTCTTCCCTTTATGCGTTAATGCAGTCAAGGGTTTTGCTATTCTGGAAAAGTCTTGGATGAACCTTCTGTAGTAACCAGCTAGTCCTAAAAACTGGCGTATGTGTTTCGAAGTTTTCGGGGTTTCCCACTTTTCAACAGTTTCTATCTTTGCCGGATCCACCTTAATACCTTCTTTGTTCACTATGTGACCGAGGAATTGAACTTCTTCCAACCAAAATGCACACTTTGAAAACTTAGCGTACAATTCTTCCTTCCTCAATACTTCTAACACCTTTCTCAAATGTTCACCGTGTTCTTGGTCATTCTTTGAGTAAATAAGTATGTCATCAATGAAAACAATGACAAAATTGTCAAGGTATGGTCCACACACTCGGTTCATAAGGTCCATGAACACAGCTGGTGCATTAGTTAAACCAAACGGCATGACCATAAACTCGTAATGACCGTAACGTGTTCTGAAAGCAGTCTTTGGAATATCATCTTCTTTCACCCGCATTTGATGATACCCGGAACGTAAGTCAATCTTTGAATAAACAGACGAGCCTTGTAGTTGATCAAATAAGTCATCGATTCTCGGTAGTGGGTAGCGGTTCTTGATGGTAAGTTTGTTCAACTCTCGGTAGTCGATACACAACCTGAATGTACCATCTTTCTTCTTGACAAACAAAACAGGAGCTCCCCACGGTGATGTGCTTGGTCGAATGAAACCACGCTCTAAAAGATCTTGTAATTGGCTTTGTAGTTCTTTCATCTCGCTGGGTGCAAGTCTGTAAGGAGCACGAGCTATTGGTGCAGCTCCTGGTACAAGATCTATTTGAAATTCAACGGATCGATGTGGGGGTAATCCCGGTAATTCTTTCAGAAATACATCAGGAAATTCTTTTGCGACGGGAACATCATTGATGCTCTTTTCTTCAGTTTGTACTTTCTCGACGTGTGCTAGAACAGTATAGCAACCTTTTCTTATTAGTTTTTGTGCCTTCAAATTACTAATAAGATGTAGCTTCGTGTTGCCCTTTTCTCCGTACACCATTAAGGGTTTTCCTTTTTCTCGTATAATGCGAATTGCATTTTTGTAACAAACGATCTCCGCTTTCACTTCTTTCAACCAGTCCATACCGATTATCACATCAAAACTCCCTAACTCTACTGGTATCAAATCAATCTTAAATGTTTCGCTAACCAGTTTAATTTCTCGATTCCGACATATATTATCTGCTGAAATTAATTTACCATTTGCTAATTCGAGTAAAAATTTACTATCCAAAGGCGTCAATGGACAACTTAATTTAGCACAAAAATCTCTACTCATATAGCTTCTATCCGCACCCGAATCAAATAAAACGTAAGCAGATTTATTGTCAATAAGAAACGTACCCGTAACAAGCTCCGGGTCTTCCTGTGCCTCTGCCGCATTAATATTGAAAACTCTTCCACGGCCTTGTCCATTCGTGTTCTCCTGGTTCGGGCAATTTCTAATAATGTGGCCTGGTTTTCCACATTTATAACAAACTACATTGGCATAACTTGCTCCGACACTACTTGCTCCGCCATTACTCGTTCCGACACCATTTGTTCCTTTCGTTCTATTAACCCCTGGTCCGTAGACCTCACACTTCGCCGCGCTATGACCATTTCTTTTACACTTGTTGCAAAATTTGGTGCAGAACCCCGAGTGATTCTTTTCACACCTTTGGCATAGCTGCTTCTGATTGTTGCTGTTGTTGCGGTTATTATTGTTGTTGGGATGATTGTTGTAGTTGCTGTTGTTGTTGTTGTTGTTGTTGTTGTTGGGCCGTTTGTTGTAGTTGCGATTGATGTTGCGATTGTTGGGATAATTGTTGCGATTATTGTTGTAATTGTTGTTGTTGTTGTATTGGTGATTCTTATCACTGTTTTCCTCCCACTTTATTTTGACTTGCTTCACATTGGCCTCTTCAGCAGTCTGTTCTTTAATTCTTTCTTCAATTTGGTTCACGAGTTTGTGAGCCATTCTACATGCCTGTTGTATGGAGGCGGGCTCGTGTGAACTTATATCTTCTTGGATTCTTTCCGGTAATCCTTTCACAAACGCGTCGATCTTCTCTTCCTCATCTTCGAATGCTCCCGGACACAATAGGCACAATTCTGTGAATCGTCTTTCGTACGTGGTAATATCAAATCCTTGGGTTCGTAACCCTCTAAGTTCTATCTTGAGCTTATTGACCTCGGTTCTGGGACGGTACTTCTCGTTCATCAAGTGCTTGAATGCTGACCACGGTAGTGCGTACGCATCGTCTTGTCCCACTTGCTCTAGATAGGTATTCCACCATGTTAACGCAGAACCTGTGAAGGTATGCGTAGCGTACTTTACTTTGTCCTCTTCAGTACACTTACTTATGGCAAACACCGATTCGACCTTCTCGGTCCACCGTTTCAATCCGATCGGTCCTTTGGTTCCATCAAATTCCAAAGGTTTGCAGGCAGTGAATTCTTTGTAGGTGCATCCTACACGATTTCCTGTACTGCTAGATCCAAGGTTATTGTTGGTATGTAGCGCAGCCTGTACTGCGGCTATGTTTGAAGCTAGAAAAGTACGGAATTCCTCTTCATTCATATTCACGGTGTGTCGAGTAGTCGGTGCCATTTCCTTCAAAATAGTTAAATGGAACAAGTTAATCATACAGAATATTAAGAGTAGTTAATAGTATTTCGTAGCATAATATGAACTCATTTATAAAAGCTTTTTCTTCATATTAGCGTTTTATAAGTTTAAATTCGGGTAGTACCTACCCGTTAAGTTCATACTTAGTAGCTAATATACAATTCAACTACTACAATTCTATATGAAAAACTGATTATAATAATATTTCGCGTTCAAACTTTTATACAATATTTTACAAACTTACAATACCGCTTATTTTACATAAAGCATGAAATACAGCACACAATAACTTTGATACAAGATAGTTGTGAAGACAATTCTAGCTAGTACACAAGTCGTTCAGCAAAGGCAATAAAGACACGTAATTCATACGTCCAGAAACAAGTCATGCATTCTGGTTTTACTAGGACTACTTCCCATCCTTGGTCTTGTGCAACATAACCGTTATGGCCATTGATAAAACAGCGTGTTGTAACGTCATCAAAGGGATGAGGGTTACGTAATGTCCAACAGTCCCGTAATAATCTAAAAACCTCATTTCTTACCCCAATTACCGACTCCGTCACTTGTGGAAACGTTTTGTTTAATAGTTGTAGCCCGATGTTCTTGTTCTCACTTTGGTGAGAAGCGAACATTACTAATCCGTAAGCATAACATGCTTCTTTATGTTGCATGTTAGCCTCTTTTTCTAAATCACGAAGTCCAATATTCGGATATATTGAGTCAAAATAATTTCTTAACCCGTTGCGTAAAATAGCATTTGGGTTCCCCGCAATATATGCGTCAAAGTAAACACATCGTAACTTATGGGTTTCCCAATGTGATATCCCCCATCTTTCAAACGAAAGTCTTTTATAAACCAAGACATTCTTGGAACGTTCTTCGAATGTCTTACAAACTGATCTCGCCTTAAATAGTTGTGCCGAAGAATTCTGGCCGACTCTAGACAAGATTTCATCAATCATGTCTCCGGGTAGGTCTCTTAAAATATTGGGTTGTCTATCCATTTTGTGTTTTTAAACTGTAAAATAGACAAGAGTTAGATTCATAAAAAAATACTTATTAATACAAGCAATTTTTACATATATCATAAAGCATAAGAACACTATATTACATATATTACACCACACGAATACAACTATCTTATTCCGACTCGCTCGTTTCTTCTTCTTCGGTTTTGGTTCGTTTTGCCAAGTTTCTAGGGATATATGATGTTCCCCTAATACGAGCCGTCGTTGTCCACATTGGTTTAGAAAAACCTGGTGGTTTAGAGGTTCCCGGGTCATTGTTACAACTTAAGGACTTCGGGCGTTGACGATACATATAAAGTTCATCGGGGTTGGAATTAGATTTCTCTATTTTTATGCCCTTTCCCTTATTATTTTCTTTTGCCTTTTTAAATTCAGTTGGGGTAATTTCTATAACATCATCGGAATTCTCGTCGGAATCCGATTCATCGGAGAATTGGTAATCCTCTCAATATTTTGCTTCCTTGGCGGAAACACCATTGACCATAATTAACCTTGGTCGGTTGGTTGAGGATTTTCTTTTACTTAACCGTTTTATTATTTCCCCCACCGGTTCTATTTCTTCATCCGGTTCCGATTCTTCTTCCGGTTCCGATTCTTCTTCCGGTTCCGATTCTTCTTCCGGTTCCTCTTCGGGAACTTGTGAATCAGTCCACGAATCATTCCAATTTACATTTGACTCTTCATTATTATTAGGTGAGTCAATGGGACTTGTTCTAGAGGTAGACATCTATCACATAATATCAAACGCGTTAAGAGATTAATATATCACATAATATTCACATGTTAAAAATATATAGTTTCCAACAAAATTTGTTAAGCAATCATTTTTCAAGTAAACACGGTCGAAGTCCAGACTCACTAATGCATCCTAACAAACTCGATAAGACACACTAATGCAAAATTCTGGTTCTCTAAGACCAACGCTCGGATACCAACTGAAATGTCCCGTTCTTATTGATTAAAAACGTTCCATATTAATTGATTTCGTTGCGAGGTTTTGACCTCTATATGAGACGTTTTTCAAAGACTGCATTCATTTTTAAAACAAACCATAACCTTTAGTTCATAAATAAAGGTTTAAAAAGCTTTACGTAGATTATCAAATAATGATAATCTAAAATATCCTGTTTACACACGACCATTACATAATGGTTTACAATACAAATATGTTACATCGAAATCAGTTTCTTGAATGCAGTTTTTACACAATATCATACAAACATGGACTCCAAATCTTGTCCTTATTTTAGTATGCAACAGCGGAAGCTCTTAATATTCACCTGAGAATAAACATGCTTTAAACGTCAACAAAAATGTTGGTGAGTTATAGGTTTAACCTATATATATCAAATCGTAACAATAGACCACAAGATTTTATATTTCAATACACATCCCATACATAGAGATAAAAATCATTCATATGGTGAACACCTGGTAACCGACATTAACAAGATGCATATATAAGAATATCCCCATCATTCCGGGACACCCTTCGGATATGATATAAATTTCGAAGTACTAAAGCATCCGGTACTTTGGATGGGGTTTGTTAAGCCCAATAGATCTATCTTTAGGATTCGCGTCAATTAGGGTGTCTGTTCCCTAATTCTTAGATTACCAGACTTAATAAAAAGGGGCATATTCGATTTCGATAATTCAACCATAGAATGTAGTTTCACGTACTTGTGTCTATTTTGTAAATCATTTATAAAACCTGCATGTATTCTCATCCCAAAAATATTAGATTTTAAAAGTGGGACTATAACTCACTTTCACAGATTTTTACTTCGTCGGGAAGTAAGACTTGGCCACTGGTTGATTCACGAACCTTAAGTTCCTTGGATAAACCTACTGGAAAAGAGAAAAATGGATCTAGCTTCAATGGATCCTTGGATGGCTCGAAGTTCTTGTATTAGAATGATAACCTACTGTAAGAAACAAAGATTTCTTGAGGTTGGATGATCACCTTACAAGATTGGAAGTGAGCTAGCAAACTTGAAAGTATTCTTGATTTTATGAAACTAGAACTTTTGGAATTTATGAAGAACACTTAGAACTTGAAGATAGAACTTGAGAGAGATCAATTAGATGAAGAAAATTGAAGAATGAAAGTGTTTGTAGGTGTTTTTGGTCGTTGGTGTATGGATTAGATATAAAGGATATGTAATTTTGTTTTCATGTAAATAAGTCATGAATGATTACTCATATTTTTGTAATTTTATGAGATATTTCATGCTAGTTGCCAAATGATGGTTCTCACATGTGTTAGGTGACTCACATGGGCTGCTAAGAGCTGATCATTGGAGTGTATATACCAATAGTACATACATCTAAAAGCTGTGTATTGTACGAGTACGAATACGGGTGCATACGAGTAGAATTGTTGATGAAACTGAACGAGGATGTAATTGTAAGCATTTTTGTTAAGTAGAAGTATTTTGATAAGTGTATTGAAGTCTTTCAAAAGTGTATAAATACATATTAAAACACTACATTTTAACTGAGTCGTTAAGTCATCGTTAGTCGTTACATGTAAGTGTTGTTTTGAAACCTTTAGGTTAACGATCTTGTTAAATGTTGTTAACCCAATGTTTATAATATCAAATGAGATCTTAAATTATTATATTATCATGATATTATCATGTATGAATATCTCTTAATATGATATATATACATTAAATGTCTTTACAACGATAATCGTTACATATATGTCTCGTTTAAAAATCATTAAGTTAGTAGTCTTGTTTTTACATATGTAGTTCATTGTTAATATACTTTATGATATGTTTTCTTATCATAGTATCATGTTAACTATATATATATCCATATATATGTCATCATATAGTTTTTACAAGTTTTAACGTTCGTGAATCACCGATCAACTTGGGTGGTCAATTGTCTATATGAAACATATTTCAATTAATCAAGTCTTAACAAGTTTGATTACTTAACATGTTGGAAACATTTAATCATGTAAATATCAATCTCAATTAATATATATAAACATGGAAAAGTTCGGGTCACTACAGTTACCGGGTGCCTACAACTTATAGAATACTTTTAAACACTTGCGAGTGTACGAATATTTATGGAAACTAAAATCTTGTGGTCTATTACTATTACAGAAATGATTGATTATGATAAACTAATGAACTCACCAACCTTTTGGTTGACACTTTAAAGCATGTTTATTCTCAAGTATTAAAGAAATCTTCCGCTGTGCATTAGCTCATTTTAAGGATATTACCTGGATTCATTCATGACATACTTTGAAAGACGTTGCATTCGAGTCGTTGAGTTCATCAAGATTAATATTAAGTCAATTATAGTTGGATGTAATATGAAATGGTATGCATGCCGTCAATTTTTGATGTAAAGAAAGTTTGTCTTTTAAAAACGAATGCAATGTTTGTAAAACGTATCATATAGAGGTCAAATACCTCGAGATGTAATCGACTATTGTGAATCATTTATAATGTATATGAACGGGTCCTTTCAGTTGGTATCAGAGCGGTGGTCTTAGCGAACCAAGTCTTGCATTAGTGTGTCTAACTGATAGTTGTTAAGATGCATTAGTGGGTCTGGACTTCGACCGTGTTTGCATGTCAAAATTTTTGTTTATCATTTTTAGTCGGAAATCATCTACTTACCATCCTTAGGAAATTACCTGCTTATCCTTCTTTGTCTAGACACGTCTTTCTGCATTGATTGCATGAATAGTGTATAGACAAAATTCATATCTTAGCGTATCTGCTAAATCATATCTTATCGTATCTATTACCGTAAACTTTGCCTGACATATTCCGTAAATTCCTCCGTAATCTATGAAATCTTTTGATCTATATATATAGATATTCTATGTAGTTAGAATACCACCCGATAGCCGGAAAATCATTTCGTATCGAAAAATCCTTTATCAAATCGTACGAAATGGAATTCGTCATCAGTTCAAGTTCCTCGGATTTCGAAATGGAATTCCACTCAAGCTCCGAAAGCAGTGTGACTGGAATGGATCAACCAATCAGCCATCATCTATTCTGGATGAATTAGGGATGGGTTCGTAGCCTCCTTAATCATTTGAGACAAGAAGAAGGCGATCCTTTCCATCCACCACATTGCCCTCTAGGCAATGAACCTGAAGCACTTACCGACGAACCTGTCCGAAACACCATTTTATCTCTCATTTTCAGAGTATCTCGTCATGATTATATACTACACCAAATTCTAGATCTTATTTATCTGCTCGTCCGAACCGACAATCACCCCGGTGTAATAGAAGAAGTCAACGAGCTTCGCGCTCGGGTAGTGGCTTTGGAGAATATGGTGCAAAGGTTACAAACACCAGCAGCAGCACCAGCAACATAACCAATACCACCATCAACAACATCAACAGTACCATTACCACCACCAACAACAACCGCATCGCAAACCTCAACTTCACAATCTGTCCCAGGAGCATCGACGTCATACGCCCTATAGATACTAAGGAATACCACAACGATGAAGTATTGATTCATAACTTCATTGAGAAAACATTCTACGACGATTATGTAATTTCTAAAGTTTGGAAATTATCTATCCTAGCCTTAACCATAAATCAAGTGAGTTTAATTTAATATTAACTCATTAAATCTATATTACATCTGAAGAAATATACACATATATTTCCATAAAGACTGTAATAAAATTCTTTTATACAAAATATTAATTGTGACATTTTTTTTAACGGGTAGGTAATACCCGAGAGATATATAAATTCACAATTAATATGTTACATTCTTCGAATCTGATTCAGCAAATCATCCATTATACTCCCTACTTTCACAACAATATACATTCTTTTATAGAAATCAAAACAACCATACTCATTCAAAAATCTAATTACATATTCTGATTTTGAAATCGCCGAATTCAATTCAAGTTATAACCGGTATCATCACTCTTAGATTCTTACATCTTTCAAAGCTATACTTTAACTTCAAAACTGTGTTAGAACATCGTATGTATATTAACGATTATAATCTGTGTTCAAGCCCTTCGAAATACCTGAAGACACTTCAAATAATGAACAATCGAGATGATGATCCAACCACATGTTATCTACAGTTACGTACCTGAAAAACTCTTGAAACCAAAGTCATAATTTAACATGTATCCATGTCAGACCTTTTGGCATTTACTAGCTAAAATAACTTTTCAATCCCTTCTAAAAATAGACAGTTTTGTCACAGCTCCAGCAAACCAACTTCAATTGTTCATTCGAATAAGCCTTATTATAATGATTACCCCTTCATCATTATTACCGGGGAACCTTTCATATCTCGCCACATTAGCAGTAAACTTATTAACAACTTCATTGATCTTTAACTTTTCGAAAAATCTTTATATTTATCAAAACCCCATTATTTACTCATCTGCATCTTGTAACGAGAATTGCCATATGAATCATCGAAAATTAGCAATCAGTATTTTGAAATCTCGCAGCATGTCTACGCTAACAATTATATGTGTATATCTTCTGGACTTATATACTTTGAATGTGAAGTTTCTGAAAAACACCCTAAACTAACTAGTTCTTGAAATACTGATAACGCAGTAAAAACTATAAACGACCTTAACAGTAAAAAGTTTGATGATAAAGAGTAGTGTGTTGGCAAAGCTCAGAAAAAGAGAAGATTTGGTACAGAAAAATACGGATTGAGCAAACCATGAATAAGGTTGTGGATAAATTACAAGGACGAAATCTACCTTCAAAGAATCCAAATGATTCCGTGTCTGCTGAAGTCATTATCGAATACCTTGCTCCTGACTCTAAACCCTTACGGACAATATTCTTCATCATCCTCTGATATTAGAAATTTTAAGATATCATCGTATCTTTCATTATAAATATTCTCCATATTTCTGAAGATATTTCCATAATTATTCTTATCTGAAATCATTTACCTCTTCGTGCTATCTGTATTACACCATAGGAATATTTTTGAAGTAGTGTTGGGAACTGAAGCATGAACTAATATAATATAATGACACTTGATCAACGTGATTATATTACAGTAAGTCATGCTGAGTTTCTAAATAGAACGTGATGATTCACAGATCATAACGTCATCATGTGCTATGTTACACGACTCTTGTATTCTCTTTAACCTCTAAAATATGAAGAAAATATTTCTTGATGATTCGGCCTTTTCCGAGGTATTCTAGTAAATTGACAAGTAAAGATCGTGCCATTACAATTTCCTTCTTAGAACATTAACAATGTTCATTCCGAAATTCATATATGCGAATTCTGGACCATTACAAGCGGTGCTTAATCGCAAGAAGAAGAAACGAAAGGACAAAACTCCGAAATAGAAATTGGGGTATAAATCGCAAAAAATAAAAGAGAGCATTAATTGGGGATGACAATGATTATAGAAGACAGAAGCAGGGACATCAAAATATAAGAGAAGATATAAAACCCAACAACAACCCAGAAACTATAAACTGTATATATCGATGCATATAGCAATATAAAGACACGGGAGAACTAAAAAAACTATAAAACCAAGAGTATAGTAGAAGTAAATAGATTCTTCTGGAGGTAGATAAAAAAGAAGAACGACAGATATGAAAGTGAGGAGTATATCGAGAATCAGCACTGGATGAAGCATATTGACGAATAATTTTAAAGTAAGAATCGATGGAGAAAGAATAGAAGGTGTGAATTAAAAGGAAACGAAGGAGGTGGATTTATAGTGAAATATCCGACAGAAAAATCGAGATGAATCATCGCATTAAATCGAAGAGGTTCATAATTTCATTAATCACCGAAGAATCAAATCCTATATAGATTACAAAGATTTTCTTTAATCCGGAGATCAACCGTGATGACGTCAAAAGATAAGATGAATCCCTATTTTCTCATTTCACTCTTTTACGATAGCTTCACTCATACGTTTCGAGTAATCGAATTATTTTATCCATATTTCTCAATCATGATAAAACCCTATGAATCAACTTATATTCATCATAATAACATTCTTATTGTTAGCCATTACGACCTCGATCAAATTTCGGGACGAAATTTCTTTAACGGGTAGGTACTGTGACGACCCGGAAATTTCCGACCAAATTTAAACTTAACCTTTATATGTTTCTGACACGATAAGTAGAATTTGTAATGTTGAATCTCAAAAAGTTTGGAACTACATTCATGTAATCAATTACCCTTTGACCGTGTTCGACGATTCACGAACAATTATGAGTATATAGATATGTATATATAATATATAATATTAACTGAAAACATTAACAAAGTATTAGATATATGATACTTTACATGAACGTATTTGTTTCGATATATTTATCGACAGAATTAAGAGATAATATCAAATGATTGAATTATCAGATACATTATGATATGATTACGGGCCTATGTTATGAGGTCCACTGTGATTTAAGAAATATATTCTTTTTGACAACATTCGGAAAATGGTAAAGTGATTTATAAATAAGAACAAATGTGTCAATTAACGGGAACTAGACAAGGGTTAGTGAAAATTCCTGTTTAATTTCCAAGGCATGTTTTATAATATTTTTCTCGTGACCTTGATAAGATAACTATGTTAACTTTCATTTTATTTAATATGAAAATAAGAACGTGGAGTGTAAATAACTTAGATGTTGGATATCGACAAGTTAAGTAACTCGACATTTTTCATTAAGATGATTTCATACATTTATTTAACCTTTGGACTTTATCCCATGCTTCACCAATAGACTATAATTTAAAAACTTGAAACCTATTATGAATATATATAATTCTACTTTTCTAAAATGTTTTATGATATAACAATTTCCATTATTTTAACCTTTTAACAAAATGATTCTTAAATATATTTAGTTTTGGAAAACAAAATTATCATATTTATTTGATTTAGTTTCAAAAGTACAAAAAACGTTTTCAGTTTAAAAAGAACTTTATTATTAAAACGTATATATCTTTTATAAATATCTAGAACCACTTTTGACAACTCATTACTTAACCAGTATGATAAAGATAACGATATTTATATTTTATTTTATTAAATATATATAACGATTTAAATTAATATTATATATATTTATACGCGTATTATACGTATATAGTTTTATACTTTTACTATACTTTAACTTTTCCTTTACTTTACTTTACTTTTACTTTACTTTAGCTTTAATAATTTATACTTTAATAACTCACTTTAATAATTCATACTTTAATAATTCACTTTAATAATTCATACTTTAATAATTCACTTTAATAATTTACTTTAATAATTCATACTTTAATAATTCACTTTAATAATTCATACTTTAATAATTCACTTTAATAATTCACTTTAATAATTCATACTTTAATAATTCACTTTAATAATTCATACTTTAATAATTCACTTTAATAATTCAAAAATCTATTATAAATAGAATTGAATAGGTTTCATTATTTCATAGAAACTTAAAAATATATTTCTATAAACTCTCTCAATCGAATTACATATATATATTTTCTTTGTATTATTTCAAGATATTATTAGTATACATAAAATACTACGACGGAGTTATACTCAGACTATTTCAAAATAAGTTTTCAAACGGGATAGAGCTAAGGAAATTATGGGTTATAGCTATGGAGGTTATGGGTATTGATCGAGGGTATTGCTCGTGAGGTCAACCTAACGTTTATCATTTTCGTTGCGTCTACGTACTTTTCTGCAATATTGAATCACAATATTGATACGTTCGTGAATCCGAGACAAACCCTGCACTTGTTCAGTGCCGTCATATACATAATTGCTACGAAATACAGTATTGTGAGTTTCATTTGCTCCCTTTTTAATTGCTTTTGCAATATATATTTTTGGGCTGAGAATACATGCGCTGTTTTATAAATGTTTTACGAAGTAGGCACAAGTACTAAAACTAATTCTATGTGGGTTTAAACCAGAAATATACCCTTAGCTTGGTAACATTAAACTACTTGTCTATGTACGGTAGGCGCGAATCCTAAAGATAGATCTATTGGGCCTGACAAACTCCATCCTGACTATGGGATGCTTTAGTACTTCGAGGTTATTTTAAACACACCTGATCTGCTGTACTTCAGAGGGTAAAACATGAACGTTAAGGCTTGTTACCGGGTGCCTACAACTTATAGAATACTTTTAAACACTTGCGAGTGTACGAATATTTATGGAAACTGAAATCTTGTGGTCTATTACTATTACAGAAATGATTGATTATGATAAACTAATGAACTCACCAACCTTTTGGTTGACACTTTAAAGCATGTTTATTCTCAGGTATTAAAGAAATCTTCCGCTGTGCATTAGCTCATTTTAAGGATATTACCTGGATTCATTCATGACATACTTTGAAAGACGTTGCATTCGAGTCGTTGAGTTCATCAAGATTAATATTAAGTCAATTATAGTTGGATGTAATATGAAATGGTATGCATGCCGTCAATTTTTGATGTAAAGAAAGTTTGTCTTTTAAAAACGAATGCAATGTTTGTAAAACGTATCATATAGAGGTCAAATACCTCGCGATGTAATCAACTATTGTGAATCATTTATAATGTATATGAACGGGTCCTTTCATCCCTGTTAAAGTATTTAATATTGTGGTTTCTAAATTTCTAAATTTTGTAGTAAGTGCAATCTCTTAGTTCGTAATTTCAGATGTTAAAGATTTCATTCTTTCAAGTTGAGGTCCAAAACTTCAATATGATTGTTGATTAACTGTCACAATCAAGATTAAGTTAATGTATGTTAATCTCAAAATTAAAATATGAAAAAGTAGTTAATATAAAACCAATAATAATAAATAAGGTAAAGAAATTACCCGTAGCATATCAGTTGGACGTAATCTACCCATCCACATTATACACCACTGAGTAGGACACATACCATAAGTAATACTAAAGACATCAAATTTAGTAACAATTTTGTTCATATTAAATAAGCTATAGAAATGTAATATTATGTTTTCGATAATTGGTAGAATGTCGTCTTCAATGAATTCTTCAATCAATCTTCTACGTAGTTGTAATATATGTTGGCGATGTTCAACAAACCAATCACTATACTTTTTGCTAAAGTTAATCGGATTTTCAGAAAATATTTAAACAAAAACTTATATGGTATACACAGTATTGTTATAAAAGATCGAAGTATATAGATTATATTAAATTAAGATGTACCACGATTGAGGTCTTGGTGTCTTTCAATCCGTAAATGTGATATAATACTTTAGCAATGCAGTTGTAAATGGATTGAGAACTAAAACTCATAAATTCGTATATTTTCTATTTTTTGGTGAACTTGTATTAAAAAAGTACATTTTGTAGTAGTTCGTTTTTTTGGTGAACATGTATAACCTTTTTTCCATCTTAGTGAAGTACGTTTACAATAAAAAAATATAATTGTACGTTAATTATAACAGTTTGAAATTAACAACTACTATTGTCATTTTAACAATTGGAACCTTTTTTTTTTTTGCGGTGTTTCATAACTGTTTCTCTATTCTTTGCTTATTTTCTTTTTTTTTCTATAAATTAAAAAAAATAACATATTACGTATATTTGACTCATGTAAATGTAGTTAGAATAAATTATTTCAATTTTTGTAATCCCATATTTTATAACCTAAACCATAAACTATATACACTAAACTCTAAACCCTAAACTCTATATCTAAACCCTAAACCACTAACCCTTTACCCTAAACACTGAACTTTAAACCCTAAACTTAAACCTTAAATTCTAAAATCCAAACCCTAAACCCTAAACCCTATACACTAAACCCTAAATCCTATACCCTAAACCCTAAACCCTATATCTATACTTTAAACCATAAATTGTAAAAATTAAACCCCAAGACTTAAACCCTAAACCAAAAATTCTAATTTCTAAGCAATAACTCCAAAATCAACCCTAATCCACCAACCCTTAACCATACTCTAAACCCTAAACCATAAATTCTAAAATCGAAACCCCAAACCCTAAACTCTAAAACCTAAACCCTAAACCCTATATCTAAACCCTAAACTATAAACCATACAACCCTGAACTCTATACCATAAAATCTAAAAAGTAAACCCTAAACTCTAAAGCCTAAACTCTAAACCTTTAACTCTAAACCCCAAACACTAAACCCTATGCACTAAACCCTAAGCCATAAAGCATAAATTCTAAAATCTTAACCCTAAATCCTAAACTGTAAACCATAAACCGTAAACCCTAAATAGCAATTCCTAAACCTTAAACCATTAACTCTCAACGTTAGTCCTTTTTATCCATTAAGCTTAAACCATATACACTAAACTCTAAACCCTAAACCCTAAACCAACCCTAAACCACCAACCCTTTAACCTACACACTAAACCCTAAACCTTAAATTCTAAAATTAAACCCTAAACTCTAAACCTTAAACCCCAAACCATATACCCTAAACCCTATACACTAAACCATAAACCCTAAATCATATACACTAAACCCTAAAACTAAACCCTATATCTATACTCTAAACCATAAATTGTAAGCCTTAAACCCTATACCTTAAACCCTAATTCATAAACTCTAAAATCTAAACCTTAAACTTTAATGTCTAAACCATAAACCCTAAATCCTATACACTAAACTCTAAACCCTAAACCCTAAACCCTAAACTCTAAACCCTAAACCCTAAACCCCAAACCCTATACACTAAACTCTAAACCCTAAACCCTAAACCACCAACCCTAAACCCTACACACTAAACCCTATACCCTAAACCCTAAACCCTAAACCATAAATTCTAAAATCTAAAACCTAAACCCTATACAATAAACCCTATACACTAAACCCTAAAATATTTTGATTTTTTCTTCTGTTCGTGACCATGTTATATGCAAGCAACCCGATGCGCATATGCACTGTCTTACATGTCACACCTTACCTATTAAACCACCATACATATACATCTATCATCCACTTAATTTCCTTTCATAAAATCATATAAATGCCACCAGTTGTACTA
The DNA here is from genome assembly GCF_046630445.1 of Rutidosis leptorrhynchoides. Taxonomy (NCBI): domain Eukaryota; kingdom Viridiplantae; phylum Streptophyta; class Magnoliopsida; order Asterales; family Asteraceae; genus Rutidosis; species Rutidosis leptorrhynchoides. Next base: position 53,417,976 of record NC_092340.1, read on the forward strand.
TAAACATCTCAACCAAAGTTCTTACTCACCACTTGCCTAAATTCCCCATATGACGACTTCCAATGATTATCAAAATTCTACTGTCAGTTGCAATAGTCCACGGAGACATCAACAACTTTTAGCAACATTAAAGAAAGTAAAATTCAGCTGACATTGAATCTGACCCAGGTTATCAACACTCAACAGTCACCGAACATCATCCAATGTCAGTTCCATAAGCATCCATAAATTCAGCACATCAGTCCAGACATTAGAAAGAATTAGAATCTCTTCTAAAACACAACACTAATTTATTCGTTGGATCCAAAATAGTGAAACATGACCTGCAATATGTTAATATGGGACTTAAATATGTTAATATATTGAACATAATAGCTAATTTATTGTACCCATTTTAGATATAAGAATGTTAATATGTTTAACATGAATTAGGATTTAATTCACTATAGCCCCTGCAATCTATTACTCCGTATCTTTTTCCGTTTATTATTTTCCTTTGTAAAGATTATAAAATAAAATGATGTTAAAATAGACCTTTACGTGCGGGACAACTCAAGAAGTTAAAAATTTAACATGCACATTAGAAGACTATATAGTTAATGACTAAGAAGACTATATAATTACATTAAAATTATATATCGTGATTTTATCTATATGCCGTGTTCATTGACAGTTGAAACTTGCTAATACCCGCGAATTCGCGAGCTTAACAAAATAAAATGTTATAATAAAATCACCTCGCAAGTAATTCAAAGTTAAAATGTATTATGATACAAGTAAATGATCATAATATAGCAACTTTAAAGATATTATAGAATCAAAGAAAGATAAATGAGTCACACATCATAGTAATACAAAATACCCATTCAAATAAAATACCACATCAATTGTTTTGCCAAGAGTATAGTACCATACCATCAGGAACCAAACCAACAATATCGTGATACTTCAACTGAACAATATAAAACACTCGTGTCTGTGTTAAGAAGTGAAGAATAATACATGTAACATCCCACAAGACTAAATATACATACACGATTGGATACATAACCATTAAAATGGAAAACGTAACATGAACACAAAGGGTTGAAGTCGTGACGTTCAACTTTACTTCAACAGCATTTCTTGTACACAGGTGGTTTGAACCTTTAATTGAAAACACAGTAAATAATAATAAACCAAAATTAAAACATAGTTAATAATAATGAATCAAAATTAGAGTGATTTAAAAAGACTTAGATATCGTACTTACATAAGACTTTAATATTTGACAAATGTTACTACTAATTTCTCAAAGTTTTGTATCGGAATTGGGATATTGAGAAAAATGTTTTTTTTAGCAGCTCAAAAATTTGTTGTTTTTATCATTTCATTTCGTAAATTTTTATTAATTCAACGAAAAATGTTAACAATAAGTTTACCTATTAGAACTTGTTAAATGTACTATCAATATTCAATTACCTGGAAGATGAAGAGGAAAAATCCTGCTTGATGCGATGGACATGTTATAAATATGTGGTGAAACATGGTTCTTTTTTGCACGTTTTAATGAGATGATGACTAAAAACCTGTTTACATTCCTAACCTTGTTCACAAATCTTTTTCCATTAGCCTTCCATTTATTATTGTTTATTTATATGTATCATTCATAAGATTCAATTTGGTTCAAAAAATTATAGTTATAGTTATAGGCTTCAATAATATAATAGCACTATATGCACTATAGTAGATAAATGATGAACAGAACAACTTATCTTTATAGTTGATGAGCTTTTATAATACGATGGTTTTGTTGAACCCTAAGCTTTGATGTTATTGTCAATCAAACTCCAGCCGAAAACAATATCCAGAACATAGTTATCTGAATGTATCTTATACTACAAAGAATACAAGTATACTGATATTTAGAAGAATTAATTAAACACGTACCTGTTTCCGAAAAAGTTTGAAGAATAAAAAACGTTTTCAGAAAGTAATTGAATAGTAGATTTGGTACTTGAGAATATTTCCGAAACCCCGGAGATTGAAAACTTATTCAGGCGATGTATTAGGAATCTTACAATATACAACACTTTAGCAATACCCCCGTACAGCACCAAAATCAATCTTAATGGATGCAAGAAATACCTGTGCAGCACCAAAAGCAACATTCACACGAATTTTCCAGTCTAGATCAAACAGAGACACTACTAACAATAATCACAACATTACGGTAAACTTAAAAAAAAAAAAAAAAAAAAAAACTTTAAATCAATCTATGTGGTAAAAAGAATACAATTAGTTACCATGAAGGTAGAAGTAAAGAGTGTTTGTTAGTCACAAAGAGTACGCAACGTTCCTTCAAGCATTTAAGCAATGCTTGTTGAACACCCTCTCTAGACACATTTCTGCCCGTGTTTAATGTTTCAGCGTGCATATATGATTGATTTAAGATATTTACCAGGAAAAAAATATTCTACAACACACCCATTTCTAATTCCATGAATGAATCTAGGACAACATGCCCTTTTAATAATCTTGTCTACTTCAGGGATGTTCTGAGCTACTTCGACGTTAAAGCAGCAACCTGACCAAATACATTAAATGATTAACATAACACTTCTGCGGTAGTAATGATTTATTAGTTATATCCTCATATTTTACATACGAAAATTCACAAGAAATGTAGTTGCCACAAGACGCTTATAAAATACTGATGCCACATCTTCTCAAACATAACTTTCCTACAAACTGAATCGGAAAAAAGACCCAATTTTAGTTACATATAAAATGACAAGAAACTTAAATACCAATGCAAAAATAAAAACTTAAAAGTACTAAATAAGTAACACATTTTGTAACACTAAACACATTAACGTAAAGAACATTATTAGGATATTGAAAAGTAAGGTGATTTTTAGACTTCATATCAAATCATTTTGTATTAAATGTAGGGGAAGTATAATTTGTACCAAATCTACCCTTTCTAATGTAGTAGAATCAGCAATGACAGAAGGCAGATTCACAGCCCCATTCGCAAGTAATGTTTTTTCCGGTCCTTGCAGTGAAAGTAAGATACAATAATCAAAACAAAAACATATAGATATTAGCGAAAAAAATTTCCATTAAAAAATAAACGCAAGAACTTTGAACACAATTGACAATAAAAATAAAAATTAAAAAAAAATGATAACTTAAGCCAGTTGGACCATTGATAAAACATTGTTATTCTCTAACTCCACACGATCAACCTCATTGTATAAAATTTAATCTTTGTCGAATCCAAAAACCAAATACATACCTTATCTATAGCAGATAAGAAGAAACATACCTGGAGAGATGTTGCTCAACTAAAACCCAACGCAAGGTAACCCAATAACAGGAGATCAAAATTGTGAAATAGTAACGGCAACGTTATAAAATAATGCATATATATAAACTGTTTGGTTGACTGAATCCACAACAATTGAAAACCTTAAAATTGGGTTAGCAGAAACATTTTCAGCATAAAGATGTAATGATATTTCATTGCTACCAACTGCGTAGAAGTTAAGATACATACCAATCACATTTCTTCAAGCTTGTTGGTGAGTCGGCTACCACGTTCGCTTTTCAATTACTTCAATCGGCCAAATCGCAAGATATGCTTCCCTAAAACAATACGTATAACTATGTATCTACCTATCCTTGTAGTTATAGTGATCAATGTATACCATGCACATGACAACACTTATAATTAGTATGAAGGTCAATGTTCCAATGTGGATTTGATAGATTCAAATATAATATTCTATGCCACATGACAGCAACTAATCAATTCCCTTGTCAACGAAAATACAGTAGCACACCTTTATAAACTAATTTTTTAGGCTTATGTTTATCTAAGTACAAAATACTCTTTTAACTTAATAAATTGATAGCAAACGCGAAAAATGTAGTCTCAAAAAGAAAAGGTATACCAAGCAGATACCTTTAATCTTCTTTCTACTTCAGCATTATACATTCCATCAAAACCACCAATTGAGTATTTGCTCCCATTCATAGTGGAAGCATCAACTTGTGTAGAATAGAACAAGAAATTACCGGATGAAATCCATCTCCACTCCTTTTAGCGGTTTAACCGCTACCATCCTTAAACCCCATTGACACCTCTGAAATATAAGATTTACTTTTGCAATCATAACTAAGATATAAGTGAATATATCTTGCAAACTGTAATTAATCGTCATATTTGCAAGAGGTGTTAAAATAGTCAACAAAAAAAAAAATTATACGATATCAAGATACATCACATTTACACATTGTTAAAATGGTGAAGTGATAATACATCAAGTTACTTTCTACCATATATCTAAAATCCTAAAACAACACAAATCAATCATCAATCGTAATTGGACTAATTACTATTGATTTAACTTTAGTGCTAAACTTTTTGCTTTGTTCATCCATCCTATATGTAATGGCTCAAACGATCAGTTCAGGTAACTGCACATTGAAGTTCCCAGCTTGCATAATATTAACATAATTAGTATTTATGTAAGCATTTCATCAAACGGTTTATATGCATGAGAAAAAGACTAATGACAAGTTCATACAAACACCTTAAGGTATTATAACCAACCTTGATAACTGTAGCACTAACAACAACCCAAACAAATAAATGTTCTAATTAAAGTTTCAACACACAAGAAAACATTGTTCAAGTGAAAAAAACTTACTACCTACAATCCCCACCAACTTATTCAACTACAATACAGAGTACAGACAAATGTATAACACATACATTGTAAATACACTTAGTGACGGATAAAAGTAAAAATACACAAAAAAAAAAAAAAAAAAAAAATGTAAAACAATAAAATTAAAATCCATCAAGAAATTAGAAACACTTACCTTTAGTAGAAAAACTACTAATCTAAGGTGATGATGACAATAACGATCCCAATACATATCTGGTAGAATCGTGGACATCGACATCTATATACTTACCTGTTTATTCACCAAAACAAAAAAATACAATAGAAAATGAAGATCAAATATATTAACTGCCAAGGTGAGTTGAATTGTATCCATATCTCATTTATAATTTAGGATCTAAATTTGTAAAAAATAATATGCGATATATGAAAAATAAATGATGAATAGCAAGTCATACCTTCTGCCATGGATAAGATCTGATTATGTGAAGGTTGTGTTGAACCCTTCATCACAATGTAACAAAACAACACCATAAAAATTATTACAAGAGTTCAAAGAATAATAAATTGGATTGACCTGGGTAATGGTAGATCCCAGAGATCGAATTGATAGATTTCTACATCTGGAATAGGGTAAAATCAGGCTCAAAAATTTCTATCGGCAACCGACGAAACATCATATATTGAAACAATCCATAAAGCAAAACAAAAAGATTTCCAATCAAAACTCACCTTTAATTGATTGAAAACGACATCGGATGAATGATTTGTATCACAAATTAATCGTTATTGATTTGAATAATAAGGAATATAAACGAACTATGAAATTAGCCTTTTTTTTAATGGTCTTGATGTGCGTTCCTTGATGTGGATGACATAAACTGATAACCGAACATCCCATCCCATTCCCATTCCCAATTCCATAATCCCATAAAAATAATCATTAAGTAAAGAAATCCAAAAACCTGAAGATAGAAGAATCCAATCGTTAGGGTTGGTAATCGATGCTCTGAATTATGCTTTCTTTTCATATCAATTAAGTAAAGAAATCCCAAACCCTGCAAATAAATAAATCGAATAGTTATAAGAACTCAAAGTCTCTGATTTTTTCTTTCTTTTCCTACCGAAAATTCGGATTAGAACCCTGGCGATGCTTGGTGGATGTTGATGACATTAACAAATTGAGGATTTGGATGGATGAAATACATGAATTGATTTGGGGCATTTAGTCCGTAGTATGTTGAGGATGGATATATATAATGGATGAAGAATTAACTGATAAAACAAAATGGCTTAGGTATCGATTAGGTTTGGAAGAAGAATGAATAGGTCTGGAAGAGATGAAGATGATGAATTGATTTAGGGTAATTTGATGGGTAAGGATCCGAAATCCGAATAGATTGTTGTCCTTAAGGTCCGCGTGTTTTTTTTCAAGGGTATAAAGGGTATAAATTTTATTTTACCATTTATTAGCTAATATTTTAAGTGGATGATTATGGACCATTAGATCAAGGGGTATAATGCTGTAATTATTTAATCTAACGTTAATTAAGGGAATTTTGAAAACAATTATTAGCTAATCGAGACTCTCTTTTAATGTATATAGTGATTATTGACTATCGACTGTGGCTAATTAATTAAGTTAACTCGTTGAGTACCCTGTTAGGCAAGTTTATAATGGAGGCAATTTTATGTTCGGTGTACTATCATTACATAAACATCGATATCTGTTGTGATATCATACTCATGTTATTATCTACACATATCATGTACTCATTATCTTATTTTATTGTATGTATGGGCATGTAACGCTTACTGGAAGGGTTTTGAGCATAATTTTAAATGAATTGTCAATGATTTAGAGCGGCATTTCGTCGGCTTAGTTTTATTGTTATAGGCATTTTGTATTAAAGCCGGCAGACTTACCTTGTAATCGTTTACTTCATCATTTTGATGAAGGTTTTAATAGTATGATTCTTTTTCGCTGAAAAAAAAAATGATTTAGAGCGGCGAAGTAACATATATATACAATTTTGATTCATAAGATTTTCATTAATAAAGTAATGGTGCTTATACTTGTGACTTGTGAGATTTTGAACTTGTTGTAGAGCTGTTACAAAATATCTCCAAATTATGTTTTTGATAAAGAAGCTGAACGTGGAAGAAATATGCTTTATGTGAACAACCTCTTAATCGGCAAAACACGAAAAGAGGCATCGAGGATGTTTTTTGACACACTCGCATGGTTACTAATTAATATAACTACCAAGTACTTAAAGGCAATTATTAGGTTAAATCATCTTGTTGATGTTTTATGCATTTTGCAGGTTCTTAAAGCAAGGATTACATCCATGTAGAGCAGGCGGATCCGTATGAAAACATAAACGTTTTCCACGTGCGAAGCTTTTGAAGGCGGACTTTTAATTGCACATTACTAATCTCGCACCATTGCGAAATAAACAAGCTGCTTGGAGCTGGATTATTGTTCTTAGAGATATGTTGTTTGTTTTATGTTGTTTGTGGTAGCTTATTAAGTAAGTTAGTTATGTTGGTAGTTATAACAACCATGGAGTCAAGTAGATCTTGTAGCATTTGTAATAGCTCTTATAGAGCCTATGATGTTTTATGGATTAGATTGATTTTAGATTGATTTGTATATACGTATATAGAGTTGATCAATGCTAATTCATGACTATTATTATTGTGTGGTTTACTTGTGTTTGCCATTTGTTAACCTTTGTGATTTGCTACTTGCTTAGTGTTGTTTTGAAACTTATGGATACAAACATTTTTTAACTATGTGTATGCCATTCTATTTTAGAATATAAACAAAATACAATGTTTTATTGACTTTTTTATTATTGTTATATGCAACTAAATATTTTGTATAAACCAACTTATTGCAATTATATATTAAAATTAAAATCTTTTGATACAGATGATTTTAATAGCCATGTTTCCAAAACCATGATTCATGATAAAAAAGTTAAAGCTAAAGGGCTTTGACCTAAAAGCTATCAAATCAACACATGAATCGTAGTATCAAATGGCAAACCAAATAAATAAAATATACGTATACAATATAAGATATAGTAAAGTATCGAAAGACAACTTTTTATTGGAAAGAATTATGAAAACTGTTGTAGAGACCGATATCAAAGTATTATTTTATTATAATTTTATATTTTAAAAAATCTCACAGGTCATAGTCTGTGTCACGTGCGAGTCTGTGTAGCTTAATATGTGTCAAGTGTCAGTACGTGCCTATGTGTAAATCTGCGTGGCAACAGATTGAACTTACATGTTAGTCTGTGCCTAATTGTCAGTCTGCATGCCACATAGACGGGTGATACATATTAGGCCGTGTGTTAAAAAAATTACCCCGTATTAAAAAAAGGTTACTTATATAAAAAAAAACTTCTTTTTTTTACATGTGAAGTTTGTGTATAAGTTCTTTCAGTTGTGTATAGTTCTCTCTAGATCTCACTTATAAAATATAAATTATTATACGTAGTATAAAATAAATTATAAATTATAAAATAAAAAAAATAAAAAATTAAATGATTAAAACTCGATGTATTTTTGTACGTATATAAAAGACTTAACTACACGAATGGTCACTGTGGTTTGTCAATTCTTGCAAGTTTAGTCACTGAGGTTTGAAAATCGTGCAAGAACAGTCACACCGTGTAACAGACGTTAATAATATCCGGTAAGCGTCACTCATGTGCCAGGCATGTGAGGGTATTTTGGTCATTTTCCCTTCCAGTCCATTTTCATCACAAAACTCAGATTCATCAACAATCTCAAATTTCCAAAAAAAAAAAAAAAAACCATCAAAATTTTGATTCCAAAACCCTACCTTAAATTCATATCTGCATAAAAATCCTTGACAATAATGATAAACCTTCAAATACCATGTGTACTTACACTTCGCTACTGGTTACTAAAAGATAACATAGTACTTCGTATTTTTTTAACATTACAACACATCCATATTGTTTACAGCACCTTCTCAAATACTCCGTATTAAATATACTTTTTAGTGTTTATTTAGTTACATACCGATACAAATGTACCAGCTTCTGCAAATGTACCCCCTAAAGTGTACCAGCTTCTTTAAACCCCGTCGTGAAAATTTGGATCTAGATCGGTACCTTTTTCCGGCGAAATTAAATCAAGCAGATTCCGGATCTTCATCTTTTTCCGGCCCGATCTGTACACTTGATTTTGGAGAAGAAGACTGACTCCATCGGACCTGCGGTGTTTATTTCCGGCGACGATTTGCTCTCCGACGTTTGTTTCCGGAGTTTAGTCCGGTTACTTTCTGGCTCGAACAAGATTTTCTATCATGTTTGCTTCCCTCGACACTGAGACAAAGTTTCTCAACGATTTTGTTTATGCAAAATTGGGTGTGTTCATAGTTTATATTTTAATTTCTAACAGACCCATTTCTTGAAATCAAATCGATGCAGATGCCCGGCGGTTCTTCGTTTGTAGATCTACCTTGTACAAACCACAGATTTTCTCTCCGATTTTGTTTGGTGACCACAGATTTTCTCTCTGATTTGGTTTAGATTCAGATTTGGTTTTGGGTGAATGAATTTGGGGTTTCATTTTAAGATCTAATTCGTAACGTTTATGCTTTGATGTTTAAGATCTACCTTGAACTGAAACAAAGATACGTTTTTTTGTTGGGGTTTCATTTTACTTTGAACTAAAGATATGTAGTAAGATAGAAACAGATAATTGAAAATGAAGGTAAGATGCTAGTGTTTGAAGAATGTTAAAGATTAAAGAAGAAGAAATGGGAAAAAGACGATTTTACCCATCATGTGCAAGTCTTGTGATCTAACTTAACAAAAAAATTAACGTCTTTTACACAGAGTGATCATTCTTGCAAGATTTTTAAACCTCAGTGACTAAATTTGCAAGAAAAAAACTATAGTAACTAAACTTGCAAGATTTGACAAATAAACCATGTGTATAGTTAAGTTTTGTAAAAGTGTAACCCTCCCCAAAATAAATATCTCCCCAAAGCTCCTTCCTCTCTTTTTACCTCCCGTCTCTTTATTTTTATTCTCTTTTTCTGTTTGTTTTGTTTCGTTTCGATTCATAAACGCCGTGAGTCGTAGCAGAGACTCGCCAATCTTCGATTAAACGACGACTTGGTTTATGAGGTATAATTTTTATTCTGTCTTTTTTTTTTTTTTTTTTTAATTTCATTTCGTATTAATCTGTTAATTATATATGTTTTTAATTAACAAATTCGGTTTCTTATGAATTTTCCCCTTTTTTTAGGGTTTCAGATCTGTTATTTGGTTTTTGTGATTCAAATCGTTTAAAAGACTAAATCATTTGTGATATTTTGTTGTTTCTAGCTGGAAATGAACGTTAGGGTTTCGTAGATTCGAGTGTGTGTATATGTATGTATGTGTATATATGTTTTCATATCGTATGATTCGAGGCTACTGATTAATTCATTGAAACAGAGGATCTATTACATAATATATTATTGATTTTACGCTGTTAATTTGTATATGTGTTATTGCATTCTTGATTTCTTCCGGTGGATCTTGTCTAATACTGTACCTGGTTTTCAATTTTGTGCAGCTCGAAGGAGAAGCCCACTCTAGGGTAAGTTTTGTTCTTTTATTTTATTTTATTTTTCCTTTAACATGGATTATTGGATATGCTATTTAGACTCAAAGATAATGATTTCAAGGTTTTTCTTTTGTTTTTGTACATTAGGGCTTATTAAATTAAATACATTTCTTGTACTTTATGTTTAATGTGATTTCGACCTTCGTTTAATATTCTTAACATTCCTCAAGTGGTCCTACCGTTTGGATCTTATTTTTAGTAGTCTCATATAGGCTTTAAATCAATATTTTTTTTATATATTTTATTTGTATGTCCCTATTTTTATTATATCTTTTTGAGTAATCTGGCTGGGTCAATCTTTGGTTGAGACTTCATCTCTCTATTTTTTGATATTATGAATTATAATTTGAACATGATGCAATTTGTTTATTCCTATTTGTGACGGAATGAAATGATGAATGAGCCTTATCATGACTTGTTAATCTGTTTTGTAAAGCTCCTTATGATTTACTTGAAATAAGTTTATGAAGTGAACTTATTAATATGTTGATAATGATGAAATTTTATAAAATTTTCAGTATAATTTGAGATCTTATACAGAACATGTGATTTCACTAAGGTCAAAAGCAACCAATCAATTATGCAGAAAACTTATTTTTATAATAGCTTTACGTGGGTGTTAATTTATTAGTCAGATCAGTACATGTAGGTATTGCAACCGTATACTTTGTTATTTTGAATATTAAAAACTATGCCTACAAGCCGGGTTGTTAATTTATCCGTTCACAACAATGATTATGGTAGACTTGTTAACTCATATAGTAGCTTTTTGAAGGTTTTTATATTTTGACCGTATTTTTCTGTACTTACAGTGGTCAGCGGATCAAGACCCGCAAACGGAATATCGCAGCCCCTCTGGACCCTGCAGCATTTGCGGATGCAGTGGTCCAGATTTATTTGGATAATGCTGGTGATCTGGTACACCTTTTTAAACTTAAGCAACTACAGTTTATCAATATATGTTATGTTATTTCAGTCTCATCTTTTCACATTTATACTTCCTATACAATGTTGACATCAGTTTCTATCAACTTTTACTCTACTGTAGGAACTAATTGCCAAGTGCATTGAATCTTCAGACCTTAACTTCAGCAGATATGGTGACACCTTTTTTGAGGTGAACGTTTTCTCTATTTATAATCCATATGCCGATTAAACCCCGTTTTTTCCCGTTTTCTGGAAAACTGATTGTACTGTTTCAGGTTGTTTTTACTGGAGGGCGTACTCAACCTGGAACAACAAAGCCCGATGAAGGGGAGCGTCATACTTACTCAATATTAGATTGTGAGGCTAAGCGTGAACTCATTTTACCATCTGTAATCTATATACAGAAAATTCTGAGGCGAAGGCCTTTTCTGATCAAGAATCTTGAAAATGTTATGCGAAGATTTCTTCAGTCCCTTGAGTTCTTTGAGGAAAATGAACGAATTAAGCTTGCTATTTTCACAGCACTCGCCTTTTCCCAGAAGCTGTCTGGTCTGCCACCAGAGACAGTCTTCCAGCCGCTTCTTAAGGATAACCTAGTTGGAAAAGGGCTCGTCCTTACTTTTATAACTGACTTTTTCAAGGAGTATCTGATTGATAACAGCCTTGATGATCTCATCTCCATCTTGAAACGAGGCAAAATGGAGGACAACTTGCTTGAGTTCTTTCCATCTGGAAAACGATCTGCTGAAGCTTTCTCTGAACATTTCACGTAAGTTTTTTTTTTTTTTTTTTTTTGAACACTGAAGATTTTCAGGCGTATATTTTTATGTCATCCTAACTGCAAGAAGCATTAAGTTTTCAGTTTTCTACGTGCTTATATTTAAAGTTTTGACATTTGTTAGGTGTGTTTATGAATGATTATGGCTAAGAAGTTATTTGCTATGTTAAATTTGCAGAAAAGCAGGGATGGCGCCTTTGGTTGAATACAATGACAAGAAGATATTTGAGGTGAAGGTGAAGGAAATGAAATCTGCTTTAACAACTCAAATATCAGAAGAAGTTGACATTTCAGAAGTGATTGAAACCGTCAAACAACATGTGAAGGATGCAAAATTACCTGAAATTGAGGTTGTCAGGATCCTATGGGATGTTCTGATGGATTCTGTTCAATGGTCTGGGAAAAACCAACAACAGAATGCTAATTTGGCTCTCCGTCAGGTAATTGTACTCTGATCGAAGTGCCATCATGTTTCTTATTCGGCATCCTTATGGGTTTTGAAGTGGTTTTGTTTGGAACAATGTGCAGGTGAAAACGTGGGCCAAGTTGTTGAACACATTCTGTACGAGTGGAAAGCTTGAGCTAGAACTGCTGTACAAGGTTCAAGTCCAATGTTATGAAGATACGAAACTGATGAAGTTATTCCCTGAAATTGTAAGATCACTTTATGACCAAGATGTTCTTGCTGAAGACACTATCCATCATTGGTTCCGTAAAGGAGTCAACCCTAAGGGAAGGTAATATGTATATACCTCTTGAAGTTTTTTTTGTTATTTGTTTTGCTATTTCTATTGTCAAAATCTCAATAAATGGCATGTGAATCTTTTATTTGTAATAATCTGATGCGAGTGTTTGATGATGTAGGCAAAGCTTTGTGAAGGCGTTGGAGCCGTTTGTGAAGTGGCTGGAGGAAGCTGAAGAGGAGGAATAGACATGTTTGTTATGCTTGTCTATCTTTTCTCTTCTATCAGTGTGTGTTAAAACATGAGATGTTATGCGTGTACTTTTTACCTTGTTTAACTTTTAAATGCTGTCATTTGTCAAAAAGTTTATGATGTTGGATTAATTTGAATAATTTGTGTTGGTTGACTAATCTATTTGTCCAAACGACAAAATTCTGGCAAAGAAGCCTATGTTTGGTACCGTGTGGTGTTGATTTCTTACTAGATAAGGTCTGGTTTCGTTCCAGAAAGCGGAATCATAAACGTAGCTAAAACAAAAACCACAAGGGTGGTGGTCACTAGTGGTGACATATGGCTCGGATTTCAGGTTAATAAACGTAGCTCAAACTTCTTGGCAAGTGATTCTCGTGCCTAAAATCTTCTTTGGAAGTTCTTTATCATTTAATCTGCTTTTGGTGATTCTGGATGAAGTAATTGGTACAGTTTTGCTTTTATTTGTGCATCACCATATTTACATTTATTTCAGGTTAATAAACGGGTCATATCTTCTCACTCGCAACGAGTTAAATTTTTCCGACACCATCGTTAAACTCGAAATAATTTTAGGAACACAATGTCACTAGCTATACGCAAAACGTACTCTTTTTAAAAATGCTAAATATTTGAGGTATTTTTCATACACGTTGATTTTGCGTTGAATTTTTAAAAGTCGACAATTCCATAGCGAAACGCGGAGATGCACATATATTGTTAATTTAAAATAACATCTAAATCTCTCACGGGTTATACCTTTTTGTTCGACTCGAGTTGCGCTTCAACGACATCATCGTTAGCCACAAAATAATTTTACTAAACGCAATAAAATACATTGAAAATCGAACCCCGGCGCGAAGCGAGGGTTCGATAACTAGTTATGTACAATACAATAACGGAAAAATACTTTGACATATTCACGAGCTACTTGCGCGTGATTAATTCTGGGGCTACTATTCACGAGTTAATTTGACTTGACCTGGGAACTGGTTCATTCGGCCTACTTTATAATTTTACTAGTCTTTAAGAGCCCGTGCGTTGCACGGTGGGCCCTAATAATACTAAGTATAAAATCAAGACGAACTTATCAACATTATCGAAGCCACATTAATATAAGACATCATATCATACTTGATAATAAAACAAACAATGTTTTTCATTCAACCAATGCGTTTAAGTTTTAGTTTGGATTGAACTAAACATTTATATAGATAGAAAGCACGTTCATTAAAGTTGCTTGAAAGACGACGAGGGTTATATGCATTACGAAATTCAAAACAGTCACAAATCATAGTATCATGTTATCATATACATAGATACATACACATGTCACAGTTTTTAGACATATACTAAGATATGTAGTGAAATTGATTGAGAGAATCCTAAAACTATAAAATTCCTAAAACTATAAAATTTCGTATGAACATACTTAAAGATATTATATAATGACTATCAATGAACTTGAAAACATTCTTAAAATTAAGTTATCTAAAACTACCCATAAGAAAAAAGTTCACACAAGTGTAACTAAAAATGGAGCAGTGTGATTGTATTACATATATTACATTCTTCAAACATAAAAAATGTATTAAGTACTTAACCTCAACTATTTCACGGGTAGTTAGTCTCTAAAACTACCTATTTGGCCAATGAAAAAAAAAAAAAACTTGACATAAGTGGTAATTACAACACCTACAATACTATACAGATAATAGCAGATCAGTTCCAATAAATGCTTGAATGTATAATGATTGCTATTGAACAAAATTACACTACTACAAACCAAACGCAAAATAGCCACTGTTGTATTGATGTTTTGGTTGACTGACTTCCATGAGCAACCTGCCACACGGTAGGGAGTTGCATCCCCAAATCTCCCAACAGACTACACAAATCAAAATGACTAACAAAATGAGGTTTAAATTCAGTCACACGGATATATAAATCAATTAATTTATTAAATATAAACTCAACAATAATACTGTGAAACATAATCGATTACTCATCACAAAGAAGAAAGATTTGAAACACAGTTCAATTTCCATAACAGAAAATCGACACTGCAACGGAAGTATTCAGCTCCAAAACAAAACATGTCTCTTCCAGGAAACATATATATTTTATAACCGTCACATTATAATATAATAATGTGAAGTTCCTGGATTAAAATGTAAAATCTGATCAACTTTAATCCACTATACATATTTATTATAGGTGGCTTATTTTCAAATTCTTTTCTTAACTTCACATTATCAATCATTATTCTATCACTTAAATCTTAATACATTTGTCATGTTAAATCTTAATTTTTCCGACCATAATCAAAACAACCATTATTAGATTTAAAAATAAAGTACATCAAATTTCCCCAACAGGAACACCATATATTTCACCAAATGTTAACAACAGGTCGTGCAAAGTTAACACATATGCTAACATTAATCTCATAAAAGAATTCAATTCCATATTCATTTTTCATAGACCAAAATACTTTAGAATTGCCTTTCCTATATGAACCAAGAAAGTCAACCCTTACAGGATGTAGACCCAATCTGACTTTGCTTCCTTATGAAAATTTCTCTTCCTTCTGATGATTTATCAGCCACACTTAATAAAACAACTTAAATCTCAGTTTAATAAGAAGCCTCAATAAAAATACATACCCATTTAACTGTCCAATAACTAATCTTTAAATCTATTACTTATGCTTAGCATACAATTGACTAAGAGAACACTTGTGAACATTATAAACCTATGATACAATGTCCTGACGTAATACTAAATAAGCTATCAACAACGAAGAAACGACTTCATATAAAAGAATAAGCCACAACCAATATCTAAGAAAGTTTATATTCAAGGTAACATGTATAAGTAGAAATTCTCTATAACCGACCGGTTATTGTTAACCATAACACGAAAAACTCAATTTGAAAGGCACGCAAATGTTGAACTTAAAATCAGAAACAAAACCTTACTAAATTGGTAAACCAGAACCCTCAAAGCTACCATAATGCAAAAAAGATTTGGAAGTGATAATCAAACATCTTGTTGCTGCTGTTACTATTCGTAGCAGTTGCAGTTGACGAATAAGCAAGAACAAAAGAACGATAGACATACCACACGAAGCAACTTTAATGATATCAAACAGTACACACAAATTAGAAAAGAATCAAACAATTTTTTCCAGTCAAAACATAATGCACACCACACACTATTGTTCGATGATAAGCCGAAGTTGCAACAGAAGTGAAAACATCCTCATTAACAATAGGCGATTAATGAAAATGACTTACCAGAACCATAGGACGACCGTCTAAAGATGAAACAAATACGCAAACAGGAACAGAACAGAACCCACAATAACACTGATCAAAGGGTCCTCAGACAAACCACCACTACTTTTAACCAAATCAGTAAGCTTTATGAGTAACCAACCAAATCAGCTTTATGAGTAACTGAAACTTCACAACAATTAAGCTTTATGAGTAACCCACTACTTTTGTAACTGAAACTTCACAATAATTAAGCTTTATGAGTAACCCACTACTTTTGTAACTGAAACTTCAAAACAATTAAGCTTTATGACTAACCAAACAAATCAGGAAACCAAACAAAATTCACGAATAACGTACTTTTCGGTCCAAGTTGAAGTACTTCTTCTCCACCACCACAAATACGTACAATGGAAACTGAAAACACTGAAACAACGAATCCAAAGCCAAAATTTTATATTAATAACTTTAATCAAAACAAACAAACAAACAAACAAACAAACAATTGAGAAGAGAGCCATACCAAACAATTGCATGCCTCTTCAATCAGTATTACCGACCAAAAATTTACGAAGGCAAAAAAACCAGCGGTTATTACGCTGGAAACGATTGGTGAAAGGGCGCCGCGGGTTGCGCTTCAACGATGTTAATGCTAAATTGAAATCGCTAGTTGATGATATCGATTTTTATGCCAGGATTTGAATTGATAAATTGATTTGAAGAGGTTGAATTGAACGGATTTTGTGGTGGATTTTGGATGCGATTTTTGAACTTTGATTAAGATTGTGAAAAAACCTAAAATTGATTCAATCGACTTCGTGTTTCGATTTGATTCAATCGAACCATCTGAATGATTTCAATTTTTTCTATTAGCATCTATTAGCGATGGTTTTTTGGTTTTTTTTTTTTTTTTTTTCTTCTTTAGTCGTACACGTGTCAGTTAGAAGGGGTAGGACAGATATTACTAAGGTGACCAATAAGAATATGGCATTTGTGTGATGATCCGGAAATTTCTGACCAAATTTAAACTTAATCTTTAACGTTTTCGACACGATAAGCAAAGTCTATGAAGTTGAATCCTAAAATTCTTGAACTATTCAAATACCCTTCGATTGTTCTCAACGATTCGCGAACAAATATATGTAAATAGATACATATATATACTAGTACTTGAAAACGTAACAAAATGTTATGAAAACGATACTGTGCATTAACCTTATTGGTTTGATTATCTGATTGATATATTTAACTACGGAGTTAAAAGATTATGCCAAACGATTGAATTAAAAGATATTTATTGAGTCCCTTAAAGATTATGATATTATTACGAGTTTCTGTTGTGAGGTCCACGTTGATTTGAAAAATCGTTCATTTTTAACGATATTCGAAATAAATGGTAAAGTGTTAGTTTAAATAACGTAATTTAGACACATACAATAATAAGGAATATTAACTGTTGGAATTAGATATATGAATAACTTGCGACGTATATTTAAAACGTGTTTTTAAATATTAACTTGGTTACAAAACGTTTTGATTTAAAACAATATTATTAAATATATTTTGTTAGATAACGAGCCATTGATTTATAGAAGTAAATGACCAAAACACTCAATTTTATAAGTTATATCTCAAGTGGTATAGTTTTTGAATAATTTAAATCTATATTTTGACAAAGATACGAGTCACGAAAGGTAAAGTGCCAGTTTTCTTAGTGTACGAAAGGACGTTCGAAAAACCGGAACCGGGACATAAGTCGAGTGACAACGTACGACTTATCGGAACAAAAATTACAAGTCAACTATGCACGTGAATTTAATATAATATATAATTAATTATTTAAATTAAATATATTATATATATTATATAAAAATATGTCGACAAGCTAAAAGTTAAACAAATGTGAGTGGATCAGAGGGCCATGCGATCGCATGGCCTTGATGCCCAAAAACCATGCGATCGCATGGTGGGCTGGGACAAGTCAGGTACTATAAAATGCGAAGCCTGGTGATCGAATTCAATATATATTTCATCAATCTATCTCTTGCTCCGTATTATTATTATTATTATTATTGTTATTATTATTATTATTAGTATTATTTTTAGTAATATTATTACATAAAATATTACGACGAGGTTATGAGCATGTCACTTTCAAAATGGGTTTTCAAGCGGGATAGAGCTAAGGAAATTATGGGTTATTACTAAGGAGGTTATGGGTATTGTTCGAGGGTTTTGCTCGTGAGTCAAACTAGTGTTTATCATCTCCGTTGCGTCTACGTACTTTCCTGCAATATTGAATCACAATATTGATACGTGAGCATTCATATCTTATCTTTTATATATTAATTGTGTATCCATGTCTAGTGCTCGAGTATATATATTTATGCATGCTTGTATGCTAAATTTCTTCGCTAAACAGTTTATGATGAATCGCGAATTAAATACATATATTACTGATAAAAGGTATATGATATGCATGTTTTTGGAAAGCTGGCGAAAAATCAATAACTTTTCATTTAGATATCGAATAGTTTCGATGAACGGATTAAAAGATATGATCAACTGAATTATGATTAACGTTAATTGAAATTGCTTTTGAATCTGCAATTAAGATTTAAATAACTTGTTTACGAGATTGATAAAATGGATTTTTAAATATTACAAGCCGAGTAAATGAATTCTTATATAAAGCACGTCTCGTTTTGTTGAACTATTATCAAAATTGACTTTTTGAAACGACTTTGGATAACTTTTGTATGTCGATATCGAGCATTAGGATTGTGATACACTATGACCTGACCTAGCATGATAGACATTTATTGACCAACATATGTTCTCTAGGTTGAGATCTACGGTTATTTGATATTTCGAGTTTCGGTCACATTTCGGTGAACGACTTTATATGCTGCTAAGGTGGGTTTCATTTGCTCCCTTTTTAAATGATTTTGCAATATATATTTTTGGGCTGAGAATACATGCACTTTATTTTAAAAACAATGGACACAAGTACATACTAAATTCTATATTGAGTTTGAACCGAAAATCCCTTAGCTTTGGTAACTAGTAACTGCCGGTTATAAGAACTGGTGGGCGCGAGTAGTAGTATATGGATCCATAGGGCTTGATATCCCCGTCCGAGCTAGAGCACTAGCCTTTTAATGGACGTATGCTATTTGAGAAGCGTACACGTTGGTTTGCGTGTATTATTAAGATGATTATACAAAGGGTATAAATTATATATACGTTAAGTTTAGTTACCAGGGTGCTCAATTTTGTAGATTATTTTGATAAACGTTTCTGGATGAAACAACTGAAAACTTGTGATCCACCTTTATATACAGATTATACGAAACAATAAAACTATGAACTCACCAACCTTTGTGTTGACACTTGTTAGCATGTTTATTCTCAGGTTTTCTAGAAGTCTTCCGCTATTTGCTTATATGTTAGACAAGCTATGTGCATGGAGTCATACATGACATATTTTTCAAGGAAACGTTGCATTCACCAAATCATCACCATGTATCTTATTTTGACTGCATTGTCAACGGAAGTACTATTGTAAACTATTATATTACGGTGATTGTCTATATGTAGAAATCATCAGATGTCAAAAACCTTTGATTTAAATATTCATTTATGGTGTGCCTTTTCAAAAGAATGCAATGTTTACAAAACGTATCATATAGAGGTCAAATACCTCGCAATGAAATCGATGAATGACGTGTTCGTCCATATGGATTTGGAGCGATCGTCACAGTTGGTATCAGAGAGTTGGTCTTAGCGAACTAGGTCTTGCATGAGTGTGTCTAACTGATAGTTGTTAAGATGCATTAGTAAGTCTGGACTTCGACCGTGTCTGCATGTTAAAAGTTTTGCTTATCATTTCTTGTCAGAAATTACATGCTTATCATTCTTATGTCTAGACACGTTTTCCTGCATTTATTGCATAAATAGTGTATAGACAAAAAAAATCATATCTTAACGTATCTGTTACTGTAAATTTTCCTGACACCTTCCGAAAATTTCTCCGTGATTTATGGAATTTGGTATTATAAATACATATGTAAATTATGTATTGAAGAATACCATACTAAATTCTATAATCTAATTCATATCAAAAATCATCTCCCTAATTATACAAGATGGATCCCGTATCTAGTTCAAATTCCTTAAACTCCGACAGCTATTCCGATATGGATATTCACCTGAATTCCGAAGACAGTGTAACCGGAATGGATTAACCAATCAGCCATCACCTCTTCTGGATGAATTGGGGATGGGTTCGTAGCCTGCTTAGTTATTGGAGACAAGAAGAAGGTGATCCCTTCCATCTACCACATTGCCCTCTTGGCGAAGAACCTGAAGCACTTACCGGCGAACCTATTCGAGACACCATTTTCTCTCTCATTTTCAGAGTGTCTCGTCACGATTATATATTATCTCAAATTCTAGATCTTATTCGTCCACTCGTCCGAACTGACAATCACCCCGGTGTAATAGAAGAAGTCAACGAGCTTCGCGCTCGGGTAGTGGCTTTGGAGAATGTGGTGCAAAGGTTACAAGCACCAGCAGCAACAGTACCACCATCAGCAACACCAACAGTACCATCACCACCACCAACAACAACATCTGCATCCCACACCTCAATATCACAATCTGTACCTCGAACATCAACGTCATACGCACCATAGATACCAAGGAATACCAACAACAACAAACGATGAAGTATTGATTCATAACTTCATCGAAGAAATATTTTGCAGAGAATATGTAGTTTCTAAAAGTTTTAGAGATTATATATTCTAGTCTTAGTCGAAAACCAGATGAGATTAATATTATGTTAACTCATTAAATCCATGGTTACATCTAAGGAAAATATATATGTAGGTATATTTTCATAAAGATTGTAATTAAGAAAATTCTTTTGTATAAACTGTTAATGGTGAGAATATTTTAACGGGTAGGTAATACCCGAGAGATATATAAATTCACAATTAATATGTTACATTCTTCGATTCTGATTCAACAAATCGTCAACTATACTCACTATTTTCACAACAATATATATTCTTTTATAAAAATTAAAGCAATCATCTTCATTCAAATTTGATTACATATTTTGATTTTGACAAATCAAAATCCAAGTCAAAATTTAACAAAAGACATCATTCTTAGATTCCTACATCTTTCGAAGCTATACTTTGACTTCAAAACTGTGCTAGGACATCATAGAACCCAGAAAAGTATTTGTATCATTCAAATTCCTAGAACATCATATGAATATTAACGATTACAATCTATGTTCAAATCCCTCGAAATTCTTGAAGACACTTCAAATAATGAATCATCGAGATGATGATCCAACCACATGTTACCGTAGTCTTGTACTTAAAAAACCCTCAAAACCAAAGTCATAGTTTAACACGTATCCGTGTCAGACCATTTGGCATTTATTAGCTAAAATAACTTTTCAATCCCTTTTCAAAATAGACAGTTTTGTCACCACTCCAGCAAATCACCTTCAATTGTTCATTCGAATAAGCCTTATTATAACGATTACCCCTTCATCATTTTTACCGGGGAACCTTTCATATTCCACCACATTAGCAGTAAACTTATCAACAACTTCATTGATCATTAAGCCTCTCCGAAAAATCACGATAATTATTCATTGAAACTCTATCAAGTACCCATATACAACTTGTAACAACAATTGTCATACCAACTACTGGAAATTAGCAAATCAGTATTTTGAATTTCGTAGTAATTTTTCGCCAACAGTTATATATATACATATAACTTTTACCTTCAAGACTTACAGACTTCGAATGTGAAGTTTCTGAAAAACACCCTAAACTACGAACTAGTTCTCGAAATCTTAAAAAATGCTGATGAAGCAGCAAAAACTATAAACGACTTTAACAGTCGAAAGTTTGATGATAAAGAGTAGTGTGTTGGAAAAGCACAGAAAAAGAGAAAATTTGGTACTGGAAAACGAATTGAGCAAACCATGAAGGAGGTTGTGGGAAAATCACAAAGACTAAACCTGCCTTCAAAGAATCCAAATGATTCAGTGTCTGCTGAAGTCATTAACGAATACCTTGCTCCTGACTCTAAACCTTTACGAACAAATCTTCTTCATCATTCTTCAATATTATAAATTCTAAGATATCATCGTATCTTTCATTATAAATATCTTCGATATTCCTGAAGATATTTTCACAACTATTCTTATCTGAAATCATTTATCTCTTTGCGCTATCTGTATTACATCATAAAAGAAACTATTTTAGTTTCTAAATCCTGAAAATTTTGAAAAATGGATGTTTTTGAAGTAGTGTTGGGAATTGAAGCATGAGTTAGTATAATATAATGACACTTGATCAACATGATTATATTACATTAAGTCATGCTGAGTTTCTAATGGAACGTGATAAAGGTTCACAGATCCCACCCTCATCATGAACCATGTTACATAACTCTTTCATTCCATATAATCTTTAAATATATCAAGAAAATATATTTCTTGATGATTCGGTCTTTTCCGAATATTCTGGTAATTTTCCAAATCAAGATCATGCAATTACGATTTCTTTCTTAGAACATTAACTATGTTCATCCAAAGCTCCATACATATGAATTATGGACCATTATTCGCTTGACTTAAAGTCAGGAAGAGAAAACGAAAGCATGAAGCTCTGAAATATAATGGAAAATATAAAGCCCTATAACAACCCCAAAATTACAAACCGTGTATATCAATGCGTATAGCAATATAAAGACACGGGAGAATGAAAAACACTATAACCCCAAGGTAATGATAGAAGAAAATAACTTCCTCTGGTGGTAGATGAAAAAGAAGAATGACAGATATGAAAGTTAGGAGTATATCAAGAATCAGAACTGGATGAAGCATTTCACAATCTTTTGGAAGTATGAAATGAGGAAGAAGATATAGGAGTGGTGAAAATAATGAAACGGAAGTGGTTAATTTATAGCAAAATATCAGACATAGCAATCGAGGCAGATTACGCATTTAATCAAAGAAAATCCTAATTTCCGTAAATTCTGAAGAATCAAATCTTATTTAGATTATGAAGATTTTCTATTCCTTAAATTTCGGAAATCAATCGTTACTACGTCAAGAGATAAGACGCATCTCTATTCTCCATTTCACTCTATTACGATAACTTCCCTCATACGCTTCGTGTAATTGAATTATTTTATCCATATTATTCAACGGTGATAAAAATTCTATTTATCAACTCATATTCGTCATAAAAATATTTTTATTGTTAGCCATGACGACCTCACTCAAATTTCGGGACGAAATTTCTTTAACGGGGAGGTACTGTGATGACCCGAAAATTTCTGACCAAATTT
The DNA here is from genome assembly GCF_046630445.1 of Rutidosis leptorrhynchoides. NCBI lineage: Eukaryota > Viridiplantae > Streptophyta > Magnoliopsida > Asterales > Asteraceae > Rutidosis > Rutidosis leptorrhynchoides. The sequence goes on from NC_092340.1 coordinate 53,441,620, forward strand.
AAACTTAATCTTTAACGTTTCCGACACGATAAGCAAAGTCTATGAAGTTGAATCCTAAAATTCTTGAACTATTCAAATACCCTTCGATTGTTCTCAACGATTCGCGAACAAATATATGTAAATAGATACATATATATACTATAACTTGAAAACGTAACAAAGTGTTATGAAAACGATACCGTGCATTAACCTTATTGGTTTGATTATCTGATTGATATATTTAACTACGGAGTTAAAAGATTATGCCAAACGATTGAATTAAAAGATATTTATTGAGTCCCTTAAAGATTATGATATTATTACGAGTTTCTGTTGTGAGGTCCACGTTGATTTGGGAAATCGTTCATTTTTAACGATATTCGAAATAAATGGTAAAGTGTTAGTTTAAATAACGTAATTTAGATACATACAATAATAAGGAATATTAACTGTTGGAATTAGATATATGAATAACTTGCAACGTATATTTAAAACGTGTTTTTAAATATTAACTTGGTTACAAAACGTTTTGATTTAAAACAATATTATTAAATATACTTTGTTAGATAACGAGCCATTGATTTATAGAAGTAAATGACCAAAACACTCAATTGTATAAGTTATATCTCAAGTGGTATAGTTTTTGAATAATTTAAATCTATATTTTGACAAAGGTACGAGTCACGAAAGGTAAAGTGCCAGTTTTCTTAGTGTACGAAAGGACGTTCGAAAAACCGAAACCGGGACATAAGTCGAGTGACAACGTACGACTTATCGGAACAAAAATTACAAGTCAACTATGCACGTGAATTTAATATAATATATAATTAATTATTTAAATTAAATATATTATATATATTATATAAAAATATGTCGACAAGCTAAAAGTTAAACAAATGTGAGCTGGATCAGAGGGCCATGCGATCGCATGGCCTTAATGCCCAAAAACCATGCGATCGCATGGTGGGCTGGGACAAGTCAGGTACTATAAAATGCGAAGCCTGGTGATCGAATTCAATATATATTTCATCAATCTATCTCTTGCACCGTATTATATTTATATATTATTATTATTATTATTATTATTATTATTATTATTATTATTATTATTATTATTATTATTATTATTATTACGACGAGGTTATGAGCGTGTCACTTTCAAAATGGGTTTTCAAGCGGGATAGAGCTAAGGAAATTATGGGTTATTACTAAGGAGGTTATGGGTATTGTTCGAGGGTTTTGCTCGTGAGTCAAACTAGTGTTTATCATCTCCGTTGCGTCTACGTACTTTCCTGCAATATTGAATCACAATATTGATACGTGAGCATTCATATCTTATCTTTTATATATTAATTGTGTATCCATGTCTAGTGCTCGAGTATATATATTTATGCATGCTTGTATGCTAAATTTCTTCGCTAAACAGTTTATGATGAATCACGAATTAAATACATATATTACTGATAAAAGGTATATGATATGCATGTTTTTGGAAAGCTGGCGAAAAATCAATAACTTTTCATTTAGATATCGAATAGTTTCGATGAACGGATTAAAAGATATGATCAACTGAATTATGATTGACGTTAATTGAAATTGCTTTTGAATCTGCAATTAAGATTTAAATAACTTGTTTACGAGATTGATAAAATGGATTTTTAAATATTACAAGCCGAGTAAATGAATTCTTATATAAAGCACGTCTCGTTTTGTTGAACTATTATCAAAATTGACTTTTTGAAACGACTTTGGATAACTTTTGTATGTCGATATCGAGCATTAGGATTGTGATACACTATGACCTGACCTAGCATGATAGACATTTATTGACCAACATATGTTCTCTAGGTTGAGATCTACGGTTATTTGATATTCCGAGTTTCGGTCACATTTCGGTGAACGACTTTATATACTGCTAAGGTGAGTTTCATTTGCTCCCTTTTTAAATGATTTTGCAATATATATTTTTGGGCTGAGAATACATGCACTTTATTTTAAAAACAATGGACACAAGTACATACTAAATTCTATATTGAGTTTGAACCAAAAATCCCTTAGCTTTGGTAACTAGTAACTGCCGGTTATAAGAACTGGTGGGCGCGAGTAGTAGTATATGGATCCATAGGGTTTGATATCCCCGTCCGAGCTAGAGCACTAGCCTTTTAACGGACGTATGCTATTTGAGAAGCGTACACGTTGGTTTGCGTGTATTATTAAGATGATTATACAAAGGGTATAAATTATATATACGTTAAGTTTAGTTACCAGGGTGCTCAATTTTGTAGAATATTTTGATAAACGTTTCTGGATGAAACAACTGAAAACTTGTGATCCACCTTTATATACAGATTATACGAAACAATAAAACTATGAACTCACCAACCTTTGTGTTGACACTTGTTAGCATGTTTATTCTCAGGTTTTCTAGAAGTCTTCCGCTGTTTGCTTATATGTTAGACAAGCTATGTGCATGGAGTCATACATGGCATATTTTTCAAGGAAACGTTGCATTCACCAAATCATCACCATGTATCGTATTTTGACTGCATTGTCAACGGAAGTACTATTGTAAACTATTATATTACGGTGACTGTCTATATGTAGAAATCATCAGATGTCGAAAACCTTTGATTTAAATATTCATTTATGGTGTGCCTTTTCAAAAGAATGCAATGTTTACAAAACGTATCATATAAAGGTCAAATACCTTGCAATGAAATCGATGAATGACGTGTTCGTCCATATGGATTTGAAGCGATCGTCACAATTTGGCTAGCTGGATACTGATTTATTGGATGGTCGCTATGTGGCAATAAGCCACATGATTTGTAAGGGGTAGAGATTGGTGGTCCAGCTGTCTATCCATCTGATATTTGAACCTACTAAAAGTCACAAGCCTCCAAATATCTGATGGGTGTAAAGTTATTTGTTGTATGCCTACTTTATGCAACGGCAAATCTCAAATGGCTCATGCCTCAACCTCATTATCTAATTTCTTGACATCATTATGAAAATTGTTTTCCTATCACCCGATGCTTTACGACTCGTTCCTCACCCTCAATATTTTTACTAACGATGAATGCATAAAATCCACCCTCAAACTAGCGAAGAGCTAGAAGAAGAGAACAATTAAAAGGCTTAGAAAGCCAAGATTTCATGCTAATACAACTTCTAAAATTAAGCCAACAAAAAGAATGAGTCAAAACGGTCTCGAAAATTAGATTTTTTTTCATAAAAGAATAATAAAAAAATAATAGTATTACATGTCATATCTTCCATGTAATTGGCAAAAGGTGTAGACCGATAAGGATGCCCTAGCTTTGTGTTGTCTTTGCCAACCCACCAAACTCACTCCGTAAGAGTCAGATGCATGTAAAATACCTCCACTGAATACCCAATGAGTCAAAAGGAGCTATGCTCCCGACGTACAAGGGTATTGAGTCAAAGGAATAGATTCCACCCAATAGTCAAGGGAGCTATGCTCCTGACGTATAAGTGTCTATATACACTAAGAAGCAAATGAATAAGTTCTTGACGTACCCAAGATTGTAACCTGCACCATTTTTGGCAAGGCTTTCAAACTTGGGGCCCCTGCTTCAAAGGAGACGGGTACCATTGATGCCGAAGCGCGTTGGTATGGTCCATGTAATTTCTTAGTGTATCTCATGGTTTGTTTTATATTAGCTGTTAATAATAAAAATGAATAGACAAAAACATGCAGTAATAGTTTTCTAATCGGATTGTAATCGGATTGTAATCTAAACAAAAACATGCAGTAATAGTTTTCTAATCGGATTGTAATCTAAACAAAATTATGATTTGTGTCGAGTTAATTCTTCCATTCAAGAAGTTGTGAGTTTAAATTTAAGGGGAAATTTGTATTATATTCGTGAACAGTTCCCGTAGAATATGTGAATTTGTCATTACTTTTTCTTATATGTTTTTGATATTGAAGTCACTCACTTCGATAGTTTAACTGATCACAGTTTGATAGTTCCATTTCATTTCATTTTTATTAATAAAGAACAAATAAATTATTTTTTTAGGTCAAGAATGTATTACTAATTCCCCTCCATTTTTCAGCTAACTAGTAAAGAATATAGGAGCTGATCAGTATACCATTATTTTCAGTCATATACAACTAACTGTGCTTTAAAATATTGTACTGTACAACGCAACAAAGCACACTTAGTGAGTTAGTGATGTACGGGTAAAAAGTGATGGTGTACGAATATCGCCCAAACAATATATACCTGCAAAATCGGCCCATCTTTCTACTTAAAAACCTTCGCTATTCTTCAATTTCTCATTTAACAAAACCTTCATAGTTTCACAGTTTACTTCAGTTTGATTGATTATATTCGTCAGTGGACTATTATCCAATCCTTTCAAGGTAATCTTACTTCACTCTCGAATCCTTTTCTTCAGCTGAAATATTCGAAGATGCAATTATATAATATGCGAACTAGTTTTTGTTTTGTTTTTGCCATACATATATGTATACAAATTAATGTTCAATTGTACTCCATGTAAATCGCAAACTCTATAAAACGTTACTTAAAAGCATATTTTGCGTTAATCGTAAATAGGTTATCAAATTTGAGACTCTACAGGAAACATTTCTTGGATTGTTACTAATTCACTCAGTTATGGTTTTTTGATCCACTGCGAAGCTAAATATACCTCATCTTGAGCATATTCATTAAATTGTGATTCAATTATACAAACTTAGTGATTGCCTCTCACTTTTTCTTACATTTATTTATTAATTAATAAAATCTGTGGTCAATTATGCTGATTCACTGATCTTACTGCAGTTAATTAGTGTGGTAATTAATGACTGGTTGTGCGATTAATGGCGGGTGGGCTTTCCCCACATTATCAAGTTGTGTCCCTAGCAGATTTTGCATACGTTACATTGCGTCTACAAGGTCTAATGGTCTCTCTTTTGGACGTCAAAAGTCGTTGCCCTTAACCACCTATTGCTTGAGTGACATGGCTGTGACCATTGCCAGTGATCATAACTATGGAAATAAGCAAGTGATCAGTGTTACTCCTCGTGTATACGACTACTTGCTCACCAATGTTAGAGAACCACAGGTTAGCAAGCGTTATCATGATCTTCGAGCATTCTATTATATTCATATTCATTTTATTTATCATATTAATGTGTTTGAACGAGATAAAGGAATTTATATGCTTTACAGATACTGAAAGAACTTAGAGAGGAGACTGCAAGTCTGCGAGGAAGTCAAATGCAGGTGTTTTTGGTTCTGTTCACAGCTACTTTATCGTATAACCAACTGAAAAAACAATGCTACACTTGAAAATTAACGAGAACTAATTCGAGGCTTACAATGTGCACCCCTATAAAGACATCTTCTTATATTATATTTGAATGCCTTCTAAACAGGTATCCCCTGATCAAGCACAGCTACTTGCAATGCTTGTTCAGATTCTCGGGGCAAAAAGATGCATTGAAATTGGTGTTTATACTGTAAGTGTGTTAACTTTATTGAGTTCCTCATATTATATCTTTATTAAACTTTGTTTAATCGTGTTATTTAATACTCCAATTGTTCGAAAAAGAATACACTTCTAAAGAAATTTGTACCTAAGTTAGTAGAATAAGCATTGACATTCTAATGTTATAGGGATACTCATCTTTGGCTGTTGCTCTAGTCCTGCCTGAGTCTGGGATCTTGGTAGCTTGCGAGAGGGACAGTAATTCACTCGAAGTTGCAAAAAGGTATTATGATCGAGCGGGTGTTTCGCACAAGGTGATGAAAAGTCTTTCTTTTTACATATATTTCTATAAATGTCGACACAAGTAGGAGAATAATGAGTGGAGAAGTCTCTTTTGAGAGCTACCCGAAAGCCTTGGCCCACCTAAGTTGTTCCTAGTGTTTCCAATATTATGAGTTAATGACTAACGTTTGATCATTTTTAGGTGGATGCAAGACTAGGATTAGCTGTGGATACCCTACATGAAATGATAGAGAATGGTGAAAGTTGCAGGTGAATCATATAAATTACTAAATAAAGCTATTTAGTATTCTATATCTTTCGAAGTAGGAGATAAATTAACATCAACCTATAGCTTCTTTATACAGCATTCATCTTCATAACTGAAAAATAAAATAAATGAGGATCTGTATCATCTTTAAACTTTGAATGGAACAGTATCATTAGTCTCTGTTTAGGCAACATGTGAAGTCTGGAGTGTAATTGCATTTTCGTCTTCTGTTGTCAGTTATGATTTTGCATTTGTGGATGCCGAGAAAAGAATGTATCAGGAATACTTCGAACTGCTGCTAAAATTGGTTAGCGACATAATTTAATCCTTTAAGCAAGCATACATCTTTAGTTACCCGTATTACAATCATTTCATGTGGTTGTACTGAAATACCCTGTAAGTGACCGTTGAATGTTTACTTAATTACTCCTCTCCATGAGATGTGTTTAGTTTTATATGTTTAATTTTTTTAGGTGAGAGTAGGGGGTATTATTGTAATTGATAACGTGCTTTGGCATGGAAAGGTTGCCGATCCACTGGTGAGTAAACTAGTATGACTATATTACGAATTCATCTGTTTAAGGTTCTACAGTCTAAAGGGTTCGTTTTTTTCTACAGTTTAACGACAAAAAGACTGAGAGCATAAGAAGTTTTAACAGAGCTTTAATGGCTGATGAGCGCGTTAGCATTAGTATGGTATGTCTCATCGTGAACAAACTTGCTACTCTGTATGTCTCAGTTACATAGTTTCATTATATACCTAAACTGTATGTATTTGATAGGTACCAATTGGTGATGGCATGACCATATGTCATAAGAGGTGATTTATTCACATAAATGAAGAAAAAAATCGTGAGTATGAAATCTGTTGGCACATCTTATTTCCATCAAATTCGTCAGTCATTAACAAATTCAAATGGGTGATAATTACAGTAACTTAAATGGCAAAATGTCACATAGTGCCTGGGGCTTGAAGAATCTTGAGAAGAGAAGATGACCATGAACCACGAATAGAAGCATTGTAGAACTTTTGAACATGAATATGCGTTTTCTGTTAACAAAAAAAAAAAACTCTTATTTTGTATACCTCGTTACCTCTTCCTTGAATCATGGCAAAAGTAGACTCTAAGCACATGCATTCAAGTTGTTGAAACTTCGCAAAATGTATTATAGATGTTGCATACAGAAATTAATCTTGATGCTAATAATACTGAGGAGCTTTGTGGAACAGTTCATGATTTTTGCGTTTTGCATCTGATTAATAATAACAATACCTAATCTCGCGTATGCAAGGTACAAATTGTGGTAGCATTCATGTATCTTACGGTACACATTTTTTAAAATATAGCTATCTATAAGATGCTATTATACAACCACCATACTCAATCCATTAAATACATTATCAAATGCTATTCTCTCAGGTCGGAGATATAAATGGGTATTTCCAGCAGGCTGAAATCGTTACAATCTAGAAAGTGTGAAAAACTTAAAGCAGTCACTCAAGAAGCTTTATCCGGGGTTAATAAGTCAATGGACATGGCAGAAGGTATCTTATGGCGCTTCAAGATATGAGAAGTGGCTGTTGTTGCCCTCTCATAATTCAAAACGATTACTCCCTCGTCATCCAAATCCAGCCTTAAATTCTCTTCTTTGCATTCCTGGACTAGTTGAAACATATGTTTCAGGTTGTTAATCTCAATGCTATTCAGCTTCTTAACCTATTCACAACAGCAAAAAGCATTATATAATATGTTAATTTAAAATTAGAGGTACTAACTTGGTATATTTTGAAAAATGGTGAACAACTTAAATAAGGAAAAATAGGCATAGACATAGACATAGACATAAGAATAAAAATGGGCAGAAAGTTAAACTAGATACTATGCTAAAATATCTAAAACTATGGATGAACTTTTGGAACATATAAGCATACAGATGACGTTATAAAGGAAACGATACCTGTACTTCAGCAAGACGCTCATATCCGACATTGATATCATCCATCAAGACCTAACCATACAAGATATGTAGCTTGTTATTAGATTGAAGAACTTTAGGTTATCTACGAGCATGTTTACTTTCCACTTAATGACCTGTTTCTATACAACTCTTAAGTAAAATTGTTGTTTCTTTGTCACTTAATCTGAAAATTGGTTTGTTCGAGGAGACATAAAATCAGACACCCCTTCCCAAGAGGTAAATAGAATCAGAGACAAGTTCAGATTAAAAGTAAATAGTCCCTAAGCTGGAAGAATTAAAAGGTAAAAAATCACACTTCAAAGAAGATATTGAGTGGCGCACGTGGTCAACGTGTCATGCATCGGATTAAGATATGTTGGATCACATTAATAAGCTCAAATTCTTTTGGCCAGACATGTAAAAGAAGACTGAGTACCTGGGATAAAATCACTAGCTCTTGACCAGGCTTTTGAGGTAGCTCCCTCAATGCTCGTTCACAAAGTCTCCAACGAGAGGTATGGTTCCCCTCTTCTACGTATTCATGAAGGTATGGTTGACTCAATGGAATAAACACAAGACCAGCAAATACAAAATAACTAGGAGCCTTATCAAACTGGTGGATAGGTACAAGAGGCTTCAACTGCAAAGAGGACAAATTTATGAACATGTTATAAAAAGGAACCTTAAAACGAAAAGTATTTAACAGCAAAGATAGTTAACGATATGATACACAAAACTATGAATGTTAACACTAAACAAAAAAGCAACAAATAATGTGAATAAGTTAAGTAACTTACTGGATGAAGAGTAACTGTTAATTCAAGCTCTGCCTTATCTCTCAATACTTTAAGTAAAGCAGTTTCATTTGGCTTCTTCATTGAAACCAAATGACCAAAGGTTATTCGCTCGCGATTCCGGAACGGAACTGCATAACTTAAATAAATAAATAAAAATCATATAGAAAAATGAACCTCGGGGTGGCCAAGGGAGGGTTTGAAAACGGTCACCGATAATCCCGTTAGGCCGCGTACATCAGAGTAAAAATACTCGCCCTCGGGTGGTCAGTGGTTGGGGCCCAGCCCAGAGAGATCTTAGGTTTAATCCACACTGGAAGCATATCTTGGGTGGTCAACGAAAAGGGCCAGAAACGGTCACAGGATACCAGAACGGTCACTTGATACCCAGATGGGCCGCACATTGAATAAAAAATACGCCTGAACAAGGAAAACCTTATCCGTTTCGTATATTAATCGATGAATAAAGTAAAAGCGAGAAGAAATTAGATAAGAAATTCACCTGTTCCATCATTTGCAATAGAAACACCATCAAATTCAAGAACAATATCATCTTTCTTTAAAATCATATACGCATTAGAAAGTGGATTAATTTGGCTCACAAGCACCCCAGTCAAGTCAGGGCGCATGCCAAAGTATTCACGAAGTTGAACATTTTCAGTAGGTTGACATGACAACCCCAAAGAACAGAAACCCGAATAATCTCCACTAGTTTCAACATCGTCAACAAAATGTTTTATCACAGGCACAGGAATTATGTAACTGCAACACGATTATGTCATCAACGAACAAAGAAAAGATGACTTAAGATATATTAAAATATCACTATATGAAGCTCACCCTATATTTTCGCCCCCATCGAGGTTTTGAAATGCTACTCCAGCAACCTTATCACCCATAATTGCGGGTCCCCCGCTATTTCCTGGATTTATGGCTGCATCTATTTGTATTGCTAAAAGCTGAGTGGCTCCATGAACATATTGTGTAGGTTCAACTCTCGAGACTACTCCTTTCGTAACAGAAATATTATCACCACCTGAAATTAGCATTTCAAGTTAAGTACTTTACTACTGCTACTACTACTACTACTACTACTACTACTACTACTACATCATCATCATCATCATCATCATCATCATCATCATCATCATCATCATCATCATCACCACCACCACCACCACCACCACCACCACCACCACCACCACCACCACCACCACCACCATCATCATCATCATCATCATCATCATCATCATCATCATCATCATCATCATCATCATCATCATCATCCTCCATTACAAAACAATAAATGTAGTTTACCTTGAGGGTATCCAACAACAGATACAGCTTCTTGCATAAATGGGATGTCTCCAAGCTCTAAAAACTTCATACCGTCCCAAAATTCATCATTTTCGACAACAAGTATAGCAAGGTCACATTCATGACCAATAGCTTTAACTTCTGCTCTATATTTGGTTGGAGAACCATGTTTTCTAACAAGCACAAATGTATAGTCAGCCACCACATGAGCATTTGTCACAATCCTCTTTCCAGATATTACAAATCCTACAAATTTTGACAAAATTACAGTTTCAGTTAAAGTTACCCTTACAAACAATTAGTGAATAAAAAGAAAATGTACAACCAATTTTGAACATAATAAACGAAAATGTATTTGCATATCTATAAGCTCTGTATAAAACATCTACCAATAACAACAAATACAACTAACACTAAAAATACTTAATTTATGAAGAAAAATAAATGTATGTTGTAGAAGTCGCTAGTCGGTCGGGAACTTGAAGGGACTAATCAGCCAAGTTGGAGACTAGTCGGCCATTGACCAACTTTGACTTTGACTGTATTTGACCAACTTTGACTTTGACTTTGACTGTATTTGGCTAACTTTGTCAAAATAAATCCAGCTTTAAACTAAAAATACAATATGATTGACTAAATTGGAGAATAAATGGTTAAGTCGGAGACTAGTCGGACTAATTCAAAATCCCGATTAAGCGGACTTTTACAACCATGACCTCTTACCAACGACTGTATCATCATAATGTATTCACTGTTCAAATACAAAACAATAAATTCACAGTATAATTATAAGTAATAGATACGGAGTATAAACAAAAATGTTGGCAAGTTCATAACAAACCTGAACCCATGGATTCACGCTGTGACTTATTTTGCCAAGGAAGAAAATAATTGGGGCTACTAGAAACAGTAAATATTTTAACAACAGAATCAAGAGCTAATTCTATTGCTGAACACGCGCCAACTGTATCTTCCATAGCCGTCGTTCGGCCGTAAGTCAGCTGATCAACGGCAGCAGTGGTGACGTATCTACATTGATTATTTGTTAATTTTGACTTTGATATTATGGATTGATAAGATAAAGAAGAAGAACATGTTGGTGTGTTTGGATGTGAGGGTGATATATGAGTGGTTATATTGTTGTTTTTATTGTGGAGATCACGGCGAGAGTTGACGGACGTCCACCGCAGGACACGGTGGTTGTGGCACGGAGAAGGTGTGAACTGCCGAATAGCGCGGTTGATTGGTCGGAGCATATCAAACAAGTTAAAAGTATCCGTTCCAAACAATGAAGTTGATACTCAAAAGGTGTTGGGTTAAATATTCAGTAGAGGCAAATTATATATTTTGAATAAATAAATATAAAATAAATAAATAAACGTTACTCAAGGTTAGAATTGAAAATGTAAATTTGTATACTTTCGACTTTATGTATTGTCCCACGTTATTTGTGTCCTTTATCATAGCCGGCGATGCTCATACGCTAAGAGACGGTCCACAAGGACCACAAATACAATATTTACATGATAATTTTTTACTCTACTTATACTTGTATTTAGATCTGACGGTTCTAATTTTATTTCCCTTTTCCATCTAATGGTCATTACTTTACCATGTTAAAATTTTAAAAAATGCTTTGTTAATTATCACTTTGTTATTATATATACAGATATAAGATATATTCTTTATATTCTAAAACTAGATTTAAGAGCCCGTGCGTTGCACGGCAGCTCAAAAATAGTATTCGAATGAGTTAATATTGGTATCGATTAACTGTATTATACACTTACAATGATGAAACCAATCAATAATGAAATTACTCCGTTCTGATCAAGGCATTATATTTTCTAATTTTTGGTGTGACAATATACAAAATAAGTAATACAAATACTAATCAAATGTAAATTACATGGTTAACCGCATACAAACCACGGAACTAACTCCGTTGAAATTTGTGAGCGTACAAAGTATCAATCAACTTAAGCTAGTCTCACTAACTAACTAAACGCAAATAAAGTACAACGACGTAACCACATCTATTGAACATAATAGAATAATATATACTCTTGCTTACATAAACGAAGAGAACATAGCACAATCTGAATTAATCAATGTTCTGTACATGGCATGCATAACAAATGAGATCATATGTGTAGAGATGTTACATGCTAATTAACATATCAGACAAATGAATGAGACTAATGAGTACATACATTGTAGATGTACACCAATATGTGTGCTTAACACGACACGTGAGACGTGACTCGCAAGCCCGGTAGTATGAGACTAAGCAAAACAACATTTCTGAAAAGTATATAAACTTGAAATAAGGTAATCCTGGTTCATGTGACATACTGCTTTTAAGGAATTAGACCAGCTTAGTAAGCTTTCTTTGGGTGTAAAACATCCTTTGAGTTTACATATATGATCAATTACTGTTTGAATATTGCTTATGAATTAACTATTCTAGGCAGTTGAGTCGTAATACGTCGAACGGGTCAAAATTTATGAAGTGTATTTATAAGAATATACATCATTTCAAGTCATTTTATAGGATTTCATATGTTTTAAGCTGAGATAGGTCTTTATATTGCTACAATGAAAGATATTGTGGGTTTTGTTGGTCCACGCTTTTTCATGTGCACTCAAACTCTGTATGATTATTTATGTAGATATTTAGTGTGTTCTCCTTTTACTGCGTTATGTTATAAATTATTAATCAAGCTACTCACTATATAATTCGTTTAAATTTTTTTTTTTGTTAAGGCTCTAAATCTCACGTATCCAAGGCATAAAAAAGTTCTAGAATATTAAATACTAATGAAATTTCTAACCGTTCATCTGGCGGGTAAAAAACCTAGACATAACGATAAAACTTATAGTAGCAGCTGAGAGATACTTTAGACGACTGTCACTTCTCCATACCTACCTCGAGTAGTACACACAATAAACTTGAGAAAAGGTATACCAAAATGTGAGATAACAGCCTGCAAAGGTGGCAAATTTAACCCGCCACATAACCAAACTGTTTTGACCCATCACATAACCAACCCCATCCAATTTGCCACCTCTGCCAAACAGCCAAAGACATTGAAACTTAAATTTTTCTTTCCGTGTAAGCATCAGTTCGTAACACAATAACATTCATGATAATAAATGAGTCAAATCATAATATGCTATATGGACATAATACTATCAAATGTGGGTATAAAGTTGAAAACACCAAAAAACTGAATTTGGCCAAATTCACACGAAAGATGTCTACAAAAACACCAAAAAAATGTGATAATATTGATAAAATTTTAATCGTTGTCTACTACATAATAACATGATGTATAGTATTTGATAATACCTGAAATCGTTCTTTAATCGCGACGATTGTAGGGTAAGATTTGCATAAGAATCTTGCTCTTTCACCTGATGGATCGAGAAAAGACGATCAAATTTTCAATTTGCCTAACAATCTTGTTCTTTCGTCTGATGGATCGAGAAAAGACGATCAAATTTTCGATTTCCCTAACAATCCTCCTCTTTCATCTGATGGATCAAGCAAAGACAGATTTAATATCGATCTAAGAAGATGAGATTAGTGGATTGGATTCATACGTCCAGAATCGGTTAAGTAATTTTAGAGATTGAAGGTTTGGGGATACGTTCGGGAATAACTGAGTGGATACGTTGAAAAGATTAATATTTGATTATTAACAATTCATATATGATTCTGTTTAACAATAACAATTTATAACTTAAGCATGAAGGTTAAAATATGACAATATATGTATATCTTTATTAAACCTGTAAACTACAGCTTCAATATTGTGAATATATAATAATATATGAAACCTTAACCAAGTACAAAATTAATGACATTAACATTGAAACTGAGAATGAAGTCAAGTGTATAATATACCTTGATTATAAAGTGTTCTTAACATGAACTTGCCTATTGAATCTGATAACAGGTAATGATGATTAAAGAATTGGCATCATTGTAGGTGAGTTTTTCCTGCAGAAAAATTTCATATGTTTGGATTTATTTTAAATTCATGGAATACGAAATCAAATTTATACACATGTTTCATGTATGCAGTTGTTATTAGCTGATATCAGAAATGTAAAAAATTAGTATGGTTGAATTTGTGTATACGAAATTTGAGTTTGTTTTCTGAAGCAAATTAGCAATTAGCATGGATGAAATTGTGTATACACGAAATTTAAAAAACTCTAACCATTGGGTCACACATTTTCGAAATGTGTGACCCACCCATATTACCTTCTTCGAATTCAGTAAATATGGTAACCAACTAAGAGCTGGTATACATATCGAGGTAACCGTCATCATATTTAGTAAAGTAATTTTACTATTCACGAAGTTATATTTACATCTGCTATAGATATAATAGCATGAATGCGGCCCATGACGGATACATCACCGGATACAAAAAGAGATTATGATAATTACCTTGAATAGCCTTTCTAGGAGTCTTAAATCCGAGATCAACACTTTTCATGAATATGTTTCCACCGTTTCCAGGTCTCTTTCCTTTACCACTTTTCTTCGAGCTAATATCATAAAATGATAAATCAATCATTTATTTCAGAATTAACTACAACTGATCAACAATTGAACAAAACCTCAGCAGAATTACACAAATCAAATAAGCACGGGTTTGTCTATCCTGTTTAGAAATCACTTCCTGATTAGAAATCGAGTATTATCAAATGTAAGACAAAATTTGAGAACTTTATATGAAATTCATCAGTTTTATTTTGCAGGTTCTGGAACATAACCATCAAATTGACACTAATTTTGCTACTAAAGTGATAAAATTTTGCAAGGGTATATTGAAAACATACCTCAAATGGGTATGCTATCGAAAACATATTGTGCATTACCTGTTTTCGAATCCATCCTTGTCTGACCTGTAATTATCAAATGTGTAGCCATACTATATCATCTGCAAGATTCAGAAAAAAACATGTCTGTTTATAGACGATTGAATTTATTAATCAATAGCACACAACAAATATGCAATAATAATGAATTTACATAATCTTCAAACGTGTAACATAATGAAGTTACATACTATAACAATTATATTTTAGGATCAGAGTAAACAATAAGAAATCTGAGTGTTAGACTGAAATACAAACCCTAATTTTTTAAATCCACAAGAAAACAAAATTTGATTTCATGTATACGTGTGAACAACTGAAGTTTAGAACGCATGTTTACTTACATACCTGGTTAGACCGATGATGAAATTATCGGATCGAAGGAAGATGATGAAAGGTTCTTATGGCGATTGGTTTATTGGTTTATCAATCGCATCTGATTGATTGCGAATCATATATCCATGTGTTTTCCGGTTGAATCAATTAGGTATTGGGTTTACAGGAGATGGATTGGAGAGGAGCAGTAGGAGAAGAAACATTCTGCATCGTGTGTTTTGATCGTTTGTGTTAATGCCAGCGTGGATAATAGGTAGATTAATTAGTGTTAATTGTGATTAAGTAGGGGATTTACACCTCAGCAAAACTGATTAAGGATTAATTAAGGACTGACATGTCGGATTATATTTCACGATTTTTAGATGTGTATAGATAGATAGATAGAATAGATAGATGTATAGACTCTTTATCTTTCTTTATCTTTATTCCGAATAAAACTTAAATTTATGAGTATTAAATTATTTTACTCAACCCTTCTAATTGTAATTACAAGTTAGACGCATGACCCATGTTTGACCTAACAGTAAATTTATGGTAACCAGTTTTCTCGTGTTCAAGTCATTTGACTCGCTAGGTCCATGGAAAACTAGACCACGAATATATGCACTTGAAGCAAGGCAAATTTAGGCAATGGTATAAATGTTTAATTATTGAAAAAATCAAATTGTTAGTCGTAATTATTATTATTTTAATCAATAATAACGATAAAACGTGCAGCCACATGAATATGTTCATGTGATTCATCATTTCATTTCATTTCATTTCATCATATAAAACGAATACTTTTCAACGATTACTCCAAATCTCCTTACAGATTCATTGATATCTTCTTTTATCTTGTGTAAATAAATAAATATATGCTGTACGTATAGTTTCATCTTTCAACTTATATATCTATCTATATCTATATATACAAATACAATTTAATATCGGCAATTCAAGTACATGGCTAGCAGAGATCATGCTGTAGATGACCTGTTTTCATCATTAAACTCATCACCAGAAACTCGTCAACTTGATTTCGGTCATAATTCGCCTAATTTGATCAGTTTTGACGACGATGATGATACTAATTACGGTACTACCCCTACCGGTACTAAAACCCTAATGGTTTTCGATCGATTCTACGATTCATCATCAGACGATGGACTTTACTCCAGTGGCAGTGCCGGCGCCGGCACCGGAAGTACCGGCGGTGAGAATTCTGTACTTCAGGCTGGAAATCGGTTGGATTACATGATGCAGTATTTAGATAAGAAGTTATTAACTGTTGATGAAACGAATAATGAATGTAAACAAGCGTTGCCGGACATTATAGGTAGTGGTGGAGGGATTGGGATGTTTAGGTTACCAATTAGGGCTGCCGTGCATCCCGGCTGGCCACCGTGTGTCGAATTACGGCCACATCCGCTTAGGGAGACACAGATTGGGTGTTTTTTGAGAGTATTGGAAGGAACAGAAGGTGGTAGGGAACTGTGGGCAGGATCTGAGTGTGGTGTTAGGGTTTGGGATGTGAAGGATATGTTTGATGATGGGGAAGATGAGGTGGAGGTACGGTTTTATGAATCGGTTAAGACGTCTCCAACTTTGTGCTTGGTGGTTGATGATGGGAATAAGGTGGTGTGGAGTGGACATAAAGATGGGAAGATTAGGTGTTGGAAAATGTTGAAAAGTTATAATGATGAACCTGATGTTCCGTTTAGAGAATGTATCTCGTGGCAAGCTCATCGTGGACCTGTTTTGTCGATGGTGATTTCGTCGTATGGTAATATGTCTTGCACTTGTGAATCTGGAGTTTTTTTTTATAATATTAATATTATAGCTTCAACGAGTGTGCATATGGATCTGTCCCAGTTTTCTTTTACTTGAATCTGTTACCTGGCTGAATATCACTATACAGAAAGACTTTAGGCCTTTAGGGTTCATGACTAGCAGGAACTGCATAAATTTATGTATATTCACCCTATCGATAAAGTTAAATCTGTCCCAGTTTTTTTGAACTTGAATCTGTTATCTGGCTGAATATCAGCTTACTGAAAGGTTTTAGGCCTTTAGGGTTCATGACTAGCAAGAAATACTTAAACTAATAATGTATATTCACCCTATCGATAAAGTTAAATGTTTAATTAACTATTCCTTTATCTCCAAAAGAATTTTGTTAGTCTCTTAAACTGTGTAAGTTTTCTTGAAAAATTGATAGTTATTATTATGTTTAATCAAGTATAAATTAAAATTAAAAGCTGTCTTAAGTTATGAAGCGAACTTTGTTTTTGTGGACAAATGGAATTAATCTATCCTCGTTGTGTACTTGTGTGTTACAACAAAACCTTCACTTTCTTTCCAAGTTTTATTTCAAACTGATATATTCATCTTTATTCTTTATATAAACAATTAGAAACTTAAAACATGGGTTTCAAATGTTCAAACTTTCTACATGGATAATTAGTATCATTTTTTCAGTTTACACGTAGCTTCAATCAATTTTCAATATTATGTTAATACAAGAAAGATTTTTAGATAAATATAGTTTTCTTCTAATTCTGAACTTCATCTAGGTGATCTATGGTCCGGATCCGAGGGTGGTTCAATAATTGTGTGGCCCTGGGAAGCCATTGAAAAGGCCCAGTTATTGACAAAAGAGGAAAAACACATGGCATCTTTAATAATTGAGAGATCATACATCGATCTTAAAAACCAAGTCACTACAAATGGCATCTCTTGTAGTATACTTTCAGCAGATGTTAAATATTTGTTATCTGATCATTCCGGGGCAAAAGTTTGGAGCGCGGGCCCCATGTCATCTGCATTATGGGATGCATATACAAGAGAGTTGTTAAAAGTGTTCAACATTGATGGACTGGCTGAAAATTTAACAGTTATGCAAGATCTAACACCAGAAGAAGAAGCAAAGATGAAATTTTCATCTTATCCTAAAAAAGACAAAACACAAAGTGGGATTAGTTTTTTTCAGAGGTCACGTAATGCAATATTGGGTGCAGCTGATGCGGTTTTTCGCGTTGCAGCAAAAGGAGTTTTAGGTGATGATATTCGTAGAATCGAAGGTTTAATCATAACAATTGATGGAACCATTTGGACTGGATCTGCAAATGGGTTAATTGTGAAATGGGATGGAAATGGAAACCAAGTGCAAGACTTTCAGTATCATAACTATGCCATTTCTTGCTTATGTACGTTTGGGTTACAAGTATGGGTCGGGTATGCAAGTGGGACACTGCATGTACTTGATCTTGATGGAAATTTGGTTGGCAAATGGGTTGCTCATGACAGTGCTATTATTGATATGACTGTTGGGCCCGGTTACATATTTACATTGGCTAATGATGGTGGCATACGTGGATGGAGTATATCGTCTCCTGGACCTGTAGATAAAATATTATGTTCAGAGTTGTCTGACAAAGAATTACAGTACACAAAGCTTGAAAATTTTAAGATTCTTGCTGGTACATGGAATGTTGCTGAAGGAAGAACCACACATGATTCACTTATATCTTGGTTGGGTTCTTCAGCTAAAGACGTTGATATTGTTGCTGTTGGGTTACAGGAGGTTGAAATGGGCGCTGGGTTTCTTGCTATGTCTGCTGCCAGAGAAACTGTAATAATAATTAATATTTATCATTAATAATAATAATAATTATAAATAATTATTATTATTATTTATCAAAAAAAAAAAATTGTTTTGCAATGTTGATTATAAAGTTTTTTTCTACAGATGCAGTTAGGTCTTGAGGGAAGTGCTGCGGGTCAATGGTGGCTTGACATGATTGGTCGAACTCTGGATGAAGGGTCAAGTTTTCAACGTGTTGGCTCGAGACAGCTAGCGGGCATGCTTATCGGAGTGTGGTGAGTATTTTGTGGGGGATTAACTTTTTCAGGTGTAAAAAGTATAAATATCTGTTCTAAACTTTCTACAAAGAAAAATGTTTTAGTTGTAACAACTTTTGAGTTCGCGTTGGTTTTTTGCCATGTTTTGTGTTTGACTTTTGGATGTTATTTCAGGGCCAGCAATGATATTAGAGTTAATGTTGGAGATATTGATGTTGCAGCAGTTCCATGTGGATTTGGAAATGCTATTGGTAATAAGGTAACTGCTGCTGGGGATTTGATTATTCTAATTTGAGTAAATAATACCTTTAGTCCTTATAGTTTACATGAAATTTCATCAACAGTCTTTATCATTTGAAAATTACAGTGGTCTTCCGTGCAGTTTTAATGAAATTACACCAATTGTCCTTATCCTTTAAAAATTACACTGATCTTCCCTGACTTATATAAAAGTGTACGTTGATGGTCCTTGACTTGTTCAAAATGTATATTGCTAGTAGGGACCATTAACATACATTTTAGAGTAAGTCAGGGGCGGTCAGTGTAATTTTCAAAAGATAAGGATGATTTGTGTAATTTCATGAAAACCGGAGAGACTATCGCTGTAATTGTCAAAAGATAAGGACTATTGGTGTAATTTCATTTAAACCACAATGACTATTGGTATAATTTACTTGCGTTGTTGGTGATTCAACTATATAACTGATAAACTGCAGGGAGCAGTTGGTTTGAGGATGAGAATCTATGGGTGCATTATATGCTTCGTGAATTGTCACTTTGCAGCACACTTAGACGCTGTTAGAGCGCGTAATGCTGATTTCGATCATGTATATAAGACTATGTCCTTCAGCCGTCCACAAAACGTTGTGAATGCATCGTCTGGTATGATGTCATACCTTTTCTTATCTTGCTTGCTTGCCTTGTCATCTTTCTCATTATGGGCTCTCTATGGGGCCCGCCTGGTTCCCGGCTTACTTTTTGCAGCTGGAGTCTCATCTGCTATCCAAACGGGCCGTATTGTAAATGTAGGTTCATTGAATAATGCCAAATTATTGGTAGAATATTACTTAATATGAAACTATGAGACAATAATGTTGATGTTTTTGCAGGCTCTTGGTGCTATGTCTGTGGATGAGTTGCCGGAGCTGTCTGAGGCAGACATGGTTGTGTTTTTAGGTGACTTTAATTATCGACTTGATGATATATCGTATGATGAAGCACGAGATTTTATCTCTCAAAGAAGTTTTGATTGGCTTAAAGAAAAGGATCAGCTACATATTGAAATGAAAGCTGGAACTGTTTTTCAAGGAATGCGTGAAGCTGCTATTAGGTTTCCCCCAACCTACAAATTTGAAAGGCATCAACCTGGTTTAGCAGGTATATATAATACCTTAAATGTATCTACTTTTGTATATTTCGGGTTGTATCATAGCTTTTGCTTAATGGGTTTAAATGTTCATGTTGTAGGGTATGATTCGGGTGAAAAAAGGCGCATACCTGCATGGTGTGATCGAGTCCTATATCGTGATAACCGTACAGATTCTTTAGACATATGCAATTTAAATTGTCCTGTAGTTGCTTCGATTTTGCAGTAAGTTTGCTCTGTCCAGTTTGTGTTTTCTTTCGTCATCATCATTTTTCTGAAAGGTACAATTTTTTTATTTTGTATTTTATTATTATTACTTTTTTTTTGCAGGTATGAAGCTTGTATGGATGTGACAGATAGTGATCATAAGCCTGTGCGTTGCATCTTTAGTGTGGAGCTGGCTCGAATAGATGAGTCAAAAAGAAGAAAAATGTATGGAGAAATTATCAAAACTAATTCGAAAATCAGGCGTGTTCTTGAAGAACAATTCAATGTTCCCGATGCTATTCTAAGTACAAACAATATAATTCTTCATGATAATGACAAATCAATCTTGCGGATTACCAATAAATCTGGGGAAGATGAAGCTCTGTTTAAGGTTTTATGTGAAGGTCAATGTACTATTAAAGATGGAAAACAAGCATCTAGTCACCGCCCAAGAGGTTCTTACGGCTTTCCACGATGGCTTGAGGTAATTTTCTCTGATTCTTATATGCATTAATAGATAGGAGTGGTAATTTCAGTTCATTATGTTAAATATTTAGGAAGTTCTAGAAATGAACTTACAGCTTTGATGGGCTGGCCCAACCTGACCTGTTTTGACCTGTAAATGATGCTACTCCTTTTTGACCCGGCCCTCCCAATTTGCCACCTTTAATTTTGAATCATGACTACATATTTTAAAGACATAATTGCGCGGACAATCCCTGTGGTTTGCACAGATTACGCGCTTAGTTGCTAAAATTTTTTGCGTGGACAGTCCTCGTGGTTAGCCAATATTGCCTGGTGACTAACGACTATTAAATATTTCTGTTAAATGTGCAAACCACGAGGACTGTTCACGCAAGAAAAAAGTTTAGACTGTACACGTTAAATGTGCAAACCACGAGGACTGACCACGCAATAAAAAAAGTTTAGGGACTGAGCGTGTAATCTGTGCAAAACATAGGGACTGTCCGCGTAATTATGTCTATTTTAAATTACTGTAATGTATTTATTCAGAGTGAAAGTTTCTAATGATAGTTTATTGCACTGAGCCACTGAATCAGGTTAAGCCAACGATTGGTATAATAGAACCGAATCATATTGCGGAGATCTCAGTTCATCATCAAGGATATGAAACCCTAGAGGAATACGTAGATGGTGCTCCTCATAACTGTTGGTGTGAGGACGTGCGTGATAAGGAAGTTATGTTGTTGGTTGAAGTAAGAGGCAGTTGTACAACGGAGAGAAAATGCCACAGAGTTCGTGTTCGTCACACACACAGTTTGTCAGACAGGTCTATGCCTATGGAGCAAAAACCGGATAACTCTACTCGTGTACAGTCAAATGTACTTCACCGTTCTGATATCAAGTGGTTGACTGGTTCTCGTGATGTTGTTGACCATTTACGTGATCTGCATACTCCTTAATGTTGACCATTTACGTGATCTGCATACCCCTTAATGTTATTTGGTCAAGTTAATTACAACTTACAATATCGGATGATAAGCTTCCCGATCTTGATTGATACTTATTTTGACAAGAGAAAATAATTCTTTTACACGGTCCACGAAAGGGCGCAGTTATCTGAGTATTTTTGCCCACTCCGAGTATAATTGTTAATTGTTTAGTGTTTTTTTTTTTTTTTTTTTTTTTTCTCTTTCTTTCTGGGGGAGTTGGGACGCTGATGACGCTTATTACCTGTTAAGATTGGAGTTTAATCTTTTGTACTTGTATATACACCTTGTAGACTCTCATATACTAAGATCATATCATAGTAACAAATATTTGTGCAAGAGTTTCGGTATCTTTCAAATATGTACAGACTGACGATACCATAATAAGTGTGAATAATAGAACTGCACAATGAGTTACTTATTTGTTTTCACTTGAAGGAATAGAGACGATGCCCTAAGATGATCAATAATTCTTGCAAACAACGATGAAACATACATAGTTTTATTAGAAAATTTGTTCAAAAACGTTACAACAGACAAGAAACAAACATCACGAATAAAATCATCACTTCATGTCACGTGATACAACCAAATAACTACCAAGGATGAAGATGACAACATTGTACTAAATTCTCCTAGTGGTAAAAGTGCAACCCTAACAACAATTCTCACATCCACAACCATTGGTGGTACCGGTCAGATCAAAGGGCATTGGGTTAACTTAAAAAACAGACTTCAAAAAAACAACAAAACATTATTTGTAGATGGTGAAACTGTAATAACACGCAGGTTATGATAATGTTAATAGGTAGGTGTAAGGGTTGCAACATACAGTTGTGGAAGAACCTCTGGATTTATTTATTTATTTCAATGGAAGAGAGTATCCACGTAGATATGTTGAATCGACCCCAGACTCTCGCACTAACGCCACTCTACCAGTCCTTGCCACCTGCATATTAGAGTCCAATCAGGGATTATTAACAAGGAAATGACACAATGCTTGGCAAACAAAATCTAGAACGCCAATGCATAGTCATTTTACAAATGTATTTTTGTCTCGGAATGTAAAATTTGTCCACTAATGTTGCAATCTGAACATTTAAGATGTCATAATACAATTTTGTGACAATATAAATCACCATAAAAGATAGAATAGTTTATAGTGAGCCATGACACAATCTAGAAACTAGGGTTCGAGAAATAACATACTTAAAAATAAAAATGTGACTATTTTGCAGAAAAAATTATACAAACCTCACATATTCCATAGGGCTCCAATAGTTTTTGTAGTGCAAACATCTTACTGAAATCTCCCGTTAGCTAAAGTATAAAAGGAAAATATCAAATCAAAACAAGAAAAAAAGCAAAATAGAAAAACAAATGGTTATAGGAAAAATCAGGAAGAAAAATTACTTGAAGTGTAATAGTGTGATCAGAAACGTCAACAGGCTTGGCTCGAAATATAGTGGCAATGTCCAGGACATCCCTTCGAGCGACAGAATTTGCAGCAACTTTTATTAACATTAGCTCACGTTCTGAAAACGGCAAGTGAGTGATATCTCTGACCTAAGAATACAAAGCGTATTTCAATGCCTTAGTTTAGGTTTACATATGGAAAATAAATTTAAATAGATCAAATAATAAGTCTAATAATAATAAATAATAATCTCACATCATGAACATCCACCACTTTGTTAAACTGCTGAACCAACTTGCCAATAGATTCATCTGTGCCGGGGACCACAGTTGTAATACGAGATAGACCTTCTATTTCTGCAGGACCTACAACCAGACTCTGTATATAACCAATTAAAAAAACCTTCTTAGTTCCTTTCGTACAACCATTACTTCTGGATTTTTTAATTTTTTATTAAAAGAATTGTATTTATGTCTGAATATAAGCAAAGAAACCTGAATGTTGTAACCCCTTCTGGATATAACTCCGGTGACCAGGTTGAGAACTCCAGGAGTATCATTCACAAGAATGTTCAAAGTGTGAGACTGATGACCCGTTGACTACAAAATTGACTCTAGTGTCATAAGTCAAATCTTAAGTTGAATCATTATCTTGAAGACTAATAAAGGGCTCAAGTATATACAGTGACAACAAATAACAAAAAATGGGAAATTGACATCTTACATCTTCATCATACAGTACCCCCCAATTGGCATCAAGAACTTGATCCGTAACGTAGCTATCGTAGTTCTCCACCGGATAAACATCACCCTTCAGTCAAATGAAAAAATATGAAGGGCTAATTAGCAAATATCCGATCAATAAAAAATGATCTACCAGTTAGCTATTCATATCTTGATGACCATATAACAGAACACTGAAGTGTTACATTAAAAAATTAGTCTAACCAGATATAAGCATATAATGGCCGTGTGCCAACTTATGATTTAATTGACATTTAACATCGTTTTACAGAAAAAGAGGTGAAAAAGTTAATTCATTTTATCGTTCTATATTAATGTTTTTTTTCATATGTTTCCCTATATCTCTGTTATATTTGCGATATGCTACATTAAATTTATCAAAAACTGACATGTGATATATGCAATTAGAAAACAACTATTAAGCTTGCACAGATTACACCACCTACCCTTGACACTGCAATTGAATCTTCGTCTACTGGACATGTTGTACCATTTGAAACAGCAGTAATAGGACTTGTGGGTTCTAGATCCGGATAAGACGCTGCAGAGAAGTTCCAAAATGGAGCAGTTTCACCCAGTTTTTCCCGTCTCAGAGCAATCTACAAGTTGCAGACAAGAATCAAGAAAGTTTATGTTTGTGTTTTTGTCTAAAAAATAAATCTTTTTTTACCTTTCCTGTTCTAGTGAGCTCTTTTATTCCATACTTAGCGAAATTTCTATGAAATGCAGCCATCTTTCCAGGATCCCCAGTAACCTATATTAAGCAGAGCTGAGAAAATTAGCTGATACATGATTACTAATATAATTATCAATGCAGCAAGAGATTAAAAAGTCAACCTCTATAGTCAATGAGTATTCCGATGCATCAATGACATTGGCTCTAAAGACGTCTACTAGCCACATAATCTGAAGGAAAAAAGAAACTATTAATCAATCTTGAATATATAATTTTCTATCCATCATTTTCTATAGCTACATGTAAATGAACAATGGACTTTTTAGTGTTTAAACCGTAAGAAAAAAAAAACATAAGTATATAAAACGATGTAACCTCAGCTCGTGTGCTTTGATCTACACTAAGCTTCACAAGCATCAATTCCCTTTCAACTTGTGGCTCCTTAGAAAGATCTTCCACCTAATACAATTAAACAATTCAATCACGTTTATAATTCAAAGTATTCAATTCATGGTAGATAATTAAACAGATGCATGTTATTAATTCGACGTAACCTTGATAACATTCACAAGCTTGTTAAGCTGCGCTACAACTTGCTGCAAAACCTTCTCAGTTCCAGAAACAACTATGGTAAACAATGCTTTATCCTTATTTAAACCAACAGCGAGCGATTCGATGTTATAACCTCTTCTAGCAAATACACCAGCAATTCGGTTTATTATACCACTTTCGTCTCCAACAAACACCGAGATCGTATGGCGCTTCACCCTAACAAGGCATAAGTATAACTTATCTCGTGTTTAATTTAATTGTTATATAAATATAAATATTAATTAAATTTATTGATTTATACAGGCAACAGCAAGAGAATATTATACAAGTAACATATGTAATTATTATACAGGCAACACTAAAAAAATGAGTAGATTAACATTTATACGTTCATATCTCAAATATGTGAAGAAAAATAGTAATAAAAATATTAAATAACTAATTAAGAGGTAGTAAGATACTTAGAACACGGCGGCGTGACAGCTCCGTTAACGGTTGGAGTGAGCGGCAATGCTGCCGGAGCTCCTCCGGCAGCAATTGCATTTCCGTTGTCGGAGATAGCGTTGATTACTTTGAAGTTAACAGAAGCTGCACATTTTCGATTGAATGATTTAAAATTATTAACGTGTGCTAGTGTTAGTGGTTCATATCGGCGGTTGTGGTAGATTAGTGGTGCGGAGGAAGCGCACATTGTGGCGGCCGTTACCGACATCACGAATTTGTGGAGATGAACAGATGCGGCGGAAGAGTGTGTAGAAGTGCGGCCATTAATATCGACTAATGGTGGTCCAAATCATGATATTTAAACAAAAATGTGATAATTATGTAATGACGGAGTCATAATCAAAAGCGCCTAACCGCCTACAAACAACATAGTACAGTACTATTTAATTTGATTTTATTTGATTTGATGATTCTTTTCAAATTGTTGTTAATTTACGCAATTTCGTTTGCCTAACTTGGAAAAAAATAGAAGTAACATGTGGTATTGAAGTGTAATTGTTTGCAAAATGGTGAAAATCTGTTTTATCTTATGCAATTTTTGTTTGCCTAAAATTTTATAAGGTGGTATAGTTTAGTGTAAAAATATCTAATTTGATGCCTAATTATCATGAGATTAATAATAGTAAACATGTTTATATAAATAGATGGATGACTTGTTACTTATGTAATGGTATTAACGCCTAAAAAAATATGCCTAATCGTATTTAGCTTGATTATATTACCTCTCATTTTATAATTATTTAACAATAAAATAATTATTCAATGTGTTATTAAACATATATTTAATTTTATGGCACATATTTAAGTATATGGCACATGACACATGGTAAAATTAACTAAACATTACAAGGAAGAAAATTACTCCGGTTCCGTATCATAGGGGGTGTGCATTACACATAACCAGATCAAACTAATTCGGTTCGATTTTGTCTTGAGTCTCAAATTGTAGTAAAAAGTCTGACTAAGGACCGAGGACCGGACCATATATTTTCGGTTGGGTTGGTTCGGTCGGTTTCTTTTTGGTGTTATTTTCGGATTCGGTCCAGTTCGATCCGGACCAAAGAGGCAAAATGTGGTATGAGGACCGGACCGAAATAGCTCGATCACGATCCGCTCGGTTCCTTAGTTTCGGTTCGGTTCTTCGGTTTTTCCGAACCATGCACACCCCTAAGTGGCCATCATATTACCGTCGAAATGCTAACAGACTACCACTCTCGCACAGTGTTGTTCTATGCGGTGTTCTAGTGGGTTTGAAAAGAATAAGAGATTTATTTTGATAATATTTGAGAAGAAGAAGAAGAAGAAGAAAATTGTAGGGGGAGGGGTATTGCAAGGAGAAAATAAGAAAGGGATATTAACCAAAATGTATTTGATATTAACTTAATAAGCTAAAGAGTGCCATGATAATTGTGTCGTGTCTGTTGAAATGTCCCGTTCTTATTGATTAAAAACGTTCCATATTAAATCATTAAGTTAGCATATCATATAGATATAGAACATGTGTTTAGTTGATTTTAAAAGTCAAGTTAGAAGGATTAACTTTTGTTTGCGAACAAGTTTAGAATTAACTAAACTATGTTCTAGTGATTACAAGTTTAAATCTTCGAATAAGATAGCTTTATATGTATGAATCGAATGATGTTATGAACATCATTACTACCTTAAGTTCCTTGGATAAACCTACTGGAAAAGAGAAAAATGGATCTAGCTTCAATGGATCCTTGGATGGCTCGAAGTTCTTGAAGCAGAATCATGACACGAAAACAAGTTCAAGTAAGATCATCACTTGAAATAAGATTGTTATAGTTATAGAAATTGAACCAAAGTTTGAATATGATTATTACCTTGTATTAGAATGATAACCTACTGTAAGAAACAAAGATTTCTTGAGGTTGGATGATCACCTTACAAGATTGGAAGTGAGCTAGCAAACTTGAAAGTATTCTTGATTTTATGAAACTAGAACTTTTGGAATTTATGAAGAACACTTAGAACTTGAAGATAGAACTTGAGAGAGATCAATTAGATGAAGAAAATTGAAGAATGAAAGTGTTTGTAGGTGTTTTTGGTCGTTGGTGTATGGATTAGATATAAAGGATATGTAATTTTATTTTCATGTAAATAAGTCATGAATGATTACTCATATTTTTGTAATTTTATGAGATATTTCATGCTAGTTGCCAAATGATGGTTCCCACATGTGTTAGGTGACTCACATGGGCTGCTAAGAGCTGATCATTGGAGTGTATATACCAATAGTACATACATCTAAAAGCTGTGTATTGTACGAGTACGAATACGGGTGCATACGAGTAGAATTGTTGATGAAACTGAACGAGGATGTAATTGTAAGCATTTTTGTTAAGTAGAAGTATTTTGATAAGTGTATTGAAGTCTTTCAAAAGTGTATAAATACATATTAAAACACTACATGTATATACATTTTAACTGAGTCGTTAAGCCATCGTTAGTCGTTACATGTAAGTGTTGTTTTGAAACCTTTAGGTTAACGATCTTGTTAAATGTTGTTAACCCAATGTTTATAATATCAAATGAGATTTTAAATTATTATATTATCATGATATTATCATGTATGAATATCTCTTAATATGATATATATACATTAAATGTCTTTACAACGATAATCGTTACATATATGTCTCGTTTAAAAATCATTAAGTTAGTAGTCTTGTTTTTACATATGTAGTTCATTGTTAATATACTTAATGATATGTTTACTTATCATAGTATCATGTTAACTATATATATATCCATATATATGTCATCATATAGTTTTTACAAGTTTTAACGTTCGTGAATCACCGGTCAACTTGGGTGGTCAATTGTCTATATGAAACATATTTCAATTAATCAAGTCTTAACAAGTTTGATTGCTTAACATGTTGGAAACATTTAATCATGTAAATATCAATCTCAATTAATATATATAAACATGGAAAAGTTCGGGTCACTACAGTACCTACCCGTTAAATAAATTTCGTCCCGAAATTTTAAGCTGTTGAAGGTGTTGACGAATCTTCTGGAAATAGATGCGGGTATTTCTTCTTCATCTGATCTTCACGCTCCCAGGTGAACTCGGGTCCTCTACGAGCATTCCATCGAACCTTAACAATTGGTATCTTGTTTTGCTTAAGTCTTTTAACCTCACGATCCATTATTTCGACGGGTTCTTCGATGAATTGAAGTTTTTCGTTGATTTGGATTTCATATAACGGAATAGTGAGATCTTCTTTAGCAAAACATTTCTTTAAATTCGAGATGTGGAAAGTGTTATGTACAGCCGCGAGTTGTTGAGGTAACTCTAGTCGGTAAGCTACTGGTCCGATACGATCAATAATCTTGAATGGTCTAATATACCTTGGATTTAATTTCCCTCGTTTACCAAATCGAACAACGCCTTTCCAAGGTGCAACTTTAAGCATGACCATCTCTCCAATTTCAAATTCTATATCTTTTCTTTTAATGTCAGCGTAGCTCTTTTGTCGACTTTGGGCGGTTTTCAACCGTTGTTGAATTTGGATGATCTTCTCGGTAGTTTCTTGTATAATCTCCGGACCCGTAATCTGTCTATCCCCCACTTCACTCCAACAAATCGGAGACCTGCACTTTCTACCATAAAGTGCTTCAAACGGCGCCATCTCAATGCTTGAATGGTAGCTGTTGTTGTAGGAAAATTCTGCTAACGGTAGATGTCGATCCCAACTGTTTCCGAAATCAATAACACATGCTCGTAGCATGTCTTCAAGCGTTTGTATCGTCCTTTCGCTCTGCCCATCAGTTTGTGGATGATAGGCAGTACTCATGTCTAGACGAGTTCCTAATGCTTGCTGTAATGTCTGCCAGAATCTTGAAATAAATCTGCCATCCCTATCAGAGATAATAGAGATTGGTATTCCATGTCTGGAGATGACTTCCTTCAAATACAGTCGTGCTAACTTCTCCATCTTGTCATCTTCTCTTATTGGCAAGAAGTGTGCTGATTTGGTGAGACGGTCAACTATTACCCAAATAGTATCAAAACCACTTGCAGTCCTTGGCAATTTAGTGATGAAATCCATGGTAATGTTTTCCCATTTCCATTCCGGGATTTCGGGTTGTTGAAGTAGACCTGATGGTTTCTGATGCTCAGCTTTGACCTTAGAACACGTCAAACATTCTCCTACGTATTTAGCAACATCGGCTTTCATACCCGGCCACCAAAAATGTTTCTTGAGATCCTTGTACATCTTCCCCGTTCCAGGATGTATTGAGTATCTGGTTTTATGAGCTTCTCTAAGTACCATTTCTCTCATATCTCCAAATTTTGGTACCCAAATCCTTTCAGCCCTATACCGGGTTCCGTCTTCCCGAATATTAAGATGCTTCTCCGATCCTTTGGGTATTTCATCCTTTAAATTTCCCTCTTTTAAAACTCCTTGTTGCGCCTCCTTTATTTGAGTAGTAATGTTATTATGAATCATTATATTCATAGATTTTACTCGAATGGGTTCTCTGTCCTTCCTGCTCAAGGCATCGGCTACCACATTTGCCTTCCCCGGGTGGTAACGAATCTCAAAGTCGTAATCATTCAATAATTCAATCCACCTACGCTGCCTCATATTCAGTTGTTTCTGATTAAATATGTGTTGAAGACTTTTGTGGTCGGTATATATAATACTTTTGACCCCATATAAGTAGTGCCTCCAAGTCTTTAATGCAAAAACAACCGCGCCTAATTCCAAATCATGCGTCGTATAATTTTGTTCGTGAATCTTCAATTGTCTAGACGCATAAGCAATCACCTTCGTTCGTTGCATTAATACACAACTGAGACCTTGCTTTGATGCATCACAATAAATCACAAAATCATCATTCCCTTCAGGCAATGACAATATAGGTGCCGTAGTTAGCTTTTTCTTCAATAACTGAAACGCTTTCTCTTGTTCATCATTCCATTCAAATTTCTTCCCTTTATGCGTTAATGCAGTCAAGGGTTTTGCTATTCTGGAAAAGTCTTGGATGAACCTTCTGTAGTAACCAGCTAGTCCTAAAAACTGGCGTATGTGTTTCGGAGTTTTCGGGGTTTCCCACTTTTCAACAGTTTCTATCTTTTCTGGATCCACCTTAATACCTTCTTTGTTCACTATGTGACCGAGGAATTGAACTTCTTCCAACCAAAATGCACACTTTGAAAACTTAGCGTACAATTCTTCCTTCTTCAATACTTCTAACACCTTTCTCAAATGTTCACCGTGTTCTTGGTCATTCTTTGAGTAAATAAGTATGTCATCAATGAAAACAATGACAAACTTGTCAAAGTATGGTCCACACACTCGGTTCATAAGGTCCATGAACACAGCTGGTGCATTAGTTAAACCAAACGGCATGACCATAAACTCGTAATGACCGTAACGTGTTCTGAAAGCAGTCTTTGGAATATCATCTTCTTTCACCCGCATTTGATGATACCCGGAACGTAAGTCAATCTTTGAATAAACAGACGAGCCTTGTAGTTGATCAAATAAGTCATCGATTCTCGGTAGTGGGTAGCGGTTCTTGATGGTAAGTTTGTTCAACTCTCGGTAGTCGATACACAACCTGAATGTACCATCTTTCTTCTTGACAAACAAAACAGGAGCTCCCCATGGTGATGTGCTTGGTCGAATGAAACCACGCTCTAAAAGTTCTTGTAATTGGCTTTGCAGTTCTTTCATCTCGCTGGGTGCGAGTCTGTAAGGAGCACGAGCTATTGGTGCAGCTCCTGGTACAAGATCTATTTGAAATTCAACGGATCGATGTGGGGGTAATCCCGGTAATTCTTTTGGAAATACATCAGGAAATTCTTTTGCGACGGGAACATCATTGATGCTCTTTTCTTCAGTTTGTACTTTCTCGACGTGTGCTAGAACAGCATAGCAACCTTTTCTTATTAGTTTTTGTGCCTTCAAATTACTAATAAGATGTAGCTTCGTGTTGCCCTTTTCTCCGTACACCATTAAGGGTTTTCCTTTTTCTCGTATAATGCGAATTGCATTTTTGTAACAAACGATCTCCGCTTTCACTTCTTTCAACCAGTCCATACCGATTATCACATCAAAACTCCCTAACTCTACTGGTATCAAATCAATCTTAAATGTTTCGCTAACCAGTTTAATTTCTCGATTCCGACATATATTATCTGCTGAAATTAATTTACCATTTGCTAATTCGAGTAAAAATTTACTATCCAAAGGCGTCAATGGACAACTTAATTTAGCACAAAAATCTCTACTCATATAGCTTCTATCCGCACCCGAATCAAATAAAACGTAAGCAGATTTATTGTCAATAAGAAACGTACCCGTAACAAGCTCTGGGTCTTCCTGTGCCTCTGCCGCATTAATATTGAAAACTCTTCCACGGCCTTGTCCATTCGTGTTCTCCTGGTTCGGGCAATTTCTAATAATGTGGCCCGGTTTTCCACATTTATAACAAACTACATTGGCATAACTTGCTCCGACACTACTTGCTCTGCCATTACTCGTTCCGACACCATTTGTTCCTTTCGTTCTATTAACCCCTGGTCCGTAGACCTCACACTTCGCCGCGCTATGACCATTTCTTTTACACTTGTTGCAAAATTTGGTGCAGAACCCCGAGTGATTCTTTTCACACCTTTGGCATAGCTGCTTCTGATTGTTGTTGTTGTTGCGGTTATTATTGTTGTTGGGATGATTGTTGTAGTTGTTGTTGTTGTTGTTGTTGTTGTTGTTGGGCCGTTTGTTGTAGTTGCGATTGATGTTGCGATTGTTGGGATAATTGTTGCGATTATTGTTGTAATTGCTGTTGTTGTTGTATTGGTGATTCTTATCACCGTTTTCCTCCCACTTTCTTTTGACTTGCTTTACATTGGCCTCTTCAGCAGTCTGTTCTTTAATTCTTTCTTCAATTTGGTTCACGAGTTTGTGAGCCATTCTACATGCCTGTTGTATGGAGGCGGGCTCGTGTGAACTTATATCTTCTTGGATTCTTTCCGGTAATCCTTTCACAAACGCGTCGATCTTCTCTTCCTCATCTTCGAATGCTCCCGGACACAATAGGCACAATTCTGTGAATCGTCTTTCGTACGTGGTAATATCAAATCCTTGGGTTCGTAACCCTCTAAGTTCTGTCTTGAGCTTATTGACCTCGGTTCTGGGACGGTACTTCTCGTTCATCAAGTGCTTGAATGCTGACCACGGTAGTGCGTACGCATCGTCTTGTCCCAATTGCTCTAGATAGGTATTCCACCATGTTAACGCAGAACCTGTGAAGGTATGCGTAGCGTACTTTACTTTGTCCTCTTCAGTACACTTACTTATGGCAAACACCGATTCGACCTTCTCGGTCCACCGTTTCAATCCGATCGGTCCTTCGGTTCCATCAAATTCCAAAGGTTTGCAGGCAGTGAATTCTTTGTAGGTGCATCCTACACGATTTCCTGTACTGCTAGATCCAAGGTTATTGTTGGTATGTAGCGCAGCCTGTACTGCGGCTATGTTTGAAGCTAGAAAAGTACGGAATTCCTCTTCATTCATATTCACGGTGTGTCAAGTAGTCGGTGCCATTTCCTTCAAAATAGTTAAATGGAACAAGTTAATCATACAGAATATTAAGAGTAGTTAATAGTATTTCGTAGCATAATATGAACTCATTTATAAAAGCTTTTTCTTCATATTAGCGTTTTATAAGTTTAAATTCGGGTAGTACCTACCCGTTAAGTTCATACTTAGTAGCTAATATACAATTCAACTACTACAATTCTATATGAAAAACTGATTATAATAATATTTCGCGTTCAAACTTTTATACAATATTTTACAAACTTACAATACCTCTTATTTTACATAAAGCATGAAATATAACACACAATAACTTTGATACAAGATAGTTGTGAAGATAATTCTAGCTAGTACACAAGTCGTTCAGCAAAGGCAATAAAGACACGTAATTCATACGTCCAGAAACAAGTCATGCATTCTGGTTTTACTAGGACTACTTCCCATCCTTGGTCTTGTGCAACATAACCGTTATGGCCGTTGATAAGACAGCGTGTTGTAACGTCGTCAAAGGGACGAGGGTTACGTAATGTCCAACAGTCCCGTAATAATCTAAAAACCTCATTTCTTATCCCAATTACCGACTCCGTCACTTGTGGAAACGTTTTGTTTAATAGCTGTAGCCCGATGTTCTTGTTCTCACTTTGGTGAGAAGCGAACATTACTAATCCGTAAGCATAACATGCTTCTTTATGTTGCATGTTAGCCGCTTTTTCTAAATCACGAAGTCCAATATTCGGATATATTGAGTCAAAATAATTTCTTAACCCGTTGCGTAAAATAGCATTTGGGTTCCCCGCAATATATGCGTCAAAGTAAACACATCGTAGCTTATGGGTTTCCCAATGTGATATCCCCCATCTTTCAAACGAAAGTCTCTTATAAACCAAGACATTCTTGGAACGTTCTTCGAATGTCTTACAAACTGATCTCGCCTTAAATAGTTGTGCCGAGGAATTCTGGCCGACTCTAGACAAGATTTCATCAATCATGTCTCCGGGTAGGTCTCTTAAAATATTGGGTTGTCTATCCATTTTGTGTTTTTATACTGTAAAATAGACAAGAGTTAGATTCATAAAAAAAATACTTATTAATACAAGCAATTTTTACATATATCATAAAGCATAAGCACACTATATTACATATATTACACCACACGAATACAACTATCTTATTCCGACTCGCTTGTTTCTTCTTCTTCGGTTTTGGTTCGTTTTGCCAAGTTTCTAGGGATATATGATGTTCCCCTAATACGAGCCGTCGTGATCCACATTGGTTTAGAAAAACCTGGTGGTTTAGAGGTTCCCGGGTCATTGTTACAACTTAAGGACTTCGGGGGTTGACGATACATATAAAGTTCATCGGGGTTGGAATTAGATTTCTCTATTTTTATGCCCTTTCCCTTATTATTTTCTTTTGCCTTTTTAAATTCAGTTGGGGTAATTTCTATAACATCATCGGAATTCTCGTCGGAATCCGATTCATCGGAGAATTGGTAATCCTCCCAATATTTTGCTTCCTTGGCGGAAACACCATTGACCATAATTAACCTTGGTCGGTTGGTTGAGGATTTTCTTTTACTTAACCTTTTTATTATTTCCCCCACCGGTTCTATTTCTTCATCCGGTTCCGATTCTTCTTCCGGTTCCGATTCTTCTTCCGGTTCCGACTCTTCTTCCGGTTCCTCTTCGGGAACTTGTGAATCAGTCCACGAATCATTCCAATTTACATTTGACTCTTCATTATTATTAGGTGAGTTAATGGGACTTGTTCTAGAGGTAGACATCTATCACATAATATCAAACGCGTTAAGAGATTAATATATCACATAATATTCACATGTTAAAAATATATAGTTTCCAACAAAATTTGTTAAGCAATCATTTTTCAAGTAAACACGGTCGAAGTCCAGACTCACTAATGCATCCTAACAAACTCGATAAGACACACTAATGCAAAATTCTGGTTCTCTAAGACCAACGCTCGGATACCAACTGAAATGTCCCGTTCTTATTGATTAAAAACGTTCCATATTAATTGATTTCGTTGCGAGGTTTTGACCTCTATATGAGACGTTTTTTCAAAGACTGCATTCATTTTTAAAACAAACCATAACCTTTATTTCATCAATAAAGGTTTAAAAAGCTTTACGTAGATTATCAAATAATGATAATCTAAAATATCCTGTTTACACACGACCATTACATAATGGTTTACAATACAAATATGTTACAACAAAATAAGTTTCTTGAATGCAGTTTTTACACAATATCATACAAGCATGGACTCCAAATCTTGTCCTTATTTTAGTATGCAACAGCGGAAGCTCTTAATATTCACCTGAGAATAAACATGCTTTAAACGTCAACAAAAATGTTGGTGAGTTATAGGTTTAACCTATATATATCAAATCACAATAATAGACCACAAGATTTCATAATTCAATACACATCCCATACATAGAGATAAAAATCATTCATATGGTGAACACCTGGTAACCGACATTAACAAGATGCATATATAAGAATATCCCCATCATTCCGGGACACCCTTCGGATATGATATAGATTTCGAAGTACTAAAGCATCCGATACTTTGGATGGGGTTTGTTAGGCCCAATAGATCTATCTTTAGGATTCGCGTCAATTAGGGTGTCTGTTCCCTAATTCTTAGATTACCAGACTTAATAAAAAGGGGCATATTCGATTTCGATAATTCAACCATAGAATGTAGTTTCACGTACTTGTGTCTATTTTGTAAATCATTTATAAAACCTGCATGTATTCTCATCCCAAAAATATTAGATTTTAAAAGTGGGACTATAACTCACTTTCACAGATTTTTACTTCGTCGGGAAGTAAGACTTGGCCACTGGTTGATTCACGAACCTATAACAATATATACATATATATCAAAGTATGTTCAAAATATATTTACAACACTTTTAATATATTTTGATGTTTTAAGTTTATTAAGTCAGCTGTCCTTGTTAGTAACCTACAACTAGTTGTCCACAGTTAGATGTACAGAAATAAATCGATAAATATTATCTTGAATCAATCCACGACCCAGTGTATACGTATCTCAGTATTGATCACAACTCAAACTATATATATTTTGGAATCAACCTCAACTCTGTATAGCTAACTCCAACATTCACATATAGAGTGTCTATGGTTGTTCCGAAATATATATAGATGTGTCGACGTGATAGGTCGAAACATTGTATACGTGTCTATGGTATCTCAAGATTACATAATATTCAATACAAGTTGATTAAGTTATGGTTGGAATAGATTTGTTACCAATTTTCACGTAGCTAAAATGAGAAAAATTATCCAATCTTGTTTTACCCATAACTTCTTCATTTTAAATCCGTTTTGAGTGAATCAAATTGCTATGGTTTCATATTGAACTCTATTTTATGAATCTAAACAGAAAAATATAGGTTTATAGTCGGAAAAATAAGTTACAAGTCGTTTTTGTAAAGGTAGTCATTTCAGTCGAAAGAACGACGTCTAGATGACCATTTTAGAAAACATACTTCCACTTTGAGTTTAATCATAATTTTTGGATATAGTTTCATGTTCATAATAAAAATCATTTTCTCAGAATAATAACTTTAAAATCAAAGTTTATCATATTTTTTAATTAACTAACCCAAAACAGCCCGCGGTGTTACTACGACGGCGTAAATCCGGTTTTACGGTGTTTTTCGTGTTTCCAGGTTTTAAATCATTAAGTTAGCATATCATATAGATATAGAACATGTGTTTAGTTGATTTTAAAAGTCAAGTTAGAAGGATTAACTTTTGTTTGCGAACAAGTTTAGAATTAACTAAACTATGTTCTAGTGATTACAAGTTTAAATCTTCGAATAAGATAGCTTTATATGTATGAATCGAATGATGTTATGAACATCATTACTACCTTAAGTTCCTTGGATAAACCTACTGGAAAAGAGAAAAATGGATCTAGCTTCAATGGATCCTTGGACGGCTCGAAGTTCTTGAAGCAGAATCATGACACGAAAACAAGTTCAAGTAAGATCTTCACTTGAAATAAGATTGTTATAGTTATAGAAATTGAACCAAAGTTTGAATATGATTATTAACTTGTATTAGAATGATAACCTACTGTAAGAAACAAAGATTTCTTGAGGTTGGATGATCACCTTACAAGATTGGAAGTGAGCTAGCAAACTTGAAAGTATTCTTGATTTTATGAAACTAGAACTTTTGGAATTTATGAAGAACACTTAGAACTTGAAGATAGAACTTGAGAGAGATCAATTAGATGAAGAAAATTGAAGAATGAAAGTGTTTGTAGGTGTTTTTGGTCGTTGGTGTATGGATTAGATATAAAGGATATGTAATTTTATTTTCATGTAAATAAGTCATGAATGATTACTCATATTTTTGTAATTTTATGAGATATTTCATGCTAGTTGCCAAATGATGGTTCCCACATGTGTTAGGTGACTCACATGGACTGCTAAGAGCTGATCATTGGAGTGTATATACCAATAGTACATACATCTAAAAGCTGTGTATTGTACGAGTACGAATACGGGTGCATACGAGTAGAATTGTTGATGAAACTGAACGAGGATGTAATTGTAAGCATTTTTGTTAAGTAGAAGTATTTTGATAAGTGTATTTAAGTCTTTCAAAAGTGTATAAATACATATTAAAACACTACATGTATATACATTTTAACTGAGTCGTTAAGCCATCGTTAGTCGTTACATGTAAGTGTTGTTTTGAAACCTTTAGGTTAACGATCTTGTTAAATGTTGTTAACCCAATGTTTATAATATCAAATGAGATTTTAAATTATTATATTATCATGATATTATCATGTATGAATATCTCTTAATATGATATATATACATTAAATGTCTTTACAACGATAATCGTTACATATATGTCTCGTTTAAAAATCATTAAGTTAGTAGTCTTGTTTTTACATATGTAGTTCATTGTTAATATACTTAATGATATGTTTACTTATCATAGTATCATGTTAACTATATATATATCCATATATATGTCATCATATAGTTTTTACAAGTTTTAACGTTCGTGAATCACCGGTCAACTTGGGTGGTCAATTGTCTATATGAAACATATTTCAATTAATCAAGTCTTAACAAGTTTGATTGCTTAACATGTTGGAAATATTTAATCATGTAAATATCAATCTCAATTAATATATATAAACATGGAAAAGTTCGGGTCACTACATCTGTGTTGTGAGAGCTCTTAGCTACATGGATAGTTTAATGTGATCATCATCTCCTACCCTGGTTTATTGTAAAAAATTTCAGGATTAATGCAAACTTTTGTAGCATTTTCTCACTATGCACATAAGAGTGTATTAGAGTATTAGAATGAAAAGATTCATTAGATAATGAACGTTTGATTTTTTATTTTTATTTAGTGATCATCCGACAACTTTTTTGTTTTTATGGAGTTAGAAACTATAAAGTGGAAGAAATGAATATCAATACTAATTGATATTTATCGATTAAATGTTCTATTAGATTAAATTTATAGCTATCAAATCACTATTTTTGATACGGAGTAATAAAATATTACGATTACGATGTATATATCTGGTGTATAGCTCACCATATTTATTTCACGCCACCTTATTCATATCTAGCTATATGTCCTACGGAGACATAATTTGTGAGCAATGGGTGTCGAGGTGATCAGTTTTCGGTGTCTTTCTAATGACTGAACGCAGACTGGACTGACATTGAAAAATTAACCTTAAAAAAAGGGAAATTCCCCAAAATACACTTTTTTAAAAAGTTTTATTCCAAAATACACTTTTAGAAAAAAAATTGTCTATTTACACCGTTAAGTCGACCACCCATTGGGTCGACTACCTCTATACCTGGTTGACCACACCAAATTTAAATGTGGTCGACCACCGTTTATAACTAGCAAGGTCGACTTTTGTTGGATATCGGTCGACTACTATATTCGACCCCAAAAAACACGGGCGACCTTAATGATGGTCGAGTATACAAAAAGACACTGAAATAGCGAGTTGGGATAACAAAATTCAAATTTCAACTCTAACATTGCAGATCGTAACCTGATTCATCAACCCTCATTCATTGCATATTCAATCAAGAGATCACTTCAATAGTTTGTATAGTTTGTAGATAAACCCTAATTCCATCGTCAGTGTATCTATTTCGTCCCTAGATTCAATCGAGTTCCCTTCAAAGATGACAGATATTGAGGTAAAACCTATTTCGTTGTTGTATGTATATGTTAGTTTATCTGTATGTGTATATATGTATATCTATGTATGGGTCCCTGTATTTATATATATGTGTGTATGGATGTATTTGTATGTGTGTATATGTCAGTATATGATAGGTATATGTAATTGTATATGTATATGTAAATGTATATGTATATGTATATGTATATGTATATGTAATTATAGATATACAATTCTCCCATTGTTTTTGCTAAAGTGTATATACCTGTATATGGTTATGGGGATGCCTTAGGTCAGAAGATCACTTGCATACTCGACCATTAAAAGGGTCGACTTCCAAAAACATACACTATAGTCGACCCCATTTTGGGTCGCCTATAGTTGAATAAAACTTTAGTCGACCAAAAAGAATGTCGACTATAGTGTATTTGCTTTTCAATTGTATGTACATGTATGTATGTGTATGTATATTAACATTTATGTATAATGACATTATCATTGTCTGATTACAGGTTTGGTTCGAGGCCAAGGTCACCATTCGAAGCAAGATGTCTCTTATAAGGGAGATTAAGAACAAACTCACTCCGGCTCAGACAAAGATTTTCAGAGAGACGTGTTTCGGTCATTGGTTAGATATAAAGTGTGATGACAATGATCCAGGATACATACACTGCTTATTAATGAATCAGACTGACCGTCCGAAAAAGTTTGTAATCAACGGACGTGAAATATGTGAGGAGCCAGAAGAGCTATGGTTTCGAGTTACCCGAGACCATGTCATTAGGTGTGGTAGACGTGAGTTTTGCTTGGTTACCGGGATGCGGTTTGGTCCAGTTACATCTTTTATAAATTGGATAGGTCAAGAGAGGTCGGATTTTGACCACTCGGTTTCATCTCGTGTTTTTATTAAACGACATAGTGGTCAACGTCATCTTTCGGAGTTTCACGACGCCTTTTTTAAAGATGAGTTGAAAGGAACTGACAAGGATAAGGTCATAGTCGCTATTGCGTTGATAATTAACTTATGCTTCCTTGGGAAGCAGTTGCGAGATAGCGTAAACGATGACATGCTTCTTTTATTAGAGGACTTTGAGTTGATGAACAAGTATCCGTGGGGTTCTTTCTTATGGACCAAACTTTACAATAGTTTGCATCACGTGTTAGTACCTTATAAAGAGAGGGTAGCAGATCAAACCCGGAAGGGGGTAATGACATACCATTTGAGCGGCTTCACTTGGGCGTTTAAGGTAGTAATCCGTACTTATGAATTTTAAGCAATTAACATGTTTCATATTTAATCCCAAATTTGGTTTTTGCTTGTAGATGTGGATATGGGAGGCATACAAACACCGAATAGAAGCATATGCTTTCAAGCCGGAAAGTGAAGGCATACCTCGTGGAATCCACTAGAAACGGAAGAAGAAAGTCATGGGCTGGAATGAGTACGTTGAGTTGATGCAACTCCCGGTGAGTATAATTATACCAAAATATGGGCCAAAATATTTATGTATGTGTTATGTTTATATGTATGTGTATATCTATATGTATATGTATATGTAACTGTATATGTATGTGTATATGTAACTGTATATGTATATGTATATGTATATGTATCTGTATTTGTATATGTAACTGTACATGTATCTGTATATGTATATGTAACTGTAACTGTATATGTATATGTACATGTACATGTATATGTATATGTATATGTATATGTATATGTATATGTATATGTATATGTATATGTATATGTATATGTATATGAATATGTGTATGAATATGTGTATGACAGGATGATATCCCGGACGAAGAACGACCTCTCAATCATTTGAGGCCCACCAAGACAGAGGTTAAGTGTGAGTGGTGGGTTGCTAGTGCAAACTATTTCAAGAACCCCGATGCTAAAGTACCGGTGAAGAAAGATGATGATCCGAAGAAATTTGATGATGAGACGAAGAAGGAGTTGACGGATATGATTAAGAATTTGACAAAGAGATTAGATGACCAGGAAAACAAACATGCCAAGGAGATTAAGGAGATGAGTGATCGGGTTGAGGCTGGCATCCGTGTTACACGTGAGACACTAAAGATAGTGCAGAGTTTATATGTTTCTAGAGACTACCATAAGACAATGATTTTAAAACTCCATTCTACGATACAAAACCTACAACAGCATATCCGTCAACAAGAGTAGGTAATTTCTTATTATATAATTCATTTAAGCAAGTTGGTAAGTTATATAAACTGTCCAGTGTGCAGATGAGTAGTCAACCCTTCAATGGATCGACTATCACCACGATTACAATGTAGTCGACCAATAACTAGGTCGACTATATTACATTTATACTATAGTCGACCCATGTCAAGCTCGACTATATATATGACTTTCTGATGACTTACTGCTGTGTGTTTCTGTGACAGGATGATGGTGGTTTCATTGGTGGATATGTGTCAGATGTTGAAGTTCAGACAACCAAGAAAGATATGTATGATAATGTGAAGGTTGCTTCACCGGTTTATGTGAGGAGAAGCAAAAGGGACCGTCGTGTTGCACGGGCAAGGATGTCTCCCTTCGTTACACCATCACAAATGATCAAAAAGGGTGCAAAAAGAAAGCCTGACATGCCAGAGAAAGAAATCCCGATAAAACAACAGAAGACGGGGAGACTGAGTGCCCCGGTAGTGCCTGATAATGTTATTCTAGAAATCATTGACGATTTGATTCATAAGTCTGGACTTATCTATCCCGGCCCGTCCACATTATATCATGATGAAAGGAATCTGGACGGCCCTAAGACACCGGAAGAGATGATGACTCCACATTACGAGTGCTTATCGGTATTTGTTCGGGGCCTATCCGATGGATTTATATTCATCACTGACGAGTTTTGGGAGCGGATCTACAACAAATTTGAAGGCGGTTACTTAGATAATTTTATAAGTGTTTTATAAACTTATTATTAAAGTGGTCGACATTTAACTCCGCTAACTTGAGATTGACTAAGTGATTGTTAATGGGTTAATTTCAGAATATTAACGGTTGGGGATCTACGTTGTTATGGTGGAGCTACCATTTAGATCAAATGGATTTTCAGCCACTAAAGGACCGCCAAAGATGTACGATCATGCCGGTCGACATGATTAACTGGATGGGGATTTTTAAAACGGGTGTAACACTTGACCCGAATTACACCAATCCCAATATTACTTGCTATGCAGACGGATCGAGACTCCCTTTCCCACATTGGTCGAAGTGTCAGAAGGTTACAATATCAAATACATATACATATACAGTTTAAATATACATTGACATATACATTCAGATTAGAGTTATCTGTATAACTTTCTAACGTTAATTGTAGGTCCTATTCCCAACATGTTTGGAAGATGCGGATCACTGGGTGCTTATTGTGCTTGATCTTAAGGACTTCACCGTCGTCATTTACGATAGTTTTGTCAAGCACGAGTCAATTGACCACCGCGCTTATTATGTTTCCGAGTTGGGTAAGTGTCTGCCAGAGTTTTTGAGGGCAATTAACTACACTCCTCCACCACACGTCTCGATGCCATCTACATTTACGTATATCGACTCACCTCAGCAGTCAGGATATTACGGTGACTGTGGTGTATGGGTTTGCATAAACATGGAGCGTGTATTTTGCCAGCTAACCTACCCATTCGAGAAAGATACTGCGAAGGTTGCATTAGAATACAGACATAGGATGGGGAAGACATTCTTTAGATCTCGAATCGAAGTACGTAAAAGGTAGATC
The DNA here is from genome assembly GCF_046630445.1 of Rutidosis leptorrhynchoides. Classification (NCBI taxonomy): domain Eukaryota; kingdom Viridiplantae; phylum Streptophyta; class Magnoliopsida; order Asterales; family Asteraceae; genus Rutidosis; species Rutidosis leptorrhynchoides. The sequence goes on from NC_092340.1 coordinate 53,485,272, forward strand.
TAATGTTTGTGTTGGTATTGTATTTTGAACAAGCTCCACTGTAAAAGGTAGCTCTAATGTTTGTGTTGGCATATTAGGTCAGCAGGTTGAACATGCTCCACTGTAATCTTTTGACAGTCACCAAATGACTGGTCGACCACTGGTGTAAAATGTGGTCGACCACTGCTTACATACAATGTGGTCGACCCTGATGTTGGTCGACCACTTAATAAAAATGACATAGTCGACCACCGTATATGAAGTAGTCGACCACAGTGGAAAATGTGGTCGACCCCTGCTTAAATACACTGTGGTCGACCCTGCTGTGGGTCGACCACTTAATAAAAATGACATAGTCGACCACCATATATGAAGTAGTCGACCACAGTGGACTTTCATGATTAAAAAGGCAACCTAGGTCCCACATTTAGATAACATTTCTTATACTTATTAGCTACGGATAGGAAATTCACCTTTCATGAATTTAATTGGATAACGTAGATCCTTTTATTCCTGTTATCCATTTGTACTCTATAAGTAATGGGATCCCATAAGTAATTCCCATATTTAATAAACACCATACTTGATCGATATTCAAACACACCAGATTCATATTCACAACAACTTAGTAGTTGAAGTTAACTCTTTGCGCAGTTTGAGGTCATCACTTATTGGTGAGTAATCCCTACTTTTATATGTCTTTACATATTTAGTGATGAGTAAGTTAAAGATATATATTTGTTCAGGAGGTTATTTTGAACATGTAAATAATCATATAGTTTATATGCCACTTAATTGTCCCAGAGTACCTTTGAAACTTACAATCGCGCCAAACAAACCCTTAAATCGTACGCTTTTGTTAAAATATGTGTTAAAAAAAATCGATGTTTCACAAGATTTAGTTATATCTATGAAATACGTTGTCGATAACTGTGTCTTGGATATCACTGATGATGAAGATGATTTTAATGATTTTATGAATTTCGCCATCTCAAATCAACCCGTTCACATATATCTAGAAGATATTACGAATTCAATGCATGTTTTAGGTCGAAACCTTACTAATCCTAATGATCAGTTCAACCTACAACAACAATACAATAATCGGTTAAACCTACAACATCCGACCAATTATCAGTTCAACCTACAAAATCCTTATAATAATCAGTACAACCTTAATCATCCATCCAATAATCAGTTCAATCTACCTCAGCAATCCAATCAACAGTTCAACCTACATCATCCATACAATAATGAGTTCAACCGACAACAGTCATCCATCAATAAGTTCAACCTACAACAGTCAACCATCAATCAGTACGACCTAGAACAGCAAAGTAATAATCAGTTCAACCTACACCACCCATACACTGATCAGTACAACCAACCACATCCATACACAAATAATTCGAACCTACAAAATCAATCTGTAAATCAGATCAACTTACAAACTCAAACCACAGATGAAATCAACCAACAAATACAATACACCAATTTGGTGAATGATAAACAACCACCGTTTGAAGGTAACGAAGATCATTACATGGTTGACCTACCTACATCTGATCAAAGCGGATCTGAGCATGATGATATGGAAAATGTGAATCCAATCAAACCAACAAAACACCCTTTTTCTAACTACATAGTTGATGAGGATGATGTTCCTGATAGTGATGATGAATACGAAGATGAATACGTCGACCAAACACAAACTTATGACCAGCCAATTAAGTATAATCCCCAACCAGATGATATATTTTGGAACATGCCACCGTTACTGTCGAACACCCAACCCGAAATGAAACCTAGATCAATGACAATATATGAAACCTCAGATCTAGTTAAATTGAATCAGACTTTCGAAAACAAGGAAGATTTTCTTATGCAATTACGTACAAAGTGTGTTACTGAAGGGTTCCAGATAAAACCAAAGTACTCAGACAAGTCAAGGTATACAGCTACATGCATATCACCAAATTGTTCATGGCAAATTACTGCTAGGTGTATACAAGATAGCAACAACTTTCAAGTACGGAAGTTGAATGATCTACACACGTGCTCAAATACCCAAATTCTTCCGAACAATAAGCATGCCACCAAGAAGGTCCTAGGTAATATACTGAAAGAGGTGATGAAACAAGAAGGTCGTGTCTATCGACCGAATGATATAAGGACTGATATGTCGGCGCGATTTAAAATAAGTCTATCATACCACCAAGCATGGAAAGCCAAATGTTACGCAATTGAGATGTTGAGGGGTAGTCTTGAAGATTCCTTTCAAATACTACCTAATTATCTATATAATCTTAGATTGTCTAACCCAGGTAGTGTAACCAACATTCGAACGGACAACAAAGGCAGATTTGTTATGAGTTACATGTACATTGGTGCAGCGGTATGTTTAATGCTTTCTTTATTTACTTATTAATTCAACTCGTATTTAAAAATAATGTTTCAATACTTTAATATGCAGACACGTTCGTTTGTTAACTATGCACGACCAGTAATCATAGTCGATGGGGCTCATTTAAAAAGTCGTTACTTGGGGACTAACTTGATTGCTGTCGCTATGGATGCTAACAATGGAATCCTTCCATTAGCCTACGGTATTGGAGCAGGAGAGACCACCGATCATTGGACATGGTTTTTTGGTAATCTAAGAGACTCTCTACAGTCTTCGGGGTGTTGTATTGTTAATCTTACCATTATATCTGACAGGGCACCTGCAATAGCTGCTGGCATATCAAACGTATTTCCAGAAGTATTTCATGCACTATGTGCTAGACATTTGTTGGGAAACCTCAAAAGTGTGTCTAAAAGGGTTAAAAGTTACGAGTGGCACTACTGGAAAATGTGCAAAGCGTATAGAAAATCTGATTTTGATCACCACTATGGTATACTAGCACGACGTATCCCAGACAGTGCACGTACACTCACTACTGTTGGGTTCAACAGATGGTCTAGACATCATGCAGATCGTGTTCGGTATGCTTACCTAACTTCTAATAGTGCAGAGTCAATGAACGCACTGTCAGTTCATGCGAGGAAACTCCCGATTACAATGCTTCTTGAATTCTTTAGAGCTTCAGTTCAACAATGGTTTTGGGAACACCGAAACACTGCCGATGGTTTAACAACCCCTGTCACACCATATGCAGAGCGTAAGCTTGGTAAAAGAAATCGTAAGTCTATTAGTTGGACTGTCAAACCGATATCACAAGTTAAGTTTGAGGTATTGGATATGAAAAAAGGCGGTAAAGTTAATCTACAAGATAAAACTTGCACATGTAAACAATGGCAGTTTTCCGGTATACCCTGTGGACATGTAATGGCAGTAGCAAGGTATTTTGTCCTACGTAACGTTACTACACACGTTCAGAAGTATTTCCACACTGAAACGTACAAGTCGGCATACATGGAAGATATTAACCCGCTAGATCATATTTCTGAATGGATAGATCCAGGACACCTACAAACTGTCCTACCGCCATTGGTTACAAAGCGACAATCGGGTAGACCGAAGAGTACTGCTCGTATACCGTCCCAAGGAGAGGACAAAGACAATTTCAAATCTAAAAGAAAATGCAGTCGTTGCTTGGAATATGAACATACTAGATCAACTTGCACCGCACATTATGATCTTTCTGAAGGTAAACAAAAGTCCAAGTGTAACTCAAAAACAAAGGCAAAGCCGAAGGGGTTGGTAAAGGGCAAGGGTAAAGGAAAACGTGAAGACTCATGCTCAACACAATTTGGCTCCACTTACAATTTGAGTGATGATTAGCTTCTTCTTTGTGTTTTAAATGTGTTTAACTGCCATGGATGATAGGTATGTGTGTTCGTATGTTTTCTAGCCGTTTAACTGTCGTGTATGTGTTGTGTCTGTAACTTGTGTTATTTGTTGTGTAATCAATAAATGTAGTATGAGATAATATATAATATTGGTTGTTCAAATTAAAGTTTATTTCACTAAATTGAATGGCAGACTACATTGGGACTCATGAAAAATCTTATCTGATATATCTTATCCAATAGTAGTATGAGTTATGCTTAGTCGACCCACTAATCGGTCGCCTACAACGCAAGGATGGTCGAATAGGGTTAGTCGACCCAGTTATGGCTAACAAGTCGGTCGACCTTGCAGTCGACCACATCATTGAAGTAGTCGACCAACATCAATGAAGCATGTTGGTCGACTACCTTGAAAACTATAATGGTCGACCGGGTATAGGGGTAGTCGACCCAATGGGTGGTCGACTTAATGGTGTAAATAGACAATTTTTTCCCCAAAAGTGTATTTTGAAAGAAAAGTTTTTAAAAAAGTGTATTTGGGCGAATTTCCCTAGAAAAAAAGTGGAGGAGTGATTCAGTGTCTTTTGTTCAAAATTTTGGTGAGATAAAATATGACGTGAACCAACACGATTAAGAAAAAGAAAAAAAAAAGTGACACCAACGTGTTAGACAGGACTTTGGAATGGAAACACTGAAATTGACACTGAAGGGGTGTCGTTGACGGTCAGTTTTCAGTGTCAGTGCCGAAACTGATAGAGTGATAGGCAATACCGTGTGCTCTAAATTGCTATTCTATCACCTAACGCTGGTCTAGATTCAATCAACGAGTTATTACAACAATCGACATGTTAATATCTTTATAAAGTACTCCGTAATAGATTCAGTCATTGAGTTATAACTTATAACAATGGATCATGATAGAATTTTTGTACACTAATATATTCATAATATTTCATAAATTGTAGTATGTAGATAGCAAGTTGTGTTAGCAACGTACTACGTTATCTCATAAGTTATGAACGAAATCTTTTTATATGAACAATCAACGCATTGTTTACAAAACTAGCTGCAGAATATATTGGAACTTTATGCTCATATAGTTCCTGCCCAAATCGAACATTCAATGAGTCAAGTATAATCAGCTAGCAACTAGCTCAACTCCTGCAACACAGACACTAGTTAAACATAATTAATAAACTACCGTAGGGTACTAGAATCAGTAACAATCATATAGATTCAAACACCTTAAAATTCGTCGCAAAAGAGTTACAGCTTGAATGCATCTAAACGACATATTACACATACGATCAAATAAACCCTAATCGAAATTATAAATCAGACCTCATCTTCATGAAGAAGCATATTAGGTATTCCTTTATTAACAGGGAACAGGCGACCGGTCTCCGGGCAAACAAGGGCACCTTCTTCGAGATGAATCTCAAGAAGCGCGTGATGAAATTTCTGCAAAAACTCATCGGAATCGAGCACTGATTGATCGGGAACTTCGTCAGGGAGTTCAGTGTATCCCATGGTTTTCGAAGCGTCGGTTAGGGCTTTCCAATCGATTTTGGAGAACATGTTTTTGAGGAAATCAGGATTGAAATCGACTTGTTTTTCGATTACTTTTTCCGCTTCGATACGGAGAGGGAATCCGATGACTACACCTTTGATGTTTGATAATAGCATGTTGTATGTTAGTAGTCTCATTTTGTTGTTAATTAGGGTTCCAGTGACGGGTAGTGGTGGTTACGGTGGTGGCGGCTATGAGGGATAAAAAGAGAGGGAAAGAGTAAAGTGGTGTTTAAAGGGTTTAAAGGGAGGTGATGTTTCAGAAATACCCTACTAGTAATACATTTGTGCAAGGCATCATTAGAATTAGAAATATGCTAAAAGAGGTGAAACGATTGGTCGTTCAGAGGTGAAAGGCTTGGTCGTTCCATCATGGGGAAACGGCATCCCCTCCCCTCACCCCATTTTTCCATTTTAACCCCTCAACTATACCAAACTTGCAAAAAATACACCAAACTCGGGGGGTAAAACATAAATTTTCTTACTTAAAATAAAAAATTCACCAACCGCTTCGACAGCCCGTACCTTCTTGCTCTCCGCAAGTTAAATTTTACCAACCACACCGTTAAACTCGAAATGTTTGGGTGAAGTTTTTATTTTAATTTACGAAACTGACATTTTACCCCCCTGGAGTTAAGGGTATTTTTTATAAGTTAGTTATAGGTCGGGGGTTTTTTTTGGAGATTTTTGGATGGAAGTTTGGCCTATTGTCGTTTTGGGCATTTTTTGGGCATCCCCTCCCCTCACCCCATTTTTCCATTTTAACCCCTCAACTATACCAAACTTGCAAAAAATACACCAAACTCGGGGGGTAAAACATAAATTTTCTTACTTAAAATAAAAAATTCACCAACCGCTTCGACAGCCCGTACCTTCTTGCTCTCCGCAAGTTAAATTTTACCAACCACACCGTTAAACTCGAAATATTTTTATGAACAAAACGAAACTAACTACGTTTGAAACGGACACTTTTTAAAAAACGTTAAACACAACGACAACTCATATCTTCCTCATCGCCGGGAGTTAAATTTTTCGACAGCACCGTCAGACGCGAAATAATTTTACCAACAAAACGAAACTAACTACATTCGAAACGGACATTTTCTAAAAAACGCTAAACACAACGACAGCCCGTATCTTCCTGTTCGTCACGAGTTAAACTTTTTCGACAACACCGTTAAACTCGAAATAATTTTATGAACAAAACGAACTAACTACGTTCGAAACAGACACTTTTTAAAAAACGCTAAACACAACGACTTCTACAACGGCGCTTAACACATTACGTTAAATATGAACACGCATGCCGAAAGCTCCCGTCGCATCGCGCGGCCCGGATCCGGACTAGTTGTTAATAAATTTAAGCAAATCTATCAAAATCAATGTTGAAAATATCATCTTCCAGGATGAAAAGGTTTCGTTTCGCAATTTTATTGGAATCGTATAAACAAAACATATACTATGTATATCTATGTTTTAAAAGCAAAAATTACTATAAACCACGAAGAAATACAAAGACGCAGGGATTCTTACAAGCATTTGAATCACCCATATAACAACACGACCAAGAAAATCATACACATGCAATTACAGAGGATTATGTATAACAACCTTCACTTTTTGACTTCTGAAATTACTGAAATGACCCTAGGGTTTACTGTCTAACTATACGTATTAATTATTTAAGGGTTGTTATATACACAATCAACTTAACGTTGACCAAATAATAAACTTTTATTCGACACTCACTGCTAATTAAAATGTATGCATTTCAATTATATTATTTATAACTATTAATCTATAAGTAATAAATAAAAAGTGACATTTATATAAATAATAAAACAATTGGGAACTAAATAAAAATAAATACAAGTCATGAATTAGTAAAAAGAAAATAATACTTATCATGTAGTAAATGTAAAAATAATAATAAACATAATAATAATAATAATAATAATAATAATAATAATAATAATAATAATAATAGTAATAATAATGAGACTAAAGAATCTTAAACCATTACATCCTTATGTTGACTAAAAATAAAGTATAAACTAGTACATCCTTATGTTGACTAATTATAAACTAGTACCACCTTTTGTTGACTAAAAATTATAAAACAAAATAAAATCATTAATTAGAACATCCTTATGTTGACTAACACTCTAATACTTGCACTATATAAACACTCCTAAACTCCTAGTTTCTCATTCACAAATCACACCAAAATCCTCTCTCAAAAACAATCTCTCCCTCTCCCTCTCTTGTGGTATTCGGATCTTCAAGCTTGTTCTTCGTGTTCTTCAAGAATCTTCAAGGAGTTCTTCAAGATTTTTAAGGCTTTGATCTTCCATCTTCATCATGTTCATCTTTTCTTTGTTAATTATCTTGAATCTTCAAAGGTATAACATAAACCCTAAACTATTTACATAAACTTTAATCTTTGTTAATTCATATTCATATTATAAACTTGTTATTCATAAGTATATACATAAACACTCCTAGATTTATATATACATATATACATGTAAAAAAAATATTTTTATGTATATATACGAATTATATATACATATACATATTAAAACCTTAAACCCTAATACTATTTATACTAGTACTTAACATGTATACACTATTACTATTACTAGCACCTATAACCTACTACTTATATTGTAGCACAAAAACATTTTGGAATATGTATTAGAGATGTATAGATCTTCGAACTTTCTTGACGAATGGTTTCTACGAGATTCTAGGCAGAGGGTTTGGATTTCCGATTTAAAGGGTCCTATGGCTCAAGCCCCTAGATCTAAATTAGCCATTCGAAGGGAAAGGGGTGATTGGAAGCTTATCTAATACGGCAAGTATCCTAAAATGAAAAACACTCATAAAAGTAGAAACTCTCTAGTCATAGAAACTTAGTAAAATAAGAAACTTTCTAAAAATGGAAACTTTATAAAAATAGTAACTTACTAGGAATAGAAACTTAGTAAAACAAACTATACTTAAACACATACTTAAACTTAAACATGGGCAAAACACTTAACTACTCTTAAATGTCAATAGGTTGACTTTCCTGCTCACTCGTTCAACTCTTTATTCCGAGGAATAACTCTCTCTCTACTTACTAAGGTGACTTTCATAGCCCCACTCTTATTGCTATAGCACTTTTTATACTTGCTGGGGTGAGACACATGCTGCTTTTATACTTCAAACAACTTAGACACAAGTACGAACCTAAACTGTACTATGACTAGCTTATGCTACTAAGACCCCACAGTGATATTTTTTAATTGCTTTCAGGATAAGGCATTCTTAATTATTGGGGGTAGGCCTATCGGGAGTAACGTCCCAGATACATTTGACCGTGATGTCTTTGTATTACTTAATAATGATTTAAACATGGTGATAAGGTACTGCCAACTTATCATCGGGGCAACAAAACAAACGTTTAGTCTAAAATATCACGAATCAGTACTACTTTTGGATCTGCGAGATCTACTTTTTGATCCTGCGGGAGATCAACTTTACAACTAAATCTTGTGGTCTAAAAACAACGATAACTACTTTTGTTAAACCTATGAACTTCACTCAACCTTTTTGGTTGACACTTTAGCATGTTTTGTCTCAGGTGCTGTTTGATTTAAGCTTTCTTATCTACTACTTATGTGATGCTACTTGGACTTAGGATCAAGAGATATCGCATTTATTACTTCTGCATATGAACAATTACTTTATCGTTATTGATAATGCTGAAAACGAACATATATTTCATAGCATTATTCCTCAAGAAAGACAAGCTTTTAGTTGCAATTGTTCTATTTACAAGTGATATTCGTTTAAATAATAAAAGGTGAAGACAAAAGACAGATTCGACGAATTGAAGACGCAAACGACCAAAAAGCTCAAAAGTACAAAAGACAATCAAAGAGGTTCCAATTATTGATAAGAAACGTCTCGAAATTACAAGAGTACAAGATTCAAAACGCAAAATACAAGATATTAAATTGTACGCAAGGACGTTCGAAAATTCGGAACCGGGACCAGAGTCAACTCTCAACGCTCGACGCAACGGACTAAAAATTACAAGTCAACTATGCACATAAATATAATATAATATTTAAATAATTCTTATAATTATTTATATATTATAATAAATAATAAAAACCGTCGGCAAGAAAGACTCCAAACTGATATGAGCTGTAATTTCAAACTTCGCGACTCGCGGAGTTTGAAGGCAAAAATGCCGCGAGTCGCGGAGCCCCTAAAGTCGAAAATCCCTATAAAAGCAACCGAATTCTGATCGCAAATCATCATCTTTTTCTTCTTCTCCTCATACGTAAAATATATATATATATATATATATATATATATATATATATATATATATATATATATATATATATATATATATAATTTATATTTTAATTTTAATTATAATTCTAATAATAAGGGTATGTTAGCGAATGTTGTAAGGGTGTAAGTCGAAATTCTGTCCGTGTAACGCTACGCTATTTTTAATCATTGTAAGTTATGTTCAACCTTTTTACATTAATGTCTCGTAGCTAAGTTATTATTATGCTTATTTAAAACGAAGTAATCATGATGTTGGGCTAATTACTAAAATTGGGTAATTGGGCATTGTACCATAATTGGGGTTTGGACAAAAGAACGACACTTGTGAAAATTAGACTATGAGCTATTAATGGGCTTTATATTTGTTTAACTAAATGATAGTTTGTTAATGTTAATATAAAGATTTACAATTGGCGTCCCTATAAATTACCATATACACTCAATCGGACACGAAGGGCGGGGTATTTATATGTACGAATAATCGTTCATTTAACCGGACACGAGAATGGATTAATAGCCACTAGAATAATTAAAACAGGGGTGAAATTATGTACAAGGACACTTGGTATAATTGATAACAAAATATTAAAACCTTGGGTTACACTCAGTCGACATCCTGGTGTAATTATTAAACAAAGTATTAAAATCTTGTTACAGTTTAAGTCTCCAATTAGTTGGAATATTTAACTTCGGGTATAAGAATAATTTGATGAGGACACTCGCACTTTATATTTATGACTGATGGACTGTTATGGACAAAAACCAAACGGACATATTAAATAATTCAGGACAAAGGACAATTAACCCATGGGCATAAAACTAAAATCAACACGTCAAACATCATGATTACGGAAGTTTAAATAAGCATAATTCTTTTATTTCATATTTAATTTCCTTTATTTTATATTTAATTGCACTTCTAATTATCGCATTTTTATTTATTGTTATTGTATTTAGTTGCACTTTTAATTATCGTACTTTTATTATTCGCAATTTCATTATCGTTATTTACTTTATGCTTTAATTTAAGTCTTGTATTTATTTTTTTTACATTTGGTTTTAACTGCGACTAAAGTTTTAAAATCGACAAACCGGTCATTAAACGATAAAAATCCCCCTTTATAATAATAATATTACTTATATATATATATTTGTATTTTTATAAAAGTAAACTAATATAGCGTTAAGCTTTGTTTAAAAAGATTCCCTGTGGAACGAACTGGACTTACTAAAAACTACACTACTGTACGATTAGGTACACTGCCTATAAGTGTTGTAGCAAGGTTTAAGTATATCCGTTCTCTAAATAAATAAATATCTTGTGTAAAAATGTATCGTATTTAATAGTATTTCCTGCTAAAATTAATAACTATTTTATATACCCCTCGCGAAACATCAAGTATTTTTGGCGCCGCTGCCGGGGAACTCTTAAACGCCGGAAGCGCAACGCTAATATAAAAAAAAAAATTTTTTTTTTTACTTTTATTAAAATTCGTTTTTATAAAAATACGTTTTAAATATTTGAAAATATAAAAAGAAAAATTTATATATTTTTAAAATTTTGTTAAATATTTAAGTTTTAGAAAGTTTCTTTATTTTTATTTTATAAAAATATAAGTTTTATTTAAGTATTTTTAAAACATAAAATCAAAAACCGAAAAAAAATATATATATAAATCTAGTTTTAAGATTTTTATTTATAAAATTATAAAGTAATTCTATTTTTATTTAAGTTTTTATTATACACATATTTTTTTTTTATAAACAGAAAATTAAAAACAGAAACAATATAAAAAAAAAATAAAGAAAAACGCGTTGAATTTAAATAACCTGTCAGTTGAAAACTGGAACCCCGCGAGTCGCGGGGTTTGAAGCTTTGAATACCGCAAGTCGCGGAGCTGCTCTGACACGCTGACAGAACCCTAATTTCACATTAATTACGGATTATATTATAATTATTAATATAAAACCCTAATTAGGTTTTAATTAATTATTAATTTTAGTTTTTATTATTATTTTTTTTGTTTAATTAGTTTAATTAAAATATTAAATTAATAGTTTTAATAAATAAATAATATAAAAATAATATTTTTATAAAAATTGTAATTTTTACAACTTTTTGTATATTTTTATATTTTGTCCCTTTTTAATTGTTTTAGCGTAATATTTGTATTTTTAGCTCATATTTAGTTTTAAACTTAGTTTTTGCCATAGTCATTTTTACTCCTAGATTTTTAGTCTTTGCCGTAGAATTCCTCAAGTGCTTTTTCTTTAGACTAAGATTTAGGTACTTTAGAATTTTGCGACGCCTTTTTTAAGTTTTAGTTTCTTTTTAAGTTATTTCCATTTGGGATATAGTTTTTCTTGTAAGCTTTAATATTTTTAGACGACTTTTACCTATGTATCAATTATCATTCCAATTAGTAATCTCAATTTGCGATTATAATTTTAAGTTAGTTGTAGTAATAAGGTTAGGTTAATCAAGTAATTTTAAGTTTTATAAGTTTCTTTAATTTTTCCGTCACATTTTATTTTTCAACCATTTTTCTTTTTCAACCTTTTCCGACGAACTCTTTTTCTTTCTTATTTCTCGCTATTCTAGTTTTAGGACATAGATTTTTATTCTACTTCTTATCTAAAATTCTTACAATTACGAAAATTTATTTTAAGTAGGTTAAATTGATAGACATCAAAATTTTCTGGTTCGCAGTAATAGTTGGATTTGTACGTGGACCGGGTTATTGGAGCCAAACAGTCCTCAATTATATTGAGACCAAACGAATCCTGCCCCTCTGCTGCATCTTTTGGCTATTCGAAACGTGGGCAAAATCAGAAAAGTCTATTAATTGGATAACTTATTATAATTTTTATTTCCTTTTAAAAACTAATAGGATATTCAGTGAATGCACCGAGCAAGACGTTCATCACCTTTTGTACGTTCACCACCTGTAACTAGATCAAGACATTTAGCAAATATAACCGCCGTTGATTTCTCTTTAGAATCGTCATCCAGTCAACCAAGTACTTCAGTTCAAATTTCCGATAATCCATTTTTTGAACCCGACCTCACAATTGAGAATCCAGAAAATATTCAGGAACGATTCGTAGATCCTGAACCACTAAACTTTTCTCCGGAACCACCAATCATTCAAACAGAGATTGTTGAGGAACGAACCATTAAATCAGAATCCTCTAGTGATTCCGATTCAACAAATTCAATTATGGAGAATCTGGAACCTTTAAGTATGGAAGACCGAATGAGAGCTAAACGCACTGGCCAAGGTCACGCAATTACTCATCCAGACATTAATGCGCCAGATTATGAAATCAAAGGACAAATTCTACACATGGTGACTAATCAATGCCAATTTAGTGGTGCGCCGAAGGAAGATCCAAATGAACATCTACGTACCTTTAATATGATCTGCACACTATTTAAAATCCGAGAAGTGGAGGATGAACAGATATATCTCATGTTATTTCCCTGGACTTTAAAGGGAGAAGCCAAAGATTGGTTGGAATCGTTACCTGAAGGGGCGATTGATACATGGGATGTTTTAGTTGACAAATTTCTTAAACAATTCTTTCCTGCATCTAAAGCCGTAAGACTTCAAGCAGAAATTGTTACGTTTACGCAGAAACCAAATGAAACTCTATATGAGGCATGGACAAGATATGGAAAGTTGTTAAGAGGATGTCCGCAACATGGTTTAGACACCTGTCAAATAGTACAAATATTCTACCAAGGATGCGACATCACTACAAGGAAAGACATAGATATAGCAGCTGGTGGTTCTATTATGAAGAAAACCGAAACTGATGCTTACAAAATTATTGATAACACTGCTTCCCACTCACATGAGTGGCACCAAGAAAAAGATATCATTAGATCATCTAAAGCAGCTAGAGCAGATTCTAGCCATGACTTAGATTCCATTTCCACAAAGATAGATGTTGTGGAGAGACGAATGGAAAAGATGACTAAAGATATTCACTCAATACGAATTAGTTGTGAGCAGTGTGGAGGACCACATTTGACAAAAGATTGTCTCAGTATTGAATTAACAATGGAACAAAGAGAGAATATTTCATACATAAACCAAAGGCCTGGAAATAATTATCAGAATAATTATCAACCGCCAAGACCGATTTACAATCAAAACCAGAATAATAACCGAAATATTCCATACAACAACCAACAAGGTCCTAGCAATCAACAAGTATCCAATAATACTTACAATCAGCAACGACCTAGTTTTCAAAACAAACCACCACAACAAACCGATGATAAAAAGCCGAATTTAGAAGATATGATGACAAAGCTAGTTGAAACTCAAACGCAGTTTTTCACATCTCAGAAACAAACTAATGAACAAAATGCTCAAGCATTTAGAAATCAACAAGCTTCTATTCAAAATCTAGAACAAGAAGTGAGTAACCTAGCAAGGTTAATAGGTGAAAGAAAACCGGGAAGTCTACCTAGTGATACAAATGCTAACCCCCGGAATGAACAGCTAAAGCCATTACCACAAGAAGTGGTACAACACTTAAACCACCGAAAATACCTGTAACTTCTGATGAAACTATTCCTACTCCACAAGAACCACAACCTGATCAAGATAAGGAAAAAGAACCGGTAGTTGAAAAGGTTAAGGAAGATAACACAGTTAAGGCTAAACCTTATGTTAAACCATACCAACCACCACTTCCTTACCCGAGTAAAATGAAGAAAGAAAAACTTGAAGCCGAGCAATCCAAATTCTTGGATATGTTTAAACAGATAAATGTAAATCTTCCTTTCATTGATGTGATTTCAGGAATGCCTAGATATGCTAAATTCTTGAAAGATCTAATCTCAAATAGAAAGAAAATGGAAGAGCTCTCGGCTGTTACTATGAATGCTAATTGTTCAGCAGTGCTGTTGAATAAGATACCAGAAAAACTATCTGATCCAGGAAGTTTCACAATTCCATGTTTTCTGGGTAGTCTTAGTTCAATAGAAGCATTGGCAGACTTAGGAGCTAGTATAAATTTAATGCCGTATTCACTATACACTAAACTAGACCTTGGAGAATTGAAACCAACCAGAATAAGCATACAACTAGCCGATAGATCAATAAAATATCCTAGAGGGATAATGGAGAACATGCTAGTTAAAGTTGGTAATTTAGTATTTCCAGTAGATTTTGTTGTTTTGGACATGGAAGAAGATTCTCAAGTTCCTCTCATATTAGGAAGACCATTCTTAAACACGGCTAAAGCAATGATAGACGTGTTCGGTAAGAAATTGACCCTAAGTATAGAGGATGAGAGTGTTACCTTTTCAGTTGATAGAGCAATGCAACAACCACAATCTGCAGATGATACATGTTATTATATTCAAACTATAGATGCACATGCAGAATTATTAGAAGAATTTCCAGAATTACAAGGAACAGGAGAATGTTCTTTAGGAGAAGGTAATGAACCAATTGATGAAGCTGAAATGTTAGCTACACTTATAGCTAATGGATATGAACCAACAACAGAAGAAATTCAAATGCTAAAAGAAGAAGACAGATATCGATACAAATCATCGATAGAAGAACCTCCGAAATTAGAGTTAAAGCCACTTCCAAACCATTTGGAATACGCTTATTTACATGGTGAATCTGAATTACCTGTAATAATATCGTCTTCTCTTACTGAAAATGAGAAATCACAACTCATTTCTGTGTTGAAAGCTCATAAACCAGCCATTGCATGGAAGATTCATGATATTAAAGGAATAAGTCCTTCGTATTGCACACATAAAATCCTTATGGAAGAAGGTCATAAAACGTATGTGCAACGCCAACGAAGACTAAATCCTAATATGCAAGATGTAGTAAAAAAAGAGATTATTAAACTGCTAGATGCAGGTTTAATTTATCCAATTTCTGATAGTCCATGGGTAAGCCCAGTTCAATGCGTGCCTAAGAAGGGTGGCATGACTGTCATTACAAATGAGAAAAATGAGCTTATTCCTACTAGGACTGTAACAGGATGGCGTGTATGTATTGATTATAGAAAATTAAATGACGCCACCAGAAAAGATCACTTTCCCTTACCTTTCATAGATCAAATGTTGGAAAGATTAGCCGGAAATAGTTATTATTGTTTTCTAGATGGATTTTCCGGATATTTTCAAATTCCAATAGCACCCGAGGACCAAGAGAAAACCACATTCACGTGCCCTTATGGTACTTTTTCTTACAAACGCATGCCATTTGGACTTTGCAACGCCCCTGCAACCTTTCAAAGGTGTATGATGGCGATTTTTCACGACATGATAGAAGAATGCATGGAAGTATTCATGGATGACTTTTCAGTCTTCGGTGATACATTTAAATCATGTCTAGTTAATCTGGAACGAATGCTTATTAGATGCGAACAATCAAATCTAGTACTTAATTGGGAGAAATGCCATTTCATGGTTAAAGAAGGCATCGTTCTTGGACATAAAATTTCAAAAGAAGGAATTGAAGTGGATAGAGCTAAAGTAGATGTAATTGCTAAACTTCCACATCCCACCAATGTTAGAGGAGTTAGGAGTTTTCTAGGGCATGCCGGTTTTTACCGACGTTTCATAAAAGATTTTTCTAAAATTGCCACTCCTATGAATAAACTCCTAGAAAAGGATGCTCCATTCATCTTTTCAGATGAGTGTATAAAATCTTTTAATATTCTTAAAGAGAAACTCACTAATGCGCCGATCATGATAACACCAAATTGGAATCTACCATTTGAACTAATGTGCGATGCAAGTGATTTTGCAATGGGAGCCGTTTTAGGACAAAGGATTGAAAAACGATTTCAACCTATATATTATGCTAGTAAGACGTTACAAGGAGCACAAACGAACTATACAACAACTGAAAAAGAACTCCTTGCTATTGTCTTTGCTTTTGACAAATTTCGATCATATCTCGTTCTAGCAAAAACGGTGGTCTATACCGACCATTCTGCTCTTAGATACCTATTTTCAAAACAAGATGCTAAACCAAGATTAATCCGTTGGATCTTACTCTTACAAGAGTTTGATATTGAAATCCGAGATAAAAGAGGAGCAGAAAATCTCGCCGCTGATCATCTTTCTCGTCTTGAAAATCCTGAGTTAGAAGTTCTAAATGAATCGGCCATACAAGACAACTTTCCTGATGAATATCTATTGAAGATAGATTATAATGAAATCCCATGGTTTGCAGACTATGCAAACTATTTAGTATGTGGATTCCTTGAAAAAGGATTATCGTACCAAAGACGAAAGAAATTCTTCAGTGATATAAAACACTATTTTTGGGAAGATCCACATCTGTTTAAAAGTTGTCCCGATGGAATAATACGCCGATGTGTATTTGGAGATGAAGCTAGTAAAATATTAAACCATTGTCACACAGGAACAACAGGAGGGCATTATGGGCCTCAACTAACAGCAAGAAAAGTTTATGAAGCTGGATTCTATTGGCCTACAATTTACAAAGACGCACACCTTCTTTGCAAATCCTGTGATGCATGTCAAAGGGCCGGAAAAATAAGTCAACGTGATGAAATGCCACAAAATGTCATCCAAGTATGTGAAGTATTTGACATTTGGGGTATTGACTTTATGGGTCCATTTCCAAAATCTCATAATAATCTATATATACTCGTAGCCATTGATTATGTATCTAAATGGGCGGAAGCACAAGCTCTCCCAACTAACGATGCACGAGTTGTAGTCAACTTTTTAAAACGTCTTTTTGCAAGGTTTGGAACACCGAAAGCTTTAATAAGTGATCGGGGTACTCATTTCTGTAATAATCAACTTGAGAAAGTTCTTAAAAGATATGGAGTAACTCATAAAATCTCCACCGCATATCATCCACAAACAAGTGGACAAGTTGAAAATACCAACCGAGTTTTAAAACGTATTCTAGAGAAAACCGTAGGATCAAATCCAAAGGAATGGTCCATTAAATTGGAGGATGCACTATGGGCTTTTAGAACAGCCTACAAAACTCCAATTGGAACTACACCTTTTAGACTTGTTTATGGAAAAGCATGTCATCTTCCAGTAGAAATTGAACACAAAGCATTTTGGGCTTTGAAGACATGTAATCTTGATTTACATGAAGCCGGACGTCTACGATTAAGTCAACTAAACGAATTAGAAGAATTAAGACATGAAGCATACGAAAATTCGTTAATCTATAAAGAAAGAACGAAGAAATGGCATGATAAAAGAATCAGAAGTTCAAAAGAATTTAAAGAAGGAGACAGAGTTCTTCTTTTCAATTCACGATTCAAGCTATTTCCTGGAAAATTGAAATCAAGATGGTCTGGACCATTCATAGTCAAAAGAGTTTTCCCATACGGAACGATAGAATTAATAAATTCAAAAGGGATTGAATTTAAAGTTAATGGTCACAGAGTTAAACATTACATACATGGTTCGATGGAAGTCGACAACGAAGTTAATCACAATTTCGATACCACAGCTAACTAAGTGTGGGGAGAATCAAAGGGGTTTATGTATTTATGTTAGAGTTAGATTGTCTGTTTTCGTGTAGTTCTCGAAAATGGAACCCGAATGGTCTTTCCCTAGCAGACCCTAAAGAACTAGTCTTCTCCCCCCCATTCTGAATTTTTATTTTTTTTAGGTTTTTACAAAATGAAGACTGCCTGTGAACTAAACCATGGTCTAATGCTACACGCTTTGATCACTAAAAGAAATAATGACATACTACCAAGTGAAATAGTATCAGTAATCAGAGAAAGAATGGACGGAGTTAGAAAAGAATCCAGATGCGAAGATAATAAGTTACAATTTGGTAAAGGAAAATCAAAATCCGCAGCGAAAAGAAGAGCACGACACCTAGAACGATGTCACAAATGCGGAAAATGGTCACATGGAGGTAAATGTTCAAATAATCAAACCTATTCAAATACCGAATTTGTTACTTTATGCAGAGACGGACCGTTCATATGTTTAGAAGAAAAGACACTGAATGCTCGAGGTTACGCCTATGTAGCGATGGAAAACCAATTAAACCGACTATCTTATGAATGGGATAGATCATATAACTAAGAAATCTATTTCACAGGTATGTCTGTACAGTTTTTATTTTTATTTTTATTTTTAACCTTTTGATAATAAATGCTAATTTGTTCGCTAAAAAGTATTAAATTGGTATTGAATAAAATTAGGTTTGGCGACCGAAATTATTGATATCATTCAAAAATTTATTACATCACTGCGAAATTTAACGTTTATTCTTAAGGTATAAATATCTTTAAACAATCAACCCAAAATATTTCAAAAATTCGTCATGAGTTAAATTAGGTTTTGGAACCGAAATTACTTTACCGAAAAGAGGGGCGCATATTTTTGATAATATTTGATTGATTAAAGTGGGATAAAAAGACAAAAAGATTTTTAAATTTATTTTTACCATGTTTTTAAAATTAATATTTAAATCTTAAATTAATATTGTAAACTTTGTAAAACAATATTTTTAAAATTGTAAATATTTGAAAAATTAATATAAGTTTGGTGTGAATTTATAATATGAATTTTTAAATTAAGTTTGGTGTGAATTTTTAATTTTTAAAATATAAAATTTTAATTTTATGCATTTCAAATTTTAAGTTTGGTGTGTATTTTTAATATTAATTTTGAATTTTATATTTAAGTTGTGTGAATTTAAAAACAAAAATTTACTTTATCTCATTAAGTTAAAAATATGATTTTTAAAATTCGTCGTAAGTTGAAGACTAAGTCTTTGAACCGAAATTGCTTTACCCGAGGGAGGGACGAGAACTTTTATTATCATTGTTTTTAATCTTATTGAATTAAAGTATGCCAAAAACATTAAAAAACTCAAAAATCTTAGCTTTTAAAACAATCGCTACAAAAAGACAAATTTTAAAATTTTGTCGAGGGACGGACTAGGACATCGATCCGAAACGAGCTCGTCCTAAATAACAAAGGAAACAAAATTTTAAAATTAAGTACTTAATTGTTTTATAAGTTAATGATTATATAAAAAAAAAAAATATCAAACTCCGCGAGTCGCGGGGTTTGAAGGGTTATTCACCGCGAGTCGCGGAGGACCGAAAATCAGAAAAAAAAATAAAAAGAGCTGAACGATCAGTTTCAGTCCACACAACCCAAAACTCAAAAACACAGCGAAATAACCCTCGAAAATACACGAAAAACACCCCCAAAAATCACAATTTTTAACCGTTAATCACCAAATTTTTTACTAAAATCATGTTGAGAAGGATGCTATCTAGGAATTACTCAAGAAAAACGGTAAATTTCTACACCTAAACACCATTTAATTCAAAATTTGGTGTTCTTGAGCCATTTTTTCCCCAATTTGATTTTGATGCTTTTTAGTGTAATTAGGCTTAAATTGTTTATGTATTATGCTTGTATAACCTAGATTGATGCTGTTTAACATGATTAGAAGCCTTAAACATCAAATTTTGAGTAATCTAGGGTTTGTGTTCTTGAGGAAATTTGGAGCTTTTTGATATAAACAGGTTATGGCCGATTTTTGTCATGAATTATTATTAAATTAAGTAGTGTAACATGTTTAGGTAGTTAAATGATCCAAACTTTGAGCCTAAACATGATTTTGAGAATTAAAGTGGACTTTTTCAAAGTCTAAAATTCATGAACTTGATTTTTGAGAGATAATGCCATTTGAAACTTGTTTAATTGCTAGTAATGATTATTTTGACATGTTATTTGAGTTGAATGATTATGAACTTGGCGAGCGTTTTCGTATATGCTTATTTGAAAAAGTGTAGATTTGATAAAAATGTGAAAATGAGCTTAAGTTTGATAGAAATTGATCATGTCATTGTAATTATTTTGATTGATGATTTTGCTGACACTAATGCATATTTGGATGCAAATAAAAATTGTGTTTGATGTGTTTTGCAGACTGAAAAGGGTGAATCTTCATCCCAAGCCCGCAATGCTCCTGCTGAGAATGCGGAACAACAGGAGGTGGATAACTACTACAAGCAGGATATACCGCATCCAGTCATGACCTTTTCTGATATGCACTTGGAAGAGTTGCACCCGAACCTGAGATTTGACAGACTTTGGATAGATTATCCAAAATATCAAAGGGGTTTGCATACTCTTCATTCTAAGGTTGTTGAGGTACTGAGGGTCATAGAATGGGGACCCTTAGAAGCTGTAGAATTGGCCGGGCCAATTAGGGAATTACTTGTACAGAGGTATGGTAATTCTACTTTTAATGACTGGGTACGTTTATTCACCATGCGTAGACCTGTATATAAAGTATGGTGTGAAGAATTGTTATGTAGTATAGAGTTGAATGATCGGGTAGTTAGTTTAACCGATCGTTCTTTTATTAGATTTTTGTTAGGCGGTTCGATGCGCCACATGTCTTTACTGGACATGGCTCAGGCTTTACGTATATATACGCCTGAGGAGTTAGCATCTGCCGATTGTAGAGGGTTGATACTAAACGGTAGAAAGATAGATGAAAATTTTGATACACAGGTGTGTGGAGTCAAATGACAAGCCATCACCGTTTCAAAGGGGGAAATTACTCTTATTTGGATATAGATAGAGCCGAATTAAGAGTGATTCATAGGTTTTTAGCTAATTCGATTACACAAAGGGGTAAGAACAAGGAAAAAGTAAATGAACAGGATTTGTTTTACCATATGTGTATTCGAGACCCACAAAGCGCTGTAAGTATACCATATTGTGTGGGTTATTATTTATCAGCTATGGTTCGGGGGATGCGACCGCATAGCATAATAGGAGGTGGTATTTTTATTACTTTGATTGGTGAATATCTCGGTGTGGATATAAGTCGGGGGGGATTATTAGTGGAAGAACCGGAACCCCGCGATACTATAGGTTTAAATGTATACCATGGTGCGAAAGTTTTGAAGAGGCGAAATAACGCCGCAGTACAATACCATGGTAGACATCCACAGGTGGAGAGAAACCAACAGCAAGGTAATGTAGGAGGGGGGAATGAGATGCAAGAAATGCAAAGGTTTATAGCTTCTCAGGAATACGAAAATGCTAGACAGAGAGCATTTAAAGATTGGCAAGTTCATCAGAACCAAATCATAGCTCATTGCCAACATATAGGTAGAAACTATATTCCTACACCGAAACCCATCTTCCCTCCCTGGTCTATAGAGATGCAGCCACCATATCCTACGTATAACCCTGCCGAAGCATTCTATAGCACCTATGGTTATGCCTGGAACCCCTATTGGTACCAGTATCATCCCTAGTATACTTATTTTTTTTATTTTGTAATTTGTAATGATTGATACGTTTAATACTTTTGATAATATTGTAATCATTTTTATAATTGTCTAACTTTTATTCTTAGATTTTAATAATTTTTGAATGTGGGGTAATATACCAAACTTCAAAAATATGTATATATGTTTGCAGTTTATCTTATGTACACAACAGGGTAAAACAACGCATTTTCAAAGACTGGCATTAAGTTCAGCAAAAGCAACTAATTTTGACGACAAGATGCAAAATATATGTGAAATAACAACAAGACGGAATGAACAAATGATGTGCACCATTTATCATTCAGCAAACAAACGCCAATATATTTGGAAACTTTGGTAAAAATTTAATCATTTTCACACTAATCACCCTAAATAATTTAAATTGTTACTGATTTCTTGCAAATGAGGGCATTGCAAGATCTTAAGTGTGGGAAGGGGTTAAATTCTTTCGGATTTTAAAATTTTTATCTTAAACACTTGGTTACCATTAAAAATACTAGTAAAGCAGTAGTTGTATTAGAATCTAGTGCTCTCTGATAAAAAAAAGAACAGCCCTAGTCTTATATACTAACTACCCAATTCTAGTAAAATTTTTCAAAATTTTCAATTAAATGAACTCAAAATCATGTTTATACATATTTATGAACGATAAAACTAGGTTTTAACACCGAAATTATTGTTACCTCGGAAAGGACATAAATTGAGAAACAAACCAAAATGTTAAAATTCATTTAAAATGGAATAGAGGACGATAAAAAGGAAAATAAAAGCCAAGTGTGGGAAAATTTACCAAGTTATCTTAAACATATGTCACATATATCTGTAACAAATAACTGAAAATACTTTTGCTTTGGACTAAACTAAACTGTTTTACCCGATGAAAGAAAAGAAGAGATGGATCTACACGATGAATCAATTCCATCATTAAAAGGAAGTAAAGTCTTCCGAAAAAGAAACACGCTTCTTGATTTAGGTCATGAAGTTGTCGTCCAGGCCAGCTGTAGGTTGACGAAAAATCTAGAAAAGTCATCACTAAAATCAGCAGGAAATCCACGGACCTCAGCATTAAACAGGGTCGCCAAGTGGTCAGATTTATCCTAACCATGAGAAGGATTTATCTCGTACAATGGGGGGGAACCATGCAAATTAGCTGGATAAGACTAATGAATCAGATCCCCAGAAAGGATAATCTCCTTAAAGATTAAAAATCAGCTTTTAAGACTGATATTACTCAATCCTAGAGATTGACCTTAAAGATTGAGAATTACAAACTCATGAAATTCAATGATATCTAAACTCGAGCTTGAACGAGAAAATATTTTGATCAAAATTACAAACCGATTTGTTTTCTGAAAACCCTATTTTCAATGCGTTCATTACCATTGAACGTAAAATCCTAGGAATTCACCTGGAATTCATTAGGTCACCTGAACTAAATCGGGTGTCAACCGTAAGAACGGTGGTTGCATAGTGGTCAAAGACAGGACCTTGTGCCATACCGAAAAATTATAAGGGTGAGCTTTACTATTGCTCCTACCAAGGATAGTAATTGCGTCCGACACGTTATAGACCATAATTAAAAGCATGTCAGGGGACATTGCCTTAACAGTTGCTTGTTCAACGCTTTCCTTTACAACCGGACGGTAGTTTACCAAAAGGTAATATACGGGACAAGTAAACTGGACGTGTTGCTTTCCAAATACAAGGTTAGCAAGTGGGTGACACAAAACCATAAGTTTTGAGCTAAAATTTTCAAAACTGAAACCCACCAAACCCACAAAAATATTTTGCAAACACCGGTAAAGGGTTATCCCGGAAAACTTATCTAGGGTAAAAACTAGATTTAATTTTCAAAAGATCAAATGTTTTCATAAAGATCCAATTTCCTTAATGGATCTAAATTTTTATAGTCATGTGGGACTGTAAACCATATCGTTACTACCATTGTTCATACCACCGTATAGAAATCACTGATGTACAAAGTGTGAAGAATAAAGAAGTGATTCTAGTATTTCAAGACGATATTGCTTGAGGACAAGCAACGCTCAAGTGTGGGAATATTTGATAATGCTGAAAACGAACATATATTTCATAGCATTATTCCTCAAGAAAGACAAGCTTTTAGTTGCAATTGTTCTATTTACAAGTGATATTCGTTTAAATAATAAAAGGTGAAGACAAAAGACAGATTCGACGAATTGAAGACGCAAACGACCAAAAAGCCAAAAGTACAAAAGACAATCAAAGAGGTTCCAATTATTGATAAGAAACGTCTCGAAATTACAAGAGTACAAGATTCAAAACGCAAAATACAAGATATTAAATTGTACGCAAGGACGTTCGAAAATCCGGAACCGGGACCAGAGTCAACTCTCAACGCTCGATGCAACGGACTAAAAATTACAAGTCAACTATGCACATAAATATAATATAATATTTAAATAATTCTTATAATTATTTATATATTATAATAAATAATAAAAACCGTCGGCAAGAAAGACTCCAAACTGATATGAGCTGTAATTTCAAACTCCGCGACTCACGGAGTTTGAAGGCAAAAATGCCGCGAGTCGCGGAGCCCCTAAAGTCGAAAATCCCTATAAAAGCAACCGAATTCTGATCGCAAATCATCATCTTTTTCTTCTTCTCCTCATACGTAAAATATATATATATATATATATATATATATATATATATATATATATATATATATATATATATATATATATATATATAAAATTTATATTTTAATTTTAATTATAATTCTAATAATAAGGGTATGTTAGCGAATGTTGTAAGGGTGTAAGTTGAAATTCTGTCCGTGTAACGCTACGCTATTTTTAATCATTGTAAGTTATGTTCAACCTTTTTACATTAATGTCTCGTAGCTAAGTTATTATTATGCTTATTTAAAACGAAGTAATCATGATGTTGGGCTAATTACTAAAATTGGGTAATTGGGCATTGTACCATAATTGGGGTTTGGACAAAAGAACGACACTTGTGAAAATTAGACTATGAGCTATTAATGGGCTTTATATTTGTTTAACTAAATGATAGTTTGTTAATGTTAATATAAAGATTTACAATTGGCGTCCCTATAAATTACCATATACACTCAATCGGACACGAAGGGCGGGGTATTTATATGTACGAATAATCGTTCATTTAACCGGACACGGGAATGGATTAATAGCCACTAGAATAATTAAAACAGGGGTGAAATTATGTACAAGGACACTTGGTATAATTGATAACAAAATATTAAAACCTTGGGTTACACTCAGTCGACATCCTGGTGTAATTATTAAACAAAGTATTAAAATCTTGTTACAGTTTAAGTCCCCAATTAGTTGGAATATTTAACTTCGGGTATAAGAATAATTTGATGAGGACACTCGCACTTTATATTTATGACTGATGGACTGTTATGGACAAAAACCAAACAGACATATTAAATAATTCAGGACAAAGGACAATTAACCCATGGGCATAAAACTAAAATCAACACGTCAAACATCATGATTACGGAAGTTTAAATAAGCATAATTCTTTTATTTCATATTTAATTTCCTTTATTTTATATTTAATTGCACTTCTAATTATAGCATTTTTATTTATTGTTATTGTATTTAGTTGCACTTTTAATTATCGTACTTTTATTATTCGCAATTTCATTATCGTTATTTACTTTATGCTTTAATTTAAGTCTTGTATTTATTTTTTTTACATTTGGTTTTAACTGCGACTAAAGTTTTAAAATCGACAAACCGGTCATTAAACGGTAAAAATCCCCCTTTATAATAATAATATTACTTATATATATATATTTGTATTTTTATAAAAGTAAACTAATATAGCGTTAAGCTTTGTTTAAAAAGATTCCCTGTGGAACGAACCGGACTTACTAAAAACTACACTACTGTACGATTAGGTACACTTCCTATAAGTGTTGTAGCAAGGTTTAAGTATATCCGTTCTCTAAATAAATAAATATCTTGTGTAAAAATGTATCGTATTTAATAGTATTTCCTTCTAAAATTAATAACTATTTTATATACCCCTCGCGAAACATCAGTTATTTCCATTATTGTAACGACATTTCATTTTCCGCTGCGTACTCAATAAAGTTAAATTTTCTCATTTAGTATTGTTCTCGTATTATAATATGTTGGTTTATTTGATATTAGTAACGTTTCTTCCAGACTCTATTGGGAGGACGTTACAGATTGGTATCAGAGCATAACCAGGCTGTTATAGAGAACCAGGATTGCATTTTTATGTGTGCCTTACTTGCTAGCTAGGGTGCCTTAGCAATCTAGGAAACTATAACCTTTCCTGCCTTAGACTTAAAGCATTTAGAATTGCCTTATAATCTTAACAATCATGCTTTACCAAACTTGACTTAAAGATTCTAATCAAAGTCTCTTTCCTAATGTAGGACTACAACTTTCCTTGACCATAGTGCCTTTAATTGTTGCCTTTAACTGTTAAATGCTACACTATACTTTAGAAACTTTACTTATCTTAGAATGCCGAGCTAATCTAAGAACTCTGCTCACTTTCCTGAGAACTATCCAATTACACCACCGCATCTAAATGCGACACAATGATTTCAGAAATTCTTGACATTCATAAGTCATCTATCATGGTTATGTGTATTACATATGTATTACATGAAATATTATCCATGATTTTGAAATTCTTATAATTGTTACTACTCACACTCAAACGTATATAACTCTCTGTTATATCACGTACCTATATGCCTTATGCCTTTATGCATCGGTTTACGAATTGAAAAATGTCATTGGGTTATCACAGTATACGAATTGAAAGTCTTTAATCAAAAGATTATTAGATTACATACTTATCACTTTATGATCTCGACACGTCATACTGCCATTATTAAAGTAAAGACACATCATATCTTATTATATCTTATCGTATCTATCGTAATAGATTTTGTCTAACACTTTTCCTAAATTCCCTCCATAAATTACGGAAATCTTTTTGCTATATACACGTATTCGAGGAGACGAATATATCATCCAGTATTCAAAACTAATCTCATATCAAAAACCCTAATTTCAAACACATAATATGGATTCCTCGAACTCTTCGAGCTCCAATGGCAGCGTAACCGGAATGAACCAACCAATCAGCCATCATCTATTTTGGATGAATTGGGGATGGGTTCATAGTAAACTTAATCAATGGAGACAAGAAGAAGGTGATCCCTTCCACCTACCGAATTCACCTCTTGGTGAAGAACCTGAAGCACTTACTGGCGAACCCGTTCGGAACACTATTTTCACCCTCATTTCCAGGATATCCAGTCACGAATATATAATATCTAAAATTTTAGATCTTATTCATCCACTTGTCCGAACCGCCAATCATCCCGGAATAATAGAAGAAGTCAACGAGCTTCGCGCTCGAGTAGTGGCTCTGGAGAATATGGTGCGAAACCTACGAACACCAGCACCAGCACCAGCAGCATAACCAGTACCACCAGTACCATCGGCATCACCACCAACATCACCAGCTTCACCAACGAAAACATCCGCATTCCACGCCTCAACATCACACTCAGTACCTCAAACATCAACATCATACGCCCCATAGATACCAAGGAATATTAGTAATAATGAGTTAAGATGTATTGACTCATTCTTACTGAAGAATTACATATGTATACTTCATATATATGGATTGGAACAATAATAAATCTTTTCATACTAAGCTATTACGTGTGAATCTTAACTAGTATGTACTACTTGATTAATTCATATCATTAATATGCTATGATGTACATCCTTCGTTAATGACTTAACAATCGTTAATCACTGCTTCAACATAATAAACTCTATTTCATAATAAACCAAGTGTATTACTCAAATACATGATTGATTGTATACTTTCATTTTCGATGTACTCGAAACTTTCTAGAAAACATCATTCGTGCCTTATGAATTTCACAAGAATTCCACGAGCACCAACATCATATACTGAGGTATATCAATAACAATGAACGACGAAGTATTGATTCATAACTTCATTAGCGAAATATTTTGTGACAACCCGGAAATTTCCAACCAAATTTAAACTTTAATCTTTATATGTTTCCGACACGATAAGCAATATTTGTTAAGTTAAATTGCAAGAATTTTAAACTATGTTCATACATTCATTCAACCTCGACCAAGTTCCAACGATTCACGAACCATTAAACGAATATGATTATATATGTATATGTGTATATATATTATAACTTGAAACGTAAACAAAATATTAGATTAAATACTTTATATGATTGTATCTGTTTCAAAATATTTATCAATGGAATTAGAAGATAAGATCAAATGATTGAATTATCAGATATATTGAATTATGATTACAAGTCTCTGTTGAAAGGCCCACGTTGATTTGAGAAATCTTTCCATTTTAACAATATTCAAAAAATGGTAAAGTGATTTATAAATAAGAATAAATTGTCAATCATTGAGAACTAGACAAAGGATAGTGGAAGATTGAATCTCATAAAGACTCGATTGATCTATTTAGTTTCAAACGTACAAAAACGTTTTCAATTTAAAAGAACTTTATTATTAAAACGTATATAACTTTTATAAATATCTAGAATCACTTTTTACAACTCATTACTTAACTAGTATGATAAAGATAACGATATTTATATTTTATTTTATTAAATATATATAACAATTTAAATTAATATTATATATATTTATACGCGTATTATACGTACATAATTTTATACTTTTACTATACTTAAACTTTACCTTTACTTTATTTTTACTTTACTTTAACTTTAATAATTCACTTTAATAATTCATACTTTAATAATTCACTTTAATAATTCATACTTTAATAATTCACTTTAATAATTCATACTTTAATAATTCACTTTAATAATTCATACTTTAATAATTCACTTTAATAATTCAAAAATCTATTATAAATAGAATTCAATAGGTTTCATTATTTCATAAAAACTTGAAAATATTTTTCTCTAAACTCTCTCAATCGATTTACATATATATATTTACTCCGTATTATTTCAAGATATTATTAGTATACATAAAATATTACGTCAGAGTGCTGTCCGAGTGATTTCGAAATTGTTTTTCGAGTGGGATTGGATTAAGGAAATTATGGGTTATAGCTATGGAGGTGATTTGTATGGTTCATGGGTATGCTCGTGAGGTCAATATAGTGTTTATCATCTCCGTTGCGTCTACGTACCTTTCCTGCAATATTGAATCTCAATATTGATACGTGAGTACTCATAATTTAACTTTTACATACTAATAGTGTATCCCTGACTAGTGCTCGAGTATATAGGATTATACATGTTTGTACTTTTGATATTGCCTTTAGTTAGGTTATGTTAAATCCTGAATTAGTTATATATGCGACTGAGATAAGGTATAAGATATGCATGTCGTTGGAAAGCTAGCGAAAAATTAAGAACTTTTCATTTAGATATCGAATGATTTCGATGAACGGATTTGAAGTTATAGTCCATCGAATTTTTGTATTATTATTAAAAATGATTATTATTATCGTCGTTATTATCGTCGTTCTAGTTTTATCTTATTATTATTATTATTATTATCTTTATCAATAAAAGGATTTATCATTAAAAAAAAAAATTTTATTATTACTATCGTTATTATCGTTAAAGTTATAATTAGTATTATTATTATTATCCAATTATTATTATTATTATTATTATTGGTATTATTATTATTATTATCATTATTAATATATATATCATTATTTAAAAATGGTTATTGTTATTATTATTATTACTATATTATCATTAAGATAATTATTAGTATTATCGTTAATAATGTTATAGTAACTATCATTATTAATATTAGTGTAATTAAAACGAATATTTGTAACATCTAATTATTTTGATTACTATTATTATCATTATTACGAACACGATATAAAAGACGATTAAAAGCTATTAAACGAAACGATTAGGAAATAATGGGTAAGAGTATCATGATGAAATTAAAATATTATAAGATATTGATTTAGATAAAATTATCGTTCTTATTATTTTTATCATTACTATTATTATTAAAATTATCGTTAGTATTAAAACTATCATTTTAACAAAAATTATCATTTTAATAGAAATGTCATTGTTACTATAAAATATCATTATTATTATTATTTTAAATAGAATTATTATTTTAAAGATAATATTAAAAATTATCGTAAATATTAAAGTTATCGTAATTAGAATTATCGTTTTATCATAATGTCATCTTAGTAATTATAAATATTGATATTTTTATAATAATAATTATTATTACAAAATAATACAACTTTTACTTACTATCATTATAGATATTATTTTATCAAATAAATATTTGATACAAACATATTTTACTACGTGTAATAACTTACTTTAATAATACGTATCATATTATCTTTATAATATTAAATGAACCCTATAAATTTTATTACTTAATATATATAAAAGTATATTTTATTATATAAATATAATATAAAATTTTATTTATTAATAAATAATTTATATTATTTACTCTAATAAATCTTTTAAAAATATTTAAAAATATAAAACGACGATATTTAAACTATATATTAATCATGTATAAATTTTTGGAAATTATTTTGAGTCAAATTTACTTTTGTTGACTTTTGCATATTAGTCTCGAGCATTAGGATTGTGGTACACTATGACTTGACCTAATTTGTTAGACAAATATTGACCAACACATAATTATATATAATTAATTTAGGTTCGTGAATCCGAGGCCAACCTTGCAATTGTTCAATGACGTTATATGTATTTTTAATACGAAATACAGTATGGTGAGTTTCATTTGCCTTTTTACCCTTTATATTTTTGGGACTGAGAATACATGCGCTTTTATAAATGTTTGACGAAATAGACACAAGTAATTGAAACTACATTCTATGGTTGAATTATCAAAATCGAATATGCCCCTTTTTATTAAAGTCTGGTAATCTAAGAATTATGGAACAGACACCCTAATTGACGCGAATCCTAAAGATAGATCTATTGGGCCTAACAAACCCCATCCAAAGTACCGGATGCTTTAGTACTTCGAAATTATATCATGTCCGAAGGAGGATCCCGGAATGATAGGGGATATTCTTATATGTATCTAGTTAATGTCGGTTACCAGGTGTTCACCATATGAATGATTATTTTTTTGTCTCTATGCATGAGACGTATATTTATGAGAACTGGAAATGAAATTCTTGTGGTCTATTAAAATGATGGAAATAAATGATTATGATAAACTAATGAACTCACCAACCTTTTGGTTGACACTTTAAAGCATGTTTATTCTCAGGTGTTAAAGAAATCTTCCGCTGTGCATTTGCTCATTTTAAAGATATTACTTGGAGTCTTTCATAGCATATTTCGAAGAACGTTGCATTCGAGTCATTGAGTTCATCAAAGATTATTATTAAATCAATTTATAGTTGGATAGTGGATATTATGAAATGGTATGCATGCCTGTCAATTTTCAATGTAAAGAAAGTTTGTCTTTTAAAAACGAATGCAATGTTTGTAAAATGTATCATATAGAGGTCAAATACCTCGCAATGTAATCAACTATTGTGAATCGTTTATAATGTATATGAACGGGTCCTTTCAGTTGGTATCAGAGCGGTGGTCTTAGCGAACCAGGTCTGCATTAGTGTGTCTAACTGATAAGTCGTTAGGATGCATTAGTGAGTCTGGACTTCGACCGTGTCTGCATGTCAAAAGTTTTGCTTATCATTTCTAGTCGGAAATCATCTGCTTATCATCCATAGGAAATTACCTGCTTATCATTATTAGTCTAGACACGTCTTGCTACATTAATTGCATGAGTAGTGTATAGACAAACTTCATATCTTAGCGTATCTGCTAAATCATATCTTATCGTATCTGTTACTTTAAACTTTACCTGACATACCCCGAAAATTCCTCCGTAATCTATGAAATCTTTTGAACTCTATATATAGATATCCTATGTAAATAGAATACCACCCGATAGCCGAAAAATCATTTTTATATCGAAAATCCTTTATCCAATCGTACGAAATGGAATTTGTCATCAGTTCAAGTCACTCGGATTCCGAAATAGAATCTCACTCAAGCTCCGAAAGCAGTGTGACCGGAATGGATCAACCAATCAGTCATCATCTATTCTGGATGAATTGGGGATGGGTTCGTAGCCTCCTCAATCATTGGAGACAAGAAGAAGGTGATCCCTTCCATCCACCCCATTGCCCTCTTAACGAAGAACCTGAAGCACTTACCGGCGAACCAATCCGAAACACCATTTTCTCTCTCATTTCCAGAGTATCTCGTCACGATTATATACTACATCAAATTCTAGATTATATTTATCCGCTCGTCCGAACCGACAATCACCCCGGTATAAT
The DNA here is from genome assembly GCF_046630445.1 of Rutidosis leptorrhynchoides. Lineage (NCBI taxonomy): Eukaryota > Viridiplantae > Streptophyta > Magnoliopsida > Asterales > Asteraceae > Rutidosis > Rutidosis leptorrhynchoides. Next base: position 53,517,750 of record NC_092340.1, read on the forward strand.
AGAAGAAGTCAACGAACTTCGCGCTCGGGTAGTGGCTTTGGAGAATATGGTGCAGAGATTACAAACACCAGCAGCAGCACCAGCAGCATAACCAGTACCACCATCATCAACGCCAACAGTACTATTACCACCTCCAACCACAACTGCGTCGTAAACCTCAACTTCACAATCTGTCCCACGAGCATCAACGTCATACGCACCATAGATACCAAGGAGTACCAACAACAACAACTGACGAAGTATTAATTCATAACTTCATTGGAGAAACATTCCGCGGCGATTATATAATCTCTAAAGTCTTAGAGATTATCTAATCTAGCCCTAACCATAAATCAGTTAAGCGAACCAAAATGATAGAAGGAAGAGTAGAAACCCTGACAAAAATGGTGTGTGATTAACAAGTTAAACTTGTTTTACCAACAGCATCAACAGTACCGTCAACGTCACCAGCATCATCAGTACAGTCAACATCAGAATCAACAACACCTATAACATCACAAACTCCGTCAGTTCAAGAATCACTGTGGACATCATTACGAATCAATAACGTGTATATTGTATCAACAAGTTATGAAGAATTAACTCATTCCCTCTGAAGAAATTATATATATATTTTATATATATATATATTTTTTTAAAATAAAAAATAAATCTTTCCGTGCTAAGCTATTGTGTGTGAATCTTAACTACTCAGTTAATTCATATTACAAATATGCAATAATGTACGTCCCTCACCCGCGACTTAACCATCGTTAACTACAATCTCTGTCTCAATTCAACAAATTCCAATTCCTAATAAATCAAGTATATATTTGATTTTACACTTCATCATTGATGTAATCGAAACTTTTCAGATAACATCATTCGTACTTTGCGAAGTTCACAAGAATTTAACGAAAAACAACATCACATCTCAACAAATAACGAAGTATTGATTCATAATTTCAATATTATTGAAGAAATACTTATGTAACCTCTAAACCTTCAAGGAATTATTCAATTCTAGTTCCAACCGTAAATCGAATGAGTTTAATTTAGTATTAACTCATTAAAATCTATGTTACATCTGAGGAGAATACATACATATATATTTTCATAAAGACTGTAATAAAATTCTTATGTACAAAATATTAATTGTGAAAATTTTTTTAACGGGTAGGTAATACCCGAGAGATATATATAAATTCACAATTAATATGTTACATTCTTCGAATCAGATTAAGCAAATTATCAATTATACTTCCTACTTTCACAATAATATACATTCTTTCATAGATATCAAAACAACCATACTCATTCAAACCCAATTACGTATTCTGATTTTAAAATCTCAGAATTCAATTCGAGATATAACCGGTATCATTACTTTTAGATTCCTACATCTTTCAAAGCTATACTTTGACTTCAAAAGTGTGTTAGAACATCAAATGTATACAAACGATTACAATCTATGTTCAAACCCTTCGAAAATCTCTGAAGACACTTCAAATAATGAGCAATCGAGATGATGATCCAACCACATATTACCCACAGTTATGTACTTAAAAAGCTCTCGAAACCAAAGTCATAATTCAACACATATCTGTGTCAGATCTTTTGGCATTTATTAGCAAAAATAACCTTGCAATTCCTTTGCAAAGTAGCAAATTATATCACAGCTCCAGCAAAACAACTTCGATTTTTTCATTCGGAGTAGCCTTATCATAATTTTGATATATGTGATTACCCTTTTGTTACCGGAGAACCTTTCATATTCCACCACATTAGCAATAAACTTACCAACAACTTCACTGATCTTGGGCATTCTGAAGAATCTTTATATTTATCGAAACCTCATCATTTACTCATCTGCCTCTTGTAACGAGAATTGTCATACGAATCATTGGGAGTTAGCAATCAGTATTTTGAAATCTCACAGCATGTTGACGCCAACAGTTATACATAACATCTATTTCCAAGGCTTACATACTTCGAATGTGAAATTTCTGAAAAACACTCTGAACCGCGAACTAGTTCTCGAAATGCTGATGAAGCAACAAAAACTGTAAAAGACCTTAGCAGTAAAAAGTTTGATGATAAAGATTAGTGTATTAACAAAGCTCAGAAATAGAGAAGTTTTGGAACTGGAAAACGGATTGAGCAAAGTACGAAGGAGGCTGTGGACAAATCACAAAGACTGAACCTGCCTTCAAAGAATCCAAATGATTCAGTGTCTGCTGAAGTCATTAACGAATACCTTGCTCCTGACTCTAAACCCTTGTGGACAATATTCTTCATCATCCTCTGATATTAGAAATTCTAAAATATCATCATATCTTTCATTATAAATATCCTCCATATTTCTGAAGATATTTTCTTAATTTTTCTTATTTGAAATCATTTACCTCTTCGCGCTATCTGTATTACATCATAAAAGAAACTATTTTAGTTTCTAAATTCTGAAACATTCAAGTTTAAAATAGGAATATTTTGAAGTAATGTTGGGAACTGAAGCATGAATTAGTATAATATAATGACACTTGATCAATGTGATTATATTACAGTAAGTCATGCTGAGTTTCTAAATGGAACGTGATGATTCACAGATCATAACATCATCATGTGCCATGTTATACGACTCTTGTATTCTATTTTACCTCTAAAATATCAAGAAAATATTTCTTGATGATTCGGCCTTTTCCAAGGTATTCTAGTAATTTGACAAGTCAAGATCGTGCCATCACAATTTCCTTCCTAGAACATTAACAATGTTCATTCTGAAAATCATATTTGTGAATTCTGGACCATTACAAGCGGTGCTTAATCACAAGAAGAAGAAACGAAAGGACAAAACTCCGAAATAGAAATTGGGGTATAAATTGCAGCAAATAAAAGAGAGCATTAACTGTGGATGACAATGATTATAGAAGATAGAAACAGAGACTTTGAAATATAAGGGAACATATAAATCCCAACGACAAACCAGAAATTATAAATCATATATATCGATGCATATAGCAATATAAAGACATGGGAGAACTAGAAACACTATAAACCCAAGAGTATAGTAGAAGTAAATAGATTCTTCCGGCGGTAGATGAAAAAGAAGAATGACCGATATGAAAGTTATAAGTATATCGAGAATCAGAACTGGATGGAGCATATTGATGAATACTTTAAAATATGAGTTGAGGGGGAAAGAATAGAAGGTGATGAAACATGACTAGGAACTTAGAAATCAACAGATTTAACTCGCACAATGACGGAATAAGTGAATCAAACCCTCTAGTGAATAGGTTAAGCTTTTTGTGATTAATTTAGTCATACCACAACTAAATCAAGTGTGATTAGATCAACACCTAGAGCTATTATTCACCACCTGGGTGATTTGAACTGAGAGAGAATCGGAGGAGCTCACTAGATCTGAGTGTGTGTAACAAATGAGAGGCTTAACCTAAAATGAAGAACATAAGACTTTATATACCCCTGCTGTTGACTCACCCATACGATTCATTCATCACACGTACGAGTTGGCTTCATCAGCCGTACGGGTGATCACTCACTCGTGTCTTCTCATTTAGGTTGTAATTGTGACTTAGCTCAGGATCAACCGTGCGTATGAGCCTGTCAGCCATACGAGTGAGGCTTCACTCGGACGTCTGACTAAGTCTAACATAGTCAAACATCCACATCTCATTCCTGCAGTTGCTGTAACCACATACAAACACGGATAGGATAATAACGAACGATCATGGTGGCCTGTAAACTGTTGTACCTGCAATGGACGTGGGTAGATGTCTAGGGACTTGCATAAAATGCATCAACAGAAGGTGTGAGTTGTAAGAAAAGGAAGGAGGTGAATTTATAAGAAAATCTCCGACAGAACAATTAAAATGGACGATCGCATTTAAAGCGGATCCTAATTCCTTTTGTTATCGGAGAATCAAATCTTATTACAAAGATTTTCTTCAAATCCCTTGAAATCTGGAAATCAATCGTATCTACGTCAAATGATAAGATGAATCTACACTTACTCATTTCACTCTTCTATGTTAGCTTCATTCGTACTCTTCATATAAATGGATTGTTTATCCAAATTATTCGCTGATGATAAAACTCTAATTTTCAGCCCGTATGCATCATGAAAAATACTTATTATCATTCACGACCTTTCCACTCAAATTTCGGGACGAAATTTCTTTAACTGGTAGGTACTGTGACAACCCGGAAATTTCCAACCAAATTTAAACTTTAATCTTTATATGTTTCCGACACGATAAGCAATATTTGTTAAGTTAAATTGCAAGAATTTTAAACTATGTTCATACATTCATTCAACCTCGACCAAGTTCCAACGATTCACGAACCATTAAACGAATATGATTATATATGTATATGTGTATATATATTATAACTTGAAACGTAAACAAAATATTAGATTAAATACTTTATATGATTGTATCTGTTTCAAAATATTTATCAATGGAATTAGAAGATAAGATCAAATGATTGAATTATCAGATATATTGAATTATGATTACAAGTCTCTGTTGAAAGGCCCACGTTGATTTGAGAAATCTTTCCATTTTAACAATATTCAAAAAATGGTAAAGTGATTTATAAATAAGAATAAATTGTCAATCATTGAGAACTAGACAAAGGATAGTGGAAGATTGAATCTCATAAAGACTCGATTGATCTATTTAGTTTCAAACGTACAAAAACGTTTTCAATTTAAAAGAACTTTATTATTAAAACGTATATAACTTTTATAAATATCTAGAATCACTTTTTACAACTCATTACTTAACTAGTATGATAAAGATAACGATATTTATATTTTATTTTATTAAATATATATAACAATTTAAATTAATATTATATATATTTATACGCGTATTATACGTACATAATTTTATACTTTTACTATACTTAAACTTTACCTTTACTTTATTTTTACTTTACTTTAACTTTAATAATTCACTTTAATAATTCATACTTTAATAATTCACTTTAATAATTCATACTTTAATAATTCACTTTAATAATTCATACTTTAATAATTCACTTTAATAATTCATACTTTAATAATTCACTTTAATAATTCAAAAATCTATTATAAATAGAATTCAATAGGTTTCATTATTTCATAAAAACTTGAAAATATTTTTCTCTAAACTCTCTCAATCGATTTACATATATATATTTACTCCGTATTATTTCAAGATATTATTAGTATACATAAAATATTACGTCAGAGTGCTGTCCGAGTGATTTCGAAATTGTTTTTCGAGTGGGATTGGATTAAGGAAATTATGGGTTATAGCTATGGAGGTGATTTGTATGGTTCATGGGTATGCTCGTGAGGTCAATATAGTGTTTATCATCTCCGTTGCGTCTACGTACCTTTCCTGCAATATTGAATCTCAATATTGATACGTGAGTACTCATAATTTAACTTTTACATACTAATAGTGTATCCCTGACTAGTGCTCGAGTATATAGGATTATACATGTTTGTACTTTTGATATTGCCTTTAGTTAGGTTATGTTAAATCCTGAATTAGTTATATATGCGACTGAGATAAGGTATAAGATATGCATGTCGTTGGAAAGCTAGCGAAAAATTAAGAACTTTTCATTTAGATATCGAATGATTTCGATGAACGGATTTGAAGTTATAGTCCATCGAATTTTTGTATTATTATTAAAAATGATTATTATTATCGTCGTTATTATCGTCGTTCTAGTTTTATCTTATTATTATTATTATTATTATCTTTATCAATAAAAGGATTTATCATTAAAAAAAAAAATTTTATTATTACTATCGTTATTATCGTTAAAGTTATAATTAGTATTATTATTATTATCCAATTATTATTATTATTATTATTATTGGTATTATTATTATTATTATCATTATTAATATATATATCATTATTTAAAAATGGTTATTGTTATTATTATTATTACTATATTATCATTAAGATAATTATTAGTATTATCGTTAATAATGTTATAGTAACTATCATTATTAATATTAGTGTAATTAAAACGAATATTTGTAACATCTAATTATTTTGATTACTATTATTATCATTATTACGAACACGATATAAAAGACGATTAAAAGCTATTAAACGAAACGATTAGGAAATAATGGGTAAGAGTATCATGATGAAATTAAAATATTATAAGATATTGATTTAGATAAAATTATCGTTCTTATTATTTTTATCATTACTATTATTATTAAAATTATCGTTAGTATTAAAACTATCATTTTAACAAAAATTATCATTTTAATAGAAATGTCATTGTTACTATAAAATATCATTATTATTATTATTTTAAATAGAATTATTATTTTAAAGATAATATTAAAAATTATCGTAAATATTAAAGTTATCGTAATTAGAATTATCGTTTTATCATAATGTCATCTTAGTAATTATAAATATTGATATTTTTATAATAATAATTATTATTACAAAATAATACAACTTTTACTTACTATCATTATAGATATTATTTTATCAAATAAATATTTGATACAAACATATTTTACTACGTGTAATAACTTACTTTAATAATACGTATCATATTATCTTTATAATATTAAATGAACCCTATAAATTTTATTACTTAATATATATAAAAGTATATTTTATTATATAAATATAATATAAAATTTTATTTATTAATAAATAATTTATATTATTTACTCTAATAAATCTTTTAAAAATATTTAAAAATATAAAACGACGATATTTAAACTATATATTAATCATGTATAAATTTTTGGAAATTATTTTGAGTCAAATTTACTTTTGTTGACTTTTGCATATTAGTCTCGAGCATTAGGATTGTGGTACACTATGACTTGACCTAATTTGTTAGACAAATATTGACCAACACATAATTATATATAATTAATTTAGGTTCGTGAATCCGAGGCCAACCTTGCAATTGTTCAATGACGTTATATGTATTTTTAATACGAAATACAGTATGGTGAGTTTCATTTGCCTTTTTACCCTTTATATTTTTGGGACTGAGAATACATGCGCTTTTATAAATGTTTGACGAAATAGACACAAGTAATTGAAACTACATTCTATGGTTGAATTATCAAAATCGAATATGCCCCTTTTTATTAAAGTCTGGTAATCTAAGAATTATGGAACAGACACCCTAATTGACGCGAATCCTAAAGATAGATCTATTGGGCCTAACAAACCCCATCCAAAGTACCGGATGCTTTAGTACTTCGAAATTATATCATGTCCGAAGGAGGATCCCGGAATGATAGGGGATATTCTTATATGTATCTAGTTAATGTCGGTTACCAGGTGTTCACCATATGAATGATTATTTTTTTGTCTCTATGCATGAGACGTATATTTATGAGAACTGGAAATGAAATTCTTGTGGTCTATTAAAATGATGGAAATAAATGATTATGATAAACTAATGAACTCACCAACCTTTTGGTTGACACTTTAAAGCATGTTTATTCTCAGGTGTTAAAGAAATCTTCCGCTGTGCATTTGCTCATTTTAAAGATATTACTTGGAGTCTTTCATAGCATATTTCGAAGAACGTTGCATTCGAGTCATTGAGTTCATCAAAGATTATTATTAAATCAATTTATAGTTGGATAGTGGATATTATGAAATGGTATGCATGCCTGTCAATTTTCAATGTAAAGAAAGTTTGTCTTTTAAAAACGAATGCAATGTTTGTAAAATGTATCATATAGAGGTCAAATACCTCGCAATGTAATCAACTATTGTGAATCGTTTATAATGTATATGAACGGGTCCTTTCATATTTCGCGACAATTATGAAATCTCTAAGGTTTTGGAGATTATTTATTCTCGTTTTAACCGCAAATCAAATGAGTTTAATATTATATTAACTCATTAAATCTATATTATATCTGAAGAATACATATATGAACGTATATCTTCTCTTTTATACAAACTGTTAATTGTGAAAATATTTTAATGGGTAGGTAATACCCGAGAAATATTTATATCTCACATTAATATGTTACATTGTACATTCTTCAAATTCTGATTCAATAATCAGTAACTATACTACTTACATCCACATATGTATCCGCGCACCAAAGAACAACCATTTTCATTCAAATCAAATTACATATTCTGAATTTAACATATCAGAATTCAAGTAAAGCTATAGCAGATGTTATCTTCCTAAAGATCACTACATTCATGAATTATATTCATTCGTATTCTATGATGAATTATCACATCAAACCACCAAAATTATCATTCATTACTTTTGAAATCAACAACGCCTATTCGTCAACCATTAGATCCATTGACGATTACAATCAGCGTTTAATCATCTAAAAATAAAATTTCTTGAAACCATCTCGGGTTGTCAATCAATGATTCAGATTCGTTAACCTTGAGAATGCTGACGAAGCAGCAAATGCTATAGATGTTCTTAAGGGCTAACAGTTTGATAATAAAGAATGGTACGTTGGAAAAGCCCAAAAGAAAATTTGGAACTGGAAAACGGATTGAGCTAACCATGGAGGAGACCAAGGACAAACACAAGGGCCAAACCCTATATTCAAAGAATCCAGGAAATTCTGAATCCGGTGAAATCTTTAGAGAATATCTTGCTCCAAAGTCATGTTAAAAGCTTGCGGAAAATTTTTCTTCATCAACTTTCGAACTTAGAAATTCCAAAATATCATCATAAATATCCTCTATATTTCGGAAGATATCTTCATAACGATTCATGTCCGCAATTAAGTATCTCTTTGCGATATCTTTATAAAGGAAACTGTTTTAGTTTCTATATTCTGTAAAATTCGAGTTTAAATTATAAATGCTTTGAAGAAGTGATTGGGAATTGAAGCATGAGTTAATATAATATAATGACGCCAGGCCAACGTGATTATATTACAGTAAGTCATGCTCAGTTTTTAATGGAAGATGATGATTCATAGATTTTATAATCATCATTTGCCATGTTACACGACTCTTACATTCTATTTAACCTCTAAACATATCAAGAAAATATTTTTCTTGATGATTCGGTCTTTTTTGGATATTCTGGTAATATGACAAATCAAATCGTGCTATTACCTTTCCTTTCTACTTTATATATTATTATCATTCAAAACTTCATACCTATGAATTCTGGACCATTACTCGCTTGACTTGAAGTCGGGAAGAAGAAACAAAAACATAAAGCTCCGACATATAAGGGAAAATATAAAGCCCGATAACGACTCCGAAATTACAAACCGTGTATATCAATGCGTATAGCAATATAAAGACACGGGATAATTAAAAACACTATAACCCCAAGAGCATAGAAGAAGTAAACAGATTCCTCTGGCGGTAAAAGAAAAAGAAGAATGACTGCATAGATGGGCAATATAATAACCAGGATCAGAACTGGATTTAGCATTTTCTTAATCTTTTGGAAGTTTGAATTGAGAAAGAAAGTATAGAAGTGGTGAAGATAATGAAACGAAAGAAGCTAATTTATAGCAAAATTCCAAACACATCAATCGAGGCAAATCACCGCATTTAATCAAACAAATCTCAAAATTTCGTAAATACCGGAGAATCAAATCTTATAGATTACGAAGATTTCCTTTAATTCCTTGAATTCTGGAAATCAATCGTGACTACGTCAAAAGTTAAGGCAAACATTTAATTTTCTCATTTCACTCTTTTATGATAGCTTCGTTTATACTCTTCCTATAAACGAATCGTTTTATCCATATTATTCAATAGTGATAAAACTTTATTTTTCAACTTATATTCATCATTAAAATATTCTTGTTGTAAACAATGAAGATCTCTATCAAATTTCATGACTGTGATTTTCACGAACTCCTCTCTATTTGTCTGCCCTAATATTGTGGCATAAAATGCTCAAGGTTTTAAATGAGCTTAATGCCATTCATAACACATTTCATGTATCTAATTTACTGAAATGACTTGTATAACATCATCATTTTGAATGATCTTCGCATTAATGATAAAATGCACTTCGTTGAAGAACCTATAGAAATCATGGAAGGAGAGGTCAAACAAACGCGTAAAAGCAACATACCTATCATTAAAGTCTGTTGGAATTCGCGTAGAGGCCCCGAATATACCTGGGAACGCAAAGACCATATGAAACGGAAATATCCCCATCTCTTCTCAACTGCTGATGCATCCGAGAAGTCTACCTAAAACTTCGAGACGAAGTTTTTATTAACGGGGAGGTACTATAACAACCCTCACTTTTTGACTTCTGAAATTACTGAAATGACCCTAGAGTTTACTGTCTAACTATACGTATTAATTATTTAAGGGTTGTTATATACACAATCAATTTAACGTTGACCAAATAATAAACTTTTATTCGACACTCACTGCTAATTAAAATTTATGCATTTCAATAATATTATTTATAACTATTAATCTATAAGTAATAAATAAAAAGTGACATTTATATAAATAATAAAACAATTGGGAACTAAATAAAAATAAATACAAGTCATGAATTAGTAAAAAGAAAATAATACTTATCATGTAGTAAATGTAAAAATAATAATAAACATAATAATAATAATAATAATAATAATAATAATAATAATAATAATAATAATAATAATAATAATAATAATAGTAATAATAATGAGACTAAAGAATCTTAAACAATTACATCCTTATGTTGACTAAAAATAAAGTATAAACTAGTACATCCTTATGTTGAATAATTATAAACTAGTACCACCTTTTGTTGACTAAAAATTATAAAACAAAATAAAATCATTAATTAGAGCATCCTTATGTTGACTAACATTCTAATACTTGCACTATATAAACACTCCTAGACTCCTAGTTTCTCATTCACAAATCACACCAAAATCCTCTCTCAAAAATAATCTCTCCCTCTCCCTCTCTTGTGGTATTCGGATCTTCAAGCTTGTTCTTCGTGTTCTTCAAGAATCTTCAAGGAGTTCTTCAAGATTTTTAAGGCTTTGATCTTCCATCTTCATCGTGTTCATATTTTCTTTGTTAATTATCTTGAATCTTCAAAGGTATAACATAAACCCTAAACTATTTACATAAACTTTAATCTTTGTTAATTCATATTCATATTATAAACTTGTTATTCATAAGTATATACATAAACACTCCTAGATTTATATATACATATATACATGTAAAAAAAAAATATTTTTATGTATATATACGAATTATATATACATATACATATTAAAACCTTAAACCCTAATACTACTTATACTAGTACTTAACATGTATACACTATTACTATTACTAGCACCTATAACCTACTACTTATATTGTAGCACAAAAACATTTTGGGATATGTATTAGAGATGTATAGATCTTCGAACTTTCTTGACGAATGATTTCTACGAGATTCTAGGCAGAGGGTTTGGATTTCCGATTTAAAGGGTCCTATGGCTCAAGCCCCTAGATCTAAATTAGCCATTCGAAGGGAAAGGGGTGATTGGAAGCTTATCTAATACGGCAAGTATCCTAAAATGAAAAACACTCATAAAAGTAGAAACTCTCTAGTCATAGAAACTTAGTAAAATAAGAAACTTTCTAAAAATGGAAACTTTATAAAAATAGTAACTTACTAGGAATAGAAACTTAGTAAAACAAACTATACTTAAACACATACTTAAACTTAAACATGGGCAAAACACTTAACTACTCTTAAATGTCAATAGGTTGACTTTCCTGCTCACTCGTTCAACTCTTTATTCCGAGGAATAACTCTCTCTCTACTTACTAAGGTGACTTTCATAGCCCCACTCTTATTGCTATAGCACTTTTTATACTTACTGGGGTGATACACATGCTGCTTTTATACTTTAAACAACTTAGACACAAGTACGAACCTAAACTGTACTATGACTAGCTTATGCTACTAAGACCCCACAGTGATATTTTTTAATTGCTTTCAGGATAAGGCATTCTTAATTATTGGGGGTAGGCCTATCGGGAGTAACGTCCCCGATACATTTGACCGTGATGTCTTTGTATTACTTAATAATGATTTAAACATGGTGATAAGGTACTGCCAACATATCATCGGGGCAACAAAACAAACGTTTAGTCTAAAATATCACGAATCAGTACTACTTTTGGATCTGCGAGATCTACTTTTTGATCCTGCCGGAGATCAACTTTACAACTAAATCTTGTGGTCTAAAAACAATGATAACTACTTTTGTTAAACCTATGAACTTCACTCAACCTTTTTGGTTGACACTTTAGCATGTTTTGTCTCAGGTGTTGTTTGATTCAAGCTTTCTTATCTACTACTTATGTGATGCTACTTGGACTTAGGATCAAGAGATATCGCATTTATTACTTCTGCATATGAATAATTACTTTATCGTTATTTCCATTATTGTAATGACATTTCATTTTCCGCTGCGTACTCAATAAAGTTAAATTTTCTCATTTAGTATTGTTCTCGTATTATAATATGTTGGTTTATTTGATATTAGTAACGTTTCTTCCAGACCCTATTGGGAGGACGTTACATTATGAGGGTTGTGAAGGTAGTCGCCCAAGTCTATACAATCACAAAATGTTGAGGTATGCACTAGGATTAACCTACCACGTGAGCCAATCGAACTTTCTTCATTTTGCTCAAGAGGTGATCCACTCGAACAATTTGATTTGTATTTCATTTAGCGCCACCAGGTTTTCCAATATTTACCTTGAAATACCATATTATTCCGATTTCTACAAATCAAATACGCACCAACTCATACCGTAGCTTATAGTAGCTTCTTCCTGAATTGTGACATGGAATTGGTTCCGTTGTCCTTTAGAAGAGCACTTAGGTTGGTACATGTGAAATTACCCAAGATCCACCAACTATAAACCAGTTCCCATATCTCAATCACATGTTTACAAGCCAGAAAATTATGATCAACTGATTCCACATCGTCATCACATAGTGGGCAACGAACACTATGCAAAACAATTTCCCTTTTATCAAGCTCTAACCTTACGGGTAACATTTTTTTAGTGTTCTCCATATGAAAATCTCAAGTTTTTTAGGCACAAGATTATTTTGAATATGGTGTTGCTGCAAAACAAACTCGCCAAGGTGATCAAACTGTCAAATTCTGCTACTGTTCGGCCTGAAGGTTCACTGAGCCAGCACCATTTATGCGTTATACCACCATTTGCACTCGATACATGATATTTTATAGTTGCATCCTTCACCATTTCAAGTCTATACATGTGACGACCCAGAAATTTCCGACCAAATTTAAACTTAATCTTTATATGATTTCGATACGATAAGCAAAGTATGTAATGTTGAGTCTAGAAAATTTTGGAATGATGTTCATATATTCAATTGACCTTCGATCATTTCCGACGATTCACGAACAACTAATTGTAAATAGATATGCATATATATATATATATATATATATATATATATATATATATATATATATATATATATATATATAATAACTTGAAAAATTATTAAACAATTGTATGAAATTGTTGTTATAGAGAATTATGTAAAATAATATATATAGAAGTTCCTTTTATGTAAATAATATTATTTTGTTATATTAATATTATTATTATTAACATCATTAATAACATTATTATTAGTAATTATTATTATCATTATTATCAATATGTATTATTATTATTATGATAATTATTATTATTAATATTAACAATATTATTATTAATATATTTAGTAGGTATTAATATTAAATATATTATATAAATAAATAATTAGGCGAAAATAAGTTGTTATATATCACTTTCAAGATTGCTTTCTTGTTTCCAAATTCCTATCTGTAAATTTTACAAAGTGGATATGAGCTGTACGTTCCTATTAAATTATTCTCGATTGATATGTTTAGTATTAAATTGTTGATTTATTTATCCTTATATCATTAACTTGTGTATCCTAATATCATATATAGATATATGTATGTATATGAGATGCAAAGAGATATCACCCTACACCATAATCACCACGACTTCATTACCTATCTATATCTCTCTCTAAAATTTCTATCGTAAATAATCATCTTATAATCCTGTTTATGATCCAACCGTCCACCACCTCTTCTACTTGTTCTTGTAGCCTAAACATCACCACCTTCGATCATCGAAAAATCAATGCAACCACCACTTGCCTGTTATTCGATTTGTTTGTTACAGCCATGAAATAATACCACAAAAATCATCCATCACTATTAGAGTATTATTAGATGCTATTGTTTGTTTACAATTAAACTACCATTTCTACAGTAATGTTCTGTATATGTGGACCTGTAACAGTTTATTCATTTTTTTATTTTTTATTTTTTGAAGTCTTGCGTGTTGTTTTGTTCCTCAAGAAATCCCACCCACTATATTATGTCGATCAATTTTAGTTGCCAAGTATTATCAATTAGTTAGTGTGTCTATTATAAATATGATAGCGGAATATGACCTATCGATGAGCTGTAAAGAAAGAGATAATCAAGTCAATCTTTTCGTTACCTACTATTTGATTTCTTCTATAACCTGTTACCAACAACAATCCAACAAATACATAAACTATGTTGATATTGCTTCAGTTTTATTTTGCTGACCCACACCACCATCGTCACTAAACCTTCGAACAACCACAACTTTAGACCACCATCTTCGTCACTTACTTACTACTACTACGTTACTATTTTGTTGATCATTTCCATTATCGTAACCATATAAACACCAAGGTCACCATGACTATCAAGAACACTATCTTGCTGCTACTACTCAAAAACCATCACCTTAAAGTACCCACATCATCATCAAAAACCGCCATAAACTAACAAAGAAAACCACCGGTTCTTTTTCTTTCCTGTTCGATGTTATCAACCCACAAGAACATACACCATAAAGAACATACACCATAAAGAACCGTCACTCTTTCTAATTCTTATTTAATGAGTGGAATTCATTCGAACAGCCATCACCTCGAATCACCATCATCAAACTTTCATGATCACTATTACGGTCATGACCACAATAGGGCTGCTGAAAATCGCCACCATCACCAATACCCACCGACAGCTCAATCTTATATTTTTCTGTTTCAATCAAACGTCTCAAAAACCAAACCCATTTAAACCTCCACCATCGACATCTTCAGTTGTTAACTGACCCAGGTATAACACTAACCATAAACACATCTTCTATTCTAATTCGACCAACCAAACCATCTGCATACTCGTAATTTTTTTCTGTTTCCACCACTGTACAGCTCCTCTTTCTTCTGTTTTTCGAACCCTATTACACCTGCAAGATAATTTAGCTTATGTGTGTGTTTCTGTTTTATACCCGAGATCAAAAGCTAACGTAAACCCATCCTCAATTTAATTACCATTGAATTTTTTATGAACTAAATCATGCTGGACACAAAAGGCTGCTATTATGTGCGTTTGTTATGCGGTGGTAGACAAAACTCCACCTAATCCACTCGTTTTCTTTTTGTTAAATGTATATGTTCGGTGCATTTTTTTTTTTATAATGAGGAGCCAAGTTTCTAGCAAATATGATTATAAATTATGGAATCATGACGTGGATTAAATCATATTGAAGATTGAAATATAATAATGATAATGGTATCACTAGGATAGGGATGTTTCTGAGAACCGGTACCTTTATTTGGTGTAATACGATTTGGGTCTTTTAAACAAATGTGGATCGAGCTTTGTTTGGGCCTAGAACTCGTTGAGGATGCCATGGAAGGGTTAAATAAATTTTAATCCGGGTTACATAGATAAAATGAAATTGATAAATGGTTAGAGTGTTTGTGTGTTAAATGAGAGGTTGCGGGTTCGAGCCCAGGCTGAGGCAGTTTATATTTTTGGAGCTTTTCTTTAAAGGTAGTATTACTAATACTTATTATTATTATTATTATTATTATTATTATTATTATTATTATTATTATTATTATTATTATTATTATTATTATTATTATTATTATTATTATTACTATTATTATTATTATTATTATCATCAATATTATAACTATTATTATCATCAATATTATTTTTATTATTAACATTAATTACTATCAAGTATTATTAATAAGTATTATTAGTATTAAGATTTATTATCAAAATTATAATTTTTATTGTAAAAATAATACAACTTTTTATTTTATTATCATTATTGTTAAAATTATCATTTTTACTAAAACTATATTTTTATTAAAAATAACATTATTAATAAAATTATCATTTTTATTATTATTTGAATTTACATTATTGATATCATTATTATTATTATAAAGAAATTACAACTTTTTAATTATTAGTATTAGTATCATTTTACCAAATAACAATTAGTATATAACACTATACTTGAAACATATAATATATAACTTATTAAGATAACAAATATATCACTAATATTATATAAATTTGTTCAATTACCATTATATGTGTTAATATATATATAAATGATATAGGTTCGTGAATCCGAGGCCAACCCTGCATTGTTCAGTTCCGTCGTATGCATATTTTTACTACAAAATATCGTATTGTGAGTTCATTTGATTCTCTTTTACTCTTTACATTTTTGGAACTGAGAATACATGCGATACTTATACAACTGCTTTATTAAATGCTTTTGAAATACATTTTGAACTACGAATACATGAAATGCTTTTATAAATGTTTGACGAGATAGACACAAGCAAAACATTCCTCGAATAAATTATGTGGACGTGATAATTGCCACCATTGAATTATGTGGACGTGATAATTACCACAATTGATATGAATATTTTTCCCCTGATTATTATTGCTTGGTAACCTAAGAATTAGGGAACATCACTAATTTTGAGAATTAGTGCACGCCTAATTGACGCGAATCCTAAAGGTAGCTACCGGGTTTAACACCCCCACCCAGAATGTTCACTAGACGGAAGAGCTAGTGAGCGTGGTGTGTGACGACCCAGAAATTTTCGACCAAATTTAAACCTAATCTTTATATAATTTCGATACGATAAGCAAAGTTTGTAAAGTTAAGTCTCAAAATGTTTGAACTATTTTTCATGAATGCATTTGACTTTGACTATTCCCGACGATTCACGAACCACTATCTGAAAATCAATACATATATACAAATATAAATATAAGTACATTTATAATATTTTAAAAATTAATAAAGTATATTTTAATCAATTGAATTAACATATAAAATAATACATAGAGTAATAAAGTTGTTATTGAAATAAATATTAATAGTAAAATCAATATTAATAAAAATATTACATATAACATGAATATGAAATTTGATATGTATGAATTGTTATATTATTATTATTTCTATATTAGTATTTTTATTAATATTAATAATATTAATAGTAGTATTATTATTACTAATATAGTTATTAATTAATGAAATTATTTGAATATAAATAAAAAGACAATTAATTTCACGAATTCGGTTATAAATCCAAATCACCTTTTAATTTTTTTTATTCGTCTTCCTGTTTACCTGTGAAATTATGTCAAACCACTAGCACAATCAATCAATTCATACTACTATAACTAATTGAAATCATGTAACTACTTTTGTTCTTTTACTCCAATATCTCTATCTCATATTTATGTATATATTATGCATAGACATATAGATATACAATTTGCTCATGATTCGATCACCTACTCCTACAACTTATTGTTTTCTAATCTTCTTCCTTATACCTCCACCGCCACTCATCACCTTTGGAACTGTTTTTGTTACATACACACCACCACGAAAACGATTGTTGCTGCTTACTTTTTACTTCTGTTCAAACCACCAATTAACTATCTTCGAACAATTCTATTTCGTTTTGGTATTTTGTGCAACCTAGACCTAAAACCCATATGGGTTTTTCTGCTGTTCGAACAAAACCCACCATCTTCCACAACCAAACCCATTTCAATATTATCTTCAAAAACCATTTCTATTTTTTGATTTCATTCCATCTACAACCATACAACTGTCACCCTAAATCACCACCTTCAACCCCACAGCTCATCAAACCATCTTCTTTGTTGTTCACTACCAAGATCATTACCAAACCCATTTAGAACACCACCAATTAAAACCTACAGGCTGCTGCTATGAATCCTTTCTGTTTCTGTTTTATACTTTCGCAAACACCACCACAAAACAACCACCCTATTACAAGTTTCTGTTTCAAATGGAACAACAACAAACGACTATAACTCGTTTCCTATTTCCTGCACGAATTAAGGATACCATCACACAAATCACTTCCACCTAAGCCATAACCAATTCCATCAACTCTAACTCTTTCTTTCTTCTTTTGTCAAACACGAACCACCACCAACACCATGCTATTCGATGCATGTGCTACCAGACCTTTTCAGTTTCATCACGGCAAAACCATCCTAAAACAACCTTAATTAATCTACTACAATTCTTCTCCAATTCGACATGGAAACTTTCGTTGAACTGGACTGTTACCAGACTAATTAAAGGGACTGCTGTATGCGTGTTTTCTTTCCTTTCTGATGCAGTTTCATTTACTATTGTCAAGACAAGTGTGCTTCAATATGTGTGGTCCTTAAAGATAGAAAGAATATATATATATATATATATATATATATATATATATATATATATATATATATATATATATATATATATATATATATATATATAGGTGTCGATATGAGCCGTGTTCAATTTAAATGGTACAGCTGTATCATGTCAATTTTAAAGTAAAGTAAAAGCAAACCCTACATGTTCTTTCCATTAACCGAAACATAATGCCATCATACACGATTCCTTATTACTTTTTGCTGCCCCAACTCACTGTTGCTGTAAGAATGATGAGATTTGACGTACTGTTGCCATGTATGATTGAAAACCCGAAATTAGAAACCCTCCCGTTCTTCTTTATAATATTTCTTGAATTTGCCTATCCATGATTCGTTTACAAATACTGGTGCCTTTTTCTTTTGGGTCGAAAGTCACCAAAACAATACCACTTGTCCTTATAAAGTGATACATGATAACGATGGTGGGATAATTATATTAATGATTTGATTAATGGGCGATGAGGTAATGGTGATTGAAGTATGATTACACAGTACATGACTCAATGAATTCAGATACTGCATTTTATTTTTTTATTTTTCGGACGAGCTACACAAATCAAACGGCCCACATATGTTGGGCTTGCTAAACTGTTATTATGTTGGGCCACAATATGCCAGTCCTTTTAGCTGCTATCTATTTTCTTGATCCTTACTTACAGCGGTACATCATTTCTAATTGGTATTACATATGAATCTAGACAAACCGATTGCTATCTGTTCCTATTACAACTCACAACACACATAAAATAATAATATGATAATGATAACGAACCTACAGTGATGATGAAACGAAGTTGAAGAAGTTCATTGATAAATAATGATTATGTGATATGTGATGATAAATAATGGTGATTAGTAATTATGATAGTGACAGAAAGTGAGGTTGTCAATTAGAATATGTTAGTGGAAGAAAAAGATGATTAATGAAGGTGACAAAATGATTAAAGTTAATGAAGGATGACTTGTGGAAATTAAAATGTTGAAATCATAAAAATAAGATTAATGATAATGATAGGGTAGGTACTGTAACGACCCGGATTTTCCGATCGTTTTATACTTATGAGATTAATATTTACATAAAATAAACCTTACCAACATGATAAGCAATCCAAACTGTTGAGACTTATGTTTTTGAAAAGAGTTTCACACAACGTTTGACCGTCTAATTTGACCGATGGTATCACGAACTATATAACACACGATAATAATACGATTATGTATATGTACATATCTATACATATTTAACATGATTTAAGGATGGTTTAACATTTCATTGTGAACTAACAACAATGAGTTATAAGTATACTTTGAGACCACAAACTTAAGTTTTCAAAACGATAACTATATGTAACGTTCTTTGACATATATACTTACAATCTATAATGTGTTGGTGATCTATGTCACCAATATGATTTAAGTGTCATGGGATTAATTTGTAACCAAAATAATCTTGATAAATATCGAACAAGTTTGGGGAAGTGTGGAGTGCACACTTGTTTGAACTTATCTTGATTATGACGGGGGTTCGGGGGCAGCGCCCCCGATAAGCGGGGTCCAAGGGGTGGCAACCCCTGGCGGGGTCCAAGGGGCAGAGCCAAAAATGTCTTAAAATTTTATTTTGGCCCGGTTTGACCCAAAAATGAAAGCCCAGTTTTGAGCCTCTTTTACAGTTATAAACCCGTCCATATTTGAATTCTCGTTCCGATTCCTCAAAATTTCTACAAGTATATCTAGGGTATATGTAACCGTATCATACCCAGCTTCTATACATATTTACTATTGGTATATACCAACAATAAACTTCAATGATCAGCCACTAGACATGATGTTACATGTGGGAACCAGCCATTTAACCTCATGTGTGACTTTTGTGCAAGAAAACAAACTACATCTCCTATATATCCATCCCATAATCATGCTATTTTGCACACACACACATACAATTTCATTTCCAATTTTCTTTCAAGTTAATTCACTCCCTAATCTCTCTTCATCTACCTACTAAAAAACGTATCAATATAGTCATCCAATTTCAAGGAGATTACTTCCAATCTTTCAATCCCACTCCACCACTCTTTTGATTCCAAGATTTTTCTTACCTTTTCCAGTAGCTTTGTCCAAGTAACTTGAGGTAGTAACCTTATTCATAACCTTATTCGATTCATATTTATATAGCTATCTTATTTTGTGTTATAAAATTTTAACAACAAGAACATAGTTTGAGTGATTTCAAACTTGTTCGCAAACTAAATAGATCCTTCTAATTTGATTTTTAAAAAATACTTCAAGACCTGTAATATATCATATTATGACAAAATCGGATTAATCATATCTTGGCTAATTAACATAATATTTAATATATATTTACTTATGATTTTATTTTATATATTTCAGGACCACCCGTAAACAACACGAGAAGATTAATCATAAGACCTCATGATTGTACGCAACACGTCATTTGACAACACGGTACTTTATGTACGCAACACGTCATTTGACAACATGGTACCATGGGTCAAGATTAATTCTGATCAACACGAATACGATGGGGTCTTTATTTATTTTATTTAAGCAACTAATTGTGGACCACTAACATCGGACTGCTAACTACGGACTAAGAAAATATTAAAAATATTAAAAGTATATATATATATATATATATATATATATATATATATATATATATATATATATATGTAACGATTACTTGAAAAGAAAATATGTTGATATATTATATATATGGTTAGGTTTGTGATATCTATCGGAGACCAAGTCGAGTTAAATACCTTCAAGACAAAAGTGAGTATATAGTCCCACTTTTAAACTCTAAATATTTCGGGATGAGAATACATGCATTTTATGATTTACGTTATGGACACAAGTGATTAAAAATATATATTCTACGTTGAGTTGTACCACTGGCATACTTCCCTGTAACTTGGTAACTACTATTTACATGAGGTATTGTAAACGCGAATCCTGTTGATAGATCTATCGGGCCTGACAACCCCAACCGGACTGGACGACCAGTATTCAACGGTTGCACAGTACTTCGTTTCGGTGACTACTCTTGGTACGGTGTAGTAAGATTTCATAATAAAGGGAATATGCGATGTTGATTAAATGTTAAGTATGGTTATCAAGTGCTCAACAACTTAGAATATTTTTATTAAAACGTTTATATATGAATTCTTGTGGTCTATATTCATAACGCTGCCGGCTTTAAACCTATATCTCACCAACTTTATGTTGACGTTTTAAGCATGTTTATTCTCAGGTGATAACTAAGAGCTTCCGCTGCAACATGTTGAATTTAAGCAAGATCTTGAGTATGCATATTTGTGTCAAAAATAAAACTGCATATCGGAGGATCTGTAATGTAAAATATGTTGGAGGTCGTATTGTTATTATCACATGTAAAGTTTGTAAGTCTAAGATTATCGCTAAACGATAATCATTATTAAGTTGTTTAAACCTTGTATTTGTAATAAAAGCTATGATTTGTATTGTAAAAACGAATGCAGTTTTTGAAAAATGTCGCATATAGAGGTCAATACCTCGCGAAGAAATCATATGTTATTGTATTCGTCCTTATGGTTAAGGTCGGGTTATGACAGTGGTGGAGGTGGAGATATAACGGATTCAATTATACATAAAGTAATTTAGATAAAGATGTTTACGAATATGATAAGGTTAGGTTTAAAAATAAAATTTAGGATTAAGTTTATGATTTAAAATAGGTTAATGATATGATTATGATTATTAAGAAAAAGTATAATTAAGGTTATGTTAAATACCTATTATTATGTTTGAAAATTATTAATATTATTATTATTATGACTATTATTATTATTATTATTATTATTATTATTATTATTATTATTATTAATATAGTATTAACATATAACATTTTTATTTATTAGTATTATCATTATTATTAGTATATATAAAACATATGAATTAAATATATTAAATTTACTTAAATAACATATAATATAACAAGTATAGTATTAATAATAATATATAAACTTGTTTTGATTTCCATTACATGTGTTAATATACATAATTTAATATAGGTTCGTGAATCCGAGGCCAACCCTGCATTGTTCAGTTTCGTCATATGTATTTTTACTACAAAATACATTATTGTGAGTTCATTTGATTCCCTTTTACTCTTTACATTTTTGGGACTGAGAATACATGCGCTGCTTTTACAACTACTTTATTAAATGCTTTTGAAATATATTTTGAACTGCGAATACATGAAATGCTTTTATAAATGTTTGAAAAGATAGACATAAGTAAAACATTCCTCGAATGAATTATTATGTAGACAGAAGTTCTGCGGATTATTATTGAATTATGTGAACATGATAATTGCCACCATTGAATTATGTGGACATGATAATTGCCACCATTGAATTATGTGGACATGATAATTGCCACCAATTGAAGTGAATGTTATGTATCGAGAGAATGATTTTATACACAGGTTATGTGTAAGTTATTTTTGTGCACGAGATATGTGCACGGTTACTAAGATTTATGAACGATAATTTCGTACACGAGAAAGGTGTACTGTATTTAAAAGATATCGCATGTACATTACAAGTGGGTATAGGATTCGGGCCCATTTGTACCATGCAGCATTTAAATCTTGTGGTCTATCAAAATGATGAATTTTATTGTTTTATGATAAACTTATGAACTCACCAACCTTTTGGTTGACACTTTAAAGCATGTTTATTCTCAGGTATGAAAGAAATCTTCCGCTGTGCATTTGCTCATATTACATGGAGTCGTTCATGGCATATAGAGGTCAGAACCTCGCAATGGGACCAACTGTTAAAGACTTCGTCCAGATGGATTAGGACGGGGCATTTCAATTGGTATCAGAGCGGTGGTCTTAGCGAACCAGGTCTTTGATGTTTTCGCTAAGTGTATATAAAATAGCTTATATTTTACAAGGAAATACTATTAAATACGATACAATTTTACACAAGATATTTATTTATTTATAGAATAGATATACTTAAACCTTGCTACAACACTTATAGGCAGTGTACCTAATCGTACAGTAGTGTAGTTTTTAGTAAGTCCGGTTCGTTCCACAGGGAAAATATTTAAACAAAGCTTAACGCTATATTAGTTTAAATTTATAAAAATACAAATATATATATAAGTAATATTATAATTATAAAGGGGGGTTTTTTACCGTTTAATGACCGGTTTGTCGATTTTAAAACTTTAGTCGCAGTTAAAACCAAAATTAAAAATAAATACAAGACTTAATGTAAAGTAAATAACGATAATGAAATTGCGATAAATAAAAGTGTGATAAAATAAACTTGCGATAATTAAAAAGTACGATAATTAAAAGTGCAATTAAATACAATAACAATAAAGTGCGATAATTAGAAGTGCAATTAAATATAAAATAAAGGAAATTAAATATGAAATAAAAGAATTATGCTTATTTAAACTTCCGTAATCATGATGTTTGACGTGTTGATTTTAGTTTTATGCCCATGGGTTAATTGTCCTTTGTCCTGGATTATTTAATATGTCCGTCTGATTTTTGTCCATAACAGTCCATCAGTCATAAATATAAAGTGCGAGTGTCCTCGTCAAATTATCCTTATACCCGAAGTTAAATATTCCAACTAATTGGGGACTTAAACTGTAACAAGGTTTTAATACTTTGTTTAATAATTACACCAGGATGTCGACTGCGTGTAACCCAAGATTTTAATACTTTGTTATCAATTATGCCAAGTATCCTTGTACATAATTTCACCCCTGTTTTAATAATTCTAGTGGTTATTAATCCATTCCCGTGTCCGGTTAAATGAACGATTATTCGTACATATAAATACCCTGCCCATCGTATCCGATCGAGTGTATATGGTTATTTATAGGGACGTCCAATTGTAAATCTTTATATTAACATTAACAAATTATCATTTAGTTAAACAAATATAAAGCCCATTAATAGCCCATAGTCTAATTTCCACAAGTGTCGTTCTTTTGTCCAAACCCCATTATGGTACAAAGCCCAATTACCCAATTTGAATAATTAGCCCAACATCATGATTACTTCGGATTAAATAAGCATAATAATAACTTAGCTACGAGACATTAATGTAAAAAGGTTGAACATAACTTACAATGATTAAAAATAGCGTAGCGTTACACGAACAGAATTTCGACTTACACCCTTACAACATTCGCTAACATACCCTTATTATTAGGATTTAAAATTAAAATTAAAATATAAATATAAATATTACGTATAGATATATTGAGAGATAGAAAAAGATGTGTTTTGTGTTACACTAAAGCTCGATTTTTATAGGCCTTTGATCTGGAAAAGATGCTCATGCGATCGCATAAGCTTTACCCTTCAAGGCCATGCGATTGCATGGCCAGCTGGGGAGAGCCAAATTTGGTTGTTTTCTTCTGCCGACGTTTATATAAATATAATATAATATATATATTAATTTTAAGAATTAATTATATATTATATTATATTCATATGCATAGTTGACTTGTAATTTTTAGTCCGTTGCGTCGAGCGTTGAGAGTTGACTCTGGTCCCGGTTCCGGATTTTTGAACGTCCTTGCGTACAATTTAATATCTTGTACTTTGCGTTTTGAATCTTGTACTCTTGTAATTTCGAGACGTTTCTTATCAATAATTGGAACCTCTTTGATTGTATTTTGTTCTTTTGAGCTTTTTGGTCGTTTGCGTCTTTAATTCGTCGAATCTGTCTTTTGTCTTCACCTTTTATTATTTAAACGAATATCACTTGTAAATAGAACAATTGCAACTAAAAGCTTGTCTTTCTTGAGGGATAATGCTATGAAATATATGTTCGTTTTTAGCATTATCAGTCTTGCATTAGTGTGTCTAACTGATAGTTGTTTAGATGCATTAGTGAGTCTGGACTTCGACCGTGTCTGCATGTCAAAAGTTTTGCTTATCATTTAGTGTCAAAAATTATTTGCTTATCATCCTTAAAGTCTAGACACATCTTACTGCCTCTATTGCCTAGATAGTGTATAGAAAAAACTCATATCTTAGCATATCTGCTAATTCATATCTTAGCGTATTTGTTATTGTTACCTTTGCCTGACAGATTCCCTAGATTCCTCCGTAACTTATAGGATTTTAGTATTATATATGCATATGTAAATTATGTATTGCAGGGTACTAATCTACATCCTATAATCTATTTCTTATCGAAAATACTTCATCTGATCGTACGAGATGAATCCCTCAACCAGTTCGAGTCCCTCAGATTTTAATAGCTATTCCGATAGTTATTCCGACAGCTATTCCGATATGGAGTTTCACCTAAGCTCCGAAAGCAGTGTCACCATAATGAATCAACCAATCATCCACCCCCAATTCATCTGATGAGTTCGTAGTCGACTTAATCAATGGAGACGAGAAGAAGGCGATACTTTACATCAACCGAATTTCTCTTGGCGATGAACCTGAAGCACTCACCAGCGAACTAGTCCGAAACACCATTTTCACTCTCATTTCCAGAGTATCTCGTCATGATTATTTACTATCTCAATTTCTGGGTCTTATTCATTCGCTCGTTCTTACCGACAATCATCCCAGAGTAATTGAAGAAGTCAACGAAATTCGCGCTCGAGTAATCTATGTGGAGAATATGGTGCAGAACCTACCAGCTTCAGCAACAACAACAGTACCATCACACCACCAACAACAACATCCGCACCTCACAACTCAAATTCACAATCTGTCCCACGAACATCAACATCTTACGTACCATAGATACCAAGGAGTACCAACAACAATAACAGATGAAGTATTGATCCATAACTTCATTAATATTCTGTGAAGAATATGTGATTCCTAATAGTTAACGATGAAGTATTGACCCATAACTTCATTAATATTCTGCGAAGAATATGTAGTTCCTAATAGTCTTAGAGATTACTTATTCTAGCTCAAACCAAAAATCATATGAGTTTAATATCATATTAACTCATTAAATCTATGGTTACATCTGAAGAAAATATATATGTATATATGTTTTCATAAAGATTGTAATTAAAAATTCTTTTGTACAAACTGTTAATGGTAAAAATGTTTTAACGGGTAGGTAATACCCGAGGAATATTTAGATTGCTCATTAATCAGTTACAAGGTACATTCTGCGAATTTGGTTCAACAGTCATTTACTATCCTACATACATTCACCGATATACGAACCTGTTCACCACAAAATAACCATTTTCATGCAATTTCATATTTGGATTTTGACTTCCCAGAATCCAACAAGTGGCATAATGAAGAAAATATTGGACAAAATAAAATTTGTTAGAAACAAACAATTTAACTATGAGAAGAATTTTGTTAAGAATCCATGCTAACTGTTCCTAGCTAACTGTTCCTAGCTAACTGGTTACATTTTAATTATCGCAATTTAATTATCGCAATTTATATTCTCGCAATTTTATTTATCGTCATTTAATTTCTATTATTTATTTTACGCACTTTAAATATCGGGACATGTATACAAAGTTTTGACATATCATATCGACACATCTATATATATTATTTGGAATCACCATAGACACTCTATATGCAGTAATGATCGAGTTCTCTATTCAGGATTGAGGTTGATTCTCAAATAATATATATAGTTTGAGTTGTGATCGAGTCTGAGACATGTACATGGGTCACGATACGTATTAATTAATTAGAATATTATATATTAAACTATATATGAATTATTAAATTGCTATCTGTGGACTATCAACTGAGGACTATCAACATTGAACGATTAAAATGAATTAAAATATTGATTATAACATATGAAACTAAACAATTCTTCAAGTTTGCCACTTGATTTCATCTTAAACCTCGTTTGTATCTCGACGATTACAATCTGCGTTCAAACCTTTCAAGATTCTTGAAAACACCTCAATCGAGAGGATGAACCAACCGCACTTCATCTATGAAAGAAAAGATTAATGCATATAATTATGCACTTGAAAACACTCGGAACCTGAGTAAACGTTTAACACGTATCTGTGCTAGCTCCTTTGGCGTTATTATTACCGAAAATAACTTTACAATCCCTCTTCAAAATAGCCAATTTTATCACAGCTCCAGCAAGTCAACTTCAACTTTTCGTTCGAAACAACCTTATTATAACTTTGATATATATGCGTGCTCTTTTATTGTTACCGATGAATTTTTTATATTCCATCATATTACCAGCAGACGTACCAGCAACCTCGTTGCTCATTGGCTTAAATCTCTCCGACAAATCACTATATTTATCTATTGAAGTCTCATCATGTACTCATCCGCATCTTGTAACAAGAATTGCCATACCAATTACCGAGAATCAGTAAATCTGTATTTTGAGTCTCACAACGTTTCCACATCAACAGTTATATGTATCCATATAACATTTATCTCTTAGAACTATGATCTTCTATTCTGAAATTCTGAAAAGCACCCAGTCTGCGAATTAATGCTCTGAATTTTAAAAAGTTAAATGAAGCAACAAAAACTGTAAACGACCTCAACAGCCAAAAGTTGATGATAAAGAATTGTATGTTGGCAAAGCTCAGAAAAAGTTTGAAACTGAAAAACTGATTGAGCAAACTACGAAGGAGTCTCTGAACAAATCACAAGGACTAAACTTGTACATTAAGAATTCTGATGATTCTGTTTCTGATGAAATTTTTAGCGAATACCTTTCTTCTGACTCCAAACTCTTGCGGACAAATTTTCTTCACCATCCTTCGATATTAGAAATTCCAAGATATCATCGTATCTTTCATTATAAATATCCTCCATATTTCTGAAGATATTTTCATAACTATTCTTATCTGAAATCATTAATCTCTTTGTGCTATCAGTGTTACATCATATAGAAACTGTTAGTTTCTATATTCTGTAAACTTTTGAGCTTAAAATATGAATGTTATTGAAGTAATGTTGGCAACTGATGCATGAGTTAGTATAATATAATGACACTTGATCAACGTGATTATATTACAGTAAGTCATGCTGAGTTTCTAATGGAACGTGATGATTCACAGACTATAACGTCATCATGTGCCATGTTACACGACTCTTACATTCTATCTAACCTATAAACATATCAAGAACATATTTTCTTGATAGTTCTATCTTTTCTCCTGAATTCTGGTAATTTAACCAATCAAGATCGTGCTATCACAAATTTTCTCTTAGAACATTAGTCATGTTCATTCGAAAATCCATACCTACGAATTCTGGATCATTATTAGTTTGACTTAAAATCGAGAAGAGAAAACAAAAGTTTGAGTTGAGGGAGAAAGAATAGAAGGTGTGAGCTGTGAAAATAAGGAAATGAAGGGAGTGGATTTATAGTGAAATATCAGACAAAGCAATCGAGATAAATAATCGCATTTAATCAAAGCGGATCCTAATTTTCTTAAATTCCGAAGGATCAGATCTTATTCAGATTATAAAGATTTTCTTTTAAATCCCTTGAATTTCGGAAATCCTCCGTGACTACGTCAAAAGTTAAATTTCTATCTCAATCTTTTGTGATAGCTTCACTCGTACTCTTCGAATAGTCGAATTATCTTAACCATATTACTCACCAGTAATAAAACTCTATTGAGCAGCTCATATTCGTCAGGAAAACATTATTATTGTTAACCATGATGATCCCACTCAAATTTCGGGACGAAATTTCTTTAACGGGTAGGTACTGTGACGACCCGAAAATTTTCGACCAAATTTAAACCTAATCTTTATATAATTTCGATACGATAAGCAAAGTTTGTAAAGTTAAGTCTCAAAATGTTTGAACTATTTTTCATGAATGCATTTGACTTTGACTATTCCCGACGATTCACGAACCACTATCTAAAAATCAATACATATATACAAATATAAATATAAGTACATTTATAATATTTTAAAAATTAATAAAGTATATTTTAATCAATTGAATTAACATATAAAATAATACCTAGAGTAATAAAGTTGTTATTGAAATAAATATTAATAGTAAAATCAGTATTAATAAAAATATTACATATAACATGAATATGAAATTTGATATGTATTAATTGTTATATTATTATTATTTCTATATTAGTATTTTTATTATTATTAATAATATTAATAGTATAATTATTACTAATATAGTTATTAATTAATGATATTATTTGAATATAAATAAAAAGACAATTAATTTCACGGATTCGGTTATAAATCCAAATCACCTTTTAATTTTTATTTATTCGTCTTCCTGTTTACCTGTGAAATTATGTCAAACCACTAACACAATCAATCGATTCATACTACTATAACTAATTGAAATCATGTAACTACTTTTGTTCTTTTACTCCAATATCTCTATCTCATATTTATGTATATATTATGCATAGACATATAGATATACAATTTGCTCATGATTCGATCACCTACTCCTACAACTTATTGTTTTCTAATCTTCTCCCTTATACCTTCACCGCCACTCATCACCTTTGGAACTGTTTTTGTTACATAAACACCACCACGAAAACGATTGTTGCTGCTTACTTTTTACTTCTGTTCAAACCACCAATTAACTATCTTCAAACAATTCTATTTCGTTTTGGTATTCTGTGCAACCTAGACCCGAAACCCATATGGGTTTTTCAGCTGTTCGAACAAAACCCACCATCTTCCACAACCAAACCCATTTCAATATTATCTTCAAAAACCATTTCTATTTTCTGATTTCATTCCATCTACAACCATACAACTGTCACCCTAAATCACCACCTTCAACCCCACAGCTCATCAAACCATCTTCTTTGTTGTTCACTACCAAGATCATTACCAAACCCATTTAGAACACCACCAATTAAAACCTACAGGCTGCTGCTATGAATCCTTTCTGTTTCTGTTTTATACTTTCGCAAACACCACCACAAAACAACCACCTTATTACAAGTTTCTGTTTCAAATGGAACAACAACAAACGACTGTAACTCGTTTCCTATTTCCTGTACGAATTAAGGATACCATCACACAAATCACTTCCACCTAAGCCATAACCAATTCCATCAACTCTAACTCTTTCTTTCTTCTTTTGTCAAACACGAACCACCACCAACACCATGCTATTCGATGCAAGTGCTACCAGACCTTTTCAGTTTCATCACGACAAAACCATCCCAAAACAACCTTAATTAATCTGTTACAATTCTTCTCCAAGTCGACATGGAAACTTTCGTTGAACTGGACTGTTACCAGACTGATTAAAGGGACTGCTGTATGAGTGTTTTCTTTCCTTTCTGCTGCAGTTTCGTTTACTATTGTCAAGACAAGTGTGCTTCAATATGTGTGGTCCTTAAAGATAGAAAGAATATATATATATATATATATATATATATATATATATATATATATATATATATATATATATATATATATATATATATATATATATATATATATATAGGTGTCGATATGAGCCGTGTTCAATTTAAATGGTATAGCTACATCATGTCAATTTTAAAGTAAAGTAAAAGCAAACCCTACATGTTCTTTCCATTAACCGAAACATAATGCCATCATACACGATTCCTTATTACTTTTTGCTGCCCCAACTCACTGTTGCTATAAGAATGATGAGATTTGATGTACTGTTGCCATGTATGATTGAAAACCCGATATTAGAAACCCTCCCGTTCTTCTTTATAATATTTCTTGAATTTGCCTATCCATGATTCGTTTACAAATACTGGTGCCTTTTTCTTTTGGGTCGAAAGTCACCAAAACAATACCACTTGTCCTTATAAAGTGATACATGATAACGATGGTGGGATAATTATATTAATGATTTGATTAATGGACGATGAGGTAATGGTAATTGAAGTATGATTACACAGTACATGACTCAATGAATTCAGATACTGCGTTTTATTTTTTTATTTTTCGGACGGGCAACACAAATCAAACGGCCCACATATGTTGGGCTTGCTAAACTGTTATTATGTTGGGCCACAATATGCCAGTCCTTTTAGCTGCTATCTGTTTTCTTGATCCTTACTTACAGTGGTACGTTATTTCTAATTAGTATTACATATGAATCTAGACAAACCGATTGCTATCTGTTCCTATTACAACTCACAACACACATAAAATAATAATATGATAATGATAACGAACCTACAGTGATGATGAAACGAGGTTGAAGAAGTTCATTGATAAATAATGATTATGTGATATGTGATGATAAATAATGGTGATTAGTAATTATGATAGTGACAGAAAGTGAGGTTGTCAATTAGAATATGTTAGTGGAAGAAAAAGATGAATAATGAAGGTGACAAAATGATTAAAGTTAATGATGGATGACTTGTAAAATGTTGAAATCATAAAAATAAGATTAATGATAATGATACGGTGGTGGAGGTGGAGATATAACGGATTCAATTATACATAAAGTAATTTAGATAAAGATGTTTATGAATATGATAAGGTTAGGTTTAAAAATAAAATTTAGGATTAAGTTTATGATTTAAAATAGGTTAATGATATGATTATGATTATTAAGAAAAAGTATAATTAAGGTTATGTTAAATACCTATTATTATTTTTGAAAATTATTAATATTATTATCATTATGATTATTATTATTATTATTATTATTATTATTATTATTATTATTATTATTATTATTAAGTATTATTATTATTATTATTAATATAGTATTAACATATAACATTTTTATTTATTAGTATTATCATTATTATTAGTATATATAAAACATATGAATTAAATATATTAAATTTAATTAAATAACATATAATATAACGAGTATAGTATTAATAATAATATATAAACTTGTTTCGATTTCCATTACATGTGTTAATATACATAATTAAATATAGGTTCGTGAATCCGAGGCCAACCCTGCATTGTTCAGTTTCGTCATATGTATTTTTACTACAAAATACATTATTGTGAGTTTATTTGATTCCCTTTTACTCTTTACATTTTTGGGATTGAGAATACATGCGCTGTTTTTACAACTGCTTTATTAAATGCTTTTGAAATATATTTTGAACTGCGAATACATGAAATGCTTTTATAAATGTTTGACAAGATAGACACAAGCAAAACTGTAACGACCCTGGTTTTTCCATCTTTAATTAATAATGTTTATTATTAATACTTGTGATTTAATGAATGTATTTTTATACATTTACTTGTTACCATACATGACTTTTAAATGCCCGACATGTCTTTGTGACACACGAACTTTACACGAATAATATTTTTGAATATTATTTACATTCATGATTAATTATTATTAATCATTTTAATTAACTAAGGTTACTAGTTAATTACTTGGGCTTTATTGGATTAATTTGTTAATTACTTGAACTTGGGCTTTTATTAATGTTAATGGACTTAAGAGCCCACCCTACACACTAATTGGATTAATAAGCCCATTTTATGAATGCAAGTATTACTTTGAGTTTAAACTAGATAGATTAACTTGGTGGAATCTAGTTACTCACATCTTCCCCATGCAACACCCCTTGTAACCATTTTTTTCAAAATACTTGTAAGAACCTTGTGGATATATGTCTTCCCCTTGATTCCTTGATGAACCAACAGCCTTCAAGGCCTTTAGAGGAGTTTGATTGCTTTTTTTTTTACTACCTCATTTACTAGTATTACTCTTTCATTTACACACACACAAAATCACTTGCAAGTTCTCTCATCTTTTCTCTCATTTTCTCTCCTTTCATGTAAGCAACATAGACTTTTCTTCTCCTCTTTTTCTTGTACTAAAACCGTGGCCCAAGACCTCTCATCACCATCATCTTTTGTTTGTTGTTACTTGTTCATGTTTATGGTTTACTTACTTGTTGTTTGTTATTTACTTACTAGTACAAGGATCAACTTTCTAGTTAGATTCTTCTTTTATCTTGTATTTACAAGAACACTCAAGAGCATAAACTTACTAGTTTATGTTCTACCTTTAAAGTTTTAAAGTTTGTAAGTTCATGGTTGTAAAAATCATACTTGTAAATCATGTTTGTAGACTTTAAAGTTTACATTCTTAAAGATCAAACTTTGGTTTGAATCTTTAAAGTATGAACAACCCATGAACTAGTTACTTATTTACCTAGTTTGTTTCTTTATATTATGCACTTTAAATTCATGTTTGTTAGTATTGGTCAAGTATTACAAGTTAGTCTTGATCTCATACTTTCTTGAACTAAAATTTACTTTAAAAGTTCAAGAACATGTAACTAAGCTTTCTTTAATTATAATTTTGTACACTTATGTTAGATCTAGACTTTTGAGTCTTGGAACTTCAAGATCAAACTAAGAACTATGTTCTACATCTTAAGATCTTGATTTCATAAGTTCACTTTCAAGTTTGTAACTTATTATTAGTTTTAAAGTTCATGTATGTGTTAGATCTAAGACTTTGATGTAACTTTGGTTCATCAAAACACTTGCAACACTTAAGTGAGTTGTGCTTCATGTCTTAGACTTACACTTGGGTTATGATGGTCAAACCTTGGTGAAAGTGATGCAAACATATCAACGAGTTGTACACTTGAAGCTACATGCATCAAGGATGAGAACCATGATAAGCATCGAGCACCAAGAACCACCGGAACCTACTGACCCTACTGCTCTACTGTTTCTGTGTCTGACCTGTACGACCTGGGCTACTGTAATTATTATTTTTAGATAGCTCTGTTCGATTAGATAACTTTTCATATAGGACTCGTCTTAATCCGAGTTACGGTTTAGGATTTATGGCCCTCCGATCGTCACTATGTCCATTTAACGTTGTGCTGAAAATTCTGACCTACTCGCACTTAGACCGTCGCCATGGTCAAACGAAGACGAGTTTGCTTCTGTAATTTTTACCACAACTAAAGGACTCATATACGGAGCCATGGCCACTGGTCTCACCTTATTTCAGTAGGTATTGAGGCCGTGGTGACTGACCGAACTCAGCCTTTGTTTCAAACTCTTTTCATAAACGAAACTTACTTTACACCTTTTGTTTGATGATGAATGATGATGACCCTTAAGACCTTATTTACATACTTTTAAACCTATTTGGACTATTTACTGACTTAGTACTATTTGACTTAGGTTGAGGACCCGTTTGGACAACCTTCATTACTTGCTTACTTTCCGAGTCATACCTTACCGCTACTTTATCATTGTGAGTTATAGCATTCCCTTTTTACTTTAACTTATTTTGGGAACTGAGAATACATGCGGATTTTATGTTTTACATACTAGGCACGAGTACTTAAACTTATATATGTGTGGGTTATACAACGGCAGAAACATTCCCTTTAGCTCGGTAACGTTTAGTCATTGGTTTTTGAACCGGTGAACGCGAATCTTAGATATGGATCCATAGGGTTTGACATCCCCACTCGGGCTAGTAGCGCTAGCATTTAACGGGTGTTTAATACTTCGTAAACATACGCACTTACCAAGTGTACTTTCAGGGGGTGATATATTATTAAACGTTAAGTTAGTTACCGAGTGCCCACAGTTGAGCATATACTTAAACATACGGATTTGGATTACTGTTTTGAAACGCTCTTTGTAGCACTGAAATCTCGTGGCCTACTTACATTACTGTTATACTTAAACTATAGCTCACCAACCTTTGTGTTGACATTTTTAAACATGTTTTTCTCAGGTGCTTAAGGTTGCTTCCGCTGTTGTACTAGTCTTGCTATAGACAACCCACTGCTTAGAGATGTCCCGCATGAACGTTTACTTTTGCATTCAAACTTTATTACATTTGAAACATGATTTTCAACGACCATTGGGGTCACGTACAATTACTAATTGCTTCTGTTCATTGAAGCATACTTTTGTTGTAAAACATTCGATGTTGGTTAAAACATCACTTTTGTTATGAATGCAAACTCTTTTTGAAATCGCATATAGCACTTAACCTTGTAATGAACCTGTCGTTGATGGTCCGTACATGATGAATTAGTACGGGGCATCACATTTGGTATCAGAGCTTTGGTTGTAGGAAATTAGGTTGCATTAGTGAGTCTAAGACCGACCAGAGTAGGATTCACTAATAGGACTAATCTACAACTTGCTAGTTTACTTGTTTCTGCAGAACTTGCTGCATGCTACTGTGTTATATTACTGCATGATACTGCTTACTACTACTGCATGCCACTGCCCACTTCTACTACTGTATGAACTTACTACGTGCTACCGTTTCCTTTTACTGCTATATAAACTCACTGTATGCATTTGCTTATTCTCGCTACTGCATGCTACTATTTGCTTCTAGTATGTTACTTTGGTATGATACTGTTACTATTGTCCTGCTACGTGCTGTTGTAAACGATCTAGGCTGCTGTAGATGATGTGCCTGATTACGCTCTTACTATATGTCTAATATTCGCTGTATCGACTTGGAGAACTAATCCTTCCCAGTTCAGACGTTTTTCTGAACTACTTTCCCACTCGTCTAACCCTAAGGATTAGTATTGTAATCCACCTGTTACTACTGTTCCACCATTCCAGAGATCGAAACATTACTTCACGCAATCTAGGAGATTGTTCAGTTGACACATACCCTGTACGCTTTCATGACCGTCACTTAACCCTTTCATTCTTCACCACTGCTCGACGATCTAACAACACTTCTGGACTTAGGTCCCTACCACTCCTAGACATTGGGGAAGTCGAGAAGGCATTCCCTTTAATGTGGTCATAGTGTCTTCTACTGATGCTCAGCCATACCCAAAGACTTGCGAGTCGCCTCGAGGCATATCGTATCACTACTTGCTACACGTACAACCCGACGCGGGACCCAGAATGAATATCTAGAAGGAACCTAACAATGTTACCTGAATCCAAACCTTTGAAGAAATTTCGGGACACTTAGGCATTAATACATGATCTACAGAACCTACGCACCCACATCGAGAAACTGTGAGATTAGTTATGTCGATTCTGTTTTGAGATGGCATAGATAAAGCACCGTTAGATGAAATTGTGTATAATTGGAAGTGATCACGTTATATTGACCATATGGAATGATATTGGAATGAACGTACGATTTAGTACAATATAATGACGCCAGGCCAGCGTGATTATATTGAAGTAAATCATGCAGAAGTTCCAATGTTACTACATGAGGAATATGGGGTGATTGATGTGCAGCGGGGTAGTATATAAAATAGTTTATATTTTACTAGGAAAAACTATTAAATACGATACAATTTTACACAAGATATTTATTTATTTATAGAATGGATATACTTAAACCTTGCTACAACACTTATAGGCAGTGTACCTAATCGTACAGTAGTGTAGTTTTTAGTAAGTCCGGTTCGTTCCACAGGGAAATCTTTAAACAAAGCTCAACGCTATATTAGTTTACTTTTATAAAAATACAAATATATATATAAGTAATATTATTATTATAAAGGGGGGTTTTTTTACCGTTTAATGATCGGTTTGTCGATTTTAAAACTTTAGTCGCAGTTAAAACCTAATGTAAAATATAAAATAAATACAAGACTTAAATTAAAGCGTAAAGTAAATAACGATAATGAAATTGCGAATAATAAAAATGCGATAAAATAAAATTGCGATAATTAAAAAGTACGATAGTTAAAAGTGCGATTAAATAACAATAAATAAAAGTGCGATAATTAGAAGTGCAATTAAATATTAAATATGAAATAAAAGAATTATGCTTATTTAAACTTCCGTAATCATGATGTTTGACGTGTTGATTTTAGTTTTATGCCCATAGGTTAATTGTCCTTTGTCCTGGATTATTTAATATGTCCGTCTGGTTTTTGTCCATAACAGTCCATCAGTCATAAATATAAATTGCAAGTGTCCTTGTCAAATTATTATTATACCCGAAGATAAATATTTCAACTAATTGGGGATTCGAATTGTAACAAGGTTTTAATACTTTGTTTAATGAATACACCAGGTTATCGACTGCGTGTAAACCAAGGTTTTACTACTTTGTTAACAATTACACCAATTACCCTTGAATGTAATTTCACCCCTGTTTTAATTATTCTAGTGGCTATTAATCCATTCCCGTTTCCGGTTAAATGAACGATTATTCGTACATATAAATACCCCACCCATCGTGTCCGATTGAGTGTATATGGTAATTTATAGGGACGCCCAATTGTAAATCTTTATATTAACATTAACAAACTTTCATTTAGTTAAACAAATATAAAGCCCATTAATAGCCCATAGTCTAATTTCCACAAGTGTCGTTCTTTTGTCCAAACCCCAATTATGGTACAAAGCCCAATTACCCAATTTTAGTAATTAGCCCAACATCATGATTACTTCGTTTTAAATAAGCATAATAATAACTTAGCTACGAGACATTAATATAAAAAGGTTGAACATAACTTACAATGATTAAAAATAGCGTAGCGTTACACGGACATAATTTCGACTTACACCCTTACAACATTCGCTAACATACCCTTATTATTAGAATTAAAATTAAAATTAAAATATAAATTATATATATATATATATCGTATATATTGAGAGATGAGAGAAATAGAATATGAAATTTGATCAGAATTCGGTTTGCTTTATAGCCAGAGTTGAATTTTGGGGCTCCGCGACTCGCGGCAAAAACCCCTTCAATCTCCGCGAGTCGCGGAGATAGTATTTACAGCTCAGTCCTTGGAGTTTTCTCTGCCGACGGTTTTTTATATATAAATATAATATATATATAATTAATATAATTAATTATATATTATATTATATTTATATACATAGTTAACTTGTAATTTTTAGTCCGTTGCGTCGAGCGTTAAGAGTTGACTCTGGTCCCGGTTCCGGATTTTCGAACGTCCTTGCGTACAATTTTATATTTTGTACTTTGCGTTTTGAATCTTGTACTCTTGTAATTTCGAGACGTTTCTTATCAATAATTGGAACCTTTTTGATTGTCTTTTGTACTTTTGAGCTTTTTGGTCGTTTGCGTCTTCAATTCGTCGAATCTGTCTTTTGTCTTCACCTTTTATTATTTAAACGAATATCACTTGTAAATAGAACAATTGCAACTAAAAGCTTGTCTTTCTTGAGGAATAATGCTATGAAATATATGTTCGTTTTTAGCATTATCAAATATTCCCACACTTGAGCGTTGCTTGTCCTCAAGCAATATCGTCTTGAAATACTAGAATCACTTCTTTATTCTTCACACTTTGTACATCAGTGATTTCTATACGGCGGTATAAACAATGGTAGTAACGATATGGTTTACAGTCCCACATGACTATAAAAATTTAGATCCATTAAGGAAATTGGATCTTTATGAAAACATTTGATCTTTTGAAATCTAGTTTTTACCCTAGATAAGTTTTCCGGAATAACCCTTTACCGGTGTTTGCAAAATATTTTTGTGGGTTCGGTGGGTTTTAGATTTGAAAATTTTAGCTCAAAACTTGCTGTTTTGTGTCACCCACTTGCTAACCTTGTATTTGGAAAGCAACACGTCCAGTTTACTTGTTCCGTATATTACCTTTCGGCAAACTACCGTCCGGTTGTAAAGGAAAGCGTTGAACAAGCAACTGTTAAGGCAATGTCCCGTGACATGCTTTTGATTATGGTCTATAACGTGTCGGACGCAATTACTATCCTTGGTAGGAGCAATAGTAAAGCTCACCCTT
This sequence comes from Rutidosis leptorrhynchoides, assembly GCF_046630445.1. NCBI lineage: Eukaryota > Viridiplantae > Streptophyta > Magnoliopsida > Asterales > Asteraceae > Rutidosis > Rutidosis leptorrhynchoides. The sequence continues at coordinate 53,557,150 of NC_092340.1, forward strand.
ATAATTTTTCGGTCTGGCACAAGGTCCTGTCTTTGACCATGCTATGCAACCACCGTTCTTACGGTTGACACCCGATTTAGTTCAGGTGACCTAATGAATTCCAGGTGAATTCCTAGGATTTTACGTTCAATGGTAATGAACGCATTGAAAATAGGGTTTTCAGAAAACAAATTGGTTTGTAATTTTGATCAAAATATTTTCTCGTTTAAGCTCGAGTTTAGATATCATTGAATTCCATGAGTTTGAATTCTCAATCTTTAAGGTCAATCTCTAGGATTGAGTAATATCAGTCTTAAAAGCTGATTTTTAATCTTTAAGGAGATTATCCTTTCTGGGGATCTGATTCATTAGTCTTATCCAGCTAATTTGCATGGTGCCCCCCCATTGTACGAGATAAATCCTTCTCATGGTTAGGATAAATCTGACCACTTGGCGACCCTGTTTAATGCTGAGGTCCGTGGATTTCCTGCTGATTTTAGTGATGACTTTTCTAGATTTTTCGTCAACCTACAGCTGGTCTGGACGACAACTTCATGACCTAAATCAAGAAGCGCGTTTCTTTTTCGGAAGATTTTACTTCCTTTTAATGATGGAATTGATTCATCGTGTAGATCCATCTCTTCTTTTCTTTCATCGGGTAAAATAGTTTAGTTTAGTCCAAAGCAAAAGTATTTTCAGTTATTTGTTACAGATATATGTGACATATGTTAAGATAACTTGGTAAATTTTCCCACACTTGGCTTTTATTTTCCTTTTTATCGTCCTCTATTCCATTTTAAATGAATTTTGACATTTTAGTTTGTTTCTTAATTTATGTTCTTTCTGAGATAACAATAATTTCGGTGTTAAAACCTAGTTTTATCGTTCATAAATATGTATAAACATGATTTTGAATTCATTTAATTGAAAATTTTGAAAATTTTTACTAGAATTGGGTAGTCAGTATATAAGACTAGGGCTGTTCTTTTTTATCAGAGAGCACTAGATTCTAATACAACTACTGTTTTACTAGTATTTTTAATGGTAACCAAGTGTTTAATATAAAAATTTTTAAAATCCGAAAGAATTTAACCCCTTCCCACACTTAAGATCTTGCAATGCCCTCATTTGCAAGAAATTAGTAACAATTTAAATTATTGAGGGTGATTTGTGTGAAAATGATTAAATTTTTACCAAAGTTTCCAAATATATTGGCGTTTGTTTGCTGAATGATAAATGGTGCACCTCATTTGTTCATTCCGTCTTGTTGTTATTTCACATATATTTTGCATCTTGTCGTCAAAATTAGTTGCTTTTGCTGAACTTAATGCCAGTCTTTGAAAATGCGTTGTTTTACCATGTTGTGTACATAAGATAAACTGCAAACATATATACATATTTTTGAAGTTTGGTATATTACCCCACGTTCAAAAATTATTAAAATCTAAGAATAAAAGTTAGATAATTATAAAAATGATTACAATATTAACAAAAATATTAAATGTATCAATAATTACAAATTACAAAATAAAAAAAAATAATAAGTAAACTAAGGATGATATTGGTACCAATAGGGGTTCCAGGCATAACCATAAGTGCTATAGAATGCTTCGGCAGGGTCATACGTAGGATATGGTGGCTGCATCTCTATAGACCAAGGAGGGAAGACGGGTTTCGGTGTAGGAATATAGTTTCTACCTATATGTTGGCAATGCGCTATGATCTGGTTCTGATGAACTTGCCAATCTTCAAATGCTCTCTGTCTAGCATTTTCGTATTCCTGAGAAGCTATAAACCTATGCATTTCTTGCATCTCATTCCCCCCTCCTACATTACCTTGTTGCTGGTTTCTCTCCACCTGTGGATGTCTACCATGGTATCGTACTGCGGCGTTATTTCGCCTCTTCAAAACTTTCGCACCATGGTATACATTTAAACCTATAGTGTCGCGGGGTTCTGGCTCTTCTAGTAATAATCCCCCCCGACTTATATCCACACCGAGATATTCACCAATCAAAGTAATAAAAATTCCACCTCCTATTATGCTATGTGGTCGCATCCCCCGAACCATAGCTGATAAATAATAACCCACACAATATGGTATACTTACAGCGCTCTGTGGGTCTCGAATACACATATGGTAAAACAAATCTTGTTCATTTACCTTTTCTTTGTTTTTACCCCTTTGTGTAATCGAATTAGCTAAAAACCTATGTATTACTCTTAATTCGGCTCTATCTATATCCAAATAAGAGTAATTTCCCCCTTTGAAACGGTGATGGCTTGTCATTTGACTCCACACACCGTGTGTATCAAAATTCTCATCTATCTTTCTACCGTTTAGTATCAATCCTCTACAATCGACAGACGCTAACTCCTCAGGCGTATATATACGTAAAGCCTGAGCCATGTCCAGTAAAGACATGTGTCGCATCGAACCGCCTAACAAAAATCTAATAAAAGAACGATCAGTTAAACTAGCTACCCGATCATTCAACTCTATACTACATAACAACTCTTCACACCATACTTTATATACAGGTCTGCGTATGGTGAATAAACATATCCAGTCATTAAAAGAAGAATTACCATACCTCTGTACAAGTAATTCCCTAATTGGCCCGGCCAATTCTACAGCTTCTAAGGGTCCCCATTCTATGACCCTCGGTACCTCAACAACCTTAGAGTGAAGAGTATGCAAACCCCGTTGATATTTTGGATAATCTATCCAAAGTCTGTCAAATCTCAGGTTCGGGTGCAATTCTTCCAAGTGCATATCCGAAAAGGTCATGACTGGATGAGGTACATCCTGCTTGTAGTAGTTATCCACCTCCTGTTGTTCCAAATTCTCAGCAGGAGCATTGCGGGCTTGGGATGAAGATTCACCCCTTTCATTCTGCAAAACACATCAAACACAAATTTTGTGCATCCAAATATGCATTAGTGTCAGCAAAATCATCTATCAAAATAATTACAATGACATTATCAATTTATATCAAACTTAAGCTCATTTTCACATTTTTATCAAATCTACACTTTTTTCAAATAAGCATATACGAAAATTTTCGCCAAGTTCATAAGCATTCAACTCAAATAACATGTCAAAATAATCATTACTAGCAATTAAACAAGTCTCAAATGGCATTATCTTTCAATAATCAAGTTCATGAATTTTAGACTTGAAAAAGTCCACTTTAATTCTCAAAATCATGTTTAGGCTCAAAGTTTGGATCATTTAACTACCTAGACATGTTACACTACTCAATTTAGCAACAATTCATGACAAAAATCGGCCATAACCTGTTTATATCAAAAAGCCCCAAATTTGCTCAAGAACACAAACCCTAGATTACTCAAAATTTGAAGTTTAAGGCTTCTAATCATGTTAAACAGCATCAATCTAGGTTATACAAGCATAATACATAAACAATTTAAGCTTAATTACACTAAAAAGCATCAAAATCAAATTGGGGAAAAAATAGCTCAAGAACACCAAATTTCGAATTAAATGGTGTTTAGGTGTAGAAATTTACCGTTTTTCTTGAGTAATTCTTAGATAGCATCCTTCTCAACATGATTTTAGCAAAAGATTTGGTGATTAACGGTTAAAAATTGGGATTTTTGGGGTTTTTTCTCGGGTTTTTCGGGTCTTTTTTCGCTGTGGTTCGCAGTGTTTTTGTGTGTGGGGGAATGAAACTGATCTGTTCTGCAGTTATATTTTTTTTCCGGTTTTTAGTCTCTCCGCGAGTCGCGGAGATTTCGTACTTCAAACTCCGCGAGTCGCGGAGTTTGCTCTCTTTTTTTTTTTTTTTTTTTATAATCATTAACTTATTAAAACAATTAAGTAATTAATTTTAAAATTTTGTTTCCCTTGTTATTTAGGACGAGGTCGTTTCGGATCGATGTCCTAGTCCGTCCTTCGACAAAATTTTAAAATTTGTCTTTTTGTAGCGATTGTTTTAAAAGCTAAGATTTTTGGGTTTTTTTTTTTTTTAATGTTTTTGGCATACTTTAATTCAATAAGATTAAAAATAATGATAATAAAAGTTCTCGTCCCTCCCTCGGGTAAAGCAATTTCGGTTCAAAGACCTAGTCTTCAACTTACGACGAATTTTAAAAATCATATTCTTAACTTAATGAGATAAAGTAAATTTTTGTTTTTAAATTCACACAACTTAAATATAAAATTCAAAATTAAAAATTAAAAATTAAAAATTCACACCAAACTTAAAATTTGAAATGCATAAAATTAAAAATTCATATTTTAAAAATTAAAAATTCACACCAAACTTAATTTAAAAATTTATAAATTCATATCAAACTTATATTAATTTTTCAAATATTTACAATTTTAAATATATTGTTTTTACAAAGTTTACAATATTAATTTAAGATTTAAATATTAATTTTAAAAACATGGTAAAAATAAAATTAAAAATCTTTTTGTCTTTTTATCCCATTTTAATCAATCAAATATTATCAAAAATATGCGCCCCTCTTTTCGGTAAAGTAATTTCGGTTCCAAGACCTAATTTAACTCATGACGAATTTTTGAAATATTTTGGGTTGATTGTTTAAAGATATTTATACCTTAAGAATAAACGTTAAATTTCGCAGTGATGTAATAAATTTTTGAATGATATCAATAATTTCGGTCGCCAAACCTAATTTTATTCAATACCAATTTAATACTTTTTAGCGAACAAATTAGCGTTTATTATCAAAAGGTTAAAAATAAAAATAAAAACTAAAAACTGTACAGACATACCTGTGAAATAGATTTCTTAGTTATATGATCTATTCCATTCATAAGATAGTCGGTTTAATTGATTTTCCATGGCTACATAGGCGTAACCTCGAGCATTCAGTGTCTTTTCTTCTAAACATATGAACGGTCCGTCTCTGCATAAAGTAACAAATTCGGTATTTGAATAGGTTTGATTATTTGAACATTTACCTCCATGTGACCATTTTCCGCATTTGTGACATCTTTCTAGGTGTCGTGCTCTTCTTTTCGCTGCGGATTTTGATTTTCCTTTACCAAATTGTAACTTATTATCTTCGCATCTGGATTCTTTTCTAACTCCGTCCATTCTTTCTCTGATTACTGATACTAATTCACTCGGTAGTATGTCATTATTACGTTTAGTGATCAAAGCGTGTAGCATTAGACCATGGTTTAGTTCACAAGCAGTCTTCATTTCGTAAAAACCTAAAAAAAATAAAAATTCAGAATGGGGGGAGAAGACTAGTTCTTTAGGGTCTGCTAGGGAAAGACCATTCGGGTTCCATTTTCGAGAACTACACGAAAACAGACAATCTAACTCTAACAGAAATACATATTATCCTTTAAAGACTTGATTCTCCCCACACTTAGTTAGCTATGGTGTCGAAATTGTGATTAACTTCGTTGTCGACTTCCATCGGACCATGTATGTAATGTTTAACTCTGTGACCATTAACTTTAAATTCAATCCCATTTGAATTTATTAATTCTATCGTTCCGTATGGGAAAACTCTTTTGACTATGAATGGTCCAGACCATCTTGATTTCAATTTTCCAGGAAATAGCTTGAATCGTGAATTGAAAAGAAGAACTCTGTCTCCTTCTTTAAATTCTTTTGAACTTCTGATTCTTTTATCATGCCATTTCTTCGTTCTTTCTTTATAGATTAACGAATTTTCGTATGCTTCATGTCTTAATTCTTCTAATTCGTTTAGTTGACTTAATCGTAGACGTCCGGCTTCATGTAAATCAAGATTACATGTCTTCAAAGCCCAAAATGCTTTGTGTTCAATTTCTACTAGAAGATGACATGCTTTTCCATAAACAAGTCTAAAAGGTGTGGTTCCAATTGGAGTTTTGTAGGCTGTTCTAAAAGCCCAGAGTGCATCCTCCAATTTAATGGACCATTCCTTCAGATTTGATCCTACGGTTTTCTCTAGAATACGTTTTAAAGCTCGGTTGGTATTTTCAACTTGTCCACTTGTTTGTGGATGATATGCGGTGGAGATTTTATGAGTTACTCCATATCTTTTAAGAACTTTCTCAAGTTGATTATTACAGAAATGAGTACCCCGATCACTTATTAAAGCTTTCGGTGTTCCAAACCTTGCAAAAAGACGTTTTAAAAAGTTGACTACAACTCGTGCATCGTTAGTTGGGAGAGCTTGTGCTTCCGCCCATTTAGATACATAATCAATGGCTACGAGTATATATAGATTATTTTGAGATTTTGGAAATGGACCCATAAAGTCAATACCCCAAATGTCAAATACTTCACATACTTGGATGACATTTTGTGGCATTTCATCACGTTGACTTATTTTTCCGGCCCTTTGACATGCATCACAGGATTTGCAAAGAAGGTGTGCGTCTTTGTAAATTGTAGGCCAATAGAATCCAGCTTCATAAACTTTTCTTGCTGTTAGTTGAGGCCCATAATGCCCTCCTGTTGGTCCTCTGTGACAATGGTTTAAAATTTTACTAGCTTCATCTCCAAATACACATCGGCGTATTATTCCATCGGGACAACTTTTAAACAGATGTGGATCTTCCCAGAAATAGTGTTTTATATCACTGAAGAATTTCTTTCGTCTTTGGTACGATAATCCTTTTTCAAGGAATCCACAAACTAAGTAGTTTGCATAGTCTGCAAACCATGGGATTTCTTTATAATCTATCTTCAATAGATATTCATCAGGAAAGTTGTCTTGTATGGCCGATTCATTTAAAACTTCTAATTCGGGATTTTCAAGACGAGAAAGATGATCAGCGGCGAGATTTTCTGCTCCTCTTTTATCTCGGATTTCAATATCAAACTCTTGTAAGAGTAAGATCCAACGGATTAATCTTGGTTTAGCATCTTGTTTTGAAAATAGGTATCTAAGAGCAGAATGGTCGGTATAGACCACCGTTTTTGCTAGAACGAGATATGATCGAAATTTGTCAAAAGCAAAGACAATAGCAAGGAGTTCTTTTTCAGTAGTTGTATAGTTCATTTGTGCTCCTTGTAATGTCTTACTAGCATAATATATAGGTTGAAATCGTTTTTCAATCCTTTGTCCTAAAACGGCTCCCATTGCAAAATCACTTGCATCGCACATTAGTTCAAATGGTAGATTCCAATTTGGTGTTATCATGATTGGTGCATTAGTGAGTTTTTCTTTAAGAATATTAAAAGATTTGATACATTCATCTGAAAAGATGAATGGCGCATCCTTTTCTAGGAGTTTATTCATAGGAGTGGCAATTTTAGAAAAATCTTTTATGAAACGTCGGTAAAAACCGGCATGCCCTAGAAAACTCCTAACTCCTCTAACATTGGTGGGATGTGGAAGTTTAGCAATTACATCTACTTTAGCTCTATCCACTTCAATCCCTTCTTTTGAAATTTTATGTCCAAGAACGATGCCTTCTTTAACCATGAAATGGCATTTCTCCCAATTAAGTACTAGATTTGATTTTTCGCATCTAATTAGCATTCGTTCCAGATTAACTAGACATGATTTAAATGTATCACCGAAGACTGAAAAGTCATCCATGAATACTTCCATGCATTCTTCTATCATGTCGTGAAAAATCGCCATCATACACCTTTGAAAGGTTGCAGGGGCGTTGCAAAGTCCAAATGGCATGCGTTTGTAAGCAAAAGTGCCATAAGGGCACGTGAATGTGGTTTTCTCTTGGTCTTCGGGTGCTATTGGAATTTGAAAATATCCGGAAAATCCATCTAGAAAACAATAGTAACTATTTCCGGCTAATCTTTCCAACATTTGATCTATGAAAGGTAAGGGAAAGTGATCTTTTCTGGTGGCGTCATTTAATTTTCTATAATCAATACATACACGCCATCCTGTTACAGTCCTAGTAGGAATAAGCTCATTTTTCTCATTTGTAATGACAGTCATGCCACCCTTCTTAGGCACGCATTGAACTGGGCTTACCCATGGACTATCAGAAATTGGATATATCAAACCTGCATCTAGCAGTTTAATAATCTCTTTCTTAACTACATCTTGCATATTAGGATTTAGTCTTCGTTGGCGTTGCACATACGTTTTATGACCTTCTTCCATAAGGATTTTATGTGTGCAATACGAAGGACTTATTCCTTTAATATCATGAATCTTCCATGCAATGGCTGGTTTATGAGCTTTCAACACAGAAATGAGTTGTGATTTCTCATTTTCAGTAAGAGAAGACGATATTATTACAGGTAATTCAGATTCACCATGTAAATAAGCGTATTCCAAATGGTTTGGAAGTGGCTTTAACTCTAATTTCGGAGGTTCTTCTATCGATGATTTATATCGATATCTGTCTTCTTCTTTTAGCATTTGAATTTCTTCTGTTGTTGGTTCATATCCATTAGCTATAAGTGTAGCTAACATTTCAGCTTCATCAATTGGTTCATTACCTTCTCCTAAAGAACATTCTCCTGTCCCTTGTAATTCTGGAAATTCTTCTAATAATTCTGCATGTGCATCTATAGTTTGAATATAATAACATGTATCATCTGCAGATTGTGGTTGTTGCATTGCTCTATCAACTGAAAAGGTAACACTCTCATCCTCTATACTTAGGGTCAGTTTCTTACCGAACACGTCTATCATTGCTTTAGCCGTGTTTAAGAATGGTCTTCCTAATATGAGAGGAACTTGAGAATCTTCTTCCATGTCCAAAACAACAAAATCTACTGGAAATACTAAAGTACCAACTTTAACTAGCATGTTCTCCATTATCCCTCTAGGATATTTTATTGATCTATCGACTAGTTGTATGCTTATTCTTGTTGGTTTCAATTCTCCAAGGTCTAGTTTAGCGTATAGTGAATACGGCATTAGATTTATACTAGCACCTAAGTCTGCCAATGCTTCTATTGAACTAAGACTACCCAGAAAACATGGAATTGTGAAACTTCCTGGATCAGATAGTTTTTCTGGTATCTTATTCAACAGCACTGCTGAACAATTAGCATTCATAGTAACAGCCGAGAGTTCTTCCATTTTCTTTCTATTCGTGATTAGATCTTTCAAGAATTTAGCATATCTTGGCATTCCTGAAATCACATCAATGAAAGGAAGATTTACATTTATCTGTTTAAACATATCCAAAAATTTGGATTGCTCGGCTTCAAGTTTTTCTTTCTTCATTTTACTCGGGTAAGGAAGTGGTGGTTGGTATGGTTTAACATAAGGTTTATCCTTAACTGTGTTATTTTCATTAACCTTTTCAACTACCGGTTCTTTTTCCTTATCTTGATCAGGTTGTGGTTCTTGTGGAGTAGGAATGTTTTCATCAGAAGTTACAGGTATTTCAGGTGGTTTAAGTGTTGTACCACTTCTTGTGGTAATGGCTTTAGCTGTTTCATTCCGGGGGTTAGCGTTTGTATCACTAGGTAGACTTCCCGGTTTTCTTTCACCTATTAACCTTGCTAGGTTACTTACTTCTTGTTCCAGATTTTGAATAGAAGCTTGTTGATTTCTAAATGCTTGAGCATTTTGTTCATTGGTTTGTTTCTGAGATGTGAAAAACTGTGTTTGAGTTTCAACTAGCTTTGTCATCATATCTTCTAAATTTGGCTTTTTATCATCGGTTTGTTGTGGTGGTTTGTTTTGAAAATTCGGTCTTTGCTGATTGTAAGTATTATTGGATACTTGTTGATTGCTAGGACCTTGTTGGTTGTTATATGAAATATTTCGGTTATAATTCTGGTTTTGATTGTAAATCGGTCTTGGCGGTTGATAATTATTCTGATAATTATTTCCAGGCCTTTGGTTTATGTATGAAATATTCTCTCTTTGTTCCATTGTTAATTCAATACTGAGACAATCTTTTGTCAAATGTGGTCCTCCACACTGCTCACAACTAATTCGTATTGAGTGAATATCCTTAGTCATCTTTTCCATTCGTCTCTCCACAGCATCTATCTTTGCGGAAATGGAATCTAAGTCATGGCTAGAATCGGCTCTAGCTGCTTTAGATGATCTAATGATATCTTTTTCTTGGTGCCACTCATGTGAGTGGGAAGCAGTATTATCAATAATTTTGTAAGCATCAGTTTCGGTTTTCTTCATAATAGAACCACCAGCTGCTATATCTATGTCTTTCCTTGTAGTGATGTCGCATCCTTGGTAGAATATTTGTACTATTTGACAGGTGTCTAAACCATGTTGCGGACATCCTCTTAACAACTTTCCATATCTTGTCCACGCCTCATATAGAGTTTCATTTGGCTTCTGTGTGAACGTAACAATTTCTGCTTGAAGTCTTACGGCTTTAGATGCAGGAAAGAATTGTTTAAGAAATTTGTCAACTAAAACATCCCATGTATCAATCGCCCCTTCAGGTAACGATTCCAACCAATCTTTGGCTTCTCCCTTTAAAGTCCAGGGAAATAACATGAGATATATCTGTTCATCCTCCACTTCTCGGATTTTAAATAGTGTGCAGATCCTATTAAAGGTACGTAGATGTTCATTTGGATCTTCCTTCGGCGCACCACTAAATTGGCATTGATTAGTCACCATGTGTAGAATTTGTCCTTTGATTTCATAATCTGGCGCATTAATGTCTGGATGAGTAATTGCGTGACCTTGGCCAGTGCGTTTAGCTCTCATTCGGTCTTCCATACTTAAAGGTTCCAGATTCTCCATAATTGAATTTGTTGAATCGGTATCACTAGATGATTCTGTTTTAATAGTTCGTTCCTCAACAATCTCTGTTTGAATGATTGGTGGCTCCGGAGGAAAGTTTAATGGTTCAGGATCTATGAACCGTTCCTGAATATTCTCTGGATTCTCAATTGTGAGGTTGGGTTCAAAAAATGGATTATCGGAAATTTGAACTGAAGTACTTGGTTGACTGGATGACGATTCTAAAGAAAAATCAACGGCGGTTATATTTGCTAAATGTCTTGATCTAGTTACAGGTGGTGAACGTACAAAAGGTGATGAACGTCTTGCTCAGTGCATTCACTGAATATCCTATTAGTTTTTAAAAGGAAAGAAAAATTATAATAAGTTATCCAATTAATAGACTTTTCTGATTTTGCCCACGTTTCGAATAGCCAAAAGATGCAGCAGAGGGGCAGGATTCGTTTGGTCTCAATATAATTGAGGACTGTTTGGCTCCAATAACCCGGTCCACGTACAAATCCAACTATTACTACGAACCAGAAAATTTTGATGTCTATCAATTTAACCACTCAAAATAAATTTTCGTAATTTTAAGAAATTTAGATAAGAAGTAGAATAAAATTCTAAGTCCTAAAAACTAGAATGGCGAGAAATAAGAGAGAAAAAGAGTTCGTCGCAAAAGGTCGAAAAAGAAAAAAAATGGTTGAAAAATAAAAGGTGGCGGAAAAATAAAAGAAACTTATAAAAACTTAAAAATACTTTACTAACCTAACCTTATTACTACAACTAACTTAAAATTATAATCGCAAATTGAAATTACTAATTGGAATGATAATTGGTACATAGTAAAAGGTGTCTAAAAATATTAAAGCTTACAAGGAAAAACTAAATCCCAAATGGAAATAACTTAAAAAGAAACTAAAACTTAAAAAGGCGTCGCAAAATTCTAAAGCACCTAAATCTTAGTCTAAAGAAAAAGCACTTAAGGAATTCTACGGCAAAGCCTAAAAATCTAGGAGTAAAAATAACTATAGCAAAAACTAAGTTTAAAATTAAATATGAGCTAAAAATACAAATATTACGCTACAACGATTAAAAAGGGACAAAATATAAAAATATACAAAAAGTTGTAAAAAGTACAATTTTTATAAAAATATTATTTTTATATTATTTATTTAATTAAACTATTAATTTTACAATTTTAATAAAACTAATTAATACTAAATACATAAATTAAATAAAAAGTAAAAATAAAACTAAAACTAATAATAATAATAATAATAATTAGGTTTAAATAATAATAATAATTAATTAAATCCCGTAATTAATGCAGATTTAGGGTTCTTTGTCCGTGTGTCAGATGGTCTCCGCGAGTTGCGGTATTTAGTGCTTCAAACCCCGCGAGTCGCGGGGTTCAGAAATTCAGTTGACAGGTTGTAATTTTTACGCGTTTTTCTAATTTTTTTTTTTTATTTTCTGTTTTCTGTTTTTATATAAATAAAAGATATTAAATTTAAACTTATATTTTTATAAACTAAAATAAAAATAAAGAAACTTATAAAACTTAAATATTTAACAAAATCTTAAAAATACATATATTTTTGTTTTTCTTTTTATATTTTCAAATAATTAAAACGTATTTTTACAAAAGCGAATTTTAATAAAAGTAAACAAAAAAAAATCTTTTTTTTTTTTTTTTTTATATTAGCGTTGCGCTTCCGGCTTTTAAGATATTCCCCGGCAGCGGCGCCAAAAATACTTGATGTGCAGCGGGGTAGTATATAAAATAGTTTATATTTTACTAGGAAAAACTATTAAATACGATACAATTTTACACAAGATATTTATTTATTTATAGAATGGATATACTTAAACCTTGCTACAACACTTATAGGCAGTGTACCTAATCGTACAGTAGTGTAGTTTTTAGTAAGTCCGGTTCGTTCCACAGGGAAATCTTTAAACAAAGCTCAACGCTATATTAGTTTACTTTTATAAAAATACAAATATATATATAAGTAATATTATTATTATAAAGGGGGGTTTTTTTACCGTTTAATGACCGGTTTGTCGATTTTAAAACTTTAGTCGCAGTTAAAACCTAATGTAAAATATAAAATAAATACAAGACTTAAATTAAAGCGTAAAGTAAATAACGATAATGAAATTGCGAATAATAAAAATGCGATAAAATAAAATTGCGATAATTAAAAAGTACGATAGTTAAAAGTGCGATTAAATAACAATAAATAAAAGTGCGATAATTAGAAGTGCAATTAAATATTAAATATGAAATAAAAGAATTATGCTTATTTAAACTTCCGTAATCATGATGTTTGACGTGTTGATTTTAGTTTTATGCCCATGGGTTAATTGTCCTTTGTCCTGGATTATTTAATATGTCCGTCTGGTTTTTGTCCATAACAGTCCATCAGTCATAAATATAAATTGCAAGTGTCCTTGTCAAATTATTATTATACCCGAAGATAAATATTCCAACTAATTGGGGATTCGAATTGTAACAAGGTTTTAATACTTTGTTTAATGAATACACCAGGTTATCGACTGCGTGTAAACCAAGGTTTTACTACTTTGTTAACAATTACACCAATTACCCTTGAATGTAATTTCACCCCTGTTTTAATTATTCTAGTGGCTATTAATCCATTCCCGTTTCCGGTTAAATGAACGATTATTCGTACATATAAATACCCCACCCATCGTGTCCGATTGAGTGTATATGGTAATTTATAGGGACGCCCAATTGTAAATCTTTATATTAACATTAACAAACTTTCATTTAGTTAAACAAATATAAAGCCCATTAATAGCCCATAGTCTAATTTCCACAAGTGTCGTTCTTTTGTCCAAACCCCAATTATGGTACAAAGCCCAATTACCCAATTTTAGTAATTAGCCCAACATCATGATTACTTCGTTTTAAATAAGCATAATAATAACTTAGCTACGAGACATTAATATAAAAAGGTTGAACATAACTTACAATGATTAAAAATAGCGTAGCGTTACACGGACAGAATTTCGACTTACACCCTTACAACATTCGCTAACATACCCTTATTATTAGAATTAAAATTAAAATTAAAATATAAATTATATATATATATATATCGTATATATTGAGAGATGAGAGAAATAGAATATGAAATTTGATCAGAATTCGGTTTGCTTTATAGCCAGAGTTGAATTTTGGGGCTCCGCGACTCGCGACAAAAACCCCTTCAATCTCCGCGAGTCGCGGAGATAGTATTTACAGCTCAGTCCTTGGAGTTTTCTCTGCCGACGGTTTTTTATATATAAATATAATATATATATATAATTAATATAATTAATTATATATTATATTATATTTATATACATAGTTAACTTGTAATTTTTAGTCCGTTGCGTCGAGCGTTAAGAGTTGACTCTGGTCCCGGTTCCGGATTTTCGAACGTCCTTACGTACAATTTTATATTTTGTACTTTGCGTTTTGAATCTTGTACTCTTGTAATTTCGAGACGTTTCTTATCAATAATTGGAACCTTTTTGATTGTCTTTTGTACTTTTGAGCTTTTTGGTCGTTTGCGTCTTCAATTCGTCGAATCTGTCTTTTGTCTTCACCTTTTATTATTTAAACGAATATCACTTGTAAATAGAACAATTGCAACTAAAAGCTTGTCTTTCTTGAGGAATAATGCTATGAAATATATGTTCGTTTTTAGCATTATCAGTGATCCAGGGAAAACTTTGGCAGGGATCACTTGAGCATACGCATTATAGTCTGTTAAAGGTAGGGAAGGAATAACCACGTAGCCAAGATACTGTACAAGAGGGGTCTTGATTGCATAATTGATAACCTAAAAATTTATTATAGATATCGTCACCCTGGACATTTAAAGTTCACCTTAAAATTTCCTGCGGTAAATAAATCATTATGGAGACTTGCATGGATCCTGGTTTTTGTTAGGGTACGTTTCGTTACAACGTTTTTATTGTTTCGGAGTTGTTTAATACTAGAGCGATAGAAACCTTATATCTAATGAAATGTCCCGTTCTTATTGATTAAAAACGTTCCATATTAATTGATTTCGTTGCGAGGTTTTGACCTCTATATGAGACGTTTTTCAAAGACTGCATTCATTTTAAAACAAACCATAACCTTTATTTCATCAATAAAGGTTTTAAAAAGCTTTACGTAGATTATCAAATAATGATAATCTAAAATATCCTGTTTACACACGACCATTACATAATGGTTTACAATACAAATATGTTACAACAAAATAAGTTTCTTGAATGCAGTTTTTACACAATATCATACAAGCATGGACTCCAAATCTCGTCCTTATTTAAGTATGCGACAGCGGAAGCTCTTAATAATCACCTGAGAATAAACATGCTTAAAACGTCAACAAAAAATGTTGGTGAGTTATAGGTTTAACCTATATATATCAAATCATAATAATAGACCACAAGATTTCATATTTCAATACACATCCCATACATAGAGATAAAAATCATTCATATGGTGAACACCTGGTAACCGACATTAACAAGATGCATATATAAGAATATCCCCATCATTCCGGGACACCCTTCGGATATGATATAAATTTCGAAGTACTAAAGCATCCGGTACTTTGGATGGGGTTTGTTAGGCCCAATAGATCTATCTTTAGGATTCGCGTCAATTAGGGTGTCTGTTCCCTAATTCTTAGATTACCAGACTTAATAAAAAGGGGCATATTCGATTTCGATAATTCAACCATAGAATGTAGTTTCACGTACTTGCGTCTATTTTGTAAATCATTTATAAAACCTGCATGTATTCTCATCCCAAAAATATTAGATTTTAAAAGTGGGACTATAACTCACTTTCACAGATTTTTACTTCGTCGGGAAGTAAGACTTGGCCACTGGTTGATTCACGAACCTATAACAATATATACATATATATCAAAGTATGTTCAAAATATATTTACAACACTTTTAATATATTTTGATGTTTTAAGTTTATTAAGTCAGCTGTCCTCGTTAGTAACCTACAACTAGTTGTCCACAGTTAGATGTACAGAAATAAATCGATAAATATTATCTTGAATCAATCCACGACCCAGTGTATACGTATCTCAGTATTGATCACAACTCAAACTATATATATTTTGGAATCAACCTCAACCCTGTATAGCTAACTCCAACATTCACATATAGAGTGTCTATGGTTGTTCCGAAATATATATAGATGTGTCGACATGATAGGTCGAAACATTGTATACGTGTCTATGGTATCTCAAGATTACATAATATACAATACAAGTTGATTAAGTTATGGTTGGAATAGATTTGTTACCAATTTTCACGTAGCTAAAATGAGAAAAATTATGCAATCTTGTTTTACCCATAACTTCTTCATTTTAAATCCGTTTTGAGTGAATCAAATTGCTATGGTTTCATATTGAACTCTATTTTATGAATCTAAACAGAAAAAGTATAAGTTTATAGTCGGAAAAATAAGTTACAAGTCGTTTTTGTAAAGGTAGTCATTTCAGTCGAAAGAACGACGTCTAGATGACCATTTTAGAAAACATACTTCCACTTTGAGTTTAACCATAATTTTTGGATATAGTTTCATGTTCATAATAAAAATCATTTTCTCAGAATAACAACTTTTAAATCAAAGTTTATCATAGTTTTTAATTAACTAACCCAAAACAGCCCGCGGTGTTACTACGACGGCGTAAATCCGGTTTTACGGTGTTTTTCGTGTTTCCAGGTTTTAAATCATTAAGTTAGCATATCATATAGATATAGAACATGTGTTTAGTTGATTTTAAAAGTCAAGTTAGAAGGATTAACTTTTGTTTGCGAACAAGTTTAGAATTAACTAAACTATGTTCTAGTGATTACAAGTTTAAACCTTCGAATAAGATAGCTTTATATGTATGAATCGAATGATGTTATGAACATCATTACTACCTTAAGTTCCTTGGATAAACCTACTGGAAAAGAGAAAAATAGATTTAGCTTCAATGGATCCTTGGATGGCTCTAAGTTCTTGAAGCAGAATCATGACACGAAAACAAGTTCAAGTAAGATCATCACTTAAAATAAGATTGTTATAGTTATAGAAATTGAACCAAAGTTTGAATATGATTATTACCTTGTATTAGAATGATAACCTACTGTAAGAAACAAAGATTTCTTGAGGTTGGATGATCACCTTATAAGATTGGAAGTGAGCTAGCAAACTTGAAAGTATTCTTGATTTTATGAAACTAGAACTTTTGGAATTTATGAAGAACACTTAGAACTTGAAGATAGAACTTGAGAGAGATCAATTAGATGAAGAAAATTGAAGAATGAAAGTGTTTGTAGGTGTTTTTGGTCGTTGGTGTATGGATTAGATATAAAGGATATGTTATTTTGTTTTCATGTAAATAAGTCATGAATGATTACTCATATTTTTGTAATTTTATGAGATATTTCATGCTAGTTGCCAAATGATGGTTCCCACATGTGTTAGGTGACTCACATGGGCTGCTAAGAGCTGATCATTGGAGTGTATATACCAATAGTACATACATCTAAAAGCTGTGTATTGTACGAGTACGAATACGGGTGCATACGAGTAGAATTGTTGATGAAACTGAACGAGGATGTAATTGTAAGCATTTTTGTTAAGTAGAAGTATTTTGATAAGTGTATTGAAGTCTTTCAAAAGTGTATAAATACATATTAAAACACTACATGTGTATACATTTTAACTGAGTCGTTAAGTCATCGTTAGTCCTTACATGTAAGTGTTGTTTTGAAACCTTTAGGTTAACGATCTTGTTAAATGTTGTTAACCCAATGTTTATAATATCAAATGAGATTTTAAATTATTATATTATCATGATATT
The DNA here is from genome assembly GCF_046630445.1 of Rutidosis leptorrhynchoides. Taxonomy (NCBI): domain Eukaryota; kingdom Viridiplantae; phylum Streptophyta; class Magnoliopsida; order Asterales; family Asteraceae; genus Rutidosis; species Rutidosis leptorrhynchoides. Next base: position 53,574,675 of record NC_092340.1, read on the forward strand.
ATCATGTATTAATATCTCTTAATATGATATATATACATTAAATGTCTTTACAACGATAATCGTTACATATATGTCTCGTTTAAAAATCATTAAGTTAATAGTCTTGTTTTTACATATATAGTTCATTGTTAATATACTTAATGATATGTTTACTTATCATAATATCATGTTAACTATATATATATATCCATATATATGTCATCATATAGTTTTTACAAGTTTTAACGTTCGTGAATCACCGGTCAACTTGGGTGGTCAATTGTCTATATGAAACATATTTCAATTAATCAAGTCTTAACAAGTTTGATTGCTTAACATGTTGGAAACATTTAATCACGTAAATATAAATCTCAATTAATATATATAAACATGGAAAAGTTCGGGTCACTACAGTACCTACCCGTTAAATAAATTTCGTCCCGAAATTTTAAGCTGTTGAAGGTGTTGACGAATCTTCTGGAAATAGATGCGGGTATTTCTTCTTCATCTGATCTTCACGCTCCCAGGTGAACTCGGGTCCTCTACGAGCATTCCATCGAACCTTAATAATTGGTATCTTGTTTTTCTTAAGTCTTTTAACCTCACGATCCATTATTTCGACGGGTTCTTCGATGAATTGAAGTTTTTCGTTGATTTGGATTTCATCTAACGGAATAGTGAGATCTTCTTTAGCAAAACATTTCTTCAAATTCGAGACGTGGAAAGTGTTATGTACAGCCGCGAGTTGTTGAGGTAACTCAAGTCGGTAAGCTACTGGTCCGACACGATCAATAATCTTGAATGGTCCAATATACCTTGGATTTAATTTCCCTCGTTTACCAAATCGAACAACGCCTTTCCAAGGTGCAACTTTAAGCATGACCATCTCTCCAATTTCAAATTCTATATCTTTTCTTTTAATGTCAGCGTAGCTCTTTTGTCGACTTTGGGCGGTTTTCAACCGTTGTTGAATTTGGATGATCTTCTCGGTAGTTTCTTGTATAATCTCCGGACCCGTAATCTGTCTATCCCCCACTTCACTCCAACAAATCGGAGACCTGCACTTTCTACCATAAAGTGCTTCAAACGGCACCATCTCAATGCTTGAATGGTAGCTGTTGTTGTAGGAAAATTCTGCTAACGGTAGATGTCGATCCCAACTATTTCCGAAATCAATAACACATGCTCGTAGCATGTCTTCAAGCGTTTGTATCGTCCTTTCGCTCTGCCCATCAGTTTGTGGATGATAGGCAGTACTCATGTCTAGACGAGTTCCTAATGCTTGCTGTAATGTCTGCCAGAATCTTGAAATAAATCTGCCATCCCTATCAGAGATAATAGAGATTGGTATTCCATGTCTGGAGACGACTTCCTTCAAATACAGTCGTGCTAACTTCTCCATCTTGTCATCTTCTCTTATTGGCAGGAAGTGTGCTGATTTGGTGAGACGATCAACTATTACCCAAATAGTATCAAAACCACTTGCAGTCCTTGGCAATTTAGTGATGAAATCCATGGTAATGTTTTCCCATTTCCATTCTGGGATTTCGGGTTGTTGAAGTAGACCTGATGGTTTCTGATGCTCAGCTTTGACCTTAGAACACGTCAAACATTCTCCTACGTATTTAGCAACATCGGCTTTCATACCCGGCCACCAAAAATGTTTCTTGAGATCCTTGTACATCTTCCCCGTTCCAGGATGTATTGAGTATCTGGTTTTATGAGCTTCTCTAAGTACCATTTCTCTCATATCTCCAAATTTTGGTACCCAAATCCTTTCAGCCCTATACCGGGTTCCGTCTTCCCGAATATTAAGATGTTTCTCCGATCCTTTGGGTATTTCTTCCTTTAAATTTCCCTCTTTTAAAACTCCTTGTTGCGCCTCCTTTATTTGAGTAGTAAGGTTATTATGAATCATTATATTCATAGATTTTACTCGAATGGGTTCTCTGTCCTTCCTGCTCAAGGCATCGGCTACCACATTTGCCTTCCCCGGGTGGTAACGAATCTCAAAGTCGTAATCATTCAATAATTCAATCCACCTACGCTGCCTCATATTCAGTTGTTTCTGATTAAATATGTGTTGAAGACTTTTGTAGTCGGTATATATAATACTTTTGACCCCATATAAGTAGTGCCTCCAAGTCTTTAATGCAAAAACAACCGCTCCTAATTCCAAATCATGCGTCGTATAATTTTGTTCGTGAATCTTCAATTGTCTAGACGCATAAGCAATCACCTTCGTTCGTTGCATTAATACACAACCGAGACCTTGCTTTGATGCGTCACAATAAATCACAAAATCATCATTCCCTTTAGGCAATGACAATATAGGTGCCGTAGTTAGCTTTTTCTTCAATAACTGAAACGCTTTCTCTTGTTCATCATTCCATTCAAATTTCTTCCCTTTATGCGTTAATGCAGTCAAGGGTTTTGCTATTCTGGAAAAATCTTGGATGAACCTTCTGTAGTAACCAGCTAGTCCTAAAAACTGACGTATGTGTTTCGGAGTTTTCGGGGTTTCCCACTTTTCAACAGTTTCTATCTTTGCCGGATCCACCTTAATACCTTCTTTGTTTACTATGTGACCGAGGAATTGAACTTCTTCCAACCAAAATGCACACTTTGAAAACTTAGCGTACAATTCTTCCTTCCTCAATACTTCTAACATCTTTCTCAAATGTTCACCGTGTTCTTGGTCATTCTTTGAGTAAATAAGTATGTCGTCAATGAAAACAATGACAAACTTGTCAAGGTATGGTCCATACACTCGGTTCATAAGGTCCATGAACACAGCTGGTGCATTAGTTAAACCAAACGGCATGACCATAAACTCGTAATGACCGTAACGTGTTCTGAAAGCAGTCTTTGAAATATCATCTTCTTTCACCCGCATTTGATGATACCCGGAACGTAAGTCAATCTTTGAATAAACAGACGAGCCTTGTAGTTGATCAAATAAGTTGTCGATTCTCGGTAGTGGGTAGCGGTTCTTGATGGTAAGTTTGTTCAACTCTCGGTAGTCGATACACAACCTGAATGTACCATCTTTCTTCTTGACAAACAAAACAGGAGCTCCCCACGATGATGTGCTTGGTCGAATGAAACCACGCTCTAAAAGTTCTTGTAATTGGCTTTGCAGTTCTTTCATCTCGCTGGGTGCGAGTCTGTAAGGAGCACGAGCTATTGGTGCAGCTCCTGGTACAAGATCTATATGAAATTCAAAGGATCGATGTGGGGGTAATCCCGGTAATTCTTTCGGAAATACATCGGGAAATTCTTTTGCAATGGGAACATCATTGATGCTCTTTTCTTCAGTTTGTACTTTCTCGACGTGTGCTAGAACAGCATAGCAACCTTTTCTTATTAGTTTTTGTGCCTTCAAATTACTAATAAGATGTAGCTTCGTGTTGCCCTTTTCTCCGTACACCATTAAGGGTTTTCCTTTTTCTCGTATAATGCGAATTGCATTTTTGTAACAAACGATCTCTGCTTTCACTTCTTTCAACCAGTCCATACCGATTATCACATCAAAACTCCCTAACTCTACTGGTATCAAATCAATCTTAAATGTTTCGCTAACCAGTTTAATTTCTCGATTCCGACATATATTAGCTGCTGAAATTAATTTACCATTTGCTAATTCGAGTAAAAATTTACTATCCAAAGGCGTCAACGGATAACTTAATTTAGCACAAAAATCTCTACTCATATAGCTTCTATCCGCACCCGAATCAAATAAAACGTAAGCAGATTTATTGTCAATAAGAAACATACCCGTAACAAGCTCCGGGTCTTCCTGTGCCTCTGCCGCATTAATATTGAAAACTCTTCCGCGGCCTTGTCCATTCGTGTTCTCCTGGTTCGGGCAATTTCTAATAATGTGGCCCTGTTTTCCACATTTATAACAAACTACATTGGCATAACTTGCTCCGACACTACTTGCTCCGCCATTATTCGTTCCGACACCATTTGTTCCTTTCGTTCTATTAACCCCTGGTCCGTAGACCTCACACTTCGCCGCGCTATGACCATTTCTTTTACACTTGTTGCAAAATTTGGTGCAGAACCCCGAGTGATACTTTTCACACCTTTGGCATAGCTGCTTCTGATTGTTGTTGTTGTTGCGGTTATTATTGTTGTTGGGATGATTGTTGTAGTTGATGTTGTTGTTGTTGTTGTTGTTGGGCCGTTTGTTGTAGTTGCGATTGATGTTGCGATTGTTGGCATAATTGTTGCGATTATTGTTGTAATTGCTGTTGTTGTTGTATTGGTGATTCTTATCACCGTTTTCCTCCCACTTTCTTTTGACTTGCTTCACATTGGCCTCTTCAGCAGTCTGTTCTTTAATTCTTTCTTCAATCTGGTTCACTAGTTTGTGAGCCATTCTACATGCCTGTTGTATGGAGGCAGGCTCGTGTGAACTTATATCTTCTTGGATTCTTTCCGGTAATCCTTTCACAAACGCGTCGATCTTCTCTTCCTCATCTTCGAATGCTCCCGGACACAATAGGCACAATTCTGTGAATCGTCTTTCGTACGTGGTAATATCAAATCCTTGGGTTCGTAACCCTCTAAGTTCTGTCTTGAGCTTATTGACCTCGGTTCTGGGACGGTACTTCTCGTTCATCAAGTGCTTGAATGCTGACCATGGTAGTGCGTACGCATCGTCTTGTCCCACTTGCTCTAGATAGGTATTCCACCATGTTAACGCAGAACCTGGGAAGGTATGCGTAGCGTACTTCACTTTGTCCTCTTCAGTACACTTACTTATGGCAAACACTGATTTGACCTTCTCGGTCCACCGTTTCAATCCGATCGGTCCTTCGGTTCCATCAAATTCCAAAGGTTTGCAGGCAGTGAATTCTTTGTAGGTGCATCCTACACGATTTCCTGTACTGCTAGATCCAAGGTTATTGTTGGTATGTAGCGCAGCCTGTACTGCGGCTATGTTTGAAGCTAGAAAAGTACGGAATTCCTCTTCATTCATATTCACGGTGTGTCGAGTAGTCGGTGCCATTTCCTTCAAAATAGTCAAATGGAACAAGTTAATCATACAGAATATTAAGAGTAGTTAATAGTATTTCGTAGCATAATATGAACTCATTTATAAAAGCTTTTTCTTCATATTAGCGTTTTATAAGTTTAAATTCGGGTAGTACCTACCCGTTAAGTTCATACTTAGTAGCTAATATACAATTCAACTACTACAATTCTATATGAAAAACTGATTGTAATAATATTTCGCGTTCAAACTTTTATACAATATTTTACAAACTTACAATACCGCTTGTTTTACATAAAGCATGAAATATAGCACACAATAACTTTGATACAAGATAGTTGTGAAGATAATTCTAGCTAGTACACAAGTCGTTCAGCAAAGGCAATAAAGACACGTAATTCATACGTCCAGAAACAAGTCATGCATTCTGGTTTTACTATGACTACTTCCCATCCTTGGTCTTGTGGAACATAACCGTTATGGCCGTTGATAAGACAGCGTGTTGTAACGTCATCAAAGGGACGAGGGTTACGTAATGACCAACAGTCTCGTAATAACCTAAAAACCTCATTTCTTACCCCAATTACCGACTCCGTTACTTGTGGGAACGTTTTGTTTAATAGTTGTAGCCCGATGTTCTTGTTCTCACTTTGGTGAGGAGTGAACATTACTAACCCGTAAGCATAACATGCTTCTTTATGTTGCATGTTAGCCGCTTTTTCTAAATCACGAAGTCCTATATTCGGATATACTGAGTCAAAATAATTTCTTAACCCGTTGCGTAAAATAGCATTTGGGTTCCCCGCAATATATGCGTCAAAGTAAACACATCGTAACTTATGGATTTCCCAATGTGATATCCCCCATCTTCCAAACGAAAGCCTTTTATAAACCAAGGCATTCTTGGAACGTTCTTCGAATGTCTTACAAACTGATCTCGCCTTAAATAGTTGTGCCGAAGAATTCTGACCGACTCTGGACAAGATTTCATCAATCATGTCTCCGGGTAGGTCTCTTAAAATATTGGGTTGTCTATCCATTTTGTGTTTTTATACTGTAAAATAGACAAGTGTTAGATTCATAAAAAAATACTTATTAATACAAGCAATTTTTACATATATCATAAAGCATAAGCACACTATATTACATATATTACACCACACGAATACAACTATCTTATTCCGACTCGCTTGTTTCTTCTTCTTCGGTTTTGGTTCGTTTTGCCAAGTTTCTAGGGATATATGATGTTCCCCTAATACGAGCCGTCGTTATCCACATTGGTTTAGAAAAACCTGGTGGTTTAGAGGTTCCCGGGTCATTGTTACAACTTAAGGACTTCGGGGGTTGACGATACATATAAAGTTCATCGGGGTTGGAATTAGATTTCTCTATTTTTATGCCCTTTCCCTTATTATTTTCTTTTGCTTTTTTAAATTCAGTTGGGGTAATTTCTATAACATCATCGGAATTCTCGTCGGAATCCGATTCATCGGAGAATTTGTAATCCTCCCAATATTTTGCTTCCTTGGCGGAAACACCATTGACCATAATTAACCTTGGTCGGTTGGTTGAGGATTCTCTTTTACTTAACCGTTTTATTATTTCCCCCACCGGTTCTATTTCTTCTTCCGGTTCCGATTCTTCTTCCGGTTCCGATTCTTCTTCCGGTTCCGACACTTCTTCCGATTCCTCTTCGAGAACTTGTGAATCAGTCCACGAATCATTCCAATTTACATTTGACTCTTCATTATTATTAGGTGAGTCAATGGAACTTGTTCTAGAGGTAGACATCTATCACATAATATCAAACACGTTAAGAGATTAATATATCACATAATATTCATATGTTAAAAATATATAGTTTCCAACAAAAATGTTAAGCAATCATTTTTAAAGAAAACACGGTCGAAGTCCAGACTCACTAATGCATCCTAACAAACTCGATAAGACACACTAATGCAAATTTTCTGGTTCTCTAAGACCAACGCTCTGATACCAACTGAAATGTCCCGTTCTTATTGATTAAAAACGTTCCATATTAATTGATTTCGTTGCGAGGTTTTGACCTCTATATGAGACGTTTTTCAAAGACTGCATTCATTTTAAAACAAACCATAACCTTTATTTCATCAATAAAGGTTTTAAAAAGCTTTACGTAGATTATCAAATAATGATAATCTAAAATATCCTGTTTACACACGACCATTACATAATGGTTTACAATACAAATATGTTACAACAAAATAAGTTTCTTGAATGCAGTTTTTACACAATATCATACAAGCATGGACTCCAAATCTCGTCCTTATTTAAGTATGCGACAGCGGAAGCTCTTAATAATCACCTGAGAATAAACATGCTTAAAACGTCAACAAAAAATGTTGGTGAGTTATAGGTTTAACCTATATATATCAAATCATAATAATAGACCACAAGATTTCATATTTCAATACACATCCCATACATAGAGATAAAAATCATTCATATGGTGAACACCTGGTAACCGACATTAACAAGATGCATATATAAGAATATCCCCATCATTCCGGGACACCCTTCGGATATGATATAAATTTCGAAGTACTAAAGCATCCGGTACTTTGGATGGGGTTTGTTAGGCCCAATAGATCTATCTTTAGGATTCGCGTCAATTAGGCTGTCTGTTCCCTAATTCTTAGATTACCAGACTTAATAAAAAGGGGCATATTCGATTTCGATAATTCAACCATAGAATGTAGTTTCACGTACTTGTGTCTATTTTGTAAATCATTTATAAAACCTGCATGTATTCTCATCCCAAAAATATTAGATTTTAAAAGTGGGACTATAACTCACTTTCACAGATTTTTACTTCGTCGGGAAGTAAGACTTGGCCACTGGTTGATTCATGAACCTATAACAATATATACATATATATCAAAGTATGTTCAAAATATATTTACAACACTTTTAATATATTTTGATGTTTTAAGTTTATTAAGTCAGCTGTCCTCGTTAGTAACCTACAACTAGTTGTCCACAGTTAGATGTACAGAAATAAATAGATAAATATTATCTTGAATCAATCCACGACCCAGTGTATACGTATCTCAGTATTGATCACAACTCAAACTATATATATTTTGGAATCAACCTCAACCCTGTATAGCTAACTCCAACATTCACATATAGAGTGTCTATGGTTGTTCCGAAATATATATAGATGTGTCGACATGATAGGTCGAAACATTGTATACGTGTCTATGGTATCTCAAGATTACATAATATACAATACAAGTTGATTAAGTTATGGTTGGAATAGATTTGTTACCAATTTTCACGTAGCTAAAATGAGAAAAATTATCCAATCTTGTTTTACCCATAACTTCTTCATTTTAAATCCGTTTTGAGTGAATCAAATTGCTATGGTTTCATATTGAACTCTATTTTATGAATCTAAACAGAAAAAGTATAAGTTTATAGTCGGAAAAATAAGTTACAAGTCGTTTTTGTAAAGGTAGTCATTTCAGTCGAAAGAACGACGTCTAGATGACCATTTTAGAAAACATACTTCCACTTTGAGTTTAACCATAATTTTTGGATATAGTTTCATGTTCATAATAAAAATCATTTTCTCAGAATAACAACTTTTAAATCAAAGTTTATCATAGTTTTTAATTAACTAACCCAAAATAGCCCGCGGTGTTACTACGACGGCGTAAATCCGGTTTTACGGTGTTTTTCGTGTTTCCAGGTTTTAAATCATTAAGTTAGCATATCATATAGATATAGAACATGTGTTTAGTTGATTTTAAAAGTCAAGTTAGAAGGATTAACTTTTGTTTGCGAACAAGTTTAGAATTAACTAAACTATGTTCTAGTGATTACAAGTTTAAACCTTCGAATAAGATAGCTTTATATGTATGAATCGAATGATGTTATGAACATCATTACTACCTTAAGTTCCTTGGATAAACCTACTGGAAAAGAGAAAAATAGATTTAGCTTCAATGGATCCTTGGATGGCTCTAAGTTCTTGAAGCAGAATCATGACACGAAAACAAGTTCAAGTAAGATCATCACTTAAAATAAGATTGTTATAGTTATAGAAATTGAACCAAAGTTTGAATATGATTATTACCTTGTATTAGAATGATAACCTACTGTAAGAAACAAAGATTTCTTGAGGTTGGATGATCACCTTATAAGATTGGAAGTGAGCTAGCAAACTTGAAAGTATTCTTGATTTTATGAAACTAGAACTTTTGGAATTTATGAAGAACACTTAGAACTTGAAGATAGAACTTGAGAGAGATCAATTAGATGAAGAAAATTGAAGAATGAAAGTGTTTGTAGGTGTTTTTGGTCATTGGTGTATGGATTAGATATAAAGGATATGTTATTTTGTTTTCATGTAAATAAGTCATGAATGATTACTCATATTTTTGTAATTTTATGAGATATTTCATGCTAGTTGCCAAATGATGGTTCCCACATGTGTTAGGTGACTCACATGGGCTGCTAAGAGCTGATCATTGGAGTGTATATACCAATAGTACATACATCTAAAAGCTGTGTATTGTACGAGTACGAATACGGGTGCATACGAGTAGAATTGTTGATGAAACTGAACGAGGATGTAATTGTAAGCATTTTTGTTAAGTAGAAGTATTTTGATAAGTGTATTGAAGTCTTTCAAAAGTGTATAAATACATATTAAAACACTACATGTGTATACATTTTAACTGAGTCGTTAAGTCATCGTTAGTCCTTACATGTAAGTGTTGTTTTGAAACCTTTAGGTTAACGATCTTGTTAAATGTTGTTAACCCAATGTTTATAATATCAAATGAGATTTTAAATTATTATATTATCATGATATTATCATGTATTAATATCTCTTAATATGATATATATACATTAAATGTCTTTACAACGATAATCGTTACATATATGTCTCGTTTAAAAATCATTAAGTTAATAGTCTTGTTTTTACATATATAGTTCATTGTTAATATACTTAATGATATGTTTACTTATCATAATATCATGTTAACTATATATATATCCATATATATGTCATCATATAGTTTTTACAAGTTTTAACGTTCGTGAATCACCGGTCAACTTGGGTGGTCAATTGTCTATATGAAACATATTTCAATTAATCAAGTCTTAACAAGTTTGATTGCTTAACATGTTGGAAACATTTAATCACGTAAATATAAATCTCAATTAATATATATAAACATGGAAAAGTTCGGGTCACTACATCTAAGAACCTTAGCGTTATGAATAATAAGCCATTAACAACCACGGGAGTTAAGTATTCTATAGGACAGACAAATGGTAAACTGTCAGAGATAGAGGAATAATTCAAGGTAGTACTTTAAGATTAACAGGTGGGTCATTTGGAGATGACCTCATATTAACCAAACTTGGAAGTTTAATGTAGTAGTTGAAAGGGATTAGTTACCTACGCACAGGCATATGTTATTTGAGAAATTGGATGCAATAGTTGGGATGAACTTTAAGATTAACCTAATACTCATCAAGTTAGGAAGTTTTGATGAAATAGTTGGAACGAACTGACTTTCAAGGATGAAAGCGAAGGATATTTATAGTGAGAAAATTTTTCGTATACCTCGCGAGAATGGCAAGCTAAAATCCGTCTGGGTTATTGTTGACCGCTTCACCAAATCTGCTCAATCTCTACCTACAAGAGAAATCGATACAATGGACAAACTTGCACGACGATACTTAAAGGAAATCCTATTCCGCTACTTCAGCAATTCAAATTCTATATTAAAGATTACCCAAGAATCTCATTTGACACTCATTCTTACGCAACTCTAAATCCTAACTTATTACGAGGAACTTCTTATTTGATGATAACCACAATATCATCCTTCTTACCTCGATATTAGTCAATCCAGTTCGAAATTTTCCTAAAATCAACGAGTGGTTAACTCTCACCCTCATGCTCTCCCATTCGTATCTCACTTATAAGCAACAACTTCACACTTAAATATTTTGGGTCAAAGGACTTATGCTCTACTAATAGTCGTCAATCACATATAAATTCAATGATTTATATTACCTCAAATATCACTCGAAATTTTCAAAAGTCTTTTACTCGATTCTCATCAACCTTTTCCAACTTGTAACCTCCGAAATATGAGAATTTTGTTTGCCAAAATTTTACACACATTATTTTACTGTGCTATCCCCTCAAAGCTTAAAAACAAAAACAAATTTATTTTATCTGGTGTTCATGCAAAATTTTTGAAACTACCCATTATATAAAATAAAGTAAATAACTACTCATTTTTGACAAATACATATGAAACCTTACTTTCACTTTTACAAATCAAATCTTTCATTCAAAGGATATTATACTTTGAACGGTACGTGTTTTACATAGCCCTAATTTACTAAGAACTTCATTCCTTCACTTACATTGTCACCATAAACAATTTCTATAAAACTTTCATTGCTTATATTATATAAAAAAAATTTCGTGTTATTCGTATCCAAGTCATCTTGAAGACTTTACAACCGTCGAAATTGAGAGATTCATGTGTGCGTGTGGTCAAGACACTTACTGCCACGTCATGCAAGGCCTTCGGACATCCACTAACACTTACACCATTCAAAACTATTGCGTTACCCCATGGATTTATTTCACCACACCAGTTGGAACAATGCTCTTTCTTACATAACTCTAGGTCCTAACTCATTTCAAGAAACTCTCATTTAGTGATATTAACACCATTAGTATTCCGACTTTATTACTAGTCACGACCTGTTTGGCATTTTGCAAATTCAAGAAGCGATTAGCTTCTCATCCTCGTGCTCTATCCTTCGTACCTCACTTTTTAACAATGGCTTCCCACGAGAATATTTTGGCCCAAAAACTCGTGTCCTGATAATTACCAAAACTACATTTATGTCATTAGTTTTCATTACCTAGTAACCGGTCACCCGATGATTCAAAGATTTTCCACTCAACCTTTTTCAAATCGCAACCTCTGGAATACGAAAAGCTATGATTATCAAAATTTTTACACGTTGTCTATTTGTGCGGTCCTCACAAGATTTACAGACAATGAAAGTACTAAAAAAAAAAAAAAAAAACTTTTCTTCCACTTATACGATTTATAAAATCATACATGTATAAATTTATACTTACTTATTTTGATACTAAGTTATATCTTCAAGTTATTTAAAGACCGCTCCTTTACCGAGTTATTCAACTTAAGTCAAATAGTTTTGCGCAAAATGGTACACGTTGTACCTACTTCTAAATTTACTAGGAACTTCGTTCCGTTTATGTTGTCACAACAAATATTTAAAGGTTTTGCTTTTCAAAAGTCCCTTAGTTGATTTTATTAATGGTTTTCGTATTAGACTACACCATGTATGAATCATACTTTTCTCGCCCTCTGTTAGAGACGAAGCTTACTATTAAGATCTTTGTTAAAAACTCTTGAGCCACTTTGGATGGCGGTTTTATAAAATTTGTTAGAAAATCTTTGCACCCATAAAATGTTCCTTTTAAGATTAGACATGGCAAAAACGCGGGCCGATAAATCCATCTTCTGAGGCACACTTAGTGGTCACCCTATCGTAGAGAAAGCACTAGGCGGGTTTCTACTCTCAATATTTCACGGCTAATCGCAACACCCTCGTAACCATCATCTCTACGAATCAGTATATTGAGGTGCAAGAAATCATTTCGGAGATTCTTTTCACTTGGAGTAAACCATTCTTTAGGACCAAGGGTTCACGTATCTTCTCATCCGCGCATCCCCTTAAGTATAAGAATAAATTCAGAACGAACTGCTCGGAGAATTCACTCTCGTTCAAGGACCACACCTTTCGTGCGATTTTCTTTCGGAATTGTAGTATAAGATACTTTAGGAATCTATGAATCTTGTTATCCTCTTGGAAGGGACTGCTTAAAACATTTACGACACTGATGTGGATACTCTATATATTTCTTCCTTCGTTGGTTGCAACTGTATGTTGCACTAGTTAACGTTAACCCTAACTTCAACATGTAACTGAAAGGATGAAGTTACATTACAAAACTTTGCTTTTCATTTCTGATGTTTCGCGAGGTGTATATGAAATACTATTAAATTTTACAAGAAATACTATTAAATACGATACAATTTTACACAAGATATTTATTTATTTAGAGAATGGATATACTTAAACCTTGCTACAACACTTATAGGCAGTGTACCTAATCGTACAGTAGTGTAGTTTTTAGTAAGTCCGGTTCGTTCCACAGGGAATCTTTAAACAAAGCTTAACGCTATATTAGTTTACTTTTGTAAAAATACAAATATATATATAAGTAATATTATTATTATAAAGGGGGGTTTTTACCGTTTAATGACCGGTTTGTCGATTTTAAAACTTTTAGTCGCAGTTAAAACCAAATGTAAAATAATAAATAAATACAAGACTTAATTTAAAGCGTAAAGTAAATAACGATAATGAAATTGCGATTAATAAAAATGCGATAAAATAAACTTGCGATAATTAAAAGTGCAATTAAATACAATAATAATAAAAATGCGATAATTAGAAGTGCAATTAAATATAAAATAAAGGAAATTAAATATGAAATAAAAGAATTATGCTTATTTAAACTTCCGTAATCATGATGTTTGCCGTGTTGATTTTAGTTTTATGCCCATGGGTTAATTGTCCTTTGTCCTGGATTATTTAATATGTCCGTCTGGTTTTTGTCCATAACAGTCCATCAGTCATAAATATAAAGTGCGAGTGTCCTCGTCAAATTATCCTTATACCCGAAGTTAAATATTCCAACTAATTGGGGACTTAAACTGTAACAAGAATTTAATACTTTGTTTAATAATTACACCAGGATGTCGACTGAGTGTAACCCAAGGTTTTAATATTTTGTTATCAATTATACCAAGTGTCCTTGTACATAATTTCATCCCTGTTTTAATTATTCTAGTGGCTATTAATCCATTCCCGTGTCCGGTTAAATGAACGATTATTCGTACATATAAATACCCCGCCCATCGTGTCCGATCGAGTGTATATGGTAATTTATAGGGACGCCCAATTGTAAATCTTTATATTAACATTAACAAACTATCATTTAGTTAAACAAATATAAAGCCCATTAATAGCCCATAGTCTAATTTCCACAAGTGTCGTTCTTTTGTCCAAACCCCAATTATGGTACAAAGCCCAATTACCCAATTTTAGTAATTAGCCCAACATCATGATTACTTCGGATTAAATAAGCATAATAATAACTTAGCTACGAGACATTAAATTAAAAAGGTTGAACATAACTTACAATGATTAAAAATAGCGTAGCGTTACACGGACAGAATTTCGACTTACACCCATACAACATTCGCTAACATACCCTTATTATTAGGATTAAAATTAAAATTAAAATTAAAATATAAATATAAATATTTACGTATAGATATAGAGAGGATGGATATATGTTTATGAAAAATGATCAGAGTTCGGTTGGCTTTATAGGGAATTGAGTTCAGGGATACTCCGCGACTCGCGGCATTTTTTGCCTTTAAACTCCGCGAGTCGCGGAGTTTGTAAATACAGCTCACTCATTTTGGAGTCTTTCTTGCCGACGGATTTTTATATAAATATAATATATATATATAATTTATATAATTAATTATATATTATATTATATTTATATACATAGTTAACTTGTAATTTTTAGTCCGTTGCGTCGAGCGTTGAGAGTTGACTCTGGTCCCGGTTCCGGATTTTCGAACGTCCTTGCGTACAATTTAATATCTTGTACTTTGCGTTTTGAATCGTGTACTCTTGTAATTTTGAGACGTTTCTTATCAATAATTGGAACCTCTTTGATTGTATTTTGTACTTTTGAGCTTTTTGGTCGTTTGCGTCTTCAATTCGTCGAATCTGTCTTTTGTCTTCACCTTTTATTATTTAAACGAATATAACTTGTAAATAGAACAATTGCAACTAAAAGCTTGTCTTTCTTGAGGAATAATGCTATGAAATATATGTTCGTTTTTAGCATTATCAAATATTCCTACACTTGAGCGTTGCTTGTCCTCAAGCAATATCGTCTTGAAATACTAGAATCACTTCTTTATTCTTCACACTTTGTACATCAGTGACTTCTATACGGCGGTATAAACAATGGTAGTAACGATATGGTTTACAGTCCCACATGACTATAAAAATTTAGATCCATTAAGGAAATTGGATCTTTATGAAAACATTTGATCTTTTGAAAATTAAATCTAGTTTTTACCATAGATAAGTTTTCCGGAATAACCCTTTACCGGTGTTTGCAAAATATTTTTGTGGGTTTGGTGGGTTTCAGATTTGAAAATTTTACCTCAAAACTTGCGGTTTTGTGTCACCCACTTGCTAACCTTGTATTTGGAAAGCAACACGCCCAGTTTACTTGTCCTGTATATTACCTTTCGGTAAACTACCTTCCGGTTGTAAAGGAAAGCGTTTGAATAAGCAACTGTTAAGGCAATGTCCCCTGACATGCTTTTAATTATGGTCTATAACGTGTCGGACGCAATTACTATCCTTGGTAGGAGCAATAGTAAAGCTCACCCTTATGATTTTTCGGTCTGGCACAAGGTCCTGTCTTTGACCACTATGCAACCACCGTTCTTACGGTTGACACCCGATTTAGTTCAGGTGACCTAATGAATTCCAGGTGAATTCCTAGGATTTTACATTCAATGGTAATGAACGCATTGAAAATAGGGTTTTCAAAAAACAAATCGGTTTGTAATTTTGATCAAAATATTTTCTCGTTCAAGCTCGAGTTTAGATATCATTGAATTCCATGAGTTTGTAATTCTCAATCTTTAAGGTCAATCTCAAGGATTGAGTAATATCAGGCTTAAAAGCTGATTTTTGATCTTTTAAGGAGATTATCCTTTCTGGGGATCTGATTCATTAGTCTTATCCAGCTAATTTGCATGGTGCCCCCCTATTTTACGAGATAAATCCTTCTCATGGTTAGGATAAATCTGACCACTTGGCGACCCTGTTTAATGATGAGGTCTGTGGATTTCCTGCTGATTTTAGTGATGACTTTTCTAGATTTTTCGTCAACCTACAGCTGGTCTGGACGACAACTTCTTGACCTAAATCAAGAAGCGCGTGTCTTTTTCGGAAGACTTTACTTCCTTTTAATGATGGAATTGATTCATCGTGTAGATCCATCTCTTCTTACAGTAAATCAGGTAAAACAGTTTAGTTTAGTCCAAAGCAAAAGTATTTTCAGTTATTTGTTACAGATATATGTGACATATGTTTAAGATAACTTGGTAAATTTTCCCACACTTGGCTTTTATTTTCCTTTATATCGTCCTCTATTCCATTTTAAATGAATTTTAACATTTTGGTTTGTTTCTCAATTTATGTCCTTTCTGAGGTAACAATAATTTCGGTGTTAAAACCTAGTTTTATCGTTCATAAATATGTATAAACATGATTTTGAGTTCATTTAATTGAAAATTTTGAAATTTTTTTACTAGAATTGGGTAGTCAGTATATAAGACTAGGGCTGTTCTTTATTATCAGAGAGCACTAGATTCTAATACAACTACTGCTTTACTAGTATTTTTAATGGTAACCCAGTGTTTAAGATAAAAATTTAAAATCCGCAAGAATTTAACCCCTTCCCACACTTAAGATCTTGCAATGCCCTCATTTGCAAGAAATCAGTAACAATTTAAATTATTGAGGGTGATTTGTGTAAAAATGATTAAATTTTTACCAAAGTTTCCAAATATATTGGCGTTTGTTTGCTGAATGATAAATGGTGCACATCATTTGTTCATTCCGTCTTGTTGTTATTTCACATATATTTTGCATCTTGTCGTCAAAATTAGTTGCTTTTGCTGAACTTAATGTCAGTCTTTGAAAATGCGTTGTTTTACCCTGTTGTGTACATAAGATAAACTGCAAACATATATACATATTTTTGAAGTTTGGTATATTACCCCACATTCAAAAATTATTAAAATCTAAGGATAAAAGTTAGAAAATTATAAAAACTATTACAATATTAACATAAGTATTAAACGTATCAACATTACAAATTACAAAATAAATAAAACTAAGTAGACTAGGGATGATACTGATACCAATAGGGGTTCCATGCATAACCATAGGTGCTATAAAATGCTTCGGCAGGGTTATACGTAGGATACGGTGGTTGCATCTCTATAGACCAGGGAGGGAATATGGGTTTTGGAGTAGGAATATAGTTTCTACCTATATGTTGGCAATGAGCTATGATTTGGTTTTGATAAACTTGCCAATCTTCAAATGCTCTCTGTCTAGCATTTTCGTACTCCTGTGAAGCTATAAACCTTTGCATTTCTTGCATTTCATTTCCCCCTCCTACATTACCTTGCTGTTGGTTTCTCTCAACCTGTGGATGTCTACCATGGTATTGTACTGTGGCGTTATTTCGCCTCTTCAAAACTTTCGCACCATGGTATACATTTAAACCTATAGTATCGCGGGGTTCTGGTTCTTCGACTAATAATCCCCCTCGACTTATATCCACACCGAGATATTCAGCAATCAAAGTAATAAAAATACCACCTCCTATTATGCTATGCGGTCTCATCCCCCTAACCATAGCTGATAAATAATAACCCACACAATAAGGTATACTTACAGCGCTTTGTGGGTCTCGAATACACATATGGTAAAACAAATCCTGTTCATTTACCTTTTCCTTGTTCTTACCTCTTTGTGTAATCGAATTAGCTAAAAACCTATGAATCACTCTTAATTCAGCTCTATCTATATCCAAATAAGAGTAATTTCCCCATTTGAATCGGTGATGGCTTGTCATTTGACTCCATACACCATGTGTATCAAAATTTTCATCTATCTTTCTACCATTTAGTATCACTACTTGCTACACGTACAACCCGACGCGGGACCCAGAATGAATATCTAGAAGGAACCTAACAACGTTACCTGAATCCGAACCTTTGAAGAAACTTCGGGACACTTAGACATTAATACATGATCTACAGAACCTACGCACCCACATCGAGAAACTGTGAGATTAGTTATGTCGATTCTGTTTTGAGATGGCATAGATAAAGCACCGTTAGATGAAATTGTGTATAATTAGAAGTGATCACGTTACATTGACCATATGGAATGATATTGGAATGAACGTACGATTTAGTACAATATAATGACGCCAGGCCAGCGTGATTATATTGAAGTAAATCATGCAGAAGTTCCAATGTTACTACATGAGGAATATGGGGTGATCCAGGGAAAACTTTGGCAGGGATCACTTGAGCATACGCATTATAGTCTGTTAAAGGTAGGGAAGGAATAACCACGTAGCCAAGATACTGTACAAGAGGGGTCTTGATTGCATAATTGATAACCCGAAAATTTATTATAGATATCGTCACCCTGGACATTTAAAGTTCACCTTAAAATTTCCTGCGGTAAAGAAATCATTATGGAGACTTGCATGGATCCTGGTTTTAGGTAGGGTACGTTTCGTTACAATGTTTTTATTGTTTCGGAGTTGTTTAATACTAGAGCGATAGAAACCTTATATCTAAGAACCTTAGCGTTATAAATAATAAGCCATTAACAACCACGGGAGTTAAGTATTCTATAGGACAGACAAATGGTAAACTGGCAGAGATAGAGGAATAATTCAAGGTAGTACTTTAAGATTAACAGGTGGGTCATTTGGAGATGACCTCATATTAACCAAACTTGGAAGTTTAATGTAGTAGTTAAAAGGGATTAGTTACCTACGCACAGGCATATGTTATTTGAGAAATTGGATGCAATAGTTTGGATGAACTTTAAGATTAACCTAATACTCATCAAGTTAGGAAGTTTTGATGAAATAGTTGGAACGAACTGACTTTCAAGGATGAAAGCGAAGGATATTTATAGTGAGAAAATTTTTCGTATACCTCGCGAGAATGGCAAGCTAAAATCCGTCTGGGTTATTGTTGACCGCTTCACCAAATCTGCTCAATCTCTACCTACAAGAGAAATCGATACAATGGACAAACTTGCACGACGATACTTAAAGGAAATCCTATTCTGCTACTTCAGCAATTCAAATTCTATATTAAAGATTACCCAAGAATCTCATTTGACACTCATTCTTACGCAACTCTAAATCCTAACTTATTACGAGGAACTTCTTATTTGATGATAACCACAACATCATCCTTCTTACCTCGATATTAGTCAATCCAGTTTGAAATTTTCCTAAAATCAACGAGTGGTTAACTCTCACCCTCATACTCTCCCATTCGTATCTCACTTATAAGCAACAACTTCACACTTAAACATTTTGGGTCAAAGGACTTATGCTCTACTAATAGTCGTCAATCACATATAAATTCAACGATTTTTATTACCTCAAATATCACTCGAAATTTTCAAAAGTCTTTTACTCGATTCTCATCAACCTTTTCCAACTTGTAACCTCCGAAATATGAGAATTTTGTTTGCCAAAATTTTACACACATTATTTTACTGTGCTATCCCCTCAAAGCTTAAAAACAAAAACAAATTTATTTTATCTGGTGTTCATGCAAAATTTTTGAAATCGTACCCATTATATAAAATAAAGTAAATAATTACTCATTTTTGACAAATACATATGAAACCTTACTTTCACTTTTACAAATAAAATCTTTCATTCAAAGGATATTATACTTTGAACGGTACGTGTTTTACATAGCCCTAATTTACTAAGAACTTCATTCCTTCACTTACATTGTCACCATAAACAATTTCTATAAAACTTTTATTGCTTATATTATATAAATTTTTTTTCGTGTTATTCGTATCCAAGTCATCTTGAAGACTTTACAACCGTCAAAATTGAGAGATTCATGTGTGCGTGTGGTCAAGACACTTACTGCCACGTCATGCAAGGCCTTCGGACATCCACTAACACTTACACCATTCAAAACTATTGCGTTACCCCATGGATTTATTTCACCACACCGGTTGGAACAATGCTCTTTCTTACATAACTCTAGGTCCTAACTCATTCCAAGAAACTCTCATTTAGTGATATTAACACCATTAGTATTTCGACTTTATTACTAGTCACGACCTGTTTGGCATTTTGCAAATTCAAGAAGCGATTAGTTTCTCATCCTCGTGCTCTATCCTTCGTACCTCACTTTTTAACAACGGCTTCGCACGAGAATATTTTGGCCCAAAGACTTGTGTCCTGATAATTACCAAAACTACATTTATGTCATTAGTTTTCATTACCTAGTAACCGGTCACCCGATGATTCAAAGATTTTCCACTCAACCTTTTTCAAATCGCAACCTCTGGAATACGAAAAGCTATGATTATCAAAATTTTTACACGTTGTCTATTTGTGCGGTCCTCACAAGATTTACAGACAATGAAAGTACTAAAAAAAAAAAAAACTTTTCTGCCACTTATACGATTTATAAAATCATACATGTATAAATTTATACTTACTTATTTTGATACTAAGTTATATCTTCAAGTTATTTAAAGACCGCTCCTTTACCGAGTTATTCAACTTAAGTCAAATAGTTTTGCGCAAAATGGTACACGTTGTACCTACTTCTAAATTTACTAGGAACTTCGTTCCGTTTATATTGTCACAACAAATGTTTAAAGGTCTTGCTTTTCAAAACTCCCTTAGTTGATTTTATTAAAGGTTTTCGTATTAGACTACACCATGTATGAATCATACTTTTCTCGCCCTCTGTTAGAGATGAAGCTTACTATTAAGATCTTTGTTAAAAACTCTTGAGCCACTTTGGATGGCGGTTTTATAAAATTTGTTAGAAAATCTTTGCACCCATAAAATGTTCCTTTTAAGATTAGACATGGCAAAAATGCGGGCCGATAAATCCATCTTCTGAGGCACACTTAGTGGTCACCCTATCGTAGAGAAAGCACTAGGCGGGTTTCTACTCTCAATATTTCACGGCTAATCGCAACACCCTCGTAACCATCATCTCTACGAATCAGTATATTGAGGTGCAAGAAATCATTTCGGAGATTCTTTTCACTTGGAGTAAACCATTCTTTAGGACCAAGGGTTCACGTATCTTCTCATCCGCGCATCCCCTTAAGTATAAGAATAAATTCAGAACGAACTGCTCGGAGAATTCACTCTCGTTCAAGGACCACACCTTTCGTGCGATTTTCTTTCGGAATTGTAGTATAAGATACTTTAGGAATCTATGAATCTTGTTATCCTCTTGGAAGGGACTGCTTAAAACATTTACGACACTGATGTGGATACTCTATATATTTCTTCCTTCGTTGGTTGCAACTGTATGTTGCTCTAGTTAACGTTAACCCTAACTTCAACATGTAACTGAAAGGATGAAATTACATTACAAAACTGTGCTTTTCATTTCATCCAAGGATAGGTTCACCTGCAGTATGGTAAACTAGGTGATATCCCTCATTGTTCGTTCAGACCGTCCTGAAGACACTATGAATAATTATGGCTTGCAAGTCCGATTGGTAACTTTTAGCTAAAATTTCAATTCATTTATTCAAATAAAACGTTCTTAAATAACGGGTTCCTTATGCCTATGGCCTCCTTTCCAAAATTAAGGGGTTAGTAAAATCCGTGGCTAACACTATCCAGACATCAAATCTCATGGTTGTGATCACCATGTTTTCCATCCTACCTGTCAGCTTTGTATTACGACATAAGCGCTGGATGTTTTAGATGAGCTTAGAAACATTCACGATGCATTTCACACATCCAGCTTACTGAAGATGCCTGTAAGGCTAAACACACCATCTTTCCTTTCGTGGATATACATTCAGATGACATACTCATGTTAAGCAGAAACAAAATCGATTTGTTGATCTCTTAGAACAAAAGACTTAATTAATGGCATGTACCCATTCTTACTTTCATACGCCGAAATACCTTTCAAGGTAAATAACTTACTTCTGAGCCCACGAGACTCACGGAACTTGGATACGCTCCTTCTTATTCGAATACGGTACCACTATAGGTCACTCCTCAAAATTTCGGGACGAAATTTTCTTTAACAGGTGGGTAATGTAACGACCCTGGTTTTTCCATCTTTAATTAATAATGTTTATTATTAATACTTGTGATTTAATGAATGTATTTTTATACATTTACTTGTTACCATACATGACTTTTAAATGCCCGACACGTCTTTGTGACACACGAACTTTACACGAATAATATTTTTAAATATTATTTACATTCATGATTAATTATTATTAATCATTTTAATTAACTAAGGTTACTAGTTAATTACTTGGGCTTTATTGGATTAATTTGTTAATTACTTGAACTTGGGCTTTTATTAATGTTAATGGACTTAAGAGCCCACCCTACACACTAATTGGATTAATAAGCCATTTTATGAATGCAAGTATTACTTTGAGTTTAAACTAGATAGATTAACTTGGTGGAATCTAGTTACTCACATCTTCCCCATGCAACACCCCTTGTAACCATTTTTTTCAAAATACTTGTAAGAACCTTGTGGATATATGTCTTCCCCTTGATTCCTTGATGAACCAACGGCCTTCAAGGCCTTTAGAGGAGTTTGATTGCTTTTTTTTTTACTACCTCATTTACTAGTATTACTCTTTCATTTACACACACACAAAATCACTTGCACGTTCTCTCATATTTTCTCTCATTTTCTCTCCTTTCATGTAAGCAACATAGACTTTTCTTCTCCTCTTTTTCTTGTACTAAAACCGTGGCCCAAGACCTCTCATCACCATCATCTTTTGTTTGTTGTTACTTGTTCATGATTATGGTTTACTTATTTGTTGTTTGTTATTTACTTACTAGTACAAGGATCAACTTTCTAGTTAGATTCTTCTTTTATCTTGTATTTACAAGAACACTCAAGAGCATAAACTTACTAGTTTATGTTCTACCTTTAAAGTTTTAAAGTTTGTAAGTTCATGGTTGTAAAAATCATACTTGTAAATCATGTTTGTAGACTTTAAAGTTTACATTCTTAAAGATCAAACTTTGGTTTAAATCTTTAAAGTATGAACAACCCATGAACTAGTTACTTGTTTACCTGGTTTGTTTCTTTATATTATGCACTTTAAATTCATGTTTGTTAGTATTGGTCAAGTATTACAAGTTAGTCTTGATCTCATACTTTCTTGAACTAAAATTTACTTTAAAAGTTCAAGAACATGTAACTAAGCTTTCTTTAATTATAATTTTGTACACTTATGTTAGATCTAGACTTTTGAGTCTTGGATCTTCAAGATCAAACTAAGAACTATGTTCTACATCTTAAGATCTTGATTTCATAAGTTCACTTTCAAGTTTGTAACTTATTATTAGTTTTAAAGTTCATGTATGTGTTAGATCTAAGACTTTGATGTAACTTTGGTTCATCAAAACACTTGCAACACTTAAGTGAGTTGTGCTTCATGTCTTAGACTTACACTTGGGTTATGATGGTCAAACCTTGGTGAAAGTGATGCAAACACATCAACGAGTTGTACACTTGAAGCTACATGCATCAAGGATGAGAACCATGATAAGCATCGAGCACCAAGAACCACCGGAACCTACTGACCCTACTGCTCTACTGTTTCTGTGTCTGACCTGTACGACCTGGCTACTGTAATTATGATTTTTAGATAGCTCTGTTCGAGTAGATAACTTTTCATATAGGACTCATCTTAATCCGAGTTACGTTTAGGATTTATGGCCCTCCGATCGTCACTATGTCCATTTAACGTTGTGCTAAAAATTCTGACCTACTCGCACTTAGACCGTCGCCACGGTCAAACGAAGACGAGTTTGCTTCTGTAATTTTTACCAAAACTAAAGGACTCATATACGGAGCCATGGCCACTGGTCTCACCTTATTTCAGTAGGTATTGAGGCCGTGGTGACTGACCGAACTCAGCCTTTGTTTCAAACTCTTTTCATAAACGAAACTTACTTTACACCTTTTGTTTGATGATGAATGATGATGACCCTTAAGACCTTATTTACATACTTTTAAACCTATTCGGACGATTTACTGACTTAGTACTATTTGACTTAGGTTGAGGACCCGTTTGGACAACCTTCATTACTTGCTTACTTTCCGAGTCATACCTTACCGCTACTTTATTATTGTGAGTTATAGCATTCCCTTTTTACTTTAACTTATTTTGGGAACTGAGAATACATGCGGATTTTATGTTTTACATACTAGGCACGAGTACTTAAACTTATATATGTGTGGGTTATACAACGGCAGAAACATTCCCTTTAGCTCGGTAACGTTTAGTCATTGGTTTTTGAACCGGTGAACGCGAATCTTAGATATGGATCCATAGGGTTTGACATCCCCACTCGGGCTAGTAGCGCTAGCATTTAACTGGTGTTTAATACTTCGTAAACATACGCACTTGCCAAGTGTACTTTCAGGGGGTGATATATTATTAAACGTTAAGTTAGTTACCGAGTGCCCACGGTTGAGCATATACTTAAACATACGGATTTGGATTACTGTTTTGAAACGCTCTTTGTAGCACTGAAATCTCGTGGCCTACTTACATTACCGTTATACTTAAACTATAGCTCACCAACCTTTGTGTTGACGTTTTTAAGCATGTTTTTCTCAGGTGCTTAAGGTTGCTTCCGCTGTTGTACTAGTCTTGCTATAGACAACCCGCTGCTTAGAGATGTCCCGCATGAACGTTTACTTTTGCATTCAAACTTTATTACATTTGAAACATGATTTGTAACGACCATTGGGGTCACGTACAATTACTAATTGCTTCTGTTCATTGAAGCGTACTTTTGTTGTAAAACATTCGATGTTGGTTAAAACATCACTTTTGTTATGAATGCAAACTCTTTTTGAAATCGCATATAGCACTTAACCTTGTAATGATCCTGTCGTTGATGGTTCGTACATGATGAATTAGTACTGGGCATCACAAAAACATTCCTCGAATGAATTATTATGCAGACAGAAGTTCTGCGGATTATTATTGAATTATGTGGATATGATAATTGCCACCATTGAATTATGTGGACATGATAATTGCCACCATTGAATTATGTGGACATGATAATTGCCACCAATTGAAGTGAATGTTATGTATCGAGAGAATGATTTTATACACAGGTTATGTGTATGTTATTTTTGTGCACGAGATATGTGCACGGTTACTAAGATTTATGAAAGATAATTTCGTACACGAGAAAGGTGTACTGTATTTAAAAGATATCGCATGTACATTACAGGTGGGTATAGGATTCTGGCTCATTTGTACCATGCAGCATTTAAATCTTGTGGTCTATCAAAATGATGAATTTTATTGTTTTATGATAAACTTATGAACTCACCAACCTTTTGGTTGACACTTTAAAGCATGTTTATTCTCAGGTATGAAAGAAATCTTCCGCTGTGCATTTGCTCATATTACATGGAGTCGTTCATGGCATATAGGGGTCAGAACCTCGCAATGGGACAAACTGTTGAAGACTTCATCCAGATGGATTAGGACGGGGCATTTCATGGTGTTTAGTACTTCGAAGTTTATATGATTATTATACAGACGAGATGTTCTGTTTTGGAGATATTATTATGCGCATTATATGTTAAGGTCGGTTACCAAGCCAAGCTATGAAAGTAATGAAAAGTGAATGTTATGTATCGAGAGAATGATTTTATACACAGGTTATGTGTATGTTATTTTTGTGCACGAGATATGTGTACGGTTACTAAGATTTATGAAAGAGAAAGGTGTACTGTATTTAAAAAATATCGCATGTACATTACAGGTGGGTATAGAATTCGGGCCCATTTGTACCATGCAGGATTTAAATCATGTGGTCTATCAAAATGATGAATTTTATTGTTTTATGATAAATCTATGAACTCACCAACCTTTTGGTTGACACTTGAAAACATGTTTATTCTCAGGTATGAAAGAAATCTTCCGCTGTGCATTTGCTCATTGTAAAGACATTATTTGGAGTCGATCATCGCAATGGAACCAGATGTTGGTGACTTCGTCCAGATTGATTAGGACGGGGTATGACAATACAGTCGCGAAAAGAGGTTGCAAAATTTATTTTCACCTATCTAATGCTCGTGCTCGAAAGAAGTTGATCCGTCATCTCCAATTGATTTGACGAATGAGCTTCTAAAAGGCAATTGCAAGTCTTTTATTGATGAACCTGTTATAACAATATTGCTCTAAGTACCTAATGTCGAAGAGTGAGTACTTTCACATTCCGACATTAAGCCACCATAAGGGCCATGAATACTACGAATAATATTAACCAAAAGTGAGTTGGTTCCGGTTTTAAACATCCATCACCACTTTCCCAATAAAGCAAGATTATTATTTCTTAAAGACCCAATATTTAACCCCCCGTTCCCGTAAGCGTTATTTCTCATTTAACCCAAGAAATTTTGGAACCCGAACCCGACCCGCCTCAAAAAAGTATCTCCTTACACTCTCAAATTTTTTAATCACATAAGGCGGAGCGCGAAAGAGCGAAAAATAATACAATGGGAGACTAGAGAGGACCGATTTAATGAGGACTACTCTTTCTCTAAAGGACAACGAACGCATTTTTCCAACCGGAAAGTCGATTGTTGAATCTGTCAATAACCGGATTCCAATCTCTCAACTCGTTCATTCTCGATCCAATGGGAAACCCGAGATAGATGAAAGGGAATTTACCAACTTGGCAACCAATGAGATTTGCAATCAAGTTGATTTCAACTTGATCGACTCCTACCTCAAAAATACAACGTTTTTGAATGTTGACTTTTAGCTTCGAAGCAAGTTCAAAACATTTTAGTATCTTCCTCAAGATTAGAGCATTTGAACGTCTCCAATAACAAAAAAAAAACAGTGTCATCCGCATATTGAAGATGCGAAACTATCACTTTATCCGTCCCGACTTCGACCACATTTGGAGAGTCCTCTTTTTAATGCCGCTTTCATAAGAATATTTAATCCTTTGACCGCCAAAATGAATAGAAAAGGTGATACCTTGTTTTACACCTCTACCACGCGAAAACTCATTAATAGGAAACCCGTTAACAACTACTATTTTTTACAACTACTATTTTTAGCAACTACTTTTGGCAGTATATCTATTTTTTAACTACTACTTTAAACTATAGGAATATTTATACTATTTTTAGCCCAAGGTAATTAGTAATTTTAATCTTATCGAATCTCACAATCACTGTCACGAATTAAGAGCATACGAAGTTATGTTTCGCTAGCGTTTTGAGTCCAACGCTTGTCGCCTTGTCATGCGACATTTTAACCCGAACGCTGACGCGCACTCCATTTTTTCACCGTAGTTACCCGGAACAACAACAACAAAACCCAATCCCACACATGTAGGGTATGGGGGAGGTGAGACTTAGACAATCCTTCCTCTACCTTAGGACAAAGAGAAGTCATTTCACCACCCCGAGTGAAACACTCACAAGGGTAGAGAAAGTCCTCCCTTTCTATGAATATTAAATTTATTGAATATTAAATATTAAATTAAATTAATATCAAATTGATTTCACCGTAGTTACCCGGAAGAACATTTTAATTTATTGAATATTAAATTAAATTAAACTAATCACCACTAATGGTGCTATAATAAATGAAATGGAATGGAGGGAGGGAATTGAATCCTTCCAATTTGAAAGGAAGTATTTGACAGAAAATTACACTGAAATCATCAATCCACTTCCCTTTCGTTTCTATCGAAACTCAGGAACGCCAATCATTTTAAAATTCTCTTCCTTCCCTTTCATTTCTTTCTAAATTAAAACTCTAGAACATATACGCCGAATGCCCATTATTGTA
Organism: Rutidosis leptorrhynchoides; assembly: GCF_046630445.1. NCBI lineage: Eukaryota > Viridiplantae > Streptophyta > Magnoliopsida > Asterales > Asteraceae > Rutidosis > Rutidosis leptorrhynchoides. The sequence goes on from NC_092340.1 coordinate 53,602,552, forward strand.
TTTAGTATAAGTTCAGGTACAACCTTGCTTCAAAGCAATAACACCCAAACAAACGATATCAAGAGTTAGGAAACATGGACATATACTTGTATAAAGACCAATTTGTTAGTCGAATGGCGGTAAATAACATCTTTACAAACAAGCAGAAAAGAACTTCGGTTTTTTTCCAAAAGCCAAAGTACCACTAACAATAAGATGGCAAATTATTGGTTTCACATGCTTCCTATATTTTCCCTTCTGCAGTTTCTTCCTTGTGACTGCCTAATTTCATGATGTCTTCCACATTAATTTTCCCATCTGTAAGACAAATATATAAATGTAAATAGCTTGAATGCATTCAAAGTAATACGTTTTTTTGGAGAGAAAATGCACATGATAAATGTCCAACGTCAAGCACCATACGCACTAGTAACAAAATCTAACTTTGGCCTTAATGAGCACCAGTTATTTTTTACAAGTGCAAGCACCTTTGTCTATCATAACTTTTTTTTTTTTTTTGTTTATATGAAATTGACTTGGGAGGTTCAGTGCATCCGGATACACTTAGGTGACTTTCGGCCCATTTCCGTTTTCATTAAATATTAAATCTTTAGCTATTTGACCAATTAAAGATTAAAATAAGTAATGGTACTAAGAGACCAAATAGATGAAATGAAACTACATTAAAGAACAAATGGGGTATAGGCACACCTCTATCTTTAGCAAGATTGCTGATAAGTTCTTGAATCCCCTCCTTGCCCAATGTGTCTTTCAGGTATGTAGCTGCAGATGCAACTTCTTCCGGAGTTACCTTCCCATCTTGGTCCCTGAACAGTATAATTGAAAGTTAAATATTGTTGAAGTGGATATAAATTTTAGATAATGACATAGGCAAGTAGTAATGTCTCATAGAAAAAATAATAATAAATCTAAAACATACAGATCAAGGAGCCGCCATCGATCCCCAATTTTAGCATCTACATCATCAATTTCCTTTTCTAGCTTTTGGATCATAGTATCAACCTTCAAAATTCAAAATGAATAATAATAGTACTTCAGAAAAAATATGTGAAAACAGTCGCAGATATGAACAGGATATGTAAGTAACCGAAAAGGGAGGTACATTGTACACCACTAGAATTGATATGTACAATTCTTACTAAATACAAGATTGAAAACACAAGGTACCACACACAAAAATTTAGTGGTGTACACATCAGTTTATTGGTGTAGCTATCACTTTACAACCGAAAATATACAGAAACTATTTCCGGACCTTTTCTATTAGAGAAGAAGAGATTTTATGACCAATTGCCATCTCTGCAGCATGGTCAGTATCGGTCCTCGCAGCTCTATATGCTTTTTTAGCTTCTTCTTCACTATCAGTACCCTCTTTTTCCACCATACTATTGTACAACTCTATCTAAAACAAAACAAAACAAAACAAAAAATCAATAATAAATAATAAAAATAAATAAATTATAAAAGGAAAGTACATTATAAAAGACTTTGGAATGTGGGTAAATTATAAAATGGGGTGTATATATACCTCCTTATTGACCAGTCTCAAGAACTCTTCACGTTCCCTGCTAACGGACTGATATAAATCGTAATATAATCAAGGAAGTGTTTTGGTCAGCTAAAAGTGGTCTCATAATGAGATATAACATTTTTTATGATTAAACTTTACGAAATAGTACGTACAGACGCTGATGCTAAAACGGCCAAAGCGTGACTAAGCTCGGAAAGCTGCTCTTGTTTATAAGATGTAGTAGTTAACTGTTCTTTTGCTGTTGGGATAATCATCTCATCTAAAGCAACATCCTTTTCTCTTTCAATAGATTCCTTCATTCTGACCTCATCCGCTTCTTCTTTCTTTTCCTCCTCCTGAAATTACAAAGTTAGACTCCCATTAAAAGAGCAAAATAGTGCTAACACTTAAGGTTGCAATAATCACTACTAGGGGAGTACTCGATCAGGACTTTTGAGGGAGTCATCGGCAACTCGAGGAGTAATAGGGTTGAACTTTTTTTACATTTAAGTAATAAATTTCAAAACTTTATGTGTGACTAGACAAGAAATACATAACATAAGCATAAATGTTAACATAATTGTCTAGAAACATAAACATAATCTTCAGTTGTTCAAGAACTCTAAAATTCTAATTTAAATTTTATATTAAAATGTTGACCGATGTTAACTTTGACCGGTTTTGACTGACTAAATATGACTTTGACCAACTAAATCCGATTTTGACCCATTGACCGATGTTGACCAATTAATTACTCGGATTTTGGAAAATCGGATCTGCTGGATCCTAAAAAGGAGTAATCGGGAAGTAATCTGCATTATTCGGGGAGTTTTACAACACTACTGCTAATACTTCATCATTTTGTGACAAGCAATAGGCTAACATAAAGACACTTTTTAACGATTTGACGTTTGGACAAATAAGAGTTATTAAAACCTTGATTAATTCTTCTTGCATTTCTAAAAACTCCAACTTCCTCCTTTTTTCTGAAACTGAATCTTCGGAAGGCAAGGCCGTAACTCCGACCGTGTCAACCACCTCATCAGGCAACGATGATAGTGTAGCTTGAACGGCTTCCTCGGGTTTGACCTTACCCGACACGCTAAAAGCTCTGCAACAGGCATCCAAGCACACAGTTAATATTATTAGATGACTCAAAAATCATGAAGATTAAGAAACTTATAACTTACCTAGAAAGAATCAACAATGAAGACGGTACCGAATGGTTGAGAGATAAGTCTAACCAATCACGAATCTGCAGTGATAAGCATCAACTTTATAAGTTTTGCTTCCAAAATAAATTACTTAGTTATCTGGTTTATTTATATTATTAGTTGTTATTTGATAATTAACCTGTTGCCGCATTTCATTAACAGAGAGCAATCCAAGTAGGCCACGATCCCGACATGCTTGACGAAGCTCGTCTTCAGAAAGTGACTCCACACCCTCTGCTTGGATCATCTTATCATCATCTTTTATCCTACAATAATTATAAAAAAAAAAAGTTTTATGTCATATTACTTGTAACATTTCACATGACTTGTTAATTTCATAATCATGCAGAGCTATTAAACTGTTAAAATCATAGGTGAGCTTATATACTTAACTTTCAAAAGATTAAATTAAGAGAGGAAAATGGTAACTTACTTTTGTAGCCTCTTACGAAGCATATAACGCAAATATGCATCTGTTCCATATGGGCTGATGCCCATATATTTGCACATGTTCACCAATCGAGGTCTGCAGTGATAATCGAACTAACTGGTTTAAGATGAAAAATAATATAAAATTCTCTAACTTGGAAAACGTAAAGAACGAACACTCAACCTGCTGATGTTATCCAACGTAAGCTCATCATTAAACAATTTGGCAAATCCCAAAATTTCATCATTGGAAACACGTTCACCATGCCTGACCTGGATATTTGTAACATAAAATATATACAACTTAATATTGTCTTTGAAAGAGCGTAATAACTAATAAATAAGACTAAGAATACTGAAACCAAATTTACTTTGTTCATAAATTCATCGAGATCTTTTGCTGTTCTCTTTACGTCCCCACTTCGTGAGTTTTGAACTTCTCTAGCCATTTCTTGCACTGTTTCTTGAAGAAACTTTGCATACTCCATCCGTGCATTCAATCTCTTCTTCAAAGCCTCCTAATTGACATCATTTTATCACAAGACAAGGTTTATAAAAAATCAGTTACCGCAAAACGAATCCCAATTCTCAAAACAAAACATTACATAAAAAATCCTACTAATGTTCTCAGATTTGATAGTACCAATTATCATCATCAAATCAGTTTACATTAACAAAGTGTAAGCAAATTTCAGAACCTTTCACACTCGGGTCGTTCATTTCATAATAATAATTGGACATCCTAAATGGCTAATTTAAAAAAAAAAAAAAAAAAAAAAAAACATAAACATCACTAACGTCGCTACCTGCTTTTCCATTTTGTCCTGGAATGTAGATGGCAGCATATTTGGAAACAATTTCAAGAACACTGGTAACAAGAACTCCATAAACGGCACTATAATAAAAACCGCAAAAGGAACTAGCCTGAATATATCAGCCGTAGTTCGTGTAAGTTGTTGCCTTTCCCTCCTACTAAGACTTTTTCCGCTGCTAAGTTTCAACAGCAATCTCGAACTAATCCTAACGTCGGCCCAAAGCAATCGCATTCCCAACCAATAATGTTGAAATGTCTTCTTTATTTCATCCTTCCAATGATGCATCTTCATCACCCAATCCTTCCTGTATCCAAATAACACAATTATTAAACATAAAAGTTGACTTAAAATTGGATAAACCGAAAAATAGGTTTATAGACTCAACCTTCTCATAGAAGCAATGGCTTTTAGAACTTGAACAATCCATAAAAGTGCGCCTCTCACTTTATTAACGATTGATTTAACGTCTTTTTCAGATTGTTGAAGCTGTTTAGATTTAGCTTTGGCCTTTACGACGCTCAAATCTTCAACTGCCACGTCACAATCTTCAGGTGAAGCCTCCTTCACTTGCTTTTTTTGAGATTGCTGGTCATTTCTATCTGTAGCTGTAGATAAATGTCGTACTGATTTCGCTCCCAAATCCAGTCCCAACGGACGAACGGATAATGTCCGAACATTCCGAAAAGTACAAGAAGGAATCCTAAACGCATTATTCGCAGTGTATTCTCTCACTGAAAAGAGTCTAGATTCATTTCTGGTTACAAAACATGAATTTCCATTCCTAACAAAAGTTCCTGATCCACTGAGCTCGGAGTGAAGTAAGTATGCAGGTTGCTTTAAGGAAGTAAAAGCAAACCTTTTCCTCCTTAGTATCAATCCAGAAGCCATAACCGAAACTTAAACGATACTTTAATTACTCCTGAAGTGCGTAAAACAATATGATGATATCTTTGAATCCTAGTTGAATTATAATGTTCTTGTATTCGCCATTTCAGCTAGCAATTGTATTGAACTTCTGAAATTAAAGTTAGATGTATTACTTCAGTTAGAGAATCAAATTCATAAGATCATATAATATACAAATAGTGTTGGATTGATTAACAGCAATACTAGGGAAAAAAGGATTAGCAAAGGCTAATTATAGATAATCTACAGGTTGCATAGTAGGTATAATGTACTTTGTAGTTGAGATAATAATACATACACGCATAACCAATTGAAGTCGAAATTTGAAGAATCCATACAAATTGGCAGAGTATTTCTTGGATGATTCCAGATCGTTTGAAAAAGTTTGAGCAGAGTACAAGTGCTAGGTTTATTAAAAGTAAACCATTGACCCAAAATTAATTTTGAATCTTATATTATGTAGCACTCCGTAATTGAAAAATTAACAATTAGGAAAGCTCAAAAAAACATCCGACCTGCCGGATTCGAACCAGCGACCTAAGGATATCTGTGATCGCACTACAGTCCTCCGCTCTACCAACTGAGCTAAGGTCGGTTTTGGTTTCCTTTCAATTATAATTGATTAATAACGTAATTAGCATGAAAGCGTATTTATTTATCTAGGCTTTGCATTTAATAATTACCTAGTATCAAATTAATGGTGTATTTGTTTACTTTCTAATGAAATGATTCGGCGTTGAATGCTAATTCATCAGTATTCGGTGTGTTTGTTTCTGACATATGATGTTGAATGGTTGAGCATTTAGTGTTAAACCATTCAGAGCTGAAACATTCTCTTAATCATTGAGCACGTACATCAATTTGGATAGCAATAAAAATAAGAAGCCACCTGACTCGAACCCGGGTGTAGCCGATTCTAAAAGGGGTGCAATGAGCACTAAACTAGTATCATATTCGTATGTATTCCACGTGATATATTATTTACACCTCAATTTGGCGATATTTTAAAGAAAAAAAATTAGACCAAAAATTTAATAAAAAAAAGGTGGACATAACTTTGTCAATTACTCTTTTGCACGCAGTTTTAGGTAATCCTCTTAACTTAGTTATCCATAACTAACTTCTCATGGGTTAAAATTCAAAGTGGACAATTAAAATAAAAAAAGATAGAGTAGTATATAAGGTATTTGGTGTGTTCAAGTAGGCTTAGATTTATTTATAAAAAGGCGACTTAGACTACAAACTTTAACAAATTTGATCTTAAGTGATCATTTATTTATTTATTGTGATTTTGATTTTTTTTTTAAGAGAGCAATAAATGCTTCTTCAGCGTTTATGAATGAGCTTTGAAGCTTGTTTTGTGGTTTGTGGTTTGTGTTGGCTTGTAGATGGCTTCTTTTTATTTTCCGATGTCTTGTTTACTGTCTTTTTTATTGTGGTTGCTTTGTCGTTTCGTTTCGTTTTGCCTTTGTTTTGTTCTGTCTCGTGGTTACCCTGTTCATTTGGTTTGTTTTGGGCTTAATGTTTAGTTTGTGATCCATTAGGTTGTGGCCGGTTTGGTTTCTTTGTTCGTTCGGTTTGATTGATTGTACGTGTTTTGGGCTAATAATTTGTTGTTCTTTGAGAATAAAGAAAACTTCTTCGAAACAATACGATAGGAAGATTGGTTGGTATGTGGCCCTAATTTAACATGTAAACTTCAACATTAACATTAACATTAACATTAACATCAACATCAACATCAACATCCACAATAAAGTACCTAAACTAAACTATGAACCCTACAACCTATTTATATCTTGTTCTTTGATTTTCAATAAGCCGAAGACATTACTCGTATTTACAAGCTGAAGCTTGAAAGCAAGGTAAAGATTCAATCTTTATATAGTCCAAATGCCGCTTTATATATATACCCACTTCACACGTCAGTTTGAGAAACAAATTTTCTTTATATAAGGATTAATTTGTAAGCAGCTCTATTTATCCAACATGAATGACTTGGTTTTTAGATCTGATTTTAACTATTCGAACAGTCAGAATCTTAAACTGAAAAATTGAGTAAATTTGTTAGTTTCCTATGTCCAAATTGCTTTTTATTCTAGTTGATGCTATATACCGTTGAATAAGGTTTTCAAAAATCTCTATACAAAGGATTTTCATTATCAAATTTGAAGTTGAAGAATATGTTAATTGACCTTTAAAAGTCAGACTTTGACTTTTTCTATGTAGTTTCATTGTTTTTGGGAAATTAGGGGTCTTAATGGGGGTATTAATGTATTACATATGTTAGGGTTTTAAGAACTGTCTTTAGGTTAACTTCTTAGGTGAATGTGGTTTCTTTACTATTTTTAGGATCAAGTATTTGTCATATGTTAAATTATAATTATAATAATAATAATAATAATAGTCAATAGTCAATTAGTCATTAGAGTTACTAAGAACTGCTATATTGTTTAGATGATGATTGGACAATGTGCATGTATTTCGAGTGGTTGTGCACTTGAGCTTGTGGAAATGTTGTTACCTTTGAATTTCTGCTGCATAATGAAATAATGATTCTGAAACTTCACAATCTTATATTGAAATAGTTTCTAATAATCTTTTTACCGTAGTTTGTTATTCTTGAGATGATTGTTCTAGGATCCCAACTTTTTTGAGAACTCTGTTATACGGAGTAGTTTCCATGCTTCGTAGAAGCTTCTGAAACGCATAAAGGAATCATGTTAGCAGTGGTGGAACTTGAACCCGGATACAGATGGGGCGGGTGTAAAATTTTAATAAATTTTTCATTGTCAGCAGGGTAAACACTAAAAAAACCTTATTTTTTAGTTAAAAAAAAAATCTTTTAGTGTAAAATTTTTTTCCCCGTTAAATACAGGTGGGCCGGATACCCCCTTTGGGTAACACTCTGTTGCGCCCCCTGCATGTTAGTGTCATGAGGTAGTGTTTTGGGAGTAATTTCTACACCTTATAATTCACGAGATTAGTTGTAACTTATAAGGGATCTAAGAATTTTTAATTTTTTTTTTTTTTTTTGTCTTGATGCCATTGTAACAATTAACCGTTATGAAGTTAGACGGGACCGTTTTGATAGGTGCCAACTATTTCCTTAGGACTATATAAATTATCTTCCTAGGTTCCAGCATGGCAATTCGTATAATGATCGAAAATCAGCTACATTTTTATATTCTCGTTTTAATTATGTTCACATAGTTTAATTATGCTCCTAGATCTTCCATTAATGCAGATTGTTTTTGTCTCTGTTTGGGGGTAATTAGGAGTCATTCAAACATAAAAGATGGATGTTGATGAAACCAATTCTCGCCCTAACACTAATCAGAACTCGAGGGGTTTTAAAAATGTCAATGGGGAAAACAAGTCCATGAAAAGGGATGTTTCAAATCCTCTGTTTGTTAACCATGGTTAGTTCTTCAAACCACCCTTGTAACGACCCAGAAATTTCCGACCAAATTTAAATCTTACACTTTATATGTTTCCGACACGATAAGAAAAAAAAAAAAACCTTTATGTTGAGTCTAGAAAGTTTGAAATTTGTATTCGGTTAATTAGTTACCCTTTGACCAAGCCTGGCGAATCACGAACATTTATGTGTATCTATGATACATACTTATTACTTGATAACGTTGACAAGGTATTAGATATGTATATACATATATAAATATAAATATAAGGGTACATACAAAATTTTTAGTTAATAAAATACACTATATTTAAATGGAAATAAAAATGTAAAATAATATATTGAATTATTAAGTTAATATTAAAATAAATATATATATATATATATATATATAAAATTTCATGTTTAATATTTAATACTCGGTGTACATATAAATTACATAATAATATGTAATGTAAATGTAAATATTTAAAATAATAAGTTTATTTGCAAATATTATATTTGTTATAATAATATTATTGTTACTTCCAATATTAACATCTAATTTGGTAATATTATGAATAGATAAATTGTTATATTTAATATCATTAATAGTATCATCAATATATTTATATATACTGTTTTTTTTAAATTTAAAGACAGATAATTTACACGATTAGTTGTTACACCTCATTGTCAAATATTTCATTTATATTCGATTGTACAGACAAATTACCAAATTCATTAAAGGATCGATTTCAATCTTATTTTATATATTTTATTTATCTGTTTCATTTGTCCTTGGAATCTAATCCCATTTGTACAGTTTCATGTCGACCTTTATTCCCCTTTAAATTAATCGACCCATTGTATTATTGATAAACAGATTTTCTTTGATTGATCGTAATTATCTCTCATTATCTATAACTCTTCCTCTCTCTTCTCTCTCTCTTTACCTTCTTTCTTTCTTCATAAACCCATACACAAGAACACAAACCTTCTTCCTCCTACTACTCGAACAACTTCTAATTGTGGCTGCAAGAATTCTGTTTACATTCACTGATCAGACCACTCGAAACCATATAGCTGTTATACTCGATTCTTGATTCTGTTTTGTTGCTTCTGCTTTCCCTTTGTGAAACCTCAAAACAATAAAACCCATCAATTAATTTATTTTCTGTTAACCAAAGATCACCACACCACAGCCGTTATTTTTCTTCTGTCTTGCTACCGCTACTTGTTTGTTACTGTTTCTGTCACCATTGAAAAACCACCATGTACCCATACAACCACCTTCACGTTTAACCTTTCTTCCTTTTCTTTTTCGGCATACTCCAACAAAACAGTGAACCAGATAGTTTCAGCTTTCTGTCTTCTTTTCATACCTGTGATCAACAAAAGCACTTTGTTAATACTCTGGTTGCTCACTCGCTAATTACATATTTTATTTTGTTTATTCATTTGAAAAAAACCTAAAACGCTACCATAACCTCCATCGTATTTTTATCATTGTTTACCCTAACTACTCGACAATAACAAATTGCAACTCACCTTTATTTATTTCCGTTTCTTCTCTGATCGATGTAAACCATAACACCACCCTATTCGAACGCCTTCACCACTTTAATCGAAATCCATTCCTATATATACACTGTGTAAAGAGAACCACCACAAACCCAATTGAGTAATCACGATTTTGTTGTTATTTTAAATTCAAGATCACTAACCAGAGCCGTCTTGTTACTACTACTGTCGGAGTTGTTTCTATAGAAGCTGAAGGCTGCTGCTCTCTTCTTCTGTTTCTATTCTTGAACAAACGAGAATGATGAAAATAAATCGATGATGATGGAGAGATGAAAGTAACGAGTGATGATAATGATTTAATAGCAAATATATTATGGTTAATGGAGATTGGACTGTAAAGATGAAAAGGGTGCGTTGCCTGCTCAAATATCCCTTTTACATAAAAAGTGTCGGCTGGGAACTTTTATTTCCTTTTAAAAATCGAAACCCTATTTGGGGTATAACTTGAATCGTTAAAACACATATTTGATTTTGGGCCGTGTTTCATTTAAGTGTACTACCTGGGCCATTAGGAATTTATTTGGACTTGTGTTAAAATTGGGTTTATTAAACCACTGTTGGGCCGAGGAAGGTTGGGCCAGACTAAATGTGATTACGGGTTATAAAGATAAAAAGTAATAAACATAACAGAAAAACTGAATGGATCGATGGTTGAGGACTGACGGGTTAACTAGAGGACCTGGGTTCGAACCCCGTCCTAGGTGTATATATATATATATATATATATCTTTTTCTTGGAGAAGAGTTTTTAAGGTATAATATTTATTATTATTATTATTATTATTATTATTATTATTATTATTATTATTATTGTTATTGTTATTGTTATTGTTATTATTATTATTAGTGTAAAAAGGTAACACAAATTATTATATTTTTTATTAAATTTAATATTAGTATTATTATCATAAAAGCTATCCTTATTATTATAAGTTATCATTTATATCAATATAATTTAAAAGTATCATTTTTATAAATTTTCTTTTTGTTATTATTACTATTATAATTACAAAATAAAATAACTCTATAATTATTATTATCAATATTATTTTATTAACTAACTACTAGTTATTTAAAACTATATCTACTATATATAATTATATATATAGATATTAATCATTTAAATATATATACAACATAAAAATATATAACATATAATTTAAAATATAAAAACTAATACATTATAATAAAGAAATTTATGTGAATTCATTATGTATATTAATATAAATATACCAATGTTATAGGTTCGTGAATTCGAGGCCAACCCTACACTTGTTCAGTGATGTTATATGTATTTTTACTACAAAATACATTAGGTGAGTATATAGTTCCTTTTAAACTCTAAATATTTTGGGCTGAGAATACATGCGCTATTTTTATAAATGATTTACGTTATGGACACAAGTGACCAAAATTACGTTCTACATGGGTTTGAATCAAAAATCCCCTAGCTTGGTAACTTTAACTATTGGTTTATGAACTGGTAGGCGCGAATCCTAAAGATAGATCTATCGGGTTTTACACCCCCACCCAGATGTTGTTCTAGTAAACTAGAAGAACGGGTGTTTAGTACTTCGAGGTTAACGGAACGCACTTGATTCGGTGCACATATTATTATAACTCAGGGGTACACGCTCTTGTTAAGGCTAGTTACCGGGTGCCCATAACTTAGAATGCTTTTCATACACTTGCGAGTGTATTATGTTTATAAACTTAAAATCTTGTGGTCCATTGTTATATCGCTGCTAGCATCAAACCTATATATCTCACCAACTTTATGTTGACATTTTAAAGCATGTTATTCTCAGGTATGAAATAAGTCTTCCGCTGTGCAATAGCTCATATTAAGGACCCTATTTGGAGTCGATCATCGCAATGGGACCAACTGTTGAAGATATCGTCCGGATGGATAAGGACGGGTCTTTACAGGTGGTATCAGAGCGTAGGTCTTAGCGAACCAGGTCTCCCATTAGTGTGTCTAACTGGTAGTTGTTAGGATACATTAGTGAGTCTGGACTTTGACCGTGTTTGCCTGTTAAAAGTTTTGCTTATCATTTCTAGTCGTAAACCATCTGCTTATTATCCTTAGGGAATTGCATGCCTATCATTCATAAGTCTAGACACGTCTTACTGCATTTATTGCATCGATAGTGTATAGACAAAATTCATATCTTAGCGCATCTGTAGACTTGCCTGACATATGCCGTAGGTTCCTTTGTAGTCTACAAAATCTTTAGTATTATATATATAGATATTCTATATAGCTAGAATATCATTCGATATTCGAAAATCATTTCACATCGAAAATCCATTTAATCCACCGAATTGCCTTCTTGGCGATGAATCTGAAGCACTTACCGGCGAACCTGTTCGAGAAACCGTTTTCTCTCTCATTTCTAGAGTATCTCGTCACGATTATACAATATTCCATATTACGAATCTTGTTCATTCACTCGCTCCAACCGCCAATCATCCTGGTGTATTAGCAGAAGTTAACGAATTTCGCGCTCGCGTGACGGCTTTGGAGAATATGGAGCGAATGTTACAAACACCGGCAGCATAATCAGCACCATCATCATCAACACCAACAGTACCCTTATTACTTCCAATCACAACCGCGTCGTAAACCTCAACATTACAATCTGTGTCTCGGATATCAACATCACACGCCTCAATAACCACATTTGTACTTCAAGTATAATCTCCGTTCTATATATCGTTCTACATCGATTACCTTCGCTTTACGTAACGTTCTACCTCATATATCTTCGTTCGACAGGGTGATTATGTAATCTCTAATGTTTTAGAAATCATGTAATCCGGTATTAACGATAAATCAAATGAGTTTAATAACTTATTGACTCAATAGATCCGTAATTACATCTGAAGAAAATATATATGCAAGTATATTTTCATAAAGATTGTAATTAAAAATTTTTTCGTACAAACTGTTAATGATGAAAATATTTTAACGGGTGGGTAGCACCCGAGGAATATTTAGAATTCACATTAATAAGTTACACTGTACATTTTTCGAATCTGATTCAGCGGTCATTTATTATCCTACTTACAACCACCGATATTCATATCCGTTTACCCCGGAATAACCATTTTCATTCAAATTTCATATTCGAATTTTGACCTGTCAAAATTCAACAAGTGGCATAATGAAGAAAACATTGAACAAAATAAAATTTGTTAGAAACAAACGGATTAACTAATTGAAATTTGGTTAGGATTTTCACGCTAACTGTTCCGGCTAACTGTTCCCAGCTAACTGATTAGCATTTAATTTATCGCAATTTACATTCTCGCAATTTTATTTATCGTCATTTAATTTCTGTTATTTACTTTACGCATTTAATTTATCGTCATTTAATTTCTGTTATTTATTTTTACGCACTATAAATATCGGGACACGTATACAAGGTTTTGACATATCATATCGACGCATCTATATATATTATTTGGAATAACCATAGACACTCTATATGCAGTAATGCGGGAGTTAGCTATACAGGGTTGAGGTTGATTCTCAAATAATATATATACTTTGAGTTGTGATCGAGTCTGAGACATGTACACGGGTCACGATACATATTAATTAATTCGAATATTATAAATTAAATTATATATGAATTATTGTACTGTTAACTGTGGACTATCGATTGGGACTGTCAACATTGGACAATTAAAAAAAAAAAAAATGAATGAATTAAAATGTTGATTATAACATATGAAACTAAACAATTCTTCAAGTTTGCCACTTGATTTCATCTTAAACCTCATTTGTACCTCGACAATTACAATTCGCGTTCAAATCTTTCATGATTCTTGAAAACGTCTCGATCGAGAAGTTGAATCAGCTGCACCTCGTCTACAGAAGAAAGATTTATGCATACAGTTATGCACCTGAAAAACTTTCGAAACTGAAGTTATAGTTAAAACATATCCGTGTTGAATTCTTTATCATTCATTAGCCAAAAACAACCATACGATTCCTTTTCAAGAAGCTAATTTTGTCACAGCTCCACTTCGACTTCTCAGTGAGACTACTCTTATTATAACCTCGATATTTATACCTTGTCCTTTCGCCGTCGTTACCGGAGAACCTTTTATCCCACGACATCATCAGCAGATATACCAACAGCTCGTCATCTCTTCGGCAAAATCCAGTATTTTGAAATTCTCGCAGAACTTCTCCAGTTATACCTACAATGTCTATCCCTAAGAATTTCATACTCCAAATGTGAAGTTCTGAAAAACATCTTGAACTACAGATAACTTTTGAAATGCTGATGAAGCAGCAAAAACTGTAAACGACTTTAACAGTCAAAAGTTTGACGATAAAGTACAGTATGTTGGTAAAACTCAGAAAAAGAGAAGGTTGGGAACTGGAAAACGAATTGAGCAAAGTATGAAGGAGGCTGTGAACAAATCACAAAGAATAAGTTTGACTTCAAAGAATCCAAACGATTCAGTGCATGCTGAAACCGTTAGTAAGAACCCTACTCCTTATTCTAAACCTTTCCAGATGATATTCTTCATCATCATCTTATCTTAGATATTATAAGATATCTTCATATCTTCCGTTATACATATCCTCCATATTTCTGGAGATATTTTCACAACTATTCTTATCTAAGATCATGTATCTCTCCGTAACATCTGCGTTACAACATAAAAGAGACTGTATTAGTTTCTAAATACTGAAATCTTCAAGTTTAGAATGTTCTGAAGTAGTGTTGGGAACTGATGCATGAATTAATATAATATAATGAAACTTGATCAACTTCATTATATTACAGTAAGTCATGTTAAGTTTCTAATGGAATGAGATGATTTACAGAACCGTCATCATGTGCCATGTTACACGGCTCTTACATTCTATCCAATCTTTAAATCTAACAAGAAAATATTCTCTTGATGATTCGGTCTTTTCCAAGATATTCTGGTAATTTGACAAATCAAAATCATGTCATTACCCTTTCTTTCTAAGAGCATTAATTATGTTCAAATCAAATCTCATACCTATGAACTCCGGACCATTGATTGCTTAACTTAAAGACGGGAAGAAGAAACGAAGGGACAAATCCCCAAAATAGAAATTGGGATATAAAATCGCAACAAAAAGGAGAGAGTATTAATTATGGATGACAATGATTATAGAAAACAGAAACAAGAACATCAAAGTATATGGGGAGATATCACACTCGACAACCACCCAGGATTACAAACCATGTATATCAATACCGATAGTAATATAGAGACATGGGAGAACTAGAAGCACTATCAACGCAAGAGTATAGTAGGAGTAAATAAACTCTTCTGGTGGTAGATGAAAAAGAAGGATGACAGACGTAAAAATTAAGAGTATATCAAGGATTAGAATGGGATGAAACATATTAGCAAATGTCTTAAAGTAGGAATTTAGGAGAAAAACTAGAAGATATGGAATATAGAAATAAGAAAATGAAGGGAGTAGTTTTAAAGTTAAGTATCCGACAAAGAAATCAAAACATATTTGCTGCATTAAATCAAAGAAGATCCTGTTTCCTAAATCGCCGAAAAACCAACTCTTATTACGTAAAATTTTCTTTAAAATCCCTTAGATTCTGGAAATCAATCCTAATCACGCCATCGGTTAAAACAAATCCATACTCACTCATTACATTCTTTTGTGATAGCTTCACTCGTACGCTTCACATGATCGAATCGTTTTATCTATATCTCTCGATAAGGATAAAACTCCATTATTACCTCATATTCGTCATGAAAACATTCCTATTGTTATCCATGACGACCTCTATCAAATTTCGGGGACGAAATTTCTTTAACGGGTGGGTACTGTAACGACCCAGAAATTTCCGACCAAATTTAAATCTTACACTTTATATGTTTCCTACACGATAAGAAAAAAAAAAAAACCTTTATGTTGAGTCTAGAAAGTTTGAAATTTGTATTCGGTTAATTAGTTACCCTTTGACCAAGCCTGGCGAATCACGAACATTTATGTGTATCTATGATACATACTTATTACTTGATAACGTTGACAAGGTATTAGATATGTATATACATATATAAATATAAATATAAGGGTACATACAAAATTTTTAGTTAATAAAATACACTATATTTAAATGGAAATAAAAATGTAAAATAATATATTGAATTATTAAGTTAATATTAAAATAAATATATATATATATATATATATAAAATTTCATGTTTAATATTTAATACTCGGTGTACATATAAATTACATAATAATATGTAATGTAAATGTAAATATTTAAAATAATAAGTTTATTTGCAAATATTATATTTGTTATAATAATATTATTGTTACTTCCAATATTAACATCTAATTTGGTAATATTATGAATAGATAAATTGTTATATTTAATATCATTAATAGTATCATCAATATATTTATATATACTGTTTTTTTTAAATTTAAAGACAGATAATTTACACGATTAGTTGTTACACCTCATTGTCAAATATTTCATTTATATTCGATTGTACAGACAAATTACCAAATTCATTAAAGGATCGATTTCAATCTTATTTTATATATTTTATTTATCTGTTTCATTTGTCCTTGGAATCTAATCCCATTTGTACAGTTTCATGTCGACCTTTATTCCCCTTTAAATTAATCGACCCATTGTATTATTGATAAACAGATTTTCTTTGATTGATCGTAATTATCTCTCATTATCTATAACTCTTCCTCTCTCTTCTCTCTCTCTTTACCTTCTTTCTTTCTTCATAAACCCATACACAAGAACACAAACCTTCTTCCTCCTACTACTCGAACAACTTCTAATTGTGGCTGCAAGAATTCTGTTTACATTCACTGATCAGACCACTCGAAACCATATAGCTGTTATACTCGATTCTTGATTCTGTTTTGTTGCTTCTGCTTTCCCTTTGTGAAACCTCAAAACAATAAAACCCATCAATTAATTTATTTTCTGTTAACCAAAGATCACCACACCACAGCCGTTATTTTTCTTCTGTCTTGCTACCGCTACTTGTTTGTTACTGTTTCTGTCACCATTGAAAAACCACCATGTACCCATACAACCACCTTCACGTTTAACCTTTCTTCCTTTTCTTTTTCGGCATACTCCAACAAAACAGTGAACCAGATAGTTTCAGCTTTCTGTCTTCTTTTCATACCTGTGATCAACAAAAGCACTTTGTTAATACTCTGGTTGCTCACTCGCTAATTACATATTTTATTTTGTTTATTCATTTGAAAAAAACCTAAAACGCTACCATAACCTCCATCGTATTTTTATCATTGTTTACCCTAACTACTCGACAATAACAAATTGCAACTCACCTTTATTTATTTCCGTTTCTTCTCTGATCGATGTAAACCATAACACCACCCTATTCGAACGCCTTCACCACTTTAATCGAAATCCATTCCTATATATACACTGTGTAAAGAGAACCACCACAAACCCAATTGAGTAATCACGATTTTGTTGTTATTTTAAATTCAAGATCACTAACCAGAGCCGTCTTGTTACTACTACTGTCGGAGTTGTTTCTATAGAAGCTGAAGGCTGCTGCTCTCTTCTTCTGTTTCTATTCTTGAACAAACGAGAATGATGAAAATAAATCGATGATGATGGAGAGATGAAAGTAACGAGTGATGATAATGATTTAATAGCAAATATATTATGGTTAATGGAGATTGGACTGTAAAGATGAAAAGGGTGCGTTGCCTGCTCAAATATCCCTTTTACATAAAAAGTGTCGGCTGGGAACTTTTATTTCCTTTTAAAAATCGAAACCCTATTTGGGGTATAACTTGAATCGTTAAAACACATATTTGATTTTGGGCCGTGTTTCATTTAAGTGTACTACCTGGGCCATTAGGAATTTATTTGGACTTGTGTTAAAATTGGGTTTATTAAACCACTGTTGGGCCGAGGAAGGTTGGGCCAGACTAAATGTGATTACGGGTTATAAAGATAAAAAGTAATAAACATAACAGAAAAACTGAATGGATCGATGGTTGAGGACTGACGGGTTAACTAGAGGACCTGGGTTCGAACCCCGTCCTAGGTGTATATATATATATATATATATATATCTTTTTCTTGGAGAAGAGTTTTTAAGGTATAATATTTATTATTATTATTATTATTATTATTATTATTATTATTATTATTGTTATTGTTATTGTTATTGTTATTATTATTATTAGTGTAAAAAGGTAACACAAATTATTATATTTTTTATTAAATTTAATATTAGTATTATTATCATAAAAGCTATCCTTATTATTATAAGTTATCATTTATATCAATATAATTTAAAAGTATCATTTTTATAAATTTTCTTTTTGTTATTATTACTATTATAATTACAAAATAAAATAACTCTATAATTATTATTATCAATATTATTTTATTAACTAACTACTAGTTATTTAAAACTATATCTACTATATATAATTATATATATAGATATTAATCATTTAAATATATATACAACATAAAAATATATAACATATAATTTAAAATATAAAAACTAATACATTATAATAAAGAAATTTATGTGAATTCATTATGTATATTAATATAAATATACCAATGTTATAGGTTCGTGAATTCGAGGCCAACCCTACACTTGTTCAGTGATGTTATATGTATTTTTACTACAAAATACATTAGGTGAGTATATAGTTCCTTTTAAACTCTAAATATTTTGGGCTGAGAATACATGCGCTATTTTTATAAATGATTTACGTTATGGACACAAGTGACCAAAATTACGTTCTACATGGGTTTGAATCAAAAATCCCCTAGCTTGGTAACTTTAACTATTGGTTTATGAACTGGTAGGCGCGAATCCTAAAGATAGATCTATCGGGTTTTACACCCCCACCCAGATGTTGTTCTAGTAAACTAGAAGAACGGGTGTTTAGTACTTCGAGGTTAACGGAACGCACTTGATTCGGTGCACATATTATTATAACTCAGGGGTACACGCTCTTGTTAAGGCTAGTTACCGGGTGCCCATAACTTAGAATGCTTTTCATACACTTGCGAGTGTATTATGTTTATAAACTTAAAATCTTGTGGTCCATTGTTATATCGCTGCTAGCATCAAACCTATATATCTCACCAACTTTATGTTGACATTTTAAAGCATGTTATTCTCAGGTATGAAATAAGTCTTCCGCTGTGCAATAGCTCATATTAAGGACCCTATTTGGAGTCGATCATCGCAATGGGACCAACTGTTGAAGATATCGTCCGGATGGATAAGGACGGGTCTTTACAACCCTGTTTAATATTCTGCGTGTTAAACACACTTCATAAGCCAAGTCTACTTGTAGTATCGTGCAATATAAGTTTACCTCATTGTATAATAAACTTTATACGTCATCTGCCAAAAAAATGAGCTGTAGATTCAAAAATGCGAAAACTTTTATGATTTTGTAAATCGTGCAGCTGAGTTAGCTTGGCGTGAGATGCGAAGGGCTTGGGTTGGTGATAGATCTCAAACATCACACTGAAAGTTTCGACAACCAATTATGAGGTTTGACTTCCCTTTTGACTTTCAACTTTCAAGATCCTATAGTTCACTGTGGGTCCCACTTCTTCATGCAACCAGAAAGAGGACGGACCCACGAATGAAGATAGGATAACTACCTTAAGTTTCCTAATTAGTTTGATCTTATATCTTTTGTTATAGTTGGACGACGAGTTTTGAAGATTTGCTTTCGTCCGGCGAACCATTCCCGGAGCCGATTCCTCTTGCTGTAAGTTTTTAACACTTCGTGTTTGCCTCTTCCAACAGTCATGTTTCTGCTCAGTGACTATTTGTTTTTGCAGGATGTTGTGGATCTTTTAGTTGATATTTGGGTTGAGGATGGTTTTTACAACTAGATTGCAGGACTCGTAGATATTGAGATCAAGAGCATTGCAAGATTAAAGAAAAAAAAAAACACTTTATTCATTCTTCTGTTGAATCCCTAGACTCAAACAGATGCCAAAAGTCAGTTATTTTTTTTTAATCTGATTATATACAGTGTAGTATTCATACATTTTTTATATCAAACACAATTGTGATGTATTTGTGGCAATTGACTTGTTGGCAGTACCAAAGTACCAAACTAACTGTATATGTGGTGCTGATGATCAATGGATCATATTTTTTGACGACTTTAATTGGTCTGTTATCGTTTAGCTAAGTGTCAAGTTAACGTGGTTTGAATAAGCTTCCTACGATAAACTATCCGGAAGATGTCAACCACTTATTCACAACCTGCGAATGTAACTTATGGCGTGGATTCCTCGATTGGTGGAACATTGAGTATTCACTTTCGAATGGTGTGTCAAATGCGGTAAGCTCCTGTAACATTAATACTGGGCCGAAAGAAGCAAATTTGGCATGTGATGCATCTTGTTATATATTGTTGTGGCTAATATGGAAGTGGAGAAATAAGCTCGTCATCGATTCATGGTGGGAAATGGTTTAAGTGAGTTTTTGGAATGGTGTGTGGATTGGTGATGATAATTTTTGGATAATACGATAGACTTTGCCTCTTAGAGTCTCAAAAGGATTGTTATATACTTATATTGCTAATATAATTCGCAATGGGGATTTGCTTTGCAATGGAACAGATGAGATTGGAAGCAGGAATATGCAAAAATTAGAACTTGAGAACCATATCAGTTACGTCACCCTAAATGATGACATGGATATGCGAAGTTCGCTAATTGCGTCGAATGGAGAGTATATTGTCAATATTACAAGATCGTACATCGATGATCGTTTTGTTCCTTCAAGAACTCAAACAACGAGTCCGTCGGGTCATGGGCCGGGTATGGAGATAGTTACAAAAAAAAATCCGGGTTCGGGTTCGGGTATGGTTTTGGATACAAACCCGTATACCCGACCCGTATACCCGACCTGCATACCCGTATACCCGGCCCGAGGAATTTTAATAATAATTTTTATGTAATATTTTAATATTAGTATTATATTGTTAATGTATGAAAGATTTCTCTTATTTGTTTTGACAACGAGTATATAATTTTATTCAATATAATTATATACAACAAGTTTTCGAGATGTGATATTTTATATACTTTGTGTATTTGAGTATTTTAGAAACTTTTAAATCAATTTTTTGTAGGTGATATTTTATAATACTTTAAGCATGAAGTAGTTAAGTTATTTTTCGATATTTTAATTTGGTAACTCATTGAAAAGTAGATACACAATGACTAATCGGGTTTACCCGTGGGGAAACCCGAAACCCGATAGTATGTTAGTAATGGGGACCCGACGGGTTACGGACCAGGTTTGGGGCGGGGTTTCTTAATCGGGTCCGGGTCAGGAATTACCTAAACCCGACTCAAACCCGACCCGATGCCATCCCTAATTACAAGATTACGGTTTGAAAATTGGAACTATAATGGCGTTGGAAAAAAAAGTGTGTATCCGATTATATATGCCTTAGTTTGGGTGTCGTGGCGTTTCAAGAATGACAAAGTTTCATATAATAACTGGATCAAGAAGTGTGACATGTTTGATCTAATTCGTAGTATCTCATTTTCTTGGGTTAGATATATAGAAAATCATTATATATCTTAGAAACAATTGGCTTCATATTCCTTACTGAAAGTTGTTTTAAAAAAATTTATTTATATATATATATATATATATATATATATATATATATATATATATATATATATATATATATATATATATATTTATTTGTATATTTGTATTTCGGGTGATAATTGATATATCATTTAATATCATTTTTCATCTATATCTTATCCAATAATCATCTGTCATCCATTTATCAATTGGATCATCGATGTTCACTATTTTACAGGAGATAAGGTGAATATTCAATGTACGGGATAATTGACATTGATGGTAAGAAAAGAAGTAAAAAAGAAATGAAAAAAGAAAAGAAAAGAATTAAATCACTTTAATTTGGGAGGAAATGATAGAAAGAAAAATTCAGCATAATAATCATTTTAATTATTTCTTATTCCTTTGATTTCAAATAAAAACAAACGCAAAAACTTTTTTATTTCTTTTCAGATCCTTCATTTTCTTCCAAATAAAAATTGAACGGAAGGTAACATCCATGTATCATAATATACAATTTATTGTATATTATTTAAGAAAATAATACTCTCTCCATTTCAATTTAATAAATTATTTTTCAGCTATACTAAGTTAATAATCTACTTTTAAAAATAAATACATATAATGATCATGTAACACAAAAATGTAAGTTTGGAATAAAAATAAATGAAAAGTAGTAATGTGATAATGAATTTTTTTTGTTTTGTTACTATACTAGATGGTTTGGGCTCTATACCTTGCAAACGGGTCGAGATGGGTCGGGTTGGGTCAAAGATCAAATGGGTTTGGGTCGAAACGGGTCATGGGTCGAAATGGGTCAGAATTAAAATGGGTCGAACGGGTTGGGTCGAGACCCGGGTCGGGTTGGGTCAAGACCCGGGTCGGTTGGGTCGGGCTAGTAAAATTGCTCTTAATTGTATTTTTTCATACGTCTCTTCCGAACACGCGCCTTTTTAGGACTCCCTTTTTTATGTATTTTTTGAACCCCGTTTTTTTGACCCCGGTAAACCGGGGTCCGAAACCGGGCGTCGAAACCGGGGGCCTGAAACTGCGCGCTGAAAACGGGCGCTGAAAACGGGCTCCGAAAACGGGCGCCAAAAACGGGTGCCGAAACCGGGTTCCGAAACAGGGCCCGAAAACGCGCGCCAAAAACGGGGTGCCGAAACCGGCGTCGAAAACGGGTTCCAAAACCGGCTACATAAAAGTATACTCCGTATACAGTAGATAGACTAAATTACCCGCGCCCAAACGAACCCGACACAAGTGGTTAGATTCGAATAATTATAGGGTTTAATGTCACAAATTAGGGTTTTGCAGGTCGATGAGGAAATCTGCTTACGTTCTTCATCGAAATGGTAAGTTAATTCCTAATGACGTCTCTTTTCCATTCGTCTTATTTCTAAATCATAATAATTTTTCAAATTCTCAAATTCAATTTCCCTCTCGTAAATTAATCAGAGATTCATTACTTCCGTTTAATCGGACGGCTGAAAGTCCATCAATTGCCCCAAATCATCAATCTAATCGAATGTTAGGGTTTCAAACCGATATCGTTACCCTAAAAAGGCTATGTAAATCAGGCGATACACAGAATGCATTAATTATGCTTAGAGATATGGAACATAGCAAAGGCTGTAAGCTAAGTGTTACTTATTACAATGTCGTAATCAATCGCCTCTGTAAGGACCGACGGATAATGGACGCTCTCAATATCTATTACGATATGATCGCGAAAGGTATTGTTCCGAATGTTATGACATTTAGGTTTTTGATTCAAGGTTTGTGTAATTTAGGTTTATATGGAGCCGCACACGATTTGTTGAGTGAAATGATGGCGAAAAGTGGTTTTTGGAATGCTGTGACGTTTAACGTTTTAGTTCATTCACTTTGTAAAGATGACAAGGTTAGAGAAGCGCATAAAATGATTATTGTTATGGACTCGTATTGGTCTGTTTATGATGTTGTTAGCTATAATATTTTAATTAATGGATATTGTAAGATCAAAAGATTAGATGCAGCTTTTAGTCTTTCTATTGAAATGTCAGAGAAAAGAATAAATCCTGACGTTGTAACGTATACCACTCTTATTAAAGGTTTGTGCCAAATAGGTAGACTCGAGGATGCACTAGTTTGTTTTGGTCAACTTCGGGATTACGGTCTGGTTCCGGATGTTATTACGTACTCAACATTGATGGATTTTTTGTTTAAGAATAAGAAATACGATGAGGCAATTGTGTTGTTTAGGACTATTGAAGAATGTAAAGTAGTTCCAAATATTAATATGTACAATATAGTCATCGACGGTGTATGCAAAGCTGGAAAAGTTGACTATGGTGAAGAACTTTTTAGGAAAATCCCGTCATCGGGCTTGCAGCCGAGTTTTTATACGTATAATATCCTGATTAATGGGTATTGCAAGAGCAGAATGATCGATAAAGCGATGAGTCTATTTATGGAAATGTCTAGAAATAAAGTTAATCCTACTATTGTGACTTATAACACTTTGATTAACGGTTTGTGTCATGTTGGAAGACATAATGATGCTTTATGTCTTTTTAATGAAATTCAAAGTCATGGTTTAGATCCAACTATAGTTACTTACTCTACTTTGATAGATTCGTATTTTGAAAATGAAAAATTTGACGAGGCGTTAGCGATGTTCAGACGTATGGAATGTGTTGGGTTGACTCCTAATATTGTTCTTTGGAATATTTTAATTGATGGAATGTGTAAATTTGGGAAAGTGGATATTGGTTATGAAATTTTTAAGGATTTGGGCTCTAAAGGTTTGATGCCTAATGTTCGTACTTATAATATTATGATGAATGGATTATTTAAAGATTGTAAATTCAACGATGCAAATGTTTTGCTTCGGGAAATGATGATTGGAGGCTGCATGCCGGATGGTTTTACTTTTAATATTATTATTCAGGGATTTATTCGTTGTAATGAAACGAAAATGGCAATTCAATTTCTTGAAAGGATGCTCGATGCTGGTTTCAGTGCAGATTCACAGACGTCAACGGATCTCGTGAATTTGTTGACTGTAAAAAAGTTGGATGATGCTTCAAAGGAAGTGCTTATTAAGTTTTTCAAACTTGCATCTAACGCGTAAAATAAGAGAAAACTAATATAGTGTTGTCTCTATAAGGAAAATGTTCCCACACTATTGGAAACGGGTGCATATTGCTGATGGCTAAACCAAGTCGGGCGGGTCCTACTGCTGTAAGCATTGATCCTTTGCAAGTTTCTTTATTAGCTCTGCTTTTTGTGGATTGAAAAGCTTCAGGATCTAATTTTAATCTGTTGCAGGTCGGGTCAAGAGTGTTTCATTCCAACATAATCTTGATTGGGACATTTCATGAATTCATCTGATCTTGGACTGGTATTGAGGTATGTGATGTTCTGGATCAACTGGGCATATATGAATATATCACACTTTTTTATCTGTTTTCTTGAATATTATTGCTTTTCTTATGTTTTTTTATTATTTTTTCAAGGCCGTCTGTATTCTATATATATAATCTCTTGTGCAGCTCATTATTGGAACTATTGAGGATCCTTCCATGTCCAGCGAGGTTCATCTTATAGGTTGGGGTGTTTCCAAAAATGGCCTCTATTTGAAGTGATGCGAACTTCTTAATATCCCTAATCGGTTAGTTATGAAAAATTTCATCATTTTTTTAGGGTCTAATTAAAGTGTTGTCATTTATATGCTGTCAATTATAAGCAGTCTTATTAGCATATGGGCTAAGACAGTTTGTCTTATAAAGTTCAGCCCACCAGGTTATCAGTCAACCAAAGTCAATTAATAAACTTTAAAAATGTGTGACAGTTAATACACACAAACGCAACAATAACAAAGGAGGCTGCAAATTCTATATTCGTCTGGACTATAACTTATTTGTACTGGCCTGTTTATTATAACTTGGATATGACATATTAGTTTAAAGCCCGCTGCTTTGATCATACAGAAGGCAAGTATCCACCGCCCACTAAAAGTTTATCAAATTTACTGTTTGATGAGGTAATTGATATTATGGCCTAATAGGGGGTTCAGTTTTAATTTTTGCTTTCTTAGCGGGTTCAATTTTTATTTTTACTTCCTTGCTTTTTGCGGTTACATTCATGACCTACATAACTTATAATCTAATTCTGCATAAGTTCTTCAAATTAGAAACCGTTTAAACGAGTTGAATGTTTAACAGGAAAGTGTTAGTTTTGCAGGATTTGGAAACACTTTCCCTGAAGTTGTCATCAGGGTTTAAGCAAAGATCAATGTGAGGATTACAAGTCATTTGTTAGTTCTTTTCAGAGATGAAATCTGAGAACATATACGAATTTTAACTGCGCGATGCTCACGTCTATCTAGTCTATCACCTAAATCTAGTGTGATGATAGCTGCCTGTCGTCCACTATGGGTATTCTTTATCAATGCCATGGCCAACTATGTTACCATTGGTTTCATCGCTGTTGGTGATACGTGTAGATGGTCCTTTAGTTTAGGACTATTTGTAAGTTGGATCGAATCATATAAGATTTATGATATATTATTAATAAGCAGTTACTATACAATCCTTGTTGCAATTATAATTATATTGACCCAATTTTAATTGTTATCTAACACACGTTGTCAGATTAATAGTATTTCTATTGTTCGGATCAATAACGTGTAAGTTGGCAGGGACACGCTAACCCTGTGTGCCGTAGCACCCACCAATCCCACCCCGAAAGAGACCTGTAGTATTTCTATTGTTGTGTTTACTTCTGAGGGAGTCTGGATGGGGCTGATATCTTTGTATGTCCTCTAACTCATTCTATGAACTTCAGTTTTTACTCTATATGTGATTGTGTTTTAACTTGCACACTAGATGTTCGATGAAAAACCTAAATGAAAATGAGTTTTCTAGTTTCATTTAGTTAATTGGGCAAAAACATTTATATATGGGAACAATGTGTTGGTTTTGTTTTTTGATAGGAAAATTGATATGGTTACTTTGTGAAGGATGTTATCGGTGGGAGGAAGAAGTTGGAGGTGGGTGACTTGGTTATAAAAGGAGCTCATGGGATTCATTCCAACTTGCACCAATCAATACACTTTAAGTATTTGATTATTTCTTTCTTTCTTACCTTTGTTTGAGAGTTGTATTAGTTAAATATTTTGGAGAGTGTAGTTGGCTTAAGAGAGTCGTCTATATCATTGTAACAATTTGTGATATAGTGTATTTTTCTCTTTGGGGGCCGGTGGTTTTCTCCTGTTTTGGAGTTTCCACGTTAAATCTTGTGTTGTGTATTGTTCTTATTTCTTTACTATTATTTTTGAGTTGGGTGGTGGGAATTAGTGAGACCGTAATTTCCCAACAACTGGTATCAGAGCGTCAGGTTTGACGGGGGTCTCGGTTATAGGAGTCGGAGTATGCTCTGTGGTTGCCACGGGAGTGGATCGTCCACATCAGAAACGAGTTCTATTGATCGTATATGGTATCTGGTTTGACAATATTTTTCTGATTCGGAGTAAGTGGTGTCTAGAATTTGTAGTGGATCGGGTGTTGGATTTTCCAATTTAACGGATCCTGTGCGCCACTCCACTACATCTGTCGGCCAGTCGAAACGTGAGCAAAATCAGAGAAAGTGTTGTTTATAGGATACGGATACGATGGCGAAGTTCAGTCCAATGAGGTTTGATGTAGAGAAATTTGATGGGAGGATCAATTTTGGCTTATGGCAGGTTCAAGTCAAGGATGTGTTGATTCAGTCCGGGTTACACAAGGCATTGAAAGGTAAACCCACATTTGTTCCAGGCAGTGATTCTAGCAGTAAGTTCGATGAAGAAGAATGGGATGATATGGATTTGAGGGCAGCAAGTGCGATTCCTTTGTGTCTTGCAAAGAACGTGCTTGCAAATGTGCACGGGTTATCAACGGCAAAGGAGCTTTGGGTTAAACTAGAGCAGTTGTACCAGGGCAAGGGCATCTCAAATCGGTTGTGTCTTAAAGAACAATTTCATACTCTGCGTATGGATGGGGTTCAAAGATTTTAGATCATCTAAGTATTCTTAACGGTATTGTTTCAGAACTGGAGGCTATTGGAGTTAAAACGGATGATGAAGATAAAGCTTTGAGGTTGATATTATCTTTATCATCGTCAGCACATGAAACCTATTCTAATGTACGGGAAAGAAACGTTGAAGTTTGAAGATGTTACTAGCAAGCTCCTATCTGAGGAGAAAAGATTGGAAGGTAACAGAGTCTCGTCATCAGAAGCTACGGTACTGTTGTGTTCGGATAGGCAGACGAGAAACTCTAGAAAGAATCTGACATGCTGGAAGTGCGGGAAGACTGTGCATGTAAGGGTTAATTGTCCAGGTGGAGCTAATTCGGCAAATGGCTCCAAGGGCGCTAATGATGTCTCCGTTGTTACGGAGAGTGACGAATTCCTCTGAAGTCACGTCATCCTCATGGTGTGTCCGCGCCACCATGGAAAGGGATGTTGTTAGCGGTTCCACAAATTGCACATGGGCATTGGTTTGGCGTTGATGCAAGGTGTGTGGTGGAAACTGATGTTGTAGCTGATGGAACTTTCGGGAAAGCCAAACGAGAAGTTGTACCATAACTGTTCAGCTGGTTATACAACATGTGCTGAGGTAAAATGCTTGGAATTTGACATTCTAAGTGTGATACTCTTTATGGTGGGGTATTGTCACACCCCCAAAATGGACCAGGGGTAATTGTGACCAATCATATCATAACACAGTTGTATAAGCGAGAACGACTCTAAATGAGACGTTTTATTTATTAAATAAAGAGCGGAAGCATTATTCAAAGTTTTACATCATAAGAGTACAGTAAATGGAAAATGTCTTAAACAAAATGATAAATATGAATGATGGACTCCATGCAAGCAGCAAAGCATACATCAATCATCTAGTAGCAAGTAGCAGCTAGCTCAATCATCACCTAAGACAAAACACGCTTAAAGTGTCAACCAAAAAGGTTGAGTGAAATTCATAGGTTTATAAATAATATCCAAAGTTTTAGACCACAAGATTCAGTTTAAAGTTGATTGATATAGAAATATCAATCTAAAAGTGTTGCTGCATTTTGTAATATCGCTACTAAACAAGTTTACCCTATGACACCTTGTACGGTCAGTGTCGTGAAATCATTATTATGTAACCAAAGACCAACGGTCGAATGGTTAGAGACGTTACTCTCAATAGGCCTACTCACAATAATTAAGTTTGCATTTAAACGTAGCAATTAACAATATTACGGTAGGGATTTAGCATGAATCAAAGCATGACAGCATAGTTAACAATTTAGTACTTGTGTCTAAGCGTAAAACAGTTATAAAGCAAGCATGTGTCTCACCCCAAAAGTTATAAAACAGTTATGAAACAGTAAAAAGTGGGGCTATGAAGTTCACCTTAGTAGCACACGAAAGAATTGAACGGAAGGACGTGGCCGAGATCTCAACCTAGAGATAGAACGTATGATCAGACATTGCCTAACAGACAATAGTATATAGTACTATATTGATAGTAATGGTTCACTAAAGAATTTCCATTTTCGGAAGGTTACTATTTATGGAAAGTTTCCACTTATAGTAATTTTCCAATTTTAGAAAGTTCGGGTTAATCTTTAGCAAGACGTTGTATAACTTTACTCAAACTTCGTTGCTATCAAATAAGTCAGGAATGACCAGATGTAACCGGGGGCCCAGGATTCTTGACCAGAATCTAAGTCATGGCATTCGAGATCCACAAGCTTACCCATAAATGGCAACCTAGACATCATTCACTTACGACTGATAATGCTAAAAACGAACATATATTTCATAGCATTATTCCTCAAGAAAGACAAGCTTTTAGTTGCAATTGTTCTATTTACAAGTGATATTCGTTTAAATAATAAAAGGTGAAGACAAAAGACAGATTCGACGAATTGAAGACGCAAACGACCAAAAAGCTCAAAAGTACAAAATACAATCAAAGAGGTTCCAATTATTGATAAGAAACGTCTCGAAATTACAAGAGTACAAGATTCAAAACGCAAAGTACAAGATATTAAATTATACGCAAGGACGTTCGAAAATCTGGAACCGGGACATGAGTCAACTCTCAACGCTCGACGCAACGGACTAAAAATTACAAGTCAAATATGCACATAAATATAATATAATATTTAAATAATTCTTATAATTATTTAATATATTATATTATTTATAAAACCGTCGGCAGAAGAAAACAACCAAATATGAGCCTCCCCAGCTGGCCATGCGATCGCATGGCCTGGAAGGCATAAATCCATGCGATCGCATGAGCCCCAGTTCTAGCCCACATGCCTATAAAAATCGAGCTTTGGTGCACCACAAATCAATCTATCTTTCTCTTCTCTCATATATACGTAAAATATATGTATATATAATTTATATTTTAATTTTAATTTTAATTTTAATCCTAATAATAAGGGTATGTTAGCGAATATTGTAAGGGTGTAAGTCGAAATTCTGTCCGTATAACGCTACGCTATTTTTTATCATTGTAAGTTATGTTCAACCTTTTTACATTAATGTCTCGTAGCTAAGTTATTATTATGCTTATTTAAAACGAAGTAATCATGATGTTGGGCTAATTACTAAAATTGGGTAATTGGGCTTTGTACCATAATTGGGGTTTGGACTAAAGAACGACACTTGTGGAAATTAGACTATGAGCTATTAATGGGCTTTATATTTGTTTAACTAAATGATAGTTTGTTAATGTTAATATAAGAATTTACAATTGGGCGTCCCTATAAATTACCATATACACTCAATCGGACACGATGGGCGGGGTATTTATATGTACGAATAATCGTTCATTTAACCGGACACGGGAATGGATTAATAGTCACTAGAATAATTAAAACAGGGGTGAAATTATGTACAATGACACTTGGTATAATTGATAACAAAATATTAAAACTTTGGGTTACACTCAGTCGACATCCTGGCGTAATTATTAAACAAAGTATTAAAATCTTGTTACAGTTTAAGTCCCCAATTAGTTGGAATATTTGACTTCGGGTATAAGGATAATTTGACGAGGACACTCGCACTTTAAATTTATGACCGATGGACTGTTATGGACAAAAACCAGACGGACATATTAAATAATCCAGGACAAAGGACAATTAACCCATGGGCAATAAAACTAAAATCAAAACGTCAAACATCATGATTACGGAAGTTTAAATAAGCATAATTCTTTTATTTCATACTTAATTTCCTTT
Organism: Rutidosis leptorrhynchoides; assembly: GCF_046630445.1. Lineage (NCBI taxonomy): Eukaryota > Viridiplantae > Streptophyta > Magnoliopsida > Asterales > Asteraceae > Rutidosis > Rutidosis leptorrhynchoides. The sequence continues at coordinate 53,633,328 of NC_092340.1, forward strand.
ATTTTATATTTAATTGCACTTCTAATTATCGCATTTTTATTGTTATTGCACTTTTAATTATCGTACTTTTTAATTATCGCAAGTTTATTTTATCGCACTTTTATTATTTGCAATTTCATTATCGTTATTTACTTTACGCTTTAATTTAAGTCTTGTATTTATTTTTAATATTTTACATTTGGTTTTAACTGCGACTAAAGTTTTAAAATCGACAAATCGGTCATTAAACAGTAAAAACCCCCCTTTATAATAATAATATTACTTATATATATATTTGTATTTTTATAAAAGTAAACTAATATAGCGTTAAGCTTTGTTTAAAAAGATTCCCTGTGGAACGAACTGGACTTACTAAAAACTACACTACTGTACGATTAGGTACACTGCCTATAAGTGTTGTAGCAAGGTTTAAGTATATCCATTCTCTAAATAAATAAATATCTTGTGTAAAATTGTATCGTATTTAATAGTATTTCCTTGCTAAGATTAATAGTATTTTATATACACCTCGCGAATCATCAATTTATTTTTGGCGCCGCTGCCGGGGAATCAATCTAGCTTAAAAGCCGGAAGCGCAACGCTAATATAAAAAAAAAAGATTTTTATTTTTAGTACGCTTTTGTAAAAATACGTTTTAAATATTCAAAAATATTAAAAGAAAAAACAAAAATATAAATATTTTTTTTAAGAGTTTGGTAAATATTTAAGTTTTATTAAGTTTCTTTATTTCTATTTTTTTTAGTTTGTAAAAATTTAAGTTTTATTTAATTTATAAATATATTTTATATTTTACAGCAAAAACAGAAGAAAAAAAAATTTATTAATTCGGCCTGTACTGTAGCAGCCCACTCTGTGGCCCGAAACTCTAGCCCATGCGATCGCATGGCTGGGCAACTGAGGACTCATGCGATCGCATGAGCCCATCTGACACGCCCTACTGAACCTGCCGACAGCATTAATTACGGATTATTATTAATTATTATTAATATTAAACCCTAATTAGGTTTAGTTATTATATTAATTAATTTTAGATATTAATTAATTTGTATTTTTAGTTTAATTAGTTTATTTAAATTGTAAAATTAATAGTTTTATAAAATAAATAATATAAAAATAATATTTTTATAAAAATTGTACTTTTTACAACTTTTTATATATTTTTATATTTTTTCCCTTTTTAATCGTTTTAGCTTAATATTTGTATTTTTAGCTCATATTTAGTTTTAATTCATAAGTTTTTGCCATAATTATTTTTACTTCTAGATTTTTAGGCTTTGCCGTAGAATTCCTTAAGTTTTTTTTTTTAGACTAAGATTTAAGTGCTTTAGAATTTTGCGACGCCTTTTTAAGTTTTAGTTTCTTTTTAAGTTATTTCCATTTGGGATTTAGTTTTTCTTGTAAGCTTTAATATTTTTAGACGACTTTTACCTATGTATCAATTATCATTCCATTTAGTAATCTCAATTTGCTATTATAATTTTAAGTTAGTTGTAGTAATAAGTTTAGGTTAGTCAAGTGTTTTAAGTTTTACAAGTTTCTTTTATTTTTCCGTCACCTTTTATTTTTCAACCATTTTTCTTTTTCGACCTTTTTCGACGAACTCTTTTTCTTTCTTATTTTTCGTTATTCTAGTTTTAGGACATAGATTTTTGTTCTACTCCTTATCTAAATTTCTTAAAATTACGAAAATTTATTTTAAGTGGTTAAATTGATAGACATCAAAATTTTCTGGTTCGTAGTAATAGTTGGATTTGTACGTGGACCGGGTTATTGGAGCCAAACAGTCCTCAATTATATTGAGACCAAACGAATCCTGCCCCTCTGCTGCATCTTTTGGCTATTCGAAACGTGGGCAAAATCAGAAAAGTCTATTGATTGGATAACTTATTATAATTTTTCTTTCCTTTTTAAAACTAATAGGATATTCAGTGAATGCACCGAGCAAGACGTTCACCACCTTTTGTACGTTCACCACCTGTAACTAGATCAAGACATTTAGCAAATATAACCGCCGTTGATTTCTCTTTAGAATCGTCATCCAGCCAACCAAGTACTTCAGTTCAAATTTCCGATAATCCATTTTTTGAACCCGACCTCACAATTGAGAATCCAGAGAATATTCAGGAACGGTTCGTAGATCCTGAACCACTAAACTTTCCCCCGGAACCACCAATCATTCAAACAGAGATTGTTGAGGAACGAACCATTAAATCAGAATCCTCTAGTGATTCTGATTCAACAAATTCAATTATGGAGAATCTGGAACCTTTAAGTATGGAAGACCGAATGAGAGCTAAACGCACTGGCCAAGGTCACGCAATTACTCATCCAGACATTAATGCGCCAGATTATGAAATCAAAGGACAAATTCTACACATGGTGACTAATCAATGCCAATTTAGTGGTGCGCCGAAGGAAGATCCAAATGAACATCTACGTACCTTTAATAGGATCTGCACACTATTTAAAATTCGAGAAGTGGAGGATGAACAGATATATCTCATGTTATTTCCCTGGACTTTAAAGGGAGAAGCCAAAGATTGGTTGGAATCGTTACCTGAAGGGGCGATTGATACATGGGATGTTTTAGTTGACAAATTTCTTAAACAATTCTTTCCTGCATCTAAAGCCGTAAGACTTCAAGCAGAAATTGTTACGTTTACACAGAAGCCAAATGAAACTCTATATGAGGCATGGACAAGATATGGAAAGTTGTTAAGAGGATGTCCGCAACATGGTTTAGACACCTGTCAAATAGTACAAATATTCTTCCAAAGATGCGACATCACTACAAGGAAAGACATAGATATAGCAGCTGGTGGTTCTATTATGAAGAAAACCGAAACTGATGCATACAAAATTATTGATAACACTGCTTCCCACTCACATGAGTGGCACCAAGAAAAAGATATCATTAGATCATCTAAAGCAGCTAGAGCCGATTCTAGCCATGACTTAGATTCCATTTCCGCAAAGATAGATGCTGTGGAGAGACGAATGGAAAAGATGACTAAAGATATTCACTCAATACGAATTAGTTGTGAGCAGTGTGGAGGACCACATTTGACAAAAGATTGTCTCAGTATTGAATTAACAATGGAACAAAGAGAGAATATTTCATACATAAACCAAAGGCCTGGAAATAATTATCAGAATAATTATCAACCGCCAAGACCGATTTACAACCAAAACCAGAATTACAACCGAAATATTCCATACAACAACCAACAAGGTCCTAGCAATCAACAAGTATCCAATAATAATTACAATCAGCAAAGACCGAATTTTCAAAACAAACCACCACAACAAACCGATGATAAAAAGCCGAATTTAGAAGATATGATGACGAAGCTAGTTGAAACTCAAACACAGTTTTTCACCTCTCAGAAACAAACCAATGAACAAAATGCTCAAGCATTTAGAAATCAACAAGCTTCTATTCAAAATCTGGAACAAGAAGTAAGTAACCTAGCAAGGTTAATAGGTGAAAGAAAACCGGGAAGTCTACCTAGTGATACAAATGCTAACCCCCGGAATGAAACAGCTAAAGCCATTACCACAAGAAGTGGTACAACACTTAAACCACCGGAAATACCTGTAACTTCTGATGAAGCTATTCCTACTCCAAAAGAACCACAACCTGATCAAGATAAGAAAAAAGAACCGGTAGTTGAAAAGGTTAATGAAGATAACACAGTTAAGGATAAACCTTATGTTAAACCATACCAACCACCACTTCCTTACCCGAGTAAAATGAAGAAAGAGAAACTTGAAGCCGAGCAATCCAAATTCTTGGATATGTTTAAACAGATAAATGTAAATCTTCCTTTCATTGATGTGATTTCAGGAATGCCTAGATATGCTAAATTCTTGAAAGATCTAATCTCAAATAGAAAGAAAATGGAAGAACTCTCGGCTGTTACTATGAATGCTAATTGTTCAGCAGTGCTGTTGAATAAGATACCAGAAAAATTATCTGATCCTGGAAGTTTCACAATTCCATGTTTTCTGGGTAGTCTTAGTTCAATAGAAGCATTGGCAGATTTAGGTGCTAGTATAAATTTAATGCCGTATTCACTATACACTAAACTAGACCCTGGAGAATTGAAACCAACTAGAATAAGCATACAACTAGCCGATAGATCAATAAAATATCCTAGAGGGATAATGGAGAACATGCTAGTTAAAGTTGGTACTTTAGTATTTCCAGTAGATTTTGTTGTTTTGGACATGGAAGAAGATTCTCAAGTTCCTCGCATATTAGGAAGACCATTCTTAAACACGGCTAAAGCAATGATAGACGTGTTCGGTAAGAAACTTACCCTAAGTATAGAGGATGAGAGTGTTACCTTTTCAGTTGATAGAGCAATGCAACAACCACAATCTGCAGATGATACATGTTATTATATTCAAACTATAGATGCACATGCAGAATTATTAGAAGAATTTTCAGAATTACAAGGAACAGGAGAATGTTCTTTAGGAGAAGGTAATGAACCAATTGATGAAGCTGAAATGTTAGCTACACTTATAGCTAATGGATATGAACCAACAACAGAAGAAATTCAAATGCTAAAAGAAGAAGACAGATATCGATACAAATCATCGATAGAAGAACCTCCGAAATTAGAGTTAAAGCCACTTCCAAACCATTTGGAATACGCTTATTTACATGGTGAATCTGAATTACCTGTAATAATATCGTCTTCTCTTACTGAAAATGAGAAATCACAACTCATTTCTGTGTTGAAAGCTCATAAACCAGCCATTGCATGGAAGATTCATGATATTAAAGGAATAAGTCCTTCGTATTGCACACATAAAATCCTTATGGAAGAAGGTCATAAAACGTATGTGCAACGCCAACGAAGACTAAATCCTAATATGCAAGATGTAGTTAAGAAAGAGATTATTAAACTGCTAGATGCAGGTTTAATTTATCCAATCTCTGATAGTCCATGGGTAAGCCCAGTTCAATGCGTGCCTAAGAAGGGTGGCATGACTGTCATTACAAATGAGAAAAATGAGCTTATTCCTACTAGGACTGTAACAGGATGGCGTGTGTGTATTGATTATAGAAAATTAAATGACGCCACCAGAAAAGATCACTTTCCCTTACCTTTCATAGATCAAATGTTGGAAAGATTAGCCGGAAATAGTTACTATTGTTTTCTAGATGGATTTTCTGGATATTTTCAAATTCCAATAGCACCCGAAGATCAAGAGAAAACCACATTCACGTGCCCTTATGGTACTTTTGCTTACAAACGCATGCCATTTGGACTTTGTAACGCCCCTGCAACCTTTCAAAGGTGTATGATGGCGATTTTTCACGACATGATAGAAGAATGCATGGAAGTTTTCATGGATGATTTTTCAGTCTTCGGTGATACATTTGAATCATGTCTAATTAATCTTAAACGAATGCTTATTAGATGCGAACAATCAAACCTAGTTCTTAATTGGGAGAAATGTCATTTCATGGTTAAAGAAGGCATCGTTCTTGGTCATAAAATTTCAAAAGAAGGAATTGAAGTGGATAGAGCTAAAGTAGATGTAATTGCTAAACTTCCACATCCCACCAATGTTAGAGGAGTTAGGAGTTTTCTAGGGCATGCCGGTTTTTACCGACGTTTCATAAAAGATTTTTCTAAAATTGCCACTCTTATGAATAAACTCCTAGAAAAGGATGCGCCATTCATCTTTTCAGATGAGTGTATCAAATCTTTTAATATTCTTAAAGAGAAACTCACTAATGCGCCGATCATGATAACACCAAATTGGAATCTACCATTTGAACTAATGTGCGATGCAAGTGATTTTGCAATGGGAGCCGTTTTAGGACATTGGATTGAAAAACGATTTCAACCTATATATTATGCTAGTAAGACGTTACAAGGAGCACAAACAAACTATACAACTACTGAAAAAGAACTCCTTGCTATTGTCTTTGCTTTTGACAAATTTCGATCATATCTCGTTCTAGCAAAAACGGTGGTCTATACCGACCATTCTGCTCTTAGATACCTATTTTCAAAACAAGATGCTAAACCAAGATTAATCCGTTGGATCTTACTCTTACAAGAATTTGATATTGAAATCCGAGATAAAAGAGGAGCAGAAAATCTCGCCGCTGATCATCTTTCTCGTCTTGAAAATCCCGAATTAGAAGTTCTAAATGAATCAGCCATACAAGACAACTTTCCTGATGAATATCTATTGAAGATAGATTATAAAGAAATCCCATGGTTTGCAGACTATGCAAACTACTTAGTTTGTGGATTCCTTGAAAAAGGATTATCGTACCAAAAACGAAAGAAATTCTTCAGTGATATAAAACACTATTTCTGGGAAGATCCACATTTGTTTAAAAGTTGTCCCGATGGAATAATACGCCGATGTGTATTTGGAAATGAAGCCAGTAAAATATTAAACCATTGTCACACAGGACCAACAGGAGGGCATTATGGGCCTCAACTAACAGCAAGAAAAGTTTATGATGCTGGATTCTATTGGCCTACAATTTACAAAGACGCACACCTTCTTTGCAAATCCTGTGATGCTTGTCAAAGGGCCGGAAAAATAAGTCAACGTGATGAAATGCCACAAAATGTCATCCAAGTATGTGAAGTATTTGACATTTGGGGTATTGACTTTATGGGTCCATTTCCAAAATCTCATAATAATCTCTATATTCTCGTAGCCATTGATTATGTATCTAAATGGGCGGAAGCACAAGCTCTCCCAACTAACGATGCACGAGTTGTAGTCAACTTTTTAAAACGTCTTTTTGCAAGGTTTGGAACACCGAAACTTTAATAAGTGATCGGGGTACTCATTTCTGTAATAATCAACTTGAGAAAGTTCTTAAAAGATATGGAGTAACTCATAAAATCTCCACCGCATATCATCCACAAACAAGTGGACAAGTTGAAAATACCAACCGAGCTTTAAAACGTATTCTAGAGAAAACCGTAGGATCAAATCCGAAGGAATGGTCCATTAAATTGGAGGATGCACTCTGGGCTTTTAGAACAGCCTACAAAACTCCAATTGGAACCACACCTTTTAGACTTGTTTATGGAAAAGCATGTCATCTTCCAGTAGAAATTGAACACAAAGCATTTTGGGCTTTGAAGACATGTAATCTTGATTTACATGAAGCCGGACGTCTACGATTAAGTCAACTAAATGAATTAGAAGAATTAAGACATGAAGCATACGATAATTCGTTAATCTATAAAGAAAGAACGAAGAAATGGCATGATAAAAGAATCAGAAGTTCAAAAGAATTTAAAGAAGGAGACAGAGTTCTTCTTTTCAATTCACGATTCAAGCTATTTCCTGGAAAATTGAAATCAAGATGGTCTGGACCATTCATAGTCAAAAGAGTTTTCCCATACGGAACGATAGAATTGATAAATTCAAATGGGATTGAATTTAAAGTTAATGGTCACAGAGTTAAACACTATATACATGGTCCGATGGAAGTCGACAACGAAGTTAATCACAATTTCGACACCACAGCTAACTAAGTGTGGGGAGAATCAAGTCTTTAAAGGATAATATGTATTTCTGTTAGAGTTAGATTGTCTGTTTTCGTGTAGTTCTCGAAAATAGAACCCGAATGGTCTTTCCCTAGCAGACCCTAAAGAACTAGTATTCTCCCCCCATTCTGAATTTTTTATTTTTTTTAGGTTTTTACAAAATGAAGACTGCCTGTGAACTAAACCATGGTCTAATGCTACACGCTTTGATCACTAAACGTAATAATGACATACTTCCGAGTGAAATAGTATCAGTAATCAGAGAAAGAATGGACGGAGTTAGAAAAGAATCCAGATGCGAAGATAATAAGTTACAATTTGGTAAAGAAAAATCAAAATCCGCAGCGAAAAGAAGAGCACGACACCTAGAAAGATGTCACAAATGCGGAAAATGGTCACATGGAGGTAAATGTTCAAATAATCAAACCTATTCAAACACCGAATTTGTTACTTTATGCAGAGACGGACCGTTCATATGTTTAGAAGAAAAGACACTGAATGCTCGAGGTTACGCCTATGTAGCTATGGAAAACCAATTAAACCGACTATCTTATGAATGGGATAGATCATATAACTAAGAAATCTATCTCACAGGTAAGTCTGTACAGTTTTTATTTTATTTTTTTATTTTTAACCTTTTGATAATAAACGCTAATTTATTCGCTATAAAGTATTAAATTGGTATTGAATAAAATTAGGTTTGGCCACCGAAATTATTGATATCATTCAAAAATTTATTACATCACTGCGAAATTTAACGTTTATTCTTAAGGTATAAATATCTTTAATCAATCAACCCAAAATATTTCAAAAATTCGTCATGAGTTAAATTAGGTCTTGGAACCGAAATTACTTTACCGAAAAGAGGGGCGCATATTTTTGATAATATTTGATTGATTAAAGTGGGATAAAAAGTCAAAAAGACTTTTAATTTTATTTTTACCATGTTTTTAAAATTAATATTTAAATCTTAAATTAATATTATAAACTTTGTAAAAACAATATTTTTAAAATTGTAAATATTTGAATTTTTAAATTAAGTTTGGTGTGAATTTTTAATTTTTAAAATATGAATTTTTAATTTTATGCATTTCAAATTTTAAGTTTGGTGTGAATTTTTAATATTAATTTTGAATTTTATATTTAAGTTGTGTGAATTTAAAAACAAAAATTTACTTTATCTCATTAAGTTAAAAATATGATTTTTAAAATTCTTCGTAAGTTGAAGACTAGGTCTTTGAACCGAAATTGCTTTACCCGAGGAAAGGACGAGAACTTTTATTATCATTATTTTTAATCTTATTGAATTAAAGTATGCCAAAAACATTAAAAAAACCCAAAAATCTTTACTTTTAAAAACCGCGCTTTGATTTGACAAATTTTAAAATTTTGTCGAGGGACAGACTAGGACAACGATCCGAAACGCCCTCGCTCCTAAAGGAAAACAAAATTTTTAAAATTTAATTAATTATAAGTTTTATAAAGCATAAGGTTTTATAAAAAAAAAAAAAAAAAAAAAAAAGCTGAAAACACTGTAGCCGGCACCCCATGCGATCGCATGGGGTTTGCACTTGGAACCCATGCGATCGCATGGGGACCAAATGCAGGTCAGAAACAAATACAGCAGCGGGTCTGTTCTTCACACAAAACACACATATACACCAGAAAAAACTCTCAAATCTTCACCAAATTTCGCCAAAATTCACCGTAATTCGTCATTTTTCTTGCTCTAATCATGCCTAGATTCTCATTCTTCGGCAAATTGGTAAAAATTACACCCCTAAACTCTATAAATTCCTAGTTTTTGTGATAATTACCAATTTTTTACCTAATGCAATTTTGTTAATTTTTAGTGTAATTAGTGTTAAATTGTTAGTATTTTATGCATGTATAACCTAGATTGATGCTATTTAACATGATTTGAAGCCAAAAACTTCAAAATTTTTAGAAATCTAGGGTTTGTGTTCTTGAGCAATTTGGGGCTTTTTGATATAAACAGGTTATGGCCGATTTTTGTCATGAATTATTGTTAAATTGAGTAGTGTAACATGTTTAGATAGTTAAATGATCCAAACAATGATCCTAAACATGATTTTTGGAGATTAAAGTAGACTTTTTAAGTCCAAAATTCATGAACTTGATTAATTTGATATATTTGCCATTTGAGACTTGTTTAATTATTAATAATGAATATTTTGACATGTTATTTGAGTTAAATGCTTATGAATTTTGTATACATTTTCATATGTGCTTATTTGAAAAGTGTAGAATTGTGAAAAATTGTGAAAATGTGTATAAGTTTAATTTTGATTTAACATGTTATAGTGATTGTTTTAAGTTGTTATTTTGCTCACACTAATGCATATTTGGATGCACAATTTTTGTGTTTAATGTGTTTTACAGAGAGCCGATACTGGAGGTTCAGGAGCATCATCATCTAGACGACCAGCACCAGCACCAGAACCAGAACCAGAAATGCAACACGAACAAGAACCACAACAGGAACAAAAACAGCCTGATCAGCACATACCTTATTATGATCCAGTACAGTTTGTTGATGAATTCATAGTATTCCCAATGAGGCCGCCAGTAGAATTCCCAACGATTCCTGAGCACACTCTACATCCTAATCTGAGATTTGATAGAAGATGGAGAGATTACGAGACATATCAAAGGAACAAATTCAAATTGGTAACAAAAAAATGTAGAGGTGCCAAGGGTAATTGATTGGGCCCCTTTGGAAACGGTCCATCTAGCTGACCGTGTTAGAAAACTTTTAGTTCAAAGGTATGGCAGTTCTTCTTTTACAGATTGGGAACGTCTTTTCACCATTCGTAGACCTGTATATAAGGAATGGTGTGTTGAGTTGATGAGTACTGTATCACTTGATACAAATATAGTTAGGATAGATGATAGAAGATTTCTTAGGTTTATCCTTGGCGGTAGGATGTACAGAATGTCCATGCTGGACATGGCCAGGGCCTTACAGATATATACTCCTGGTGAGTTGCTATTACCCGATTGTACAAACTTGATTCATTATGGTGAACGGGTAGATAGTAACTTTGACGCTGACGCCATTTGGAGGCGTATGTCACATTTTGATGTTTTTACACGAGCAGGAGGACACTCCTATACACATATTGACAGAGCCGAGCTTCGTATTATTCATAGATTTTTGGCTAACTCGATTACACAAAGAGGTCATAATAAAGAAAAAATTACCTTATATGATTTATTCTACCTAAAGTGTATTCGGGATCCTAGAAGCTTTGTCAATATCCCTTACTGTGTTGCTTTTTATTTATCTAAAATGGTAGAGGGAATGCAGGACGGGAGTATAATAGGAGGAGGTATTTTTGTTACTCTCATTGGAGAGTATTTAGGTGTTGATAGGAACCAAGGGGGTCCATTACAGATTTGTAGAGAACAGGTTGAGCCCTTAGGATTGAAAGTTTATGTGGGTGCTAAGGTATTGAAAAGTAGACGTAACCAGGCAGTACCCTATGAGGGATCTCATCCTCAGGTAGAGAGAGGCTCAGACGAGGAAATGGAGGAGGCGGAAGACATTAGGGATGTCTTTCGAGATGTTATTCTTGACGTCCACGTTCGTATAGATGAGGAAGCAATGACGAACGCGGCAAGACATAGTATGTATGAGCAGTGGAACTCCGAGCGAGTATACGAGGATTATAGGCGACGCCAACACGATAGCTGGTTAGTTCATCAGCACCAAATCATGAGCCAGCTATCATATCAGGTACCAAATAACTATGTACCTACTCGACCTGCTCATTTTCCGCCACATAGCCCCGATATCCGACCACCCTTTAACCGGTATGACTATAACCAAGCCTATCAAAACACCTATAACCAACAATGGAACCCACCCGATGAGATGAACTGGAACCCCTATCCAGACTGATTTAGTTCCATTTGGTTATTTTTATGATTATTATGTTTTTATCTTTTGACTTTTTTCATGTTTAAACTTATGTTATTGGATATATTTGTGTAATTTTTATTATTTTATTATTATTGTGTACTAATATTTCATATTTAGAATTTGAAAGTGGGATATTAAGTCCCATTTCAAATTGCCATGCATGATTATACTTGTATGTATGTATATTGTCGATTGTTCAAAACAGGGTAAAACAGCGCATTTTCAAAGACTGGCATTAAGTTCAGCAAAAGCTACTAATTTTGACGACAAGATGACAAATAAATGTGATGTAACAACAGACGAAATGAACAAATGCTATGCACCATTTATCATTCAGCAAACAGACGCCAATATATTTGGAAACTTTGGTAAAATTTAATCATTTCTACGCTAATCACCCTCAATAATTTAAATTGTACTGATTTCTTGCAAATGAGGGCATTGCAAGATCTTAAGTGTGGGAAGGGGTTAAATTCTTTCGGATTTTTAAAATTTTTATCTTTATACACTTGGTTACCATTAAAAATACTAGTAACGTAGTAGTTGTATTAGAATCTAGTGCTCTCTGATAATAAAGAACAGCCCTAGTCTTATATACTGACTACCCAATTCTAGTAAAATTTTTCAAAATTTTCAATTAAATGAACTCAAAATCATGTTTATACATATTTATGAACGATAAAACTAGGTGTTAACACCGAAATTATTGTAACCTCGGAAAGGACATAAATTGAGAAACAAACCAAAATGTTGAAATTCATTTAAAATGGAATAGAGGACGATAAAAAGGAAAATAAAAGCCAAGTGTGGGAAAATTTACCAAGTTATCTTAAACATATGTCACATATATCTATAACAAATAACTGAAAATACTTTTGCTTTGGACTAAACTAAACCATTTTACCCGATGAAAGAAAAGAAGAGATGGATCTACACGATGAATCAATTCCATCATTAAAAGGAAGTAAAGTCTTCCGAAAAAGACACGCGCTTCTTGATTTAGGTCAAGAAGTTGTCGTCTAGACCAGCTGTAGGTTGACGAAAAATCTAGAAAAGTCATCTCTAAAATCAGCAGGAAATCCACGGACCTCAGCATCAAACAGGGTCGCCAAGTGGTCAGATTTATCCTAACCATGAGAAGGATTTATCTCGTACAATGGGGGGGCACCGTGCAAATTAACTTGATAAGACTAATGAATCAGATCTCCAGAAAGGATAATCTCCTTAAAAGATCAAAAATCAGCTTTTAAGACTGATATTACTCAATCCTTGAGATTGACTTTAAAGATTGAGAATTACAAACTCATGGAATTCGATGATATCTAAACTCGAGCTTGAACGAGAAAATATTTTGATCAAATTAAAACCGATTTGTTTTCTGAAAACCCATTTTCAATGCGTTCATTACCATTGAACGTAAAATCCTAGGAATTCACCTGGAATTCATTAGGTCACCTGAACCAAATCGGGTGTCAATCGTAAGAACGGTGGTTGCATAGTGGTCAAATACAGGACCTTGTGCCAGACCGAAAAATCATAAGGGTGAGCTTTACTATTTCTCCTACCAAGGATAGTAATTGCGTCTGACACGTTATAGACCATAATTAAAAGCATGTCAGGGGACATTGCCTTAACAGTTGCTTGTTCAACGCTTTCCTTTACAACCGGACGGTAGTTTATCGAAAGGTAATATACGGGACAAGTAAACTGGACGTGTTGCTTTCCAAATACAAGGTTAGCAAGTGGGTGACACAAAACCGCAAGTTTTGAGCTAAAATTTTCAAATCTGAAACCCACCAAACCCACAAAAATATTTTGCAAACACCGGTGAAGGGTTATTCCGGAAAACTTATCTAGGGTAAAAGCTAGATTGAATTTTCAAAAGATCAAATATTTTCATAAAGATCCAATTTCCTTAAGGATCTACATTTTCATAGTCATGTGGGACTGTAAACCGCCTTTCAAATGTGCACTTTGCTTTGGAAACCGAAAGTAAATCGGCTATTTGATTGCAAGTGTCGTTGACCTAAACCCGAGGCAACTGTGGATGACACACCCACCTTTAACCATGGTTCTATCGTTACTATCAATGTTTATACCGCCGTATAGAAATCACTGATGTACAAAGTGTGAAGAATAAAGAAGTGATTCTAGTATTTCAAGACGATATTGCTTGAGGACAAGCAACGCTCAAGTGTGGGAATATTTGATAATGCTAAAAACGAACATATATTTCATAGCATTATTCCTCAAGAAAGACAAGCTTTTAGTTGCAATTGTTCTATTTACAAGTGATATTCGTTTAAATAATAAAAGGTGAAGACAAAAGACAGATTCGACGAATTGAAGACGCAAACGACCAAAAAGCTCAAAAGTACAAAATACAATCAAAGAGGTTCCAATTATTGATAAGAAACGTCTCGAAATTACAAGAGTACAAGATTCAAAATGCAAAGTACAAGATATTAAATTATACGCAAGGACGTTCGAAAATCCGGAACCGGGACATGAGTCAACTCTCAACGCTCGACGCAACGGACTAAAAATTACAAGTCAACTATGCACATAAATATAATATAATATTTAAATAATTCTTATAATTATTTAATATATTATATTATTTATAAAACCGTCGGCAGAAGAAAACAACCAAATATGAGCCTCCCCAGCTGGCCATGCGATCGCATGGCCTGGAAGGCATAAATCCATGCGATCGCATGAGCCCCAGTTCCAGCCCACATGCCTATAAAAATCGAGCTTTGGTGCACCACAAATCAATCTATCTTTCTCTTCTCTCATATATACGTAAAATATATATATATAATTTATATTTTAATTTTAATTTTAATTTTAATCCTAATAATAAGGGTATGTTAGCGAATATTGTAAGGGTGTAAGTCGAAATTCTGTCCGTGTAACGCTACGCTATTTTTTATCATTGTAAGTTATGTTCAACCTTTTTACATTAATGTCTCGTAGCTAAGTTATTATTATGCTTATTTAAAACGAAGTAATCATGATGTTGGGCTTATTACTAAAATTGGGTAATTGAGCTTTGTACCATAATTGGGGTTTGGACTAAAGAATGACACTTGTGGAAATTAGACTATGAGCTATTAATGGGCTTTATATTTGTTTAACTAAATGATAGTTTGTTAATGTTAATATAAGAATTTACAATTGGGCCTCCCTATAAATTACCATATACACTCAATCGGACACGATGGGCGGGGTATTTATATGTACGAATAATCGTTCATTTAACCGGACACGGGAATGGATTAATAGTCACTAGAATAATTAAAACAGGGGTGAAATTATGTACAAGGACACTTGGTATAATTGATAACAAAATATTAAAACTTTGGGTTACACTCAGTCGACATCCTGGCGTAATTATTAAACAAAGTATTAAAATCTTGTTACAGTTTAAGTCCCCAATTAGTTGGAATATTTGACTCCGGGTATAAGGATAATTTGACGAGGACACTCGCACTTTAAATTTATGACCGATGGACTGTTATGGACAAAAACCAGACGGACATATTAAATAATCCAGGACAAAGGACAATTAACCCATGGGCAATAAAACTAAAATCAACACGTCAAACATCATGATTACGGAAGTTTAAATAAGCATAATTCTTTTATTTCATACTTAATTTCCTTTATTTTATATTTAATTGCACTTCTAATTATCGCATTTTTATTGTTATTGCACTTTTAATTATCGTACTTTTTAATTATCGCAAGTTTATTTTATCGCACTTTTATTATTTGCAATTTCATTATCGTTATTTACTTTACGCTTTAATTTAAGTCTTGTATTTATTTTTAATATTTTACATTTGGTTTTAACTGCGACTAAAGTTTTAAAATCGACAAACCGGTCATTAAACGGTAAAACCCCCCCTTTATAATAATAATATTACTTATATATATATTTGTATTTTTATAAAAGTAAACTAATATAGCGTTAAGCTTTGTTTAAAAAGATTCCCTGTGGAACGAACCGGACTTACTAAAAACTACACTACTGTACGATTAGGTACACTGCCTATAAGTGTTGTAGCAAGGTTTAAGTATATCCATTCTCTAAATAAATAAATATCTTGTGTAAAATTGTATCGTATTTAATAGTATTTCCTTGCTAAAATTAATAGTATTTTATATACACCTCTCGAAACATCAACGACTGTGAGTAGCGATGAAGTTCACATGAATTATACATTATCTTTGATTAACCTTCACTTTAGGTGTATACACACAACGAATTATTAATGTACTTAATAATTATATATGTGATAATATAACCTAAGTTTTATTTAATATTTAGTTATTATACCTTAGTATGTCTTATATATATATATTAAATATAATTACCTTTAAATAAATACCTAAATTACTTCAAAAATAATAGTGTTTTATTAATCGAACATTATTCAAAAATGTCTAAATAATAAATTAAATATCTAAAAATTACATACATAATTTTTATAGTCTTAGTTAATCATATAGATTAGTAGAAAAATTTAAGAAAACGTTTTTATTATATTTTTGTATTTATTTTTGTTTTTACCCTTAATGTATTCACAAAATAATTTTAATTCTACATAATTACTAAATAAACACAAATAATTATTTTTATAATTTTTATAAGTTTATATCAGTCTAATAACCTGTAGAAAAATATTTAAAAAAATATTTTTTATTATTTTATATTTATTCTTAATTTACCTTCGAATTACATAATAATAGAGTTTAATTATATAATAAATACCAATTCGACCCAAGTAATTATTTTTATAATTTTTTAAGATCTATATAAGTTTTAAAAACTCAGAAAAAAATTATATATATTTTATATTTGGTTAAAAGTATTTATTACGAATTTTACATTATTTTTACGTTTAAACACTACATAATTCGTATTTAATTATAAATAATATTCCATAAATTATCAAAATTATTTTTATGCATCATAACACTTATAATACTAATTATAACATATAAACATAATTAATTTCGAATTTTACAAAGAATATACAATAAATATAAATATAAATGACAATATTGAAAAAAATTAATAAAAATAGAAAGTACCTCAAATTTTCTTCAAGGTTTTGAGAGAATAACTTAAGTTTTTGTGTTTGGCAAGAAAAAATGAATGAGGAGCCATGTATTTATAGGTAAAAAATGGTTGGTGAAAAGAGAAAAAAAATAATAAAATAAAGGTGCCAATTTTGACAAAATAATAAAAACATGTTAAAAATGTTTTTAATAAGTTTTTGTTTTTGAAAATATTTAGTCAAAATTCATGGGCTCATTATTTAATTTATAAGAAAAAATCTTATTTCTTTTTATTTGTATTTTTTTTATAAGCTAAAAATATATATAATGATTAAAATAACTTATCATTTAATTAATAATTATGTTACATATAGTTTTAAATATAATACGCATTAATATTAACTAAAGTTATTTTATATAATTAGTGTAAACTTTAGTTAACAGAACATGTCGACTAAAAATAAATATTTGATCAACGTCGAATTTAATTATATATTACGTATGGATAACAACCCTATAGTCAAATTAGTCAATTCAGGTATGGAAATATGAGGGTTGTTATAGGTATGATAATTCTATTAAGAGTTATGATTGTCTGTGATGACAATGATTGTCGGTTTAGACAATGTTCGACATGGATGCAAATTTTATTTCTTGGGTTAGAGATAATGTCAGCGGCATGAAGATTGAGGATCTTGAAGTTGTCGTCGAGGAAGCATCTGCGTCGGTTATCCTTATAATGTGGAAGTATGTATGGTTATCTTTTTTTTATCAAAAGGGTGGAGACTTGTTGATTTTGTTTTTTGATAGAAAAATTGATATGATTACTTTGTGAAGGATGTTATCCCACATCGGTAGGAGGAAGAAGTTGGAGGTGGGTGACTTGGTTATAAAAGGAGCTCATGGGATTCATTCCAACTTGCACCAATCAATACACTTTAAGTATTTGATTATTTCTTTCTTTCTTACCTTTGTTTGAGAGTTGTATTAGTTAAATATTTTGGAGAGTGTAGTTGGCTTAAGATAGTCGTCTATATCATTGTAACAATTTGTGATATAGTGTATTTTTCTCTTCGGGGGCCGGTGGTTTTTCTCCTGTTTTGGAGTTTCCACGTTAAATTTTGTGTTGTATATTGTTCTTATTTCTTTACTATTATTGTTGGGCTGGGTGGTGGGAATTAGTGAGACCGTAATTTCCCAACACAATCGAGAGATTTGAGCTAACTTGAATGTAACACCAGTAGTCGGCTTTGATGTTTATGCTCTTGGGTCTTCAGAGGGGTAGACATATCTTGATAATTTAAGATGCTTTGTTTGTTTAGCCTGAGCTTAGGAATTAAGAGATGTGCTGTTTTTAGTCATTTAGTGATCTTGAATATATCGGAGACATGCTTATTTGCACATATTATGATATAACTTGTTAAAAACTTCGGTGTGTCTTGCTCCTGATTTCTCTGGTAAACTGAAGTTTGATGTCTTTAAGTGCCACTTAACATACAAGCAGTGTTTGTAACATGCTTTCTTGTCAAATATTTATTTGCCGTTTAATTGGAGTTACTTTGTCGTTTGCTTAAACAATAAACATTTCATTCAGTTTTGATTGCAATTAACCGTTGGAAAATGTTAGGTTGGATTGATTAGGCTATGCTAGAATTAGTTTCTGCAGTATGGACTGAGTTTTTCCTTAATATCCCTGGATCGTACGGATCAAATCTTAGTTGCCAAGTTGACACTAGTACAAGTAGAATCCATCAATAAAGGTTCCGGTTGTTTCGACCGCTGGGTGTTTGAGTCGGTTGCCCTCGCACCATCAGGTGTGGCTTCTGGTGGTTGGATTTTGTTGTTCTCTTTGCGGTCTCCCGGTGACCGGGCTTGATGCTCGGGAATTGACGGTTGGGGAATGTGCGTATATGAGGCGGCTATTGGATGATCTGTGATTCCATCGGATATCTTTGTTGCGGTTTTTGGATGTTGCGGACAAAGGGTGTTGCGTGTTCTGTGTAGCTTTAGGGAGTTGCGGATGCAGGTGGAGGCGGTTGCTTTGGCGGGGTTAGAGTTTTTAAGAGGTCGATTTTTGTGGGTTGTTTGATTGTTTTCATGGATGTGTTATGTTGTTGGCTGGTTGTTCATTATATTTGGTTTGTTTAATGGTACTTCTTTATTAGGTTCGTTGGTTTGTGTGTGTGTAGTTCACTAGGTCAGTCCTTACGGAGTTAGGAAGTTTGTTGAGGCTCTTGTCAACAAGTGGTTCAAACAGACTTTAAGTGTGGTTTGTACTCCAAAACGCACCTTTTTGTGTTTTTATATGTATTTTATGTGTGTGTGTGTGGGTGGGTGGGTGGGTGTGGGGTGGGGGTGGGGGGGGGGGGGGGGGGGGGGGCCGAATGGCAAAATATCACATGGATAGAATTCATAATTGCGACTACTAGTGCATGTAAAGAAGATCATAATATGATTGAAAATAACCATAAGCGATGCTTATATTTGGACAACCTAAATAAGACGACGTGATACTTCCACAATCTAATTTATAAATCCATCGTTATTATTTGATTCTTGCTTTAAAAAATATCCCTCAATAAAATTTAACAAGGGTAAGACATTTGTGTAAGACATTATTTAAGAGTATTTTAGAGAATTTGAGTAAGTCTATCAAACGTGATGTTGGAATATCAATATAATGAGGTAACTCCGTAGTTGGTATAAGTGTATCTAAAGAAAACAAAATTTAATTATGGAGTACTTTGTCTATCATGCTTATTAGAGTAGTTGACTAGTAGGTCACTTTTTGGGTGAACATTATCTAAAGTTTTTATTTGTTTTACCTGTAATCCGACTTGAACACAAGTCCAAAGTCTTAGAAGATTAGTGGAGCTACTTTGCATACGTTTATTTGGTCATGCAATTACAGGTGTGATGTTTATGGTCAGATTCTGCCTTCATTTAACAAGCTGAACAATAAGTTCCCTTAACTTGGTTGCATAAGCGGATATAGATGAGTGCCCATAAACAATCTTTAGAGAAGGTGAAAGGGTCAACGTGATGTATGTTGCTGTTGAAGACAGGCTGTATGATTGGGTCTGGTTGCACTCCTGATGAACCATCTATCAAGACTTGATAGATCGGTTTAATTTGAGGTACAATGTCATTGACAGTAATGTAATGAATTGATGGCAACTTCATAATTAAATAAGTAGATAAAATTTGTTCAAAAAAGTACACATAACATAGGCTTCTCCATGAAATACTGAAAATGTAAAAAATCCTAAACGTTTCCCAGTAACAAATTATAAAAAAGAAGACAAACAAACACAACATTTGACCAAACAATCAAAAGCTTGTAACAAGTCCTACGTATGTTTTCAAGTGTTGTCCACCTTACAGCTTAAAACAGCATGCCAACTTTGTTAAGTAAAAGCTTGTTTATTTTCCATGTGCCGATACAAAGAATCATTCTCGCGATACTGTTACAATCAAGCTTTGGGCTTGAGAACCTTGACGGTCTCCCAGGTGAAGTCAGGGTCATCACGACCAAAATGACCATACGCAGCAGTTTTCTGGTACCTGAAGTTGCCACCTCGTTTAAGGTCAAGATTGATAGCCATCATCCCTGGCCTAAAGTCAAAGTTCTCCTTGATAAGGGCAAGGATATCCTTATCCGGGATTGTTCCAGTCTTGTACGTGTCAACAAACACTGATAATGGCTCAGCCACACCAATAGCATAAGAAACCTGAACAATGCACCTGCGCGCAAGTTTTGAAGCTACGATACTTTTAGCTGCTTGCCTAACGATGTAAGCACCACTCCTGTCCACCTTAGTTGGATCTTTACCCGAAAAAGCACCACCTCCGTGGGCCCCCCATCCTCCGTAGGTGTCAATGATGATCTTCCTTCCGGTAAGACCTGCATCTCCATGGGGACCACCGATCACAAATCTGCCCGATGGGTTCAAGTGAAAAATGGTGTTGTCATCAAGGTACTGAGCCGGGATAACTGGCTTGATCACATGTTCCTTAAGATCAGCAGCGATTTGGTCGTTTGTTACTGTTTCATCGTGTTGGGTGGAGATAAGAACGGTGTGAACCCTGGTGGGGACCATTGCACCGTTGTCGTTATGGTACTCAACGGTCACTTGGGTCTTACCGTCCGGCCTTAACCATGGGCAAGTGTTGTTCTTTCTCACTTCGGTTAACTTAGCACCAAGCTTGGTTGCAAGGACATGGGTTAAAGGCATAAGTTCGGGTGTTTCATCGGTAGCATACCCAAACATGTGACCTTGGTCACCGGCACCGATTTCCTCCGGCTTTTTGGTAAGATGTCCGTGAACACCCTGGGCGATATCGGGGCTCTGTTGTTCAATGTTGACCAAGACCTTGCAGTTGTCAGCATCAAGACCGACATCAGCGGAAACAAATCCGATTTCTCTGCACGTGTCACGAACAATCTTCTCGTAGTCTACGGTAGCCTTGGTGGTGATCTCACCGAAGACCATGACCATGTTGGTCTTGGTGCATGTCTCACAGGCAACCTTGCTTTCAGGATCTTGTTCTAGGCAAGCATCAAGAATGGCATCTGAGACTTGATCGCAGAGTTTGTCGGGGTGTCCCTCGTTGACAGATTCAGATGTAAATAGGAAGGTCTCCATCTCTAAACATACACAATCAATATCCAAAAGGTTTTATTAGTACAATATACAATTAAGTTTAAACAATAACAGAAAGATAATCAAATTACATCTGCAGGATAAAACTAAATGTTACAACAAGATAAAAAGCCACATAATTGGGATACAAGTTGCACCTAAAATGGAATGGCTTTGCATAAATTAGTTACATTTTAGGTGCCAATAAACAATGCTACAGATCCATCAAGATCTTTACTTTCTAAACCTTTATTATATACTTAAATAACTTATAGATCAGTGAATCAATTCAAACTTATAATTATAATAATAAGACAATTTTATAGCTCATATTCATAGTCTGCTTATCAAAAAGAAACTACCTTTTTAACTATAAGAGTATCAATGTATACATTTTAGTGTTTGACATTGACTTTATATAAAGTCCAACTATTTTATAGATCCTGAACCATAATTTGACATATTATTATTATTAAGTATCAAGGAATATAAATCAGTTAGGCAGAAACGACAATATCTATCGTCTAGCAGTTAGACTTAACGATTTTCCTATAAAAGAGCATTAATTAATCAATTAATCTACAAGTATCAATGTTTTGACTTTAATAGAAATTAACTACTCTATAGATCCTAAACCCTGATTTCGACATTACTATTAAATTAAATACTATCAAGCATAAAACAATTACACATGAACGATTAACAACAAGATCTGTAATATAACAGTATGAATTTCAAGTTTTACTAAAACAATAGCATTAATTGATCAAGTTGCTAAACAATTAGAGCTACAGGACACCAGATCGAAGCAAATAATTCATCAGATCTAACTGAAAATATGCATGGACTAAACGAATCAAAAGAAAAAAAACAAGTGTATAACTGAACAGATCTGTAAAATGGAAGCAATAATTATAGTAATGAAATATGTGAATTTAATCGTACCTTTTAACGGCAGCGAAGAAGAAGATGGAATCGGAAAAAGAGATGGAATATTTGGGGGAAGATGAAGAGGATATGAAAGAGAGACAATTTGGTAACAAGGAAATGAGGGGTAATTTATAGGTGCGAAAGGGGTGCGCGTACATGTACAGCGATAAACCACCTACTCTATGGAAGTGGGTCCCTTTCACCAACCCTTTTTTATCCACCAACGCCCATAAATAAAATTTCACCCAAAATCAAACCTAAAATTAACTCAATTTTTATTCATATCATATCATTTATCATGAAACTTTAAATCAAATATGATGATTTGTGTGTATATTAAACCAAAAGATTAGAATATTTTAGACAATTTTATCACTTAATCACAGCTGCAACTTGTAATTTAATTTGGAATTTTACTAACTACGACTCTTTCAGTTGTTTTTAACGTACGTGCATAAATTCAGCATACATTTATATATATAATCGCGTCAAACTCAACCGCTATGTAAAGCTCTTTGCCCTAAGGGTTGTCAGATTAAATACTATGATGCATCAAAAGGATGTTAGATTAACCATAAACTTAAAATTCTCAAGGGGTGTTTTGTTGTTTAAGTTGTTGATTTTGTTATATTGCACGCTTCCGGTGTGTGCTTGTATAAAAGTTTAGCTTAAAAAAAAAGGTCTTAAAATTCTTTAAGGGGATGCTAGACTAATTAACTTAACTTTTATATACTAAAACACATGTGGAAATGTGTAGTTTTAGTTGTTTTGAATTGTAGTTTCGAATTTACGTTCAAACTAAAATCGGTCCTTCAACTTTGACTCAATTTACACAATAACCCTTCAAGTTTACACTTTCTTAGGGGTACCATGTGTAAACATATAATTTTATTAAAATAAAAGAAACTAATTCCCCCGAATTTATAACGGACCATATCTTCTCGCTCGGTGCGAGTTAAATTTTTCCGAGACTACCGTTCAACTCGAAAAAGTCTCACGAATCCAACGGGACTAACTATACGCAAAACGGACACTTTTTAAAAAAAAATGCTTAACACAACGATAGTCCGTATCTTTCTGTTCACCGCAAGTTAAATTTTTCCGACACCACCGTTACACTCGAAAAAAATTTATGAACAAAACGAAACTAACTACGTTCAAAATGGACACTTTTTAAAAAACGCTTAAGACAACGACATCTAAAACGGCGCTTAAAACCTGAGCCGTTTTTTCCTATGTAAATACACAACGCTACGTTAAATATGAATACACAGGCCGAAAGCCCCCGCCGCATCGCGCGGGCCGGATCCGGACTAGTTACTACTAATTAAGGAATTCAAATTATCTATATATCTAATCTAATATATATCTAATAGACAAAACACTGTAGCACTATTACCAATAGTAATCATGAGTATTTTCGTCATTTCACCTTCTTTTTTTTTTTCTTATTAGAGATGAATAGTACTATTTAAATTTCCACTTTTCACAAAACTAACCCCCTAATTTCTATTAAAATACAAATTAAACCCCCACTTTATACCTATATTCTAAATCTAAATTCTAAATTATTATTTATCCCATTACTAAAACCAAAAATACTGAATAATAACACCCACCACGCTTTACCGACTTGTACGTTGCGCTCAGACAGTTGGACCCACATGGGCCACTACTGTGCTACAGTAATTTATTTTTTTTGTTCTCCAACGATAAAAGAAGCAACTTTCGTAAAAGAACCAACCTTTCAATGCTACCAAAAGATGTCAAAAAACATTCTTTTTTACAAAATAGATCAACTAACTTTAAAAAAAAAACCGAACGCTAAAAGAAGCAACTTTCACAAAAGGAACAACCCTTCAATATTAGATGTCGAAAAAAATTATATTTTACAAAATATATCAAGACTTTTTTTTAACTCGCATTCAAAACAGAACCCCCGGCGCGAAGCGAGGGCTCCACAACTAGTTATTGTCTAAATGGAACAGCATTTCGTGGTTAAGTTTCTTTGTTTGTGGCCTATCAAATCATTGTCCAATTAAATGTTTAGGCAATTAAATGTTTAGGCAACCCTGTACCCTAAGTGTCTCAAATAACAAACCTTCCCAACTTTGTTTTATCGTTACAACACCGATATGAATACTTGATGCTCCAAAAGTGAAGGATATTGAGTTTACACAATGTTCTTGAGTTTGGCACAACGTTCGTGAGGCGAGATTTTAATATAGACTTCACACAATTCAGTTTGCCAAAAAAAAAAGTGTTTCATTGAAGAGAAATGTTACATAATAGGGTTTGAATGTCCAGATAAACCTTTGAATCGTGTAGTCACTTTCGCGATAAAGTATTTCGACCCTATACATATATTGTTTTAGGGTTACACGAAATCTTTATTCGAGATAATACAAAGGCACAACTCCAATATAGGTAATTAAAATTGGAAGTCAAGAACATAGAGTTTTTATGTATATTGTGAATGATCAATCTTTCATCATCTTGAAATGTGAGACAAATACTCTTATTTATAGAGTATGAAAGGTTACACCTTTTGGCTAAATGGTACTATGAATGGTCACACCCTTTGGCTAAGAGGTGTCCATGAAAGGTTATAACTTTTAATGAAAAGATATCATGAATGATTACATCATTTCATGAAAGCTTACACAATTTCATTAAAGTTCACACCATTTCACGATTAGTTATGTCTTTTGGTCAAAAAGACATCAACTAACAAACACAACCTTTCAATTAGATGACTCTGGTTAGCTTAAACAAGCGTGTACTCCACACTCTCCTAACTTGTTATAAAGTTTAACCAGAAATCCATTTGTCTCGAGTAAATTCCCTTATTACACAAAATGGCCGATGACACTAAAATCAACAACAAGAAATTGATATACAAAATTAAAGGTAAAGGGTGACCGAGTTAGTTAAAAAAAAATTAGAGACATGCATATGCATGTGAAGTAGTGGGTGGGATGTAATTTATATCCACATGGAAAATAGTTCATGGGACAACTTAGTTTTATGTTTGTCTTTAATGACGTACGTCACGCCATGGGTGACGTCACGTACAACGCATGGCGTCTAGCACATGAACTTGTCGGGAACATAATGTTGTATCACATGTAACACACGTAATATCCAGTAAATGTTCAACTCATGCTCAATCTACCGTCACGCCATGAGTCACGTGATGGACTGTCAAGGTTGACTTGGTATTGCTGAGTTGGACCACATCCCTACATTTCAGGAACGTGGAATAGGTTGTAGGCTTGATTAGGAGGTTTTAGTGGCAGTTACAAATCGTGGGTGCTATTATAATGGCTATAATACATAACCGTCCTTTATTATCTATAAGTAGCATCCTTTGGCCTCATTCAATGGCCAATCGACCAACTGATCATTTCACACACTAACCTTCCATAGCTTACCTTGGAGGTTCGAAAAAAGACAAACAACATCACCGCATCCATCTCCCATTTAACCGAAGGAACCCCTTCCAAAGGTTAAATTTCCTTTTTAATTCACTTGCACTCAGACCGAACAATTTTGGTTTGATCATTTGGCGCCATCCGTGGGACTCGACTAATCAACGCTTTCATAGTGATGTGCGTAGAGGTGTATACAAAATAGTTATATTTTTACTACAAAATACTATTAAATACGATACAATTTTATACAAGTTATTTATTTATTTATAGAATGGATATACCTAAACCTTGCTACAATACTTATAGGCAGTGTAACTAATCGTACAGTAGTGTAGTTTTTAGTAAGTCCGGTTCGTCCACAGGGAACTCGCAAAGTTTAACGCTATATTTTTAACTTATAATTGTAAAAATACATAAATATATATAAGTAGTATTATTATTATAAAATGGGGTTTTTACCATTTAATGACTGGTTTGTTGATTTTAAAACTTTAGTCGCAGTTAAAACCTAATGTAAAATATTAAAAATAAATATAACTTAAATTAAAGCGTAAATTAAATAACGATAATGAAATTGCGATAACTAAAAGTGCGATAAAATAAAATTGCGATAATTAAAGAGTACGATAATTAAAAGTGTAATTAAATACAATGACAGTAAATAAAAGTGCGATAATTAAAAGTGCAATTAAATATGAAATAAAGAAATTATGCTTATTTAAACTTCCGTAATCATGATGTTTGACGTGTTGATTTTAGTTTATTACCATGGGTTAATTGTCCTTTGTCCTGGATTATTCGATATGTCCATACGGATTTGTCTATAATAGTCCATCAGTCATAATCATAAAATGCGGAAGTCTTCGTCAAATTATTCTTATTCCCGAAGTCAAATATTCCAACTAATTGGGAATTCGAATTGTAACAAGGTCTTAATACTTTGTTTAATGAATACACCAGGTTATCGACTGCGTGTAGTCCAAGGTTTTACTACTTTGTTAACAATTACACCAATTACCCTTGAATGTAATCCACCCCTGTTTCAACTAGTCCATTAACTATTAATCCAGTTCCGTGTCCGGTAAAATGAATAATTATTGGTATTTATAGATAACCCGCCCACCGTACCCAGTCAAGCGTATGTGGTTATATATAAATACGTCAAATTATAAGTTTATATATTAAATTAACGAGGTATCGTTAAGTTAATATAAAACCCATTAATAGCCCATAGTCTAATTTCCACAAGTGTCGTTCTTTTGTCCAAACCCCAATTATGGTACAAAGCCCAATTACCCAATTTTAATATTTAGCCCAACATCACGATTACTTCGACTTAAATAAGCATAATAATAACTTAGCTACGAGACATTAATTTAAAAAGGTTGAACATAACTTACAATGATTAAAAATAGCGTAGCGTTACACGGACAGAATTTCGACTTACACCCTTACAACATTCGCTAACATACCCTTATTATTAAAATTAAAATTAAAATTATAATATATATATATATATATATATATATATATATATATATATATATATATATATATATATATATATATATATATATATATATCGTTGAGTGAATGAAGAAGAAAAGATATGTTAAATTGATCACCAAACTGCGAAATTTATAGGAGTGTGACCAGCTACTGTTCACCATGCGATCGCATGGTATTATAACTGCCAGGCCATGCGATCGCATGGCCTGCTTTTCCAGCTCACATGAGCTTGTTTGCTTCTTGCCGACGGTTTATAAATATATATATAATATATAAATAATTTTAAGAATTATTTAAATATTATATTATATTTATGTGCATAGTTGACTCGTAATTTTTAGTCCGTTGTGTCGAGCGTTGAGAGTTGACTTTGGTCCCGATTTCGGATTTTCGAACGTCCTTGCGTACAATTTAATATCTTGTACTTTGCGTTTTGCGTCTTGTACTCTTGTAATTTCGTGACGTTTCTCATCAATAATTTGAACCACTTTGATTGTACTTTGTACTTTTTAGCTTTTTGGTCGTTTGCGTCTTCAATTCGTCGAATCTATCTTTTGTCTTCACCTTTTATTATTTAAACGAATATCACTTGTAAATAGAACAATTGCAACTAAAAGCTTGTCTTTCTTGAGGGATAATGCTATGAAATATATGTTCGTTTTTAGCATTATCAAATATTCCCACACTTGAGCGTTGCTTGTCCTCAAGCAATATAGTCTTGAAATAAAAATACTAGAATCACTTCTTTATTCTTCACACTTTATACATCAGTGATTTTTATATGGCGGTATGAACAATGGTAGTAACGATGTGGTTTACAGTCCCACATGACTATGAAAAATTAGATCCTTTAGGAAATTGGATCTTTATGAAAACATTTGATCTTTTGAAAATTCAATCTAGTTTTTACCCTAGATAAGTTTTCCGGAATAACCCTTCACCGGTGTTTGCAAAATGTTTTTGTGGGTTTGTTGGGTTTCAGATTTGAAAATTTTAGCTCAAAACTTGCGGTTTTGTGTCACCCACTTGCTAACCTTGTATTGGGAAAGCAACACGTCCAGTATACTTGCTCCGTATATTACCTTTCGGTAAACTACCGTCCGGTTGTAAAGGAAAGCGTTGAACAAGCAACTGTTAAGGCAATGTCCCCTGACATGCTTTTAATTATGGTCTATATCGTGTCGGATGCAATTACTATCCTTTGTAGGAGCAATAGTAAAGCTCACCCTATAATTTTTCGATCTGGCACAAGGTCCTGTCTTTGACCATGCTATGCAACCACCGTTCTTACGGTTGACACCCGATTTGGTTCAGGTGACCTAATGAATTTCAGGTGAATTCCTAGGATTTTACGTTCAATGGTAATGAATGCATTAAAAATGGGTTTTCAGAAAACAAATCGGTTTGTAATTTTGATCAAAATATTTTCTCGTTCAAGCTCGAGTTTAGATATCATTGAATTCCATGAGTTTGAATTCTTAATCTTTAAAAGTCAATCTTAAGGATTGAGTAATATCAGTCTTAAAAGCTGATTTTTGATCTTTAAGGAGATTATCCTTTATGGGGATCTGATTCATTAGTCTTATCAAGCTAATTTGCACGGCGCCTTCCCCATTTTACGAGACAGATCCTC
Organism: Rutidosis leptorrhynchoides; assembly: GCF_046630445.1. Classification (NCBI taxonomy): domain Eukaryota; kingdom Viridiplantae; phylum Streptophyta; class Magnoliopsida; order Asterales; family Asteraceae; genus Rutidosis; species Rutidosis leptorrhynchoides. The sequence goes on from NC_092340.1 coordinate 53,662,040, forward strand.
TCATGGTTAGGATAAGTCTGACCACTTGGCGACCCTGTTTGATGCTGAGGTCCGTGAATTTCCTACTGATTTTAGTGATGACATTTTTTTAGATTTTTCGTCAACCTACAGCTGGTCTGGACGACAACTTCCTGACCTAAATCAAGAAGCGTGTGTTTTTTCCGGAAGACTTTACTTCCTTTTAATGACGGAATTGATTCATCGTGTAGATCCATCTTTCTTTTAAATATATTACAATTTACCGGGTAAAACGGTTAATTTTGTCCAAAACAAAAGTATCTTCAATTATTTGTACGAAAATATGTGATATATGTTTTAAATAACTTGGTAAATTTTTCCCATACTTGGCTTTTATTTTCCTTTCTTTGCCTTTTTACTGTCTTCTATTTTATTTTAAATGAATTCTAACATTTTGGGTTGTTTCTCAATTTATGTCCTTTCCGAGGTGACAATAATTTCGGTGTTAACACCTAGTTTTATCGTTCATAAATATGTATAAATATGATTTTGAATTCATTTATTTGAAAATTTTGAAAATTTTTACTAGAATTTGGTAGTCAGTATATAAGACTAGGGCTGTTCTTTATTATCAGAGAGCACTAGATTCTAATACAACTACTGCGTTACTAGTATTTTTTAATGGTAACCAAGTGTTTAAATTAAAAATTTTAAAAATCCGAAAGAATTTAACCACTTCCCACACTTAAGATCTTGCAATGCCCTCATTTGCAAGAAATCAGTAACAATTTAAATTATTGAGGGTGATTAGCGTAGAAAAATGATTAAATTTTACCAAAGTTTCCAAATATATTGGCGTTTGTTTGCTGAATGATAAATGGTGCACATCATTTGTTCATTCCGTCTCGTTGTTACATCACATTTGTTTTTCATTTTGTCGTCAAAATCAGTAGCTTTTGCTGAACTTAATGCCAGTCTTTGAAAATGCGCTGTTTTACCCTGTTGTGTACATGAAATAAAATACATACAATATAAATATAAACATGCATGGTAATTTGAAATGGGACTTAAAATCCCACTTTCAAATCAAATATGAAATATTAGTACAACAAATAAAAATATTAAACATTACAATAAAAGTATCAAAATATAATGTGTTTAAACATAAATAAATAGAAATAATAAAAAGATAAAAATCATAGAAATCACCAACAGGAACTATATCAATCTGGATAGGGGTTCCAGTTCATGTCGTCGTCCGGGTTTCATGGTTGGTGATAGGTGTACTGATAGGCCTGGTTAGGGTCGTAGAGAGTATATGATGGTCTTATCTCGGGCTGGTGTGGAGGATAGTAAGCAGGTCGGGTTGGGACGTAGTGATCCTGAGGTGACAGCCGGTTCATGATCTGACACTGATGATATTCCCATCTATCATGCTGTCGTTGTCTGGAATGCTCGTAATCATTCCAGGCTTGTCACTGCTCCATCCGACTAAATCTCTCCTCGTTTGTCATCTCCACCTCATCTACACGCTGGTAGACGTCAGTCATAGCCTCCCTAATGACATCCCTAATGTCATCCGCTTCCTCCATTTCCTCATCTGAACCTCTCTCTACCTGAGGATGACTACCAGGGTATTGCCTGATTGCGTCTGCTTTTTAATACCTTAGCACCCTGATAGACCCTCAATCCTAAAGGCTCAACCTGTTCCCTACATTCCAAAAGTGGACCCCCTTAATCCCCATGTACACCCAAATACTCTCCAATGAGAGTAACAAAAATACCTCCTCCTATTATTCCCCCTTCCTGTATTCCTTCTACCATCTTAGACAAATAAAAACCAACACAGTAAGGGATATTAACAAAGCCTCTTGGATCTCGAATACACTTTAGGTAAAATAAATCATGTAAGGTCATTTTCTCCTTGTTGTGACCTCTCTGTGTAATCGAGTTAGCCAAAAATCTATGAATTATACGAAGCTCGGCTTTGTTAGTATGTAAGTAGGAGTGTTTTCCTCCCAGCGTAAAAACATTATAATCTGACATACGCCTTCAGACGGCGTTTGCGTCAAAATTCCTATCTTCCCTTTCACCACGATAAATCAAATTCATACAATCGGGTAGTAGTAATTCACCAGGAGTGTAAATCTGTAATGCCCTGGCCATGTCCAGCATGGACATCCTGTACATCCTACGACCAAGTATAAATCTAAAAAAACTTATATCATCTAATCTATCTACATCTGCATTTAAAGCTATAGTACTCATAAGCTCAATACACCATTCCTTATATACAGGCCTACGAATGGTGAATAGACGTTCCCAATCGGAAAAAGAAGAACTGCCAGACCTTTGGATCAGATGCTCCCTAACTGAGTTAACTAGTTGGAACCTTTCTAAAGGCTCCCAATCGATTACCCTCGGCACTCCTACATTTTTCGGTATCAGTTTGAATTTGTTACTTTGATATGTCGGGTAATCTCTCCAGCTTCTATCGAATCTCAGATTAGGATGCAATGTGTGTTCAGAAATTGTTGTGTATTCTACTGGTGGATGCATCAGAAATACTATGAAGGCATCAACAAATTGTAGCGGATCATAATAAGGTACGTGTTGATCAGGTTGATGTTGTTGTTCCTGTTGTGGTTCTTGTTCGGGTTCTGGCTCGTATTGCAATTCTGGCTCAGGTTCCGGTTGTGGTTGTCTAGATGATGATGATGCACCATCAGTATTAGTAAATCTCTGCAAAACACATTAAACACAAAATTTGTACATCCAAATATGCATTAGTGTTAGCAAAATAACAAATTAACACAATTACAATAACATGTTAAATCAAAATTAAACTTATACGCATTTTCACATTTTTTACAATTCTACACTTTTTCAAATAAGCATATATGAAAATGTTTACAAAGTTCATAAGCATTCAACTCAAATAACATGTTAAAACAACCATTACTAGCAATTAAACAAGTTTCAAATGGCATTTACATCAATTTAATCAAGTTCATGAATTTTATACCTAAAAAGTCCACTTTAATTCTCAAAAATCATGTTTAGGATCAAAGTTTGGATCATTTAGCTACCTAAACATGTTACACTACTTAATTTAGCAATAATTCATGATAAAAATCGGCCATAACTTGTTTATATCAAAAAGTCCCAAATTGCTCAAGAACACAAACCCTAGATTCCTAAAAATTTTGAAGTTTTTGGCTTCAAATCATGTTAAATAGTATCAATCTAGGTTATACATGCATAAAATACTAACAATTTAACTCTAATTACACTAGAAATTAATAAAATCAAATTAGGTAAAATATAGCTCAAGAACACTAAAAATCAAATTTAAAGAGGTTTAGGTATGAAATTGTTCCCTTCTTGATAAACTTCTTATCAAATTCATGATTAGAGCGGATTATAGCGAGAAATTTGGTTGATTTTGGTGAAAAAATGATGAATTTAGAGTGATTTGTGTGTGTGAGTTCGTGTGTTTATGTGTGTGTGAAGTGGAAGAGCAGAACAGCTCGACTGATATTTGATCCTGTCCAGTTTTTTGACACCATGCGATCGCATGGTTTTACTGGCCAAACCCCATGCGATCGCATGGGGGTCTGGTATTTTTTTTTTTTATAAAACCTTATACTTATTAAAACTAATAATTAATAAATTTTAAAAATTTGTTTCTTTTTAGGAGTGAGGGCGTTTCAGATCGTTGTCCTAGTCCGTCCTTCGACAAAATTTTAAAATTTGTCATTTTTAAGCGCGGTTTTAAAAGTAAAGATTTTTGGGTTTTTTAATGTTTTTGGCATACTTTAATTCAATATGATTAAAAATAATGATAATAAAAGTTCTCGTCCCTCCCTTAGGTAGAGCAATTTCGGTTCAACGACCTAGTTTTCAACTCACGACGAATTTTAAAAATCAAATTTTTAACTTAGTGAAATAAAGTAAATTTTTGTTTTTTAAATTCACACCAAACTTAAATTTAAATTGCATAAAATTAAAAATTCATATAAATATCATTTTTATACATACAAACTTATATTAAAAATATTAATTTTTCAAATATTTACAAACTTAATTATATTGATTTTAAAAAGTTTACAATATTAATTTAATATTTATATATTAATTTAAAAACATGGTAAAAATTAAAAATCTTTTTGGTCTTTTATCCCACTTTAATCAATCAAATATTATCAAAAATATACGCCCCTTTTTTCGGTAAAGTAATTTCGGCTATATTACATAGTTTTACTCCTGACGAATTTCTGAAATATTTTGGGTTGATTGATTAAAGATATTTATACCTTAAGAATAAACGGTAAATTTCGCAGTGATGTAATAAATTTTTGTATGATATCAATAATTTCGGTTACGCATACCTAATTTTATTGAATACCAATTTAATACTTTATAGCGAACGATTCAGCGTTTATTATCAAAAGGTTAAAAATAATAAAAATAAAAATAAAAATAAAAACTGTACATACTTACCTATGAGAAAGAATTCTCAGAAACCTGCTTTAGCTGACTCATAGGAGAGTCGTGTGATTTGATTCTCCATAGCTACGTAAGCATAACCTCGAATCTTCAATATCTTTTCTTCTAAACATATAAACGGTCCTTCTCTGCATAGAATAACTAATTCGGTATGAATATGTTTGATTATTTGAACATTTACCTTCGTGTAACCATTTTCCGCATTTGTAACATCTTTCAAGGTGTCGTGCTCTTCTTTTCGTTGCGGATTTTGATTTTCCTTTTCCAAAATGTATTTTATGATGATCTTTCCTGAGTTCTTTTCTTACTTCGTCCATTTTATCTCTTATGAATGATACCAGTTCACTCGGAAGTGTGTCATTATTACGTTTAGTAATCATAGCATGTAGCATTAGACCATGGTTCAGATCAAAGGAATTCTTCATCTCGTAAAACCTAAAAAAATAAAAATTCAGAATGGGGGGAGAAGACTAGTTCTTTAGGGTCTGCTATGGAAAGACCATTCGGATTCCATTCTCGAGAACTACACGAAAACAGAATATCTAACTCTAACAGAAATACATATTACCCTAAAAAGATTCGAACCTCCCCACACTTAATTAGATGTGGTGTTGAAATTGTGATTAACGTTATTTTCAATTGAACTATCAACAGCTTGTATATCTTTGACTTTTACTTCAAGCCAATTGTTGATTTCCTCTGTAACTTTCACAAATTCAACTAACATTGCCTTTTCTTTTGGCGATAAATTGGATACTAATCGGTTACATAACTTAAAGTTTCCCTTAATCCTAGCATCGTGAATCCGTTTATAAAGTTTATTCGTTGAACTGTTAAAAACGGGTTCATCTAATTTCGTATCTTCAACGGGGTTCTTTGTGATCGGATCATCATTAAGTGTTTCTTCATCTTCCCCACACTTATGTATTTTTATTGGTTTAACAGTTTTGGTTGGTGGAGATCTAAACTTTCGGTTCACAAAGGTGATCAATTTATCACCATCCCTAAGTGTCATTCTACCTTCTCTTACATCAATGAATGCTTCGGTGATTGCTAAAAATGGGCGACCTAAAATTAGAGGAATATCAAGGTTTTCCTCCATATTAATAACTATGAAGTTTGCAACAAAGGTCAAACTTCCCACGTTAACAAGTAAATTATTTGTTATTCCAACCGGGTGTTTAATGGTTAGGTCAAATGATTGAACACCTATTTTGGTTGGTTTTAATTTACCCATACCTAATCTTTTGTATAAGGAAAGAGGCATAATATTTGCACTTGCTCCTAAATCTGCGAGTCCATTATATATAGCACCATCATTAAGCAAGCAAGAAATGATAAATTCGCCCGGGTCTCCTGCTTTAGTAAGTCGAGTTGGTTTGTAAACCTTTTTTGGGTGTTCTTTTCTTGGTTCTTTCACTTCTATTTGAACTTCTTGTTCACATTTTTCTTCGTTTCTTGGAATGGGAGGTTTGTATAAGAATTCTTCTTCATCACTCCATTTTGAATCCTCCCTATTTTCCAATTTTGATTTTTCATATGTTGTTAATAACATATTTATGTTTTCATTTAGAAGGTTTTCTTGGGTGGTGAAATTATGATTGACTTCATTGTCAACTTCCATCGAACCATGTATGTAATGTTTAACTCTGTGACCATTAACTTTAAATTCAATCCCATTTGAATTTATTAACTCTATTATTCCGTATGGAAAAACTCTTTTGACTATAAATGGTCCAGACCATCTTGATTTCAATTTTCCAGGAAATAGCTTGAATCTTGAATTGAAAAGAAGAACTCTGTCTCCTTCTTTAAATTCTTTTGAACTTCTAATTCTTTTATCATGCCATTTCTTCGTTCTTTCCTTATAGATTAAGGAATTTTCATATGCCTCAAGTCTTAATTCTTCTAATTCATTTAGTTGACTTAATCGTAGACGTCCGGCTTCATATAAATCAAGATTACATGTCTTCAAAGCCCAAAATGCTTTGTGTTCAATTTCTACTGGAAGATGACATGCTTTTTCGTAAACGAGTTTAAAAGGTGTGGTTCCAATTGGAGTTTTGTAGGCTGTTCTAAAAGCCCAGAGTGCATCCTCCAATTTCATGGACCATTCCTTCGGATTTGATACTACGGTTTTCTCTAAAATACGTTTAAAAGCTCGGTTGGCATTTTCAACTTGTCCACTTGTTTGTGGATGATAAGCGGTTGAGATTTTATGAGTTACTCCATATCTTTTGAGAACTTTCTCGAGTTGATTATTACAAAAATGAGTACCCCGATCACTTATTAAAGCTTTCGGTGTTCCGAACCTTGCAAAAAGACGTTTTAAAAAGTTGACTACAACTCGTGCATCGTTAGTTGGGAGAGCTTGTGCTTCCGCCCATTTAGATACATAATCAATGGCAACGAGAATGTAGAGATTATTATGAGATTTTGTGAAATGTCCCGTTCTTATTGATTAAAAACGTTCCATATTAATTGATTTCGTTGCGAGGTTTTGACCTCTATATGAGACGTTTTTCAAAGACTGCATTCATTTTTAAAACAAACCATAATCTTTATTTCATAAATGCATTCATTTTTAAAACAAACCATAATCTTTATTTCATAAATAAAGGTTTAAAAAGCTTTACGTAGATTATCAAATAATGATAATCTAAAATATCCTGTTTACACACGACCATTACATAATGGTTTACAATACAAATATGTTACATCGAAATCAGTTTCTTGAATGCAGTTTTTACACAATATTATACAAACATGGACTCCAAATCTTGTCCTTATTTTAGTATGCAACAGCGGAAGCTCTTAGTATTCACCTGAGAATAAACATGCTTTAAACGTCAACAAAAATGTTGGTGAGTTATAGGTTTAACCTATATATATCAAATCGTAACAATAGACCACAAGATTTCATATTTCAATACACATCCCATACATAGAGATAAAAATCATTCATATGGTGAACACCTGGTAACCGACATTAACAAGATGCATATATAAGAATATTCCCATCATTCCGGGACACCCTTTGGATATGATATAAATTTCGAAGTACTAAAGCATCCGGTACTTTGGATGGGGTTTGTTAGGCCCAATAGATCTATCTTTAGGATTCGCGTCAATTAGGGTGTCTGTTCCCTAATTCTTAGATTACCAGACTTAATAAAAAGGGGCATATTCGATTTCAATTATTCAATCATAGAATGTAGTTTCACGTACTTGTGTCTATTTTGTAAATCATTTATAAAACCTGCATGTATTCTCATCCCAAAAATATTAGATTTTAAAAGTGGGACTATAACTCACTTTCACAGATTTTTACTTCGTCGGGAATTAGGACTTGGCCACTGGTTGATTCACGAACCTATAACAATATATACATATATATCAAAGTATGTTCAAAATATATTTACAACACTTTTAATATATTTTGATGTTTTAAGTTTATTAAGTCAGTTGTCCTCGTTAGTAACCTACAACTAGTTGTCCACAGTTAGATGTACATAAATAAATCAATAAATATTATCTTGAATCAATCCACGACCCAGTGTATACGTATCTCAGTATTGATCACAACTCAAACTATATATATTTTGGAATCAACCTCAACCCTGTATAGCTAACTCCAACATTCACATATAGAGTGTCTATGGTTGTTCCGAAATATATATAGATGTGTCGACATGATAGGTCGAAACATTGTATACGTGTCTATGGTATCTCAAGATTACATAATATACAATACAAGTTGATTAAGTTATGGTTGGAATAGATTTGTTACCAATTTTCACGTAGCTAAAATGAGAAAAATTATCCAATCTTGTTTTACCCATAACTTCTTCATTTTAAATCCGTTTTGAGTGAATCAAATTGCTATGGTTTCATATTGAACTCTATTTTATGAATCTAAACAGAAAAAATATAGGTTTATAGTCAGAAAAATAAGTTACAAGTCATTTTTGTAAAGGTAGTCATTTCAGTCGAAAGAACGATGTCTAGATGACCATTTTAGAAAACATACTTCCACTTTGAGTTTAACCATAATTTTTGGATATAGTTTCATGTTCATAATAAAAATCATTTTCCCAGAATAACAACTTTTAAATCAAAGTTTATCATAGTTTTTAATTAACTAACCCAAAACAGTCCGCGGTGTTACTACGACGGCGTAAATCCGGTTTTACGGTGTTTTTCGTGTTTCCAGGTTTTAAATCATTAAGTTAGCATATCATATAGATATATAACATGTGTTTAGTTGATTTTAAAATTCAAGTTATAAGGATTAACTTTTATTTACGAACAAGTTTAGAATTAACTAAACTATGTTCTAGTGATTACAAGTTTAAACCTTCGAATAAGATAGCTTTATATGTATGAATCGAATGATGTTATGAACATCATTACTACCTCAAGTTCCTTGGATAAACCTACTGGAAATAAGAAAAATGAATCTAGCTTCAAAGGATTCTTGGATGGCTTGAAAGTTCTTGAAGCAGAATCACGACACGAAAACAATTTCAAGTAAGATTTCCACTCGAAATAAGATTGTTATAGTTATAGAAATTGAATTAAAGTTTGAATATGATTATTACCTTATATTAGAAAGATAACCTACTGTTAGTAACAAAGGTTTCTTGATCTTGGATGATTACTTGGAATGGATTTAGAAAACTTGGAAGTAAACTTGCAATCTTGGAAGTATTCTTGATTTTATGAAACTAGAACTTTTGGAATTTATGAAAAACACTTAGAACTTGAAGATAGAACTTGAGAGAGATCAATTAGATGAAGAAAATTGAAGAATGAAAGTGTTTGTAGGTGTTTTTGGTCGTTGGTGTATGGATTAGATATAAAGGATATGTAATTTTGTTTTCATGTAAATAAGTCATGAATGATTACTCATATTTTTGTAATTTTATGAGATATTTCATGCTAGTTGCTAAATGATGGTTCCCACATGTGTTAGGTGACTCACATGGGCTGCTAAGAGCTGATCATTGGAGTGTATATACCAATAGTACATACATCTAAAAGTTGTGTATTGTACGAGTACGAATACGGGTGCATACGAGTAGAATTGTTGATGAAACTGAACGAGGATGTAATTGTAAGTATTTTTGTTAAGTAGAAGTATTTTGATAAGTGTCTTGAAGTCTTTCAAAAGTGTATGAATACATATTAAAACACTACATGTATATACATTTTATCTGAGTCGTTAAGTCATCGTTAGTCGTTACATGTAAATGTTGTTTTGAAACCTTTAGGTTAACGATCTTGTTGAATGTTGTTAACCCATTATTTATTATAACAAATGAGATGTTAAATTGTTATATTATCATAATATTATGATATAATATATACAGTTAAATGTCGTTACAACGATAATCGTTACATATATGTCTCGTTTCGAAATCATTAAGTTAGTAGTCTTATTTTTACATATGTATTTCATTGTTAATACACTTTATAATATATTTACTTATAATTTAACATAATTAACCAAGTGTATCAATATCTTAATATGATTCATATGTACCTAGTAAGACGTTGTTATAACGATAATCGTTATATATATCGTTTTCGAGTTTCTTAAATTAATAGTCTCATTTTTATGTATATAACTCATTGTTAAAATACCTAATGAGATACATACTTATAATAAAATCATGTTAACTATATATATAACCATATATATGTCATCGTATAGTTTTTACAAGTTTTAACGTTCGTGAATCACCGGTCAACTTGGGTGGTCAATTATCTATATGAAACCTATTTCAATTAATCAAGTCTTAACAAGTTTGATTGCTTAACATGTTGGAAACACTTAATCATGTAAATAATAATTTTATTTAATATATATATAAACATGGAAAAGTTAGGGTCACTACAGTACCTACCCGTTAAATAAATTTCGTCCCGAAATTTTAAGCAGTTGGAGGTGTTGACGTATCTTCTGGAAATAAATGCGGGTATTTCTTCTTCATCTGATCTTCATGCTCCCAGGTGAACTCGGGTCCTCTACGAGCATTCCATCGAACCTTAACAATCGGTATCTTGTTTTGTTAAGTCTCTTAACCTCACGATCCATTATTTCGACGGGTTCTTCAATGAATTGAAGTTTTTCATTAATTTGGATTTTGTCCAATGGAATAGTGAGATCTTCTTTAGCAAAACATTTCTTCAAATTTGAGACGTGGAAAGTTGTGATGACCCAAAAATTTCTGACCAAATTTAAACTTAATCTTTGTATGATTAACATTTTCGACATGATAAGCAAAGTCTGTAAAACTGAATCTCAAAATTTTTGAACTACTTTTATATATTTAAATACCCTTCGGTTGTTTTCGACGATTCGCGAACAATTATATGTAAATAGATACATATATACTATAACTTGAAAAGGTAACAATGTATTAATTGTTTGATACCGTACATTAAGCACCTAAATAAATAAATAAAATATACATATGTATATGTATATACTGCGAGACGATGATTTATAGAAGCAAATAACCAAAACACTTAATTGATTAAAGCTACACTTAGAGTGACATAGTTATCAATGATTAAATTTAATTTTTGATAAAGGTACACGTCACGTAATGAAAATTGCTAGTTTTCTAAGCGTACGTAAGGACGTTCGAAAAACCGGAACCGGGACATAAGTCGAGTGACGATGTACGACTTATCGGAACAAAAATTACAAGTTAACTATGCAAGTAAATTTAATATAATATATAATTAATTATATAAATTAAATATATTATATTTATATTTATATTAAATAATTATGTCGACAAACAAAAAGTTAAAAGTTTGTGAGCTGTCATACCTTCCCATACGATCGCATGGGAAATGGCTTGGGAAGCCATGCGATCGCATGGCACCCTTTTGCTGGCCACATCTATAAATTCGCGATTTCTGCTTCTGATTCAATTCATTATTTTTACTCCGTATTTATTATATTATTTATTATTATTATTATTATTATTATTATTATTATTATTATTATTATTATTATTATTATTATTATTATTAATAAGATTATTATTAATCTTATTATTTTTATTATTAGTATTATTATTTTTGCGATACAAAAATAATAATGTACATAAAATATTACGACGGAGTGCTGTCCAAGTAATTTTTTTAACGACCCGTCAAAGTACACTTGACGACCATCGTTATCTTGGTCCCACAGCTTGATCATAACTCTATATGAATTTAATAAATAACCTTGCATTCTTTATTTAAAAATGATTTCCTGTAAAGGAAACCAATCAAAATATGTAAGTTTAGAAAAACCATACAATATTACTTAACCAAATGTTGACCAAAACAAAGTCAACAGCATCCAGTATTAAATGTATCAAAATAGAATGCAAGTTATTGTTTAACAAAAGCTGCCATCATAAATATGCAGACTCTCTAAGCACAGCGGAAGCACTCAATCATGAACCTGAGAATAAAACATGCGAGTAACTGTCAACAAAAATGTTAAGTGAATTATAGGTTTAATATTGCAAACAATATTTAATAAAAATCATAAAAATTTATGTTTGAAAACATAAAAACTCCTTTTTGGACCACAAAATTATATGCTAGAAAATATATAAAAACATTATTCCATTTACCTTGAGCCACCTGGTAACCACTTAACTATTTATTTACCCTTGCCAAACACAATAAATAATATACACCGAACAAGTGTATCTACAACAAATTACGAAGTACTAAACATTCCGATTATAAATTGCTAGCGCGACTAGCTCGAAATGGGGTTGTCAAACCCGATAGATATATCCGTAGGATTCGCGTTCACTAGTAGAAACCAGTGATTACAGTTACCAGACTAGGGAATATTTTTGTTCAACTCACAATGAATAATTTAAATCAACTTTTACTCGTGTCCAAAATATAAAATAAATTGCATGTATTCTCATCCCAAAAGAGTTAAAGTAGAAAAATGGGACTATAACTCACCTTAATAGCAAACGAAGTAACCACACAAATAAGCGAACAGCAAATAAAGTAAAGTGATCAGGAATGATCACAACGCCGACCTATAAATAAAGCAGGTCGATATAAATAACTAACTTAGGTCAAGTCTTAGTATGATAGCTATTGTATATGTTGCAAGTAGACATAGAACAACACTCAACATGCATCGGTTTGATCGGAACAGCGTACGGTCACACACTTTCTATTTTTAGAAAGTTTCTATTTTTAGCAGGTTTCCATTTTTGGAAAGTTTCTATTTTTAGAAAGTTTCTATTTTTGGAAAGTTTCTATTTTTGGAAAGTTTCCAAATTTAGAAAGTTTCCATATTTAGAAAGTTTCTATTTTTAGAAAGTTTTTAAGTTAGGGAAGTTTCCTTAATTAGAAAGTCAACAAAAGTCAACTGAAAGTCAAAGTCAACCGAAAGTCAACGCAAAAGTCAACCTTGGTCAAACATAGTCAACATTAATTTTAAAAGTGTAAGTTGTAATAATACCATAAGTTATAATGTTAATTAAAGTTAAATATGTATAATTATATCATAACATAAGTTTAATTAAATTAAAATGAATTTTTAAAGTTAACATAAGTTTAAATGTTATAATTAATATAACATAAGTATTTAATTAATTAATTAAATATTAATCATAATATAAGTATTACTAATTAATAATAGGTTTTAAATCATATCATAAGTATTATTAATTAATAATGAATTATTAATCATATCATAAGTTTCTAATTATAATCATTAAATCATAAGTATTTAATAATTAAATTATAATTAAATAATAATTAAATCTTATAATAATTAAATAATCAATTAATTCTTATTATAAGTCTTATTATAATCACCTCATAATATAAGTTTAATACTTACCATAAGTACTTTTCATTAATAATAAAAGTATTATTAATCATAAGTTTAATTAAAGTTTCATTAATCATAATTAATTAATAAATGATATAATAAATATGTATATCATAAGTCTTAAATTAAAATAATTACTTTTATATCATAAGTAATTTATTAATAATGAAAATCATTATTTGTATCATAAGTCTTATTTCATAACCATAAGTTTTAATTAAAAGTTCATCGGGTCATAACTTGAGCCCCGGGAATCAGTTTTCGGCGAGTCTTATATATATCTTTGCCTAACCAACCCACCTGACACCTTAGTGTGTTCAAGAACATCTCAAAAACAGCCACCAAGTCGTGACTTACAGCCATTACTCAATTTGGATCTTTAATCCGTTCAAAAACATGTTTTAGTCATAATGGGTGATCCGTGGCTCGGATTTCGATGACCGGAACATGAATGTTCATCCAATCATCAATCCTAACACACTAGTACACCTTAAAGACTCTAAAAATGGTCACAAAGTCAGACCATACCTGTACCAATTCGTTTTCATATTTTAATTTCAATTAAACAACATTTTGATCATAACTTATGTTCTGGGAATCGAAATAACATGAATCCGGAGTCTAAAATTAATGTCTTGATGAGAGGAACTCATCTAGACACTTTAATTTCACTTTTATATCAGTTGTGTTTACAGAAACAATAAAACAAACCGCTGTCCCAAATCAATCAAACCGAAAACATGAATTAACGAGCATTTCTACGCATATTATCAACAATACAATAACATATAATCATCATACTATCAATATAACATATAAAAACAGTAAAATTAAAGAAAAATCAAAAAGTTAGGGTTAGGGTTTATACCCTAATCAAGAATTGAAGGATATGAACATGTAGAGGAGAACGAGAGGAACGCGTTGATGTTAAAAGCCCTTTGATCCAAGCTCTAGATGATGATCAATTGAAGATGATGATGATGAGAAAAATGGCGGCCCTAGGAGAGAAAAAGAGAGGAAGAGAGAAAAAAATAAAATGTGTTTTGGAAAAATGAAGTAGTGATTTAGGTTTAAGATTAAATCAAGTTCAAGAAATTGGCAAAACAAGTCCTCCCCCTCCCTTGGGAGATTTAGGCCATCCCCTATACATGGGTGGGTCCCTCTTGGCCCATTTTTATGTTACTTGCAATTGCTTGTGGCCCGAAAGCTCGAACGAAGCCTGAAACGCGAAAATGCTACTACGCGATTGATTTTTCGGAGAGATAACAAATACGCGACGAATAAAATATATAAACACTAAATATGATCATATGACATTAAAATATCATATTTAAAATAATTAGAACTTAAAAATCCCAAAAGCTCGACCGTTGGTTTGAAAACCGAAAAGATTCGCCGGATAGAAATCCGCGACACGTAGAAACGTACAATTAAAGATATGAATACAAATATTCATATAACACATAATAATTAATATATTATTACAAAAATAATAATATAGGTCATAGAAATGATGTGGCACGAATAACAGTTAACGGTCGTTAAATAATTAACCGTAAAAGATAACGGAAAAAGTAGAGTCGTTACAGTACCTTCCCGTTACGGAAATTTCGTCCCGAAATTCAAGCAGGTGCAGGGGTTGACTCAGCATCTGGGAAATATGCGGGTACTTCTGCTTCATCTGATTTTCACGCTCCCAAGTGAACTCGGGACCGCGTCTGGCATTCCATCTAACCCGGACAATAGGAATCTTACTCTGTTTAAGAGTCTTAACCTCTCGATCCATAATTTCGACAGGTTCCTCAATAAAATGAAGTTGCTTATCAACATGAAGTTCCTCCAGAGGAATTGTCTTATCGGCCTCGGCCAAACACTTCTTTAAATTCGACACGTGAAAAACGTCGTGAATAGCACTGAGTTCTTGTGGCAATTTCAAACGATACGCCACGGGTCCAACTCTCTCAATAATCTCAAACGGTCCAACAAAATGAGGATTCAACTTTCCCCTTTTACCAAAACGTATCACGCTCTTCCAAGGTGGTACCTTCAACATAACACGATCACCAACCTGAAATTCAATATCGTTCCTTCTCTTATTGGCATAGCTCTTTTGCCGACTTCTGGCGGTTCTCAAACTTTCCTTAATCCGTACGATCTTCTCGGTAGTTTCATGAAAAGTTCCCGGGCCTGTGAGTTGAGCATCCCCAACCTCATTCCAGCGGACAGGAGACCAGTACTATCTACCATACAGTGTTTCAAAAGGTGCGGCTTAATACTTGCATGATAGCTGTTATTATAAGAAAATTCAGCCAGTGGCAAGTACTTATTCCAAACATTACTAAAATCAATGACGCATGCTCGTAACATGTCTTCTGACGTTTAAATGGTCCTTTCACTCTGACCATCTGACTGTGGATGATAAGCAGTGTTCATATCCAATTTAGTTCCCAAAGCATCTTGTAAGGACTGCCAAAACCTCGATGTAAATCGACTATCTCGGTCCGAAATAACACGGGAACACCATGTCTAGAAACAATCTCCTTCAAATACAAACGAGTAAGCTCCTCCATTGAATCCGTTTCTTTAATCGGCAAAAAGTGAGCCGACTTTGTGAGTCGATCTACAATCACCCAAATGGTATCATAGCCACCCGCAACTCTCGGTAACTTTGTAAAAAAATCCATTGTAATCCCTTCCCATTTCCACTCGAAAATCTCAGGTTGCACCAAAAGTCCAGACGGTTCCTGATGTTCAGCTTTAACCTTAGCGCAGGTCAAACACTTAGCAACATACGTAGCCACATCAGCTTTCAAATTAGGCCACCAATACAGCTCCTTAAGATCATGATACATCTTTCCTGAACCAGGATGAATAGAGTACCTAGACTTATGAGCCTCATCTAAAACAAGTTGAAGTAGATCACCAAACTTCGGAACCCAAAGATGTCCCGCAAAATTCCGAGTACCATCGGTTCGTACATCTAACTGTTTACTCAAGCCTCAAATCTTTCCGTTACAAAATTCTCCTCCTTCAAGGCTTCTTGTTGAGCTGCAAGAATCTGCCTTGCGAGATTTGTTCAAATGGTCATATCTAAGGCCCTAAATCTACGAGGTTCAATTCTCTCTTTTTGACTTAATGCAATGGCCACAACATTGGCCTTTCCCCGGAATGGTTAAAGGAGTTCACAATCAAAACCGTTCAACAATTCTACCCATCTTCGCTACCTCATATTCTACTGTATTTTATCAAAGTTATGTTGAAGACTTTGTGATCAGTGTACACTGTACATTTGACCCCATAAAAGTAATGTCTCCAATTCTTGAGTGCGAACACAACAGCTCCCAATTCTACATCATGGGTTGTATAATTCTGTTCACGAATCTTCAACTGACGTGACGCGTAAGCAATGACTTTCTTTTGTTGCATCAAAACACGACCAAAGTCTTGACACGAAGCATCACAATAGATAAACAAATCATCATTACCCTCAGGTAGTGATAATATCGGAGCGGTAGTCAACTTCTTCTTCAAAATTTGAAAAGCAGTCACTTGTTCATCCTTCCACTCATACTTCTTCCCCTTGTGTGTTAAAGCAGTCAGAGGTTCCGCTATACGAGAGAAATCTTGAATGAACATTCTTTAGTAACCTGCCAACTCTAGAAACTGACGAATCTGAGTGGGAGTTTTCGGAAATTTCCCACTTTTCAATCGCCTCAATCTTAGCAGGGTCAACTTGTATTCCATGTTTACTAATAATATGTCCAAGAAATTGAACTTCTCTTAACCATAAAGCACACTTAGAGAACTTAGCGTACTATTCTTTTTTTCTCAACAAATCAAGCACCAACTTCAAATGTTCTTCGTGCTCTTCATCACTCTTGGAATAAATAAGGATGTCGTCGATGAAAACGATAACGAATTTGTCTAGATAGGGTCTGCACACACGGTTCATGAGGTCCATGAACACAGCAGGTGCGTTAGTCAATCCAGACGGCATAACAAGAAATTCGCAGTGACCATAACGGGTACGGAAAGCGGTTTTTGAAATATCAGTTTCTTTAGCGCGTAATTGGTGATAACCAAGACGAAGATCAATCTTAAAATAAATGGATGAACCTTGAAGTTGATCAAACAGATCATCAATTCTCGGAAAAGGGTAACGATTCTTAATAGTACGCTTGTTTAACTCGCGATAATCAATACACAATCGGAACGAACCATCTTTCCTCTTAACAAACAAAACAGGAGCTCCCCAAGAGGACGAACTGGGACGAATGAAATAGAGTTGCAATAATGAAGGAAGAAATATATGGAGTAGTCACATCGGTGGCATATATATTTAAGGCAATTCTCTCAAAGGAGATAACGAGGATCATGGACTTCAAAGTAAATTTTCATTACATTTCCGAAAGGAAGACGTACGAAAGGTGTGATATTTCACCGAGAGTATACTTCCTTGTACAATGAGCGAGGAAATCTAGGATTCATCCGTATTCTTAAATTTATGTGCGGATGAAAAGAACGCGAATCATGGGTTATAAATAATGGCCGCCTCCAGGTGAGATGAATCTCCAAAAATAATTTCGTGCACCTCAATATATTGAATCCTAGGATTGATGTTTATGAGGGTGTTGTGGTTGACAGCGAATATTGAGAGTAGAAACTCCTCAAACGGTCTAGTGAAATATATATCCATGATACCCACTATAACAACAGTTGGGTTAGAAACCCACCTAGCGCCTTTTCTACAATAGGGTGACCACCGAATGCACCCCAGAAAATTGATTTATCGGTCCGCGTTTCGGCCATGTCCAATCATAATAGGGGAAAATTTTATGAGCGCAAAGACTTTCCTACAAATTTTGTAAAACCGGAATCCAAAGTGGTGTAAGAGTTTCTATCAATGAACTTAAGGGTAAGTTTCATCCTTAAACGGAGGATGAGAAGAACTGTGATCCAAACACTCTGTAGGGTAATGCGAAAATTTGATAAAATCAATCAAAGGAGTTTTGAAAAAGCTTTAAACTTTTGATGTGACAACATAAATGAAACGAAGTTCTTAGTAAATTTAGAAGTATGTACAACGTGTACCATTTTATATAAAACAAATTGACTTAGTTAAAACAGCTCAATAAATGAGTGGTCTTAAAATAATTTTGTAGGTATAATTTAGTATATACTAGCCAAAATAGGTAAGGGTAAATTTATTCATTTGAATCCATATATACATATATGATTTTTATAAATTGTATACATGACAAAATATTTCATTACTTCTATTCACCCATAAATCCCGTGAGAACCGCTCAATTAAACAAATGTGTAAAACTCCCGATGATAAGCAGAGTATCTGTATTTCAGAGGTTACAAGTTGAAGTAAGATCGTGAAAGATCGAGTAAATGACTTGTATCGTCATGCGACATTTGACCAACAAATGTTACGAGGTCATGAAAACCAATGAGTTAAATGTTATTTTGACTATTATCAGGACAGAAGTCCTTGGGCCAAAAC
This sequence comes from Rutidosis leptorrhynchoides, assembly GCF_046630445.1. Taxonomy (NCBI): domain Eukaryota; kingdom Viridiplantae; phylum Streptophyta; class Magnoliopsida; order Asterales; family Asteraceae; genus Rutidosis; species Rutidosis leptorrhynchoides. The sequence goes on from NC_092340.1 coordinate 53,680,900, forward strand.
TGTTCCCGAGCGAAGCAGTTGCTAACAAGCGAGTTATGGAGGATTGGGCATGAGATAGATAATCTGGTTAAAACGAGCTTCTCGTATATCAACAAATAAGATAATGAATATCTTCCCTACCCACGTAATACATCGGAATTTCTGAATGAGTAGTGTAAAAATTTTCTTTGACTCGCTTTCTATTCCTCATGTCACAATATTGGGACTTCTTTATGAATTAACGTAATATAATCACGTTGGCCTGACACCATTATATTTTACTAATTCATAGTTCCATTCCAATAGCACTACATGAGGTCAGGACAGACGATCAACCTCGAATTTCCACACAATTTCTCTAAAACATTTTCTTAAACAACGTGCTAAGGATAGCACAAGAGACAAAACATCATAAGTAACAAATAGGAGTAAATGATGACATAGAAATGTCTTCGAAGTGCCAAAAATCTATAAAAGTCAAGAATGACGTCTTCCGGTTCAAAAACCAAAGCACATAGGCACAACGGCACAAAGACACGTAATATAACAAGAATGTTATATACCTAAACATAATAGCTGACATTGAAATGCCGAGCATTTAGAAGTTAGGAATGACATCTCGCGTAAGATAACTCAAATATTATATATACATAACCATAATAGATGACATAGAAATGTCGCGAATTTCAGAAGTCAAGAATGACACCCCCCGGTTTCACTACCCGATGTGTTCTTATAAGGATAAGTTCGCATGAGTCAGAGAATACGTTTAAATCGGAATGGGAGTTCCTCCCGGATTCAGAACATAATAGAGATGTATGTATGATAACAATATACATACCAATATGATACAAATAGTCACATATAATAATATTTTATAGGCCGGGCTGTAGACTAGACTCACTAATGCACCCTATTGACTCGGGTAACGACATCAATGCAGCCTAATTCCCTACAACCAGAGCTCTGATACCAACTTTAACGACCCGTCAAAGTACACTTGACGACCATCGTTATCTTGGTCCCACAGCTTGATCATAACTCTATATGAATTTAATAAATAACCTTGCATTCTTTATTTAAAAATGATTTCCTGTAAAGGAAACCAATCAAAATATGTAAGTTTAGAAAAACCATACAATATTACTTAACCAAATGTTGACCAAAACAAAGTCAACAGCATCCAGTATTAAATGTATCAAAATAGAATGCAAGTTATTGTTTAACAAAAGCTGCCATCATAAATATGCAGACTCTCTAAGCACAGCGGAAGCACTCAATCATGAACCTGGGAATAAAACATGCGAGTAACTGTCAACAAAAATGTTAAGTGAATTATAGGTTTAATATTGCAAACAATATTTAATAAAAATCATAAAAATTTATGTTTGAAAACATAAAAACTCCTTTTTGGACCACAAAATTATATGCTAGAAAATATATAAAAACATTATTCCATTTACCTTGAGCCACCTGGTAACCACTTAACTATTTATTTACCCTTGCCAAACACAATAAATAATATACACCGAACAAGTGTATCTACAACAAATTACGAAGTACTAAACATTCCGATTATAAATTGCTAGCGCGACTAGCTCGAAATGGGGTTGTCAAACCCGATAGATCTATCCGTAGGATTCGCGTTCACTAGTAGAAACCAGTGATTACAGTTACCAGACTAGGGAATATTTTTGTTTAACTCACAATGAATAATTTAAATCAACTTTTACTCGTGTCCAAAATATAAAATAAATTGCATGTATTCTCATCCCAAAAGAGTTAAAGTAGAAAAATGGGACTATAACTCACCTTAATAGCAAACGAAGTAACCACACAAATAAGCGAACAGCAAATAAAGTAAAGTGATCAGGAATGATCACAACGCCGACCTATAAATAAAGCAGGTCGATATAAATAACTAACTTAGGTCAAGTCTTAGTATGATAGCTATTGTATATGTTGCAAGTAGACATAGAACAACACTCAACATGCATCGGTTTGATCGGAACAGCGTACGGTCACACACTTTCTATTTTTAGAAAGTTTCTATTTTTAGCAGGTTTCCATTTTTGGAAAGTTTCTATTTTTAGAAAGTTTCTATTTTTGGAAAGTTTCTATTTTTGGAAAGTTTCCAAATTTAGAAAGTTTCCATATTTAGAAAGTTTCTATTTTTAGAAAGTTTTTAAGTTAGGGAAGTTTCCTTAATTAGAAAGTCAACAAAAGTCAACTGAAAGTCAAAGTCAACCGAAAGTCAACGCAAAAGTCAACCTTGGTCAAACATAGTCAACATTAATTTTAAAAGTGTAAGTTGTAATAATACCATAAGTTATAATGTTAATTAAAGTTAAATATGTATAATTATATCATAACATAAGTTTAATTAAATTAAAATGAATTTTTAAAGTTAACATAAGTTTAAATGTTATAATTAATATAACATAAGTATTTAATTAATTAATTAAATATTAATCATAATATAAGTATTACTAATTAATAATAGGTTTTAAATCATATCATAAGTATTATTAATTAATAATGAATTATTAATCATATCATAAGTTTCTAATTATAATCATTAAATCATAAGTATTTAATAATTAAATTATAATTAAATAATAATTAAATCTTATAATAATTAAATAATCAATTAATTCTTATTATAAGTCTTATTATAATCACCTCATAATATAAGTTTAATACTTACCATAAGTACTTTTCATTAATAATAAAAGTATTATTAATCATAAGTTTAATTAAAGTTTCATTAATCATAATTAATTAATAAATGATATAATAAATATGTATATCATAAGTCTTAAATTAAAATAATTACTTTTATATCATAAGTAATTTATTAATAATGAAAATCATTATTTGTATCATAAGTCTTATTTCATAACCATAAGTTTTAATTAAAAGTTCATCGGGTCATAACTTGAGCCCCGGGAATCAGTTTTCGGCGAGTCTTATATATATCTTTGCCTAACCAACCCACCTGACACCTTAGTGTGTTCAAGAACATCTCAAAAACAGCCACCAAGTCGTGACTTACAGCCATTACTCAATTTGGATCTTTAATCCGTTCAAAAACATGTTTTAGTCATAATGGGTGATCCGTGGCTCGGATTTCGATGACCGGAACATGAATGTTCATCCAATCATCAATCCTAACACACTAGTACACCTTAAAGACTCTAAAAATGGTCACAAAGTCAGACCATACCTGTACCAATTCGTTTTCATATTTTAATTTCAATTAAACAACATTTTGATCATAACTTATGTTCTGGGAATCGAAATAACATGAATCCGGAGTCTAAAATTAATGTCTTGATGAGAGGAACTCATCTAGACACTTTAATTTCACTTTTATATCTGTTGTGTTTACAGAAACAATAAAACAAACCGCTGTCCCAAATCAATCAAACCGAAAACATGAATTAACGAGCATTTCTACGCATATTATCAACAATACAATAACATATAATCATCATACTATCAATATAACATATAAAAACAGTAAAATTAAAGAAAAATCAAAAAGTTAGGGTTAGGGTTTATACCCTAATCAAGAATTGAAGGATATGAACATGTAGAGGAGAACGAGAGGAACGCGTTGATGTTAAAAGCCCTTTGATCCAAGCTCTAGATGATGATCAATTGAAGATGATGATGATGAGAAAAATGGCGGCCCTAGGAGAGAAAAAGAGAGGAAGAGAGAAAAAAATAAAATGTGTTTTGGAAAAATGAAGTAGTGATTTAGGTTTAAGATTAAATCAAGTTCAAGAAATTGGCAAAACAAGTCCTCCCCCTCCCTTGGGAGATTTAGGCCGTCCCCTATACATGGGTGGGTCCCTCTTGGCCCATTTTTATGTTACTTGCAATTGCTTGTGGCCCGAAAGCTCGAACGAAGCCTGAAACGCGAAAATGCTACTACGCGATTGATTTTTCGGAGAGATAACAAATACGCGACGAATAAAATATATAAACACTAAATATGATCATATGACATTAAAATATCATATTTAAAATAATTAGAACTTAAAAATCCCAAAAGCTCGACCGTTGGTTTGAAAACCGAAAAGATTCGCCGGATAGAAATCCGCGACACGTAGAAACGTACAATTAAAGATATGAATACAAATATTCATATAACACATAATAATTAATATATTATTACAAAAATAATAATATAGGTCATAGAAATGATGTGGCACGAATAACAGTTAACGGTCGTTAAATAATTAACCGTAAAAGATAACGGAAAAAGTAGAGTCGTTACAATTTTCAAAACAAGTTTCCGAGCGAGCTAGAGCTAAGGAAAATATGGGTTATTGCCAAGGAAATTATGGGTAATGTTCGAGGGTATTTTTGAGAATCAAACCACATGTTTATCATCTCCGATGCGTCTACGTGCTTTCCTACAATATTGTATATCAATATTAAACAGTGAGTTTCATAAGATCCCTTTTACTCTCTATATTTTTGGGCTGAGAATACATGCAAATGCTTTATTAACCGATATACAATATTTATATGCGTGAGTTTCATTTGCGCCCTTTTTAAATGCTTTTGCAATCTATATTTTTGGGCTGAGAATACATGCACTTTATTTTAAACGCAATGGATACAAATACATACTAAATTCTACACAGAGTTTGAACCGAAAATCCCTTAGCTTTGGTAACTAGTAACTGCCAGTTATAAGAACTGGTGGGCGCGAGTAGTAGTATATGGATCCATAGGGCTTGATATCCCCGTCCGAGCTAGAGCACTAGCCTTTTAACGGACGTATGCTATTTGAGAAGCGTACACGTTGGTTTGTGTGTATTATTAAGATGATTATACAAAGGGTACAAATTATATATACGTTAAGTTTAGTTACCAGGGTGCTCAATTTCGTAGAATATTTTGATAAACGTTTCTGGATGAAACAACTGAAATCTTGTGATCCACCTTTATATACAGATTATACGAAACATTAAAACTATGAACTCACCAACCTTTGTGTTGACACTTGTTAGCATGTTTATTCTCAGGTTTCCTAGAAGTCTTCCGCTGTTTGCTTATATGTTAGACAAGCTATGTGCATGGAGTCTTACATGGCATATTTATCAAGGAAACGTTGCATTCATCAAATCATCACCATGTATCTTATTTTGACTGCATTGTCAATGGAAGTATTATTGTAAACTTATTTACTGTGATTGTCTATATGTAAAAATCATCAGATGTCGAAAACCTTTCATTTAAATATTCATTTATGGTGTGCCTTTTCAAAAGAATGCAATGTTTACAAAACGTATCATATAGAGGTCAAATACCTCGCAATGAAATCGATTAATGACGTGTTGGCCCAAATGGATTTGGAAGGATCTTCACAAAAGTGTTATGTACAGCCGCGAGTTGTTGAGGTAGCTCCAGTTGGTAAGCTACTGGTCCGACACGATCTATAATCTTGAATGATCCAATGTACCTTGGATTTAGTTTCCCCCGTTTACCAAATCGAACAACGCCTTTCCAAGGTGAAACCTTAAGCATGACCATTTCTCCAATTTCAAACTCTATATCTTTTCTTTTACTGTCCGCGTAGCTCTTTTGTCGACTCCGGGCGGTTTTCAATCTTTGTTGAATTTGGATGATTTTCTCGGTAGTTTCTTGTATTATCTCCGGACCCGTAATCTGTCTATCCCCCACTTCACTCCAACAAATCGGAGACCTACACTTTCTACCATAAAGTGCTTCAAACGGCGCCATCTCAATGCTTGAATGGTAGCTGTTGTTGTAGGAAAATTCTGCTAACGGTAGATATCGATCCCAACTGTTTCTGAAATCAATAACACAAGCTCGTATCATGTCTTCAAGCGTTTGTATCGTCCTTTCGCTCTGCCCATCAATTTGTGGATGATAGGCAGTACTCATGTCTAGACGAGTTCCCAATGCTTGTTGTAATGTCTGCCAGAATCTTGAAATAAATCTGCCATCCCTATCAGAGATAATAGAGATTGGTATTCCAAGTCTGGAGACGACTTCCTTCAAATACAGTCGTGCTAACTTCTCCATCTTGTCATCTTCTCTTATTGGCAGGAAGTGTGCTGACTTGGTGAGATGATCAACTATTACCCAAATAGTATCATAACCACTTGCAGTCCTTGGCAATTTAGTAATGAAATCCATGGTAATATTTTCCCATTTTCATTCCGGGATTTCAGGTTGTTGTAGTAGACCTGATGGTTTCTGATGTTCAGCTTTGACCTTAGAACACGTCAAACATTCTCCTACATATTTAGCAATATCGGCTTTCATACCTGGCCACCAATAATGTTTCTTAAGATCCTTGTACATCTTTCCCGTTCCAGGATGTATTGAGTATCTGGTTTTATGAGCTTCTCTAAGTACCATTTCTCTCATATCTCCAAATTTTGGTACCCAAATTCTTTCAGCCCTATACCGGGTTCCATCTTCCCGAATATTAAGATGCTTCTCCGATCCTTTGGGTATTTCATCCTTTAAATTTCCCTCTTTTAAAACTCCTTGTTGTGCCTCCTTTATTTGAGTAGTAAGGTTAGTGTGAATCATTATATTCATAGATTTTACTCGAATGGGTTCTTTGTCCTTTCTGCTCAAGGCATCGGTTACCACATTTGCCTTCTCCGGGTGGTAACGAATCTCAAAGTCGTAATCATTTAACAATTCAATCCACCTACGCTGCCTCATATTTAGTTGTTTCTGATTAAATATGTGTTGAAGACTTTTGTGGTCGGTATATATAATACTTTTGACCCCATATAAGTAGTGCCTCCAAGTCTTTAATGCAAAAACAACTACGCCTAATTCCAAATCATGCGTCGTATAATTTTGCTCGTGAATCTTCAATTGTCTAGATGCATAAGCAATCACCTTCGTCCGTTGTATTAATACACAACCGAGACCTTGCTTTGATGCGTCACAATAAATCACAAAATCATCATTCCCTTCAGGCAATGACAATATAGGTGCCGTAGTTAGCTTTTTCTTCAATAATTGAAACGCCTTCTCTTGTTCATCCTTCCATTCAAATTTCTTCCCTTTATGCGTTAATGCAGTCAAGGGTTTTGCTATTTTGGAGAAATCTTGGATGAATCTTCTGTAGTAACCAGCCTGTAATGACCCGGAAATTTCCCACCAAATTTAAACCTTAAACCCTATATGTTTCCGACACGATAAGCAAAATCTGTAATGTTGAGTCTAGAAAATTTGAAATCTATATTCGGCTAATTAGTTACCCTTTGACCAAGCCTGACGATTCACGAACCAATGTGTGTAAATAGGTATGTATATATAAATATTTATACATTATAAATTAAATTATTATGTGATTCTGTATTATGAAAGATATAAATATATATAAATACATATACATATATGAAATACAAATTTACATATAAATATTATTAATATTATTATTAATACTATAATAAATAATAATTAGTATTATTATTAGATTATCATTAACCATATTATTATTATTACTAATTTCATAAAAACTCTAAATTTTGTGACTTAATATCCTTATTATCATAATTATTATTATTATTTGTATTTACATTATTATTAAAATATTTATATTTTTTTTTAACTAATAACAATAATTGTATAAAAATGAAACGTACTAATCAAAGTCTAAATTTGGTTTCACTTCACTATCCTTCTGTTTAAAATTGCGTAATTAACGGGGATATATCACTATCACTTTTCACCTCTCTGATTCTATATATTATATACAAGTGCATACAAGTGTTTGAGATATTACAAACTCATCTCCTTGTTTCAATTATGCTCGATCATCAACCTCACTCAATCTTCTTTCTGTATAACCACACTTGTATCACCCCTTCCATGAACCACCTTCATCCATTATAAACCATCACTTTCTCATCTTCATTTGTGAAACCACTACTATTAATGATCCTTGATTCATTTGATAATAGATAAGCCTCACCACTTTATTATAACCACCATTAATCACCCACATACGTGATCATAACCAAATATCAAACTAAACCCACTTCCACCTGGTTTTTCTTTCGTCCGGGAACAAACTTCATCGAGACCATCGATAACCACCTTGAATCCATATGGTTTTCTTCGATCATCTTGTACAATAACCCGTTAACACCATTAATCCATCATAACCATTGTTATTCGTTCCTGTTTTCTATCCTGAAGATCAAACTCAAACAATCACCACCGAAATCCATCTCTCCTCTCCTTTTTCAACAAACCCCGCCACCATATACTATCTTCAATCACCAAAACAACTCACACATACACCGGCAAGCTTGTGTTTTCATCTAAATCATCACCACTTACAACACCACCTCGAACCCACACTTAGACCCAAAAATCGACACCTTTTATCATACCTGCTCACTACTATCGGTCACTTGGTTTGTTTTTTTTTTACTCGAACAACATTAACCATCTCTCAAACTATTGCCATTGACGAGCTACTACTCTGTCCACTTCGGTTCTTGTTGACAAAACCCAAAACCCACTTATTTAATCGATACCCTCACCACCATTTGGATTACTTGAGCAAGAACTATCGAAATCAAAACCCTTCAACCTCCATAACCAACGAATTATTCTCCATCAACAAAACCCAACCCAAAACAATTGTTTTACTTCGATCACTATTCAACCACCACCTTCCTTTTGTTGATAAACATCACGAAACCACCACTTCACCACATGAACCATCGTAAACCTCCACCGATGTTATAGTTGCTGTTTTGCAGCTGCAAATCACACGCATCATCTTTCTATATATACCTTATTGTAAGTCACAAACTATTGAACCTATATCTTTCCGTTGTAAATCGTAAACCATCACCAAACCTGCTACAACTCCTGCTGTCTTTCTATTCCGACTGTTGTTTGAACCATAGCTTCTGCAGCTGAAATTGTTTCTGTTATTAATTAACCGAGAACAAACACACTTCCTGCTATAATGAAGATGATGAGAGATGATTTTTTTTTTATCTTACGCAATTTTTTTTCTTTAAAGCCTTGTGGCCGACAAATCCAAAAACAGATAAGCCACTTGAGTTATTTAAAGAGATAGTGGAGAATGCTAGCTGGCAATGAGAATCCCCTTGTTCCTATCTATTTTCGGTTTTCCTTATGAATTGCAAACCGAGAGAAACAATTGGACCGAATTTGTTGTTGGACCGAGAGTAACATTGGGCTTCCATATTTTTTCTTCTTTCATTGGGCCGTATTCATGTTTTCCTTTTGGGTCGTTAAGATTATACTTGTATTGGGCCGGAACATAGTTGTAATATTGAACCGAGTAAAAGCATGAGGATGGATCAGGATACATAATACGGTTTATAAATAAATAAAACAAATATAGGATAAGGAAAACAGATTGGACTGGATGGTTTAGGAGTGTTGTGTGGTAGCGGGAGGTCTCGGGTTCGAGTCTGGTTCATGGCATCTCTTTTTAATCAAAGTTTTAAGGGTATACATACTTCCTTATATTTTTATTTCTATTATTATGATTAGTATTATTATTGTTATCATTATTATTGTAATATTAATTATTAATATGTATTATAGTTATTATTATTATTTTATTAATACTACTAAAAAGTATTAGTTACCTTTTTATTATTATTATAATTATAAATACAACTATAATTATTATTATCATCAAGATTATAATTATTATCATCATTAATGGGATTATTAATGTTATTATATTTATTAATAATACTACGTATTATCATTATTAACATTTTTACCATTACTAATATTATTTATACTACTTTTAACAAACAAACGATATATATATATATATATATATATATATATATATATATATATATATATATATATATATAATTTAATAAAATTGACATTTTCATATACAAAATGAATATATGAAATAGATATATATTTTTGATATATATTTTTTTTAATATAAAAATAATATAATTAATAAACTTATATATATGTGTGCTCAATCACAAATATGCATATTAATAAATATACATATAATATAGGTTCGTGAATCGAAGGCCAACCTTATAATTTACCAAGGGTGTTATATGTATTTTTACTACAAAATACATTAGGTGAGTATATAGTCCCACTTTTTAACTCTAAATATTTCGGGATGAGAATACATGTATTTTATGTTTTACGTTATGGACACAAGTAACTGAAAAATATATTCTACGTTGAGTTGTACCACTGGCATACTTCCCTGTAGCTTGGTAACTAATATTTACAGTGGTATTGTAAACGCGAATCCTGTTGATAGATCTATCGGGCCTGACAACCCCAACCGGACTGGACGACCAGTATTCAACGGTTGCACAGTACTTCGTTTCGTGACTACACTTGGTACAGTGTAGTAAGATTTCATATTAAAGGGAATATGCGACGTGATTAATTGTTAAGTATGGTTACCAAGTGCTCAACCACTTAGAATATTTTTATTAAACTGATTATATATGAAATCTTGTGGTCCATAGTTATAACACTGCTAGCATCAAACCTATGTATCTCACCAACTTTATGTTGACGTTTTAAAGCATGTATATTCTCAGGTACGAATTAGGTCTTCCGCTGTGCATTAGCTCATACTAAAGACATTACTTGGAGTCGACCATCGCAATGGAACCAGATGTTGATGATTTCGTCTAGGAGGATAAGGACGAGGTCTTTACAGGTGGTATCAGAGCGGTGGTCTTAGTGAACCAGGTCTTGCATTAGTGTGTCTGACTAGTAGTTGTTAGGATACATTAATGAGTCTGGACTTTGACCGTGTCTACATGACAAAAGTTTTGCTTATCGTTTCTAGTCGGAAACCATCTGCTTATCATCTTTAGGAAATTGCCTGCCTATCATTCTCAAGTCTAGACACGTCCTACTGCATTTAGTGCATCGATAGTGTATAGACCAAATTCATATTTTAGCGCATCTGTAGACTTGCCTGACATATGCCGTAAAATCCTTTGTAGTATACGAAATCTTTGGTATTATATATAGATATTCTATATAGTTAGAATATCATCCGACATCCGAAAATCATATCACATCGAGGATCTTTTCCATCCACCAAATTGTCCTCTTGGCGATGAACCTGAAACGCTTACCGGCGAACCTGTTCGAGAAACCATTTTCTCTCTCAATTATAGAGTATTCCGTCACGATTATATATTCCGAATCTTACTCATCCGCTCGTTTCAATCGTCAATCATCCTGACATAATATAAGAAGTTAACGAATTACGTGCTCGAGTAATGGTTTTGGAGAATCTGGTGCGGAGGTTACAAACACCAGCAGCAGCACCGGCAGCATAATCCATATCACCATCATCAACGTCAATGGTATCCTTATCACCCTCAAACCACAACCACGTCGTAAATCTCAACGTCACAAACTACACCTCGAGTATAATCACCGTTCTACGCATCGCTCTATTCACTTTATTTTCGTTCTACATATCGTTCTACATCGATTATCTTCGATTTACGTACCATTCTACCTCATTACCTTCGTTCAATATGGCGACTAAGTAATCTCTAATGCTATAGAGATTATGTAATCTAGTATTAACAATAAACCTGATGAGTTTAATATTTTATTGACTCATTAAATCTATGATTACATCTGAAGAAAATATATATGTAAGTATATTTTCATAAAGATTGTAATTAAAAAAAAAAATTCTTTCGTACAAATTGTTAATGATGAAAATATTTTAACGGGTGGGTAGTACCCGAGGAATATTTAGAATTCACATTAATAAGTTACACTAAACATTCTTCGAATCTGATTCAACGATCATTTACTATCCTACTTACAACTACCGATATACGTATCCGTTCACCACAGAATAACCATTTCTATTCAAATTTCATATTTGGATTTCGACCTATCAGAATCCAACAAGTGGCATAATGAAAAAAACATTGGACGAAAATAAAAAGTGTTAGAAACAAACGAATTAATTAATTGAAATTGTGATAGGAATCCACGCTAACTGTTCTGGCTAACTGTTCCCAGCTAACTGATTAACATTTAATTTATCGCAATTTACATTCTCGCAATTTTATTTATCGTCATTTAAATTCTGTTATTTACTTTTATGCATTTTTAAGTCGGGACACATGTACGCAATACGTCGGATTAATTCTGAGACAACACGGTGCATGGGTCATGATATATATATTTATTTATTTTATGCACTTTAAATAACGGGACACGTATGCAAGGTTTCGACTTATCATATTGACTCATCTATATATATATTTCGGAACGACCATAGACACTCTATAGTTGACTATACAGGGTTGAGGTGGATTCAAAAATATATATATGGTTTGAGTTGTGATCAATACTGAGACCGGTGCACGGGTCACGATACGTATTATTTAATTCGAATATTATAATTTGTACATGAAAGCATTGGACCATTGAACAATCGAACTATTGGACTGCTAACTTTGGACAATTAAAAATGAATTAAAATATTGTTTATAACATATGAAACTAAACTAATCTTCAAGTTTGCCACTTGATTCTATCTTAAACCTCATTCGTATCTTGACAATTACAATTCGCGTTCAAATCTTTCATGATTCTTGAGAACACCTCGATTGAGAAATTGAACCAGCCACACCTCATTTATGGAAGAGAGATTCATGCATACAGTTATGCACCTGAAAAACTTTCAAAAACCGAAGTTATAGTTAAAACGTATCCGCGTCAAAATTCCTCATCATCCATTAGTAAAAGCAACTCTACGATTCCTTTTTAAGTAGCCAATTTTGTCACAGCTCCACTTCGACTTCTCGGTAAAACTAGTCTTACTATCATCTCGATATAAATACGTTGTCCTTTCGCCGTCGTTACTGGAGAACCTTTTATATCCCCGACATCATCAGCAGATATACCAGCAGCTCGTTATCTCTTCGGCGGAATCCGCAATTAGTATTTTGAAAATCTCGTAGCATTTCTCCAGTTATAACTATAATATTTATTTCTAAGAAATTCATACTCCGAATGTGAAGTTTCTGAAAACACCCTGAACCATGAAGTAGTTCTTAAAATGCTGATGAAGCAGCAAAAACTGTGAATGAATTTAGCAGTCAAAAGATGACGATAAAGTATCAAGTGTTGGTAAAGCTCAGAAAAAGAGTTGGAACCGGAAAACGGATTGAGCAAAGTATGAAGGAAGGTGTGGATAAATCACAAGAATTGAATCTGCTTTCACAGAATTCAAACGATTCAGAACCTGCTGAAATAGTTAGTAAGAACCCTACTCGATATTCTAAACCTTTCCGGATGATATTCTTCATCATTACCTTATCCTAGATATTATAAGATATCTTCATATTTTCTGTTATACATATTCTCCATATTTCAGGAGATACTTTCACCACTACTCCTATCTGCGATCATGTATCTTTCCGTAATATCTGTGTTATAAAATAAAAGAAACTATGTTAGTTTCTAAATTCTGAAACCTTCGAAATTGAAATATGAATGTTTTGAAGTAATGTTGAGAACTGATGCATGAATTAGTATAATATAATGAAACTTGATCAACTTCATTATATTACAGTAACTCATGTTAAGTTTCTAATGGAATGTGATGATTCACAGTACCATCATCACGTGCCATGTTATAACGGCTCTTACATTCTATCTAATCCCCAAACGTATTAAGAAACATATCGTCTTGATAGTTCTATTTTTTTTCTCAAGGTATTCTGGTAATTTGACAAGTCAAAATTTTACCAATACCTTTTCCATCTTAGAGCATTAGTAATGCTCATTCCAAATCTCATATCTACGAATTTCGGACCATTACAAAAGATGTTTAGTTGAAGAGGAGGAAAAGAAGAAGAATGAAGCTCTGAAATAAAAATTGTAGTAAAAATCGCAGCAACTAGGAAAGAACATTAACTGTGGATGACAATGATTATAGAAAACAAAAGCAAGGACATCGAAGTATAAGGAAAGATATAAAACCCAACAACCACCCAGAAACTACAAACCATGTATATCAATACGTATTGCAACGTAAAGACACGGGACAATTAGAAACATTATAATTCCAAGGAAATCATAAAAGTGAATAGATTCTTCTGGCGGCAAATGAAAAAGAAGAATGAAAGATATGAAAGTTAGAAGTATGATAAGAATTAGGATTGGATAAAGCATATTAAGGAATGAGTAGAGAAATAAGGAATAGAAGGTGTGGAGAATAAGAAAACGAAGGAAGTGAATTTATAGAAAAATATTCGACAAAGAAATCGAAACAAATTGCCGCATTAAATCAAAGAAGATCCGGATCGCCGAAAAATCAAATCTTATTACGTAAGATATTCTTTAAATTCTGCGAATTCCGGAAATTCAATCCTAACCACGTCATCGGTTAAAACAATTCCATATTTACTCTTTTGTGATAGCTTCACTCGTACGCTTCACATGATCAAATCGTTTTATCTATATCTCTCAATAATGATAAAATTCCATATTCGTCATGAAAACATCCTTATTGTTATCCTTGACGACCTCTACCAAATTTCGGGGACGAAATTTATTTAACGGGTAGGTACTGTAATGACCCGGAAATTTCCGACCAAATTTAAACCTTAAACCCTATATGTTTCCGACACGATAAGCAAAATCTGTAATGTTGAGTCTAGAAAATTTGAAATCTATATTCGGCTAATTAGTTACCCTTTGACCAAGCCTGACGATTCACGAACCAATGTGTGTAAATAGGTATGTATATATAAATATTTATACATTATAAATTAAATTATTATGTGATTCTGTATTATGAAAGATATAAATATATATAAATACATATACATATATGAAATACAAATTTACATATAAATATTATTAATATTATTATTAATACTATAATAAATAATAATTAGTATTATTATTAGATTATCATTAACCATATTATTATTATTACTAATTTCATAAAAACTCTAAATTTTGTGACTTAATATCCTTATTATCATAATTATTATTATTATTTGTATTTACATTATTATTAAAATATTTATATTTTTTTTTTAACTAATAACAATAATTGTATAAAAATGAAACGTACTAATCAAAGTCTAAATTTGGTTTCACTTCACTATCCTTCTGTTTAAAATTGCGTAATTAACGGGGATATATCACTATCACTTTTCACCTCTCTGATTCTATATATTATATACAAGTGCATACAAGTGTTTGAGATATTACAAACTCATCTCCTTGTTTCAATTATGCTCGATCATCAACCTCACTCAATCTTCTTTCTGTATAACCACACTTGTATCACCCCTTCCATGAACCACCTTCATCCATTATAAACCATCACTTTCTCATCTTCATTTGTGAAACCACTACTATTAATGATCCTTGATTCATTTGATAATAGATAAGCCTCACCACTTTATTATAACCACCATTAATCACCCACATACGTGATCACAACCAAATATCAAACTAAACCCACTTCCACCAGGTTTTTCTTTCGTCCGGGAACAAACTTCATCGAGACCATCGATAACCACCTTGAATCCATATGGTTTTCTTCGATCATCTTGTACAATAACCCGTTAACACCATTAATCCATCATAACCATTGTTATTCGTTCCTGTTTTCTATCCTGAAGATCAAACTCAAACAATCACCACCGAAATCCATCTCTCCTCTCCTTTTTCAACAAACCCCGCCACCATATACTATCTTCAATCACCAAAACAACTCACACATACACCGGCAAACTTGTGTTTTCATCTAAATCATCACCACTTACAACACCACCTCGAACCCACACTTAGACCCAAAAATCGACACCTTTTATCATACCTGCTCACTACTATCGGTCACTTGGTTTGTTTTTTTTTTACTCGAACAACATTAACCATCTCTCAAACTATTGCCATTGACGAGCTACTACTCTGTCCACTTCGGTTCTTGTTGACAAAACCCAAAACCCACTTATTTAATCGATACCCTCACCACCATTTGGATTACTTGAGCAAGAACTATCGAAATCAAAACCCTTCAACCTCCATAACCAACGAATTATTCTCCATCAACAAAACCCAACCCAAAACAATTGTTTTACTTCGATCACTATTCAACCACCACCTTCCTTTTGTTGATAAACATCACGAAACCACCACTTCACCACATGAACCATCGTAAACCTCCACCGATGTTATAGTTGCTGTTTTGCAGCTGCAAATCACACGCATCATCTTTCTATATATACCTTATTGTAAGTCACAAACTATTGAACCTATATCTTTCCGTTGTAAATCGTAAACCATCACCAAACCTGCTACAACTCCTGCTGTCTTTCTATTCCGACTGTTGTTTGAACCATAGCTTCTGCAGCTGAAATTATTTCTGTTATTAATTAACCGAGAACAAACACACTTCCTGCTATAATGAAGATGATGAGAGATGATTTTTTTTTTATCTTACGCAATTTTTTTTCTTTAAAGCCTTGTGGCCGACAAATCCAAAAACAGATAAGCCACTTGAGTTATTTAAAGAGATAGTGGAGAATGCTAGCTGGCAATGAGAATCCCCTTGTTCCTATCTATTTTCGGTTTTCCTTATGAATTGCAAACCGAGAGAAACAATTGGACCGAATTTGTTGTTGGACCGAGAGTAACATTGGGCTTCCATATTTTTTCTTCTTTCATTGGGCCGTATTCATGTTTTCCTTTTGGGTCGTTAAGATTATACTTGTATTGGGCCGGAACATAGTTGTAATATTGAACCGAGTAAAAGCATGAGGATGGATCAGGATACATAATACGGTTTATAAATAAATAAAACAAATATAGGATAAGGAAAACAGATTGGACTGGATGGTTTAGGAGTGTTGTGAGGTAGCGGGAGGTCTCGGGTTCGAGTCTGGTTCATGGCATCTCTTTTTAATCAAAGTTTTAAGGGTATACATACTTCCTTATATTTTTATTTCTATTATTATGATTAGTATTATTATTGTTATCATTATTATTGTAATATTAATTATTAATATGTATTATAGTTATTATTATTATTTTATTAATACTACTAAAAAGTATTAGTTACCTTTTTATTATTATTATAATTATAAATACAACTATAATTATTATTATCATCAAGATTATAATTATTATCATCATTAATGGGATTATTAATGTTATTATATTTATTAATAATACTACGTATTATCATTATTAACATTTTTACCATTACTAATATTATTTATACTACTTTTAACAAACAAACGATATATATATATATATATATATATATATATATATATATATATATATATATATATATATATATATATAATTTAATAAAATTGACATTTTCATATACAAAATGAATATATGAAATAGATATATATTTTTGATATATATTTTTTTTAATATAAAAATAATATAATTAATAAACTTATATATATGTGTGCTCAATCACAAATATGCATATTAATAAATATACAAATAATATAGGTTCGTGAATCGAAGGCCAACCTTATAATTTACCAAGGGTGTTATATGTATTTTTAATACAAAATACATTAGGTGAGTATATAGTCCCACTTTTTAACTCTAAATATTTCGGGATGAGAATACATGTATTTTATGTTTTACGTTATGGACACAAGTAACTGAAAAATATATTCTACGTTGAGTTGTACCACTGGCATACTTCCCTGTAGCTTGGTAACTAATATTTACAGCGGTATTGTAAACGCGAATCCTGTTGATAGATCTATCGGGCCTGACAACCCCAACCGGACTGGACGACCAGTATTCAACGGTTGCACAGTACTTCGTTTCGTGACTACACTTGGTACAGTGTAGTAAGATTTCATATTAAAGGGAATATGCGACGTGATTAATTGTTAAGTATGGTTACCAAGTGCTCAACCACTTAGAATATTTTTATTAAACTGATTATATATGAAATCTTGTGGTCCATAGTTATAACGCTGCTAGCATCAAACCTATGTATCTCACCAACTTTATGTTGACGTTTTAAAGCATGTATATTCTCAGGTACGAATTAGGTCTTCCGCTGTGCATTAGCTCATACTAAAGACATTACTTGGAGTCGACCATCACAATGGAACCAGATGTTGATGATTTCATCCAGGAGGATAAGGACGAGGTCTTTACACAGCCAATCCTAAATGTTGACGTATATGCTTCGGAGTTTTTGGGGTTTCCCACTTTTCAACAGTTTCGATCTTTGCCGGGTCCACCTGGATACCTTCTTTGTTCACTATGTGACCGAGGAATTGAACTTCTTCCAACCAAAATGCACACTTTAAAAACTTAGCGTACAGTTTTTCTTTCCTCAATACTTCTAGCACTTTTCTCAAATGTTCTTCGTGCTCTTGTTCATTCTTTGAGTAAATAAGTATGTCATCGATGAAAACAATGACAAACTTGTCAAGATATGGCCAACACACTCGGTTCATAAGGTCCATGAACACAGCTGGTGCGTTAGTCAATCCAAACGGCATAACCATAAACTCGTAATGACCATAACGCGTCCTAAAAGCAGTTTTTGGAATATCATCCTCCTTTACTCGCATTTGATGATATCCAGAACGTAAATCGATCTTCGAATAAACCGACGAGCCTTGTAGTTGATCAAATAAGTCGTCAATTCTCGGCAGTGGATAACGATTTTTGATGGTAAGTTTGTTCAACTCTCTGTAGTCAATACACAACCTAAATGTACCATCCTTCTTCTTGACAAACAAAACAGGAGCTCCCCATGGTGATGTGCTTGGTCGAATGAAACCACGTTCTAATAGTTCTTGCAGTTGGCTTTGCAGTTCTTTCATCTCGCTGGGTGCGAGTCTATAAGGAGCACGAGCTATTGGTGCAGCTCCTGGTACAAGATCTATTTAAAATTCAACAGATCGATGTGGAGGTAGTTGTAACGTCCTCCCAATAGGGTCTGGAAGAAACGTTACTAATATCAAATAAACCAATATATTATAATACGAGAACAATACTAAATGAGAAAATTTAACTTTATTGAGTACGCAGCGGAAAATGAAATGTCGTTACAATAATGGAAATAACGATAAAGTAATTGTTCATATGCAGAAGTAATAAATGCGATATCTCTTGATCCTAAGTCCAAGTAGCATCACATAAGTAGTAGATAAGAAAGCTTGAATCAAGCAGCACCTGAGACAAAACATGCTAAAGTGTCAACCAAAAAGGTTGAGTGAAGTTCATAGGTTTAACAAAAGTAGTTATCGTTGTTTTTAGACCACAAGATTTAGTTGTAAAGTTGATCTCCCGCAGGATCAAAAAGTAGATCTCGTAGATCCAAAAGTTATGCCAGTGCATGATATTTAGACTAAACGTTCAAGTTTGCCCCATGACAAGTTGTGTCTGTCCTTGTCGGTTTAAATTTCATTATCAAGTAATACAAAGATTGAGTCAAATGTATCGGGGACGTTACTCCCGATAGGCCTACCCCCAATAAATAAGCATGCCGCAGCACTTAAAAATATCACTGTAGGGACTTAGTCGGACGTAGTCGGGTATAGCATAGTTTTAGCAGTTGGTACTTGTGTCTAAATTGTAAATAGTAAAAGCAGCATGTGTCTCACCCCAAATAAGTTAAATAAGTTTGCTAGCAATAAAGAGTGGGGCTATGAATTCACCTTAGTAAGTAGAGAGAGTTATTCCTCGGAATAGAGAGTTGAACGAGTGAGCAGGAAAGTCAACCTATTGACATTTAAGAGTAGTTAAGTGTTTTGCCCATGTTTAAGTTTAAGTATGTGTTTAAGTATAGTTTGTTTTACTAAGTTTCTATTCCTAGTAAGTTACTATTTTTATAAAGTTTCTATTTTTAGAAAGTTTTTTATTTTACTAAGTTTCTATGACTAGAGAGTTTCTACTTTTATGAGTGTTTCCATTTTATGATACTTGCCGTATTAGATAAGCTTCCAATCACCCCTTTCCCTTCGAATGGCTAATTTAGATCTAGGGGCTTGAGCCATAGGACCCTTTAAATCGGAAATCCAAACCCTCTGCCTAGAATCTCGTAGAAACCATTCGTCAAGAAAGTTCGAAGATCTATACATCTCTAATACATATCCCAAAATGTTTTTGTGCTACAATATAATTAGTAGGTTATAGGTGCTAGTAATAGTAATAGTGTATACATGTTAAGTACTAGTATAAGTAGTATTAGGGTTTCATTAATTAGGGTTAGTTAATTAAAGTAGTAATTAATAACTAGGGTTTAGTAATTAATGTCCTAGGGTTTCATAAATGTTTAGAGTTTAATTAATTAGGGTTTAAGAATTATAGTTTGGGTGTAATTAGGGTTTAAGGTTTTAATATGTATATGTATATATAATTCGTATATATATGTATATATATATATATAAAAATATTTTTTACATGTATATATGTATATATAAATCTAGGTGTGTTTATGTATATACTTATGAATAACAAGTTTATAATATGAATATGAATTATCAAAGATCAAAGTTTATGTAAATAGTTTAGGGTTTATGTTATACCTTTGAAGATTCAAGATAATTAACAAAGAAAAGATGAACACGATGAAGATGGAAGATCAAAGCCTTGAAAATCTTGAAGAACTCCTTGAAGATTCTTGAAGAACACGAAGAACAAGCTTGAAGATCCGAATACCACAAGAGAGGGAGAGGGAGAGATTGTTTTTGAGAGAGGATTTTAGTGTGATTTGTGAATGAGAAACTAGGTGTTTATATAGTGCAAGTATTAGAGTGTTAGTCAACATAAGGATGTTCTAATTAATGATTTTATTTTGTTTTATAATTTTTAGTCAACAATAGGTGGTACTAGTTTATAATTAGTCAACATAAGGATGTACTAGTTTACACTTTATTTTTAGTCAACATAAGGATGTAAGATTTTTTTAGTCTCATTATTATTACTATTATTATTATTATTATTATTATTATTATTATTATTATTATTTTTACATTTACTACATGATAAGTATTATTTTCTTTTTACTAATTCATGACTTGTATATATTTAGTTCCCAATTGTTTTATTATTTATATAAATGTCACTTTTTATTTATTACTTATAGGTTATTAGTTATAATACTACATAAATGCATAAATTTTAATTAGCAGTGAGTGTCGACTAACAGTTTATTATTTTCATCTTTTATTAACTTGTCAATTTTTGTACAAAGTTAATTAATATGTTTTCTAACTCTTAACACTTAACAATTGTTGATTAAAGTTTAATCATTAAGTTTTAATTATATTGTTTGGGCTTTTAATATTGGAAAAATATAGAATGGAAAAATGAGGGTCGTTATAGTACCTCCCTGTTATTCTTTCGGAAATACATCGGGAAATTCTTTTGCGACGGGAACATCATTGATGCTCTTTTCTTCAGTTTGTACTTTCTCGACGTGTGCTAGAACAACATAGCAACCTTTTCTTATTAGTTTTTGTGCCTTCAAATTACTAATAAGATGTAGCTTCATGTTACCCTTTTCTCCGTACACCATTAAGGGTTCTCCTTCTTCTTGTACAATGCGAATTGCATTTTTATAACATACGATCTCTGCTTTCACCTTCTTCAGCCAGTCCATGCCAACTATTACATCAAAACTCCCTAACTCTACTGGTATCAAATCAATCTTAAATATTTCGCTACCCAGTTTAATTTCTCGATTCCGGCATATATTATCTGCTGAAATTAATTTACCGTTTGCTAATTCGAGTAAAAATTTACTATCCAACGGCGTCAATGGACAACTTAATTTAGCACAAAAATCTCTACTCATATAGCTTCTATCCGCACCCAAATCAAATAAAACGTAAGCAGATTTATTGTCAATAAGAAATGTACCCGTAACAAGCTCCGGGTCTTCCTGTGCCTCTGCCGCATTAATATTGAAAACTCTTCCCCGGCCTTGTCCATTCGTGTTCTCCTGGTTCGGGTAATTTCTAATAATGTGGCCCAGTTTTCCACATTTATAACAAACTACATTGACATAACTTGCTCCGACACTACTTGCTTCGCCATTACTCGTTCCGACACCATTTGTTCCTTTCGTTCTGTTAACCCCTGGTCCGTAGACCTCACACTTCGCCGCGCTATGACCATTTCTTTTACACTTGTTGCAAAATTTGGTGCAGTACCCCGAGTGATACTTTTCACACCTTTAGCATAGCTGCTTCTGATTGTTATTGTTGTTGCGGTTGTTATTGTTGTTGGGATGATTGTTGTAGTTGCTGTTGTTGTTGTTGTTGTTTGATGTCGTACGAGGTGTATATAAAATAGTTTATATTTTACTAGGAAAAACTATTAAATACGATACAATTTTACACAAGATATTTATTTATTTATAGAATGGATATACTTAAACCTTGCTACAACACTTATAGGCAGTGTACCTAATCGTACAGTAGTGTAGTTTTTAGTAAGTCCGGTTCGTTCCACAGGGAAATCTTTAAACAAAGCTCAACGCTATATTAGTTTACTTTTATAAAAATACAAACATATATATAAGTAATATTATTATTATAAAGGGGGGTTTTTACCGTTTAATGACCGGTTTGTCGATTTTAAGATTTTAGTCGCAGTTAAAACCTAATGTAAAATATAAAATAAATACAAGACTTAAATTAAAGCGTAAAGTAAATAACGATAATGAAATTGCGAATAATAAAAATGCGATAAAATAAAAGTTGCGATAATTAAAAAGTACGATAATTAAAAGTGCGATTAAATAACAATAAATAAAAGTGCGATAATTAGAAGTGCAATTAAATATAAAATAAAGGAAATTAAATATGAAATAAAAGAATTATGCTTATTTAAACTTCCGTAATCATGATGTTTGACGTGTTGATTTTAGTTTTATGCCCATGGGTTAATTGTCCTTTGTCCTGGATTATTTAATATGTCCGTCTGGTTTTTGTCCATAACAGTCCATCAGTCATAAATATAAAGTGCGAGTGTCCTCATTAAATTATTATTATACCTGAAGTTAAATATTCCAACTAATTGGGGATTCGAATTGTAACAAGGTTTTAATACTTTGTTTAATGAATACACCAGGTTATCGACTGCGTGTAAACCAAGGTTTTACTACTTTGTTAACAATTACACCAATTACCCTTGAATGTAATTTCACCCCTGTTTTAATTATTCTAGTGGCTATTAATCCATTCCCGTGTCCGGTTAAATGAACGATTATTCGTACATATAAATACCCCGCCCATCGTGTCCGATTGAGTGTATATGGTAATTTATAAGGACGCCCAATTGTAAATCTTTATATTAACATTAACAAACTTTCATTTAGTTAAACAAATATAAAGCCCATTAATAGCCCATAGTCTAATTTCCACAAGTGTCGTTCTTTTGTCCAAACCCCAATTATGGTACAAAGCCCAATTACCCAATTTTAGTAATTAGCCCAACATCATGATTACTTCGTTTTAAATAAGCATAATAATAACTTAGCTACGAGACATTAATATAAAAAGGTTGAACATAACTTACAATGATTAAAAATAGCGTAGCGTTACACGGACAGAATTTCGACTTACACCCTTACAACATTCGCTAACATACCCTTATTATTAGAATTAAAATTAAAATTAAAATATAAATTATATATATATATATATCGTATATATTGAGAGATGAGAGAAATAGAATATGAAATTTGATCAGAATTCGGTTTGCTTTATAGCCAGAGTTGAATTTTGGGGCTCCGCGACTCGCGGCAAAAACCCCTTCAATCTCCGCGAGTCGCGGAGATAGTATTTACAGCTCAGTCCTTGGAGTTTTCTCTGCCGACGGTTTTTTATATATAAATATAATATATATATAATTAATATAATTAATTATATATTATATTATATTTATATACATAGTTAACTTGTAATTTTTAGTCCGTTGCGTCGAGCGTTAAGAGTTGACTCTGGTCCCGGTTCCGGATTTTCGAACGTCCTTGCGTACAATTTTATATTTTGTACTTTGCGTTTTGAATCTTGTACTCTTGTAATTTCGAGACGTTTCTTATCAATAATTGGAACCTTTTTGATTGTCTTTTGTACTTTTGAGCTTTTTGGTCGTTTGCGTCTTCAATTCGTCGAATCTGTCTTTTGTCTTCACCTTTTATTATTTAAACGAATATCACTTGTAAATAGAACAATTGCAACTAAAAGCTTGTCTTTCTTGAGGAATAATGCTATGAAATATATGTTCGTTTTTAGCATTATCAAATATTCCCACACTTGAGCGTTGCTTGTCCTCAAGCAATATTGTCTTGAAATACTAGAATCACTTCTTTATTCTTCACACTTTGTACATCAGTGATTTCTATACGGCGGTATAAACAATGGTAGTAACGATATGGTTTACAGTCCCACATGACTATAAAAATTTAGATCCATTAAGGAAATTGGATCTTTATGAAAACATTTGATCTTTTGAAATCTAGTTTTTACCCTAGATAAGTTTTCCGGAATAACCCTTTACCGGTGTTTGCAAAATATTTTTGTGGGTTTGGTGGGTTTCAGATTTGAAAATTTTAGCTCAAAACTTGCGGTTTTGTGTCACCCACTTGCTAACCTTGTATTTGGAAAGCAACACGTCCAGTTTACTTGTCCCGTATATTACCTTTCGGTAAACTACCGTCCGGTTGAAAGGAAAGCGTTGAACAAGCAACTGTTAAGGCAATGTCCCGTGACATGCTTTTGATTATGGTCTATAACATGTCGGACGCAATTACTATCCTTGGTAGGAGCAATAGTAAAGCTCACCCTTATAATTTTTTCGGTCTGGCACAAGGTCCTGTCTTTGACCACTATGCAACCACCGTTCTTACGGTTGACACCCGATTTGGTTCAGGTGACCTAATGAATTCCAGGTGAATTCCTAGGATTTTACGTTCAATGGTAATGAACGCATTGAAAATAGGGTTTTCAGAAAACAAATCGGTTTGTTATTTTGATCAAAATATTTTCTCGTTTAAGCTCGAGTTTAGATATCATTGAATTCCATGAGTTTGTAATTCTCAATCTTTAAGGTCAATCTCTAGGATTGAGTAATATCAGTCTTAAAAGCTGATTTTTAATCTTTAAGGAGATTATCCTTTCTGGGGATCTGATTCATTAGTCTTATCCAGCTAATTTGCATGGTGCCCCCCCATTGTACGAGATAAATCCTTCTCATGGTTAGGATAAATCTGACCACTTGGCGACCCTGTTTAATGCTGAGGTCCGTGGATTTCCTGCTGATTTTAGTGATGACTTTTCTAGATTTTTCGTCAACCTACAGCTGGTCTGGACGACAACTTCATGACCTAAATCAAGAAGCGCGTTTCTTTTTCGGAAGACTTTACTTCCTGTTAATGATGGAATTGATTCATCGTGTAGATCCATCTCTTCTTTTCTTTCATCGGGTAAAACAGTTTAGTTTAGTCCAAAGCAAAAGTATTTTCAGTTATTTGTTACAGATATATGTGACATATGTTTAAGATAACTTGGTAAATTTTCCCACACTTGGCTTTTATTTTCCGTTTTATCGTCCTCTATTCCATTTTAAATGAATTTTAATATTTTAGTTTGTTTCTCAATTTATGTCCTTTCCGAGGTAACAATAATTTCGGTGTTAAAACCTAGTTTTATCGTTCATAAATATGTATAAACATGATTTTGAATTCATTTAATTGAAAATTTTGAAATTTTTTTTTTTTTTTTTTTTTTTTTTTTTTTTTTTTAGAATTGGGTAGTCAGTATATAAGACTAGGGCTGTTCTTTTTTATCAGAGAGCACTAGATTCTAATACAACTACTGCTTTACTAGTATTTTTAATGGTAACCAAGTGTTTAATATAAAAAATTTTAAAATCCGAAAGAATTTAACCCCTTCCCACACTTAAGATCTTGCAATGCCCTCATTTGCAAGAAATTAGTAACAATTTAAATTATTGAGGGTGATTTGTGTGAAAATGATTAAATTTTTACCAAAGTTTCCAAATATATTGGCGTTTGTTTGCTGAATGATAAATGGTGCACATCATTTGTTCATTCCGTCTTGTTGTTATTTCACATATATTTTGCATCTTGTCGTCAAAATTAGTTGCTTTTGCTGAACTTAATGCCAGTCTTTGAAAATGCGTTGTTTTACCCTGTTGTGTACATAAGATAAACTGCAAACATATATACATATTTTTGAAGTTTGGTATATTACCCCACATTCAAAAATTATTAAAATCTAAGAATAAAAGTTAGATAATTATAAAAATGATTACAATATTAACAAAAATATTAAATGTATGAATAATTACAAATTACAAAATAATAAAAAAATAATAATAAGTAAACTAAGGATGATATTGGTACCAATAGGGGTTCCAGGCATAACCATAAGTGCTATAGAATGCTTCGGCAGGGTCATACGTAGGATATGGTGGCTGCATCTCTATCGACCAAGGAGGGAAGACGGGTTTCGGTGTAGGAATATAGTTTCTACCTATATGTTGGCAATGAGCTATGATCTGGTTCTGATGAACTTGCCAATCTTCAAATGCTCTCTGTCTAGCATTTTCGTATTCCTGAGAAGCTATAAACCTATGCATTTCTTGCATCTCATTCCCCCCTCCTACATTACCTTGCTCCTGGTTTCTCTCCACCTGTGGATGTCTACCATGGTATCGTACTGCGGCGTTATTTCGCCTCTTCAAAACTTTCGCACCATGGTATACATTTAAACCTATAGTATCGCGGGGTTCCGGCTCTTCTAGTAATAATCCCCCCCGACTTATATCCACACCGAGATATTCACCAATCAAAGTAATAAAAATACCACCTCCTATTATGCTATGTGGACGCATCCCCCGAACCATAGCTGATAAATAATAACCCACACAATATGGTATACTTACAGCGCTTTGTGGGTCTCGAATACACATATGGTAAAACAAATCCTGTTCATTTACTTTTTCTTTGTTCTTACCCCTTTGTGTAATCGAATTAGCTAAAAACCTATGTATCACTCTTAATTCGGCTCTATCTATATCCAAATAAGAGTAATTTCCCCCTTTGAAACGGTGATGGCTTGTCATTTGACTCCACACACCGTGTGTATCAAAATTCTCATCTATCTTTCTACCGTTTAGTATCAATCCTCTACAATCGGCAGACGCTAACTCCTCAGGCGTATATATACGTAAAGCCTGAGCCATGTCCAGTAAAGACATGTGGCGCATCGAACCGCCTAACAAAAATCTAATAAAAGAACGATCGGTTAAACTAGCTACCCGATCATTCAACTCTATACTACATAACAATTCTTCACACCATACTTTATATACAGGTCTACGTATGGTGAATAAACATATCCAGTCATTAAAAGAAGAATTACCATACCTCTGTACAAGTAATTCCCTAATTGGCCCGGCCAATTCTACAGCTTCCAAGGGTCCCCATTCTATGACCCTCGGTACCTCAACAACCTTAGAGTGAAGAGTATGCAAACCCTGTTGATATTTTGGATAATCTATCCAAAGTCTGTCAAATCTCAGGTTCGGGTGCAACTCTTCCAAATGCATATCGGAAAAGGTCATGACTGGATGAGGTACATCCTGCTTGTAGTAGTTATCCACCTCCTGTTGTTCCAAATTCTCAGCAGGAGCATTGCGGGCTTGGGATGAAGATTCACCCCTTTCATTCTGCAAAACACATCAAACACAAATTTTGTGCATCCAAATATGCATTAGTGTCAGCAAAATCATCAATCAAAATAATTACAATGACATTATCAATTTATATCAAACTTAAGCTTATTTTCACATTTTTATCAAATCTACACTTTTTCAAATAAGCATATACGAAAATTTTCGCCAAGTTCATAAGCATTCAACTCAAATAACATGTCAAAATAATCATTACTAGCAATTAAACAAGTCTCAAATGGCATTATCTTTCAAAAATCAAGTTCATGAATTTTAGACTTGAAAAAGTCCACTTTAATTCTCAAAATCATGTTTAGGCTCAAAGTTTGGATCATTTAACTACCTAGACATGTTACACTTCTCAATTTAGCAACAATTCATGACAAAAATCGGCCATAACCTGTTTATATCAAAAAGCCCCAAATTTGCTCAAGAACACAAACCCTAGATTATTTAAAATTTGAAGTTTAAGGCTTCTAATCATGTTAAACAGCATCAATCTAGGTTATACAAGCACAATACATAAACAATTTAAGTCTAATTACACTAAAAAGCATCAAAATCAAATTGGGGAAAAATAGCTCAAGAACACCAAATTTCGGATTAAATGGTGTTTAGGTGTAGAAATTTACCGTTTTTCTTGAGTAATTCTTAGATAGCATCCTTCTCAACATGATTTTAGCAAAAAATTTGGTGATTAACGGTTAAAAATTGGAATTTTTGGGGGTGTTTTTCGGGTTTTTCGGGTCTGTTTTCGCAGTATTTTTCGAGTTGTTTTTGTGTGAGGGAGTTGGGACTGATCTGTTGTTCAGTTATATTTTTTTTTCGGTTTTTAGTCTCTCCGCGACTCGCGGAGATTTAAGCTCCAAACTCCGCGAGTCGCGGAGTTTGGTATTTTTTTTTTTTTTTTTTTATAATAATTAACTTTTGAAAACAATTAAGAAATTAATTTTAAAATTTTGTTTCCCTTGTTATTTAGGACGAGGTCGTTTCGGATCGATGTCCTAGTCCGTCCCTCGACAAAATTTTAAAATTTGTCTTTTAGTAGCGATTGTTTTAAAAGCTAAGATTTTTGGGGTTTTTTTTTTTTTAATGTTTTTGGCATACTTTAAATCAATAAGATTAAAAATAATGATAATAAAAGTTCTCGTCCCTCCCTCGGGTAAAGCAATTTCGGTTCAAAGACCTAGTCTTCAACTTACGACGAATTTTAAAAATCATATTCTTAACTTAATGAGATAAAGTAAATTTTTGTTTTTAAATTCACACAACTTAAATATAAAATTCAAAATTAATATAAAAAATTCACACCAAACTTAAAATTTGAAATGCATAAAATTAAAAATTCATATTTTTAAAAATTCACACCAACTTAATAAATTCATATCAAACTTATATTAATTTTTCAAATATTTATAATTTTAAATATATTGTTTTTACAAAGTTTACAATATTAATTTAAGATTTAAATATTAATTTTTTAAAAATATGGTAAAAATAAAATTAAAAATCTTTTTGTCTTTTTATCCTACTTTAATCAATCAAATATTATCAAAAATATGCGCCCCTCTTTTCGGTAAAGTAATTTCGGTTCCAAGACCTAATTTAACTCATGACGAATTTTTGAAATATTTTGGGTTGATTGATTAAAGATATTTATACCTTAAGAATAAACGTTAAATTTCGCAGTGATGTAATAAATTTTTGAATGATATCAATAATTTCGGTCGCCAAACCTAATTTTATTTAATACCAATTTAATACTTTTTAGCGAACAAATTAGCGTTTATTATCAAAAGGTTAAAAATAAAAATAAAAATAAAAACTGTACAGACATACCTGTGGAATAGATTTCTTAGTTATATGATCTATTCCATTCATAAGATAGTCGGTTTAATTGGTTTTCCATTGCTACATAAGCGTAACCTCGAGCATTCAGTGTCTTTTCTTCTAAACATATGAACGGTCCGTCTCTGCATAAAGTAACAAATTCGGTATTTGAATAGGTTTGATTATTTGAACATTTACCTCCATGTGACCATTTTCCGCATTTGTGACATCTTTCTAGGTGTCTTGCTCTTCTTTTCGCTGCGGATTTTGATTTTCCTTTACCAAATTGTAACTTATTATCTTCGCATCTGGATTCTTTTCTAACTCCGTCCATTCTTTCTCTGATTACTGATACTAATTCACTCGGTAGTATGTCATTATTATGTTTAGTGATCAAAGCGTGTAGCATTAGACCATGGTTTAGTTCACAGGCAGTCTTCATTTCGTAAAAACCTAAAAAAAATAAAAATTCAGAATGGGGGGAGAAGACTAGTTCTTTAGGGTCTGCTAGGGAAAGACCATTCGGGTTCCATTTTCGAGAACTACACGAAAACAGACAATCTAACTCTAACAGAAATACATATTATCCTTTAAAGACTTGATTCTCCCCACACTTAGTTAGCTGTGGTGTCGAAATTGTGATTAACTTCGTTGTCGACTTCCATCGGACCATGTATGTAATGTTTAACTCTGTGACCATTAACTTTAAATTCAATCCCATTTGAATTTATTAATTCTATCGTTCCGTATGGGAAAACTCTTTTGACTATGAATGGTCCAGACCATCTTGATTTCAATTTTCCAGGAAATAGCTTGAATCGTGAATTGAAAAGAAGAACTCTATCTCCTTCTTTAAATTCTTTTGAACTTCTGATTCTTTTATCATGCCATTTCTTCGTTCTTTCTTTATAGATTAACGAATTTTCGTATGCTTCATGTCTTAATTCTTCTAATTCGTTTAGTTGACTTAATCGTAGACGTCCGGCTTCATGTAAATCAAGATTACATGTCTTCAAAGCCCAAAATGCTTTGTGTTCAATTTCTACTGGAAGATGACATGCTTTTCCATAAACAAGTCTAAAAGGTGTGGTTCCAATTGGAGTTTTGTAGGCTGTTCTAAAAGCCCAGAGTGCATCCTCCAATTTAATGGACCATTCCTTCGGATTTGATCCTACGGTTTTTTCTAGAATACGTTTTAAAGCTCGGTTGGTATTTTCAACTTGTCCACTTGTTTGTGGATGATATGCTGTGGAGATTTTATGAGTTACTCCATATCTTTTAAGAACTTTCTCAAGTTGATTATTACAGAAATGAGTACCCCGATCACTTATTAAAGCTTTCGGTGTTCCAAACCTTGCAAAAAGACGTTTTAAAAAGTTGACTACAACTCGTGCATCGTTAGTTGGGAGAGCTTGTTCTTCCGCCCATTTAGATACATAATCAATGGCTACGAGTATATATAAATTATTATGAGATTTTGGAAATGGACCCATAAAGTCAATACCCCAAATGTCAAATACTTCACATACTTGGATGACATTTTGTGGCATTTCATCACGTTGACTTATTTTTCCGGCCCTTTGACATGCATCACAGGATTTGCAAAGAAGGTGTGCGTCTTTGTAAATTGTAGGCCAATAGAATCCAGCTTCATAAACTTTTCTTGCTGTTAGTTGAGGCCCATAATGCCCTCCTGTTGGTCCTGTGTGACAATGGTTTAAAATTTTACTAGCTTCATCTCCAAATACACATCGGCGTATTATTCCATCGGGACAACTTTTAAACAAATGTGGATCTTCCCAGAAATAGTGTTTTATATCACTGAAGAATTTCTTTCGTCTTTGGTACGATAATCCTTTTTCAAGGAATCCACAAACTAAGTACTTTGCATAGTCTGCAAACCATGGGATTTCTTTATAATCTATCTTCAATAGATATTCATCAGGAAAGTTGTCTTGTATGGCCGATTCATTCAGAACTTCTAATTCGGGATTTTCAAGACGAGAAAGATGATCAGCGGCGAGATTTTCTGCTCCTCTTTTATCTCGGATTTCAATATCAAACTCTTGTAAGAGTAAGATCCAACGGATTAATCTTGGTTTAGCATCTTGTTTTGAAAATAGGTATCTAAGAGCAGAATGGTCGGTATAGACCACCGTTTTTGCTAGAACGAGATATGATCGAAATTTGTCAAAAGCAAATACAATAGCAAGGAGTTCTTTTTCAGTAGTTGTATAGTTTGTTTGTGCTCCTTGTAATGTCTTACTAGCATAATATATAGGTTGAAATCGTTTTTCAATCCTTTGTCCTAAAACGGCTCCCATTGCAAAATCACTTGCATCGCACATTAGTTCAAATGGTAGATTCCAATTTGGTGTTATCATGATCGGTGCATTAGTGAGTTTCTCTTTAAGAATATTAAAAGATTTGATACACTCATCTGAAAAGATGAATGGCGCATCCTTTTCTAGGAGTTTATTCATAGGAGTGGCAATTTTAGAAAAATCTTTTATGAAACGTCGGTAAAAACCGGCATGCCCTAGAAAACTCCTAACTCCTCTAACATTGGTGGGATGTGGAAGTTTAGCAATTACATCTACTTTAGCTCTATCCACTTCAATTCCTTCTTTTGAAATTTTATGTCCAAGAACGATGCCTTCTTTAACCATGAAATGGCATTTCTCCCAATTAAGTACTAGATTTGATTTTTCGCATCTAATTAGCATTCGTTCCAGATTAACTAGACATGATTTAAATGTATCACCGAAGACTGAAAAGTCATCCATGAATACTTCCATGCATTCTTCTATCATGTCATGAAAAATCGCCATCATACACCTTTGAAAGGTTGCAGGGGCGTTGCAAAGTCCAAATGGCATTCTTTTGTAAGCAAAAGTACCATAAGGGCACGTGAATGTGGTTTTCTCTTGATCTTCGGGTGCTATTGGAATTTGAAAATATCCGGAAAATCCATCTAGAAAACAATAGTAACTATTTCCGGCTAATCTTTCCAACATTTGATCTATGAAAGGTAAGGGAAAGTGATCTTTTCTGGTGGCGTCATTTAATTTTCTATAATCAATACATACACGCCATCCTGTTACAGTCCTAGTAGGAATAAGCTCATTTTTCTCATTTGTAATGACAGTCATGCCACCCTTCTTAGGTACGCATTGAACTGGGCTTACCCATGGACTATCAGAGATTGGATAAATTAAACCTGCATCTAGCAGTTTAATAATCTCTTTCTTAACTACATCTTGCATATTAGGATTTAGTCTTCGTTGGCGTTGCACATGCGTTTTATGACCTTCTTCCATAAGGATTTTATGTGTGCAATACGAAGAACTTATTCCTTTAATATCATGAATCTTCCATGCAATGGCTGGTTTATGAGCTTTCAACACAGAAATGAGTTGTGATTTCTCATTTTCAGTAAGAGAAGACGATATTATTACAGGTAATTTAGATTCACCATGTAAATAAGCGTATTCCAAATGGTTTGGAAGTGGCTTTAACTCTAATTTCGGAGGTTCTTCTATCGATGATTTATATCGATATCTGTCTTCTTCTTTTAGCATTTGAATTTCTTCTGTTGTTGGTTCATATCCATTAGCTATAAGTGTAGCTAACATTTCAGCTTCATCAATTGGTTCATTACCTTCTCCTAAAGAACATTCTCCTGTTCCTTGTAATTCTGGAAATTCTTCTAATAATTCTGCATGTGCATCTATAGTTTGAATATAATAACATGTATCATCTGCAGATTGTGGTTGTTGCATGGCTCTATCAACTGAAAAGGTAACACTCTCATCCTCTATACTTAGGGTCAGTTTCTTACCGAACACGTCTATCATTGCTTTAGCCGTGTTTAAGAATGGTCTTCCTAATATGAGAGGAATTTGAGAATCTTCTTCCATGTCCAAAACAACAAAATCTACTGGAAATACTAAAGTACCAACTTTAACTAGCATGTTCTCCATTATCCCTCTAGGATATTTTATTGATCTATCGGCTAGTTGTATGCTTATTCTTGTTGGTTTCAATTCTCCAAGGTCTAGTTTAGCGTATAGTGAATACGGCATTAGATTTATACTAGCACCTAAGTCTGCCAATGCTTCTATTGAACTAAGACTACCCAGA
This sequence comes from Rutidosis leptorrhynchoides, assembly GCF_046630445.1. NCBI lineage: Eukaryota > Viridiplantae > Streptophyta > Magnoliopsida > Asterales > Asteraceae > Rutidosis > Rutidosis leptorrhynchoides. The sequence goes on from NC_092340.1 coordinate 53,714,626, forward strand.
AAACATGGAATTGTGAAACTTCCTGGATCAGATAGTTTTTCTGGTATCTTATTCAACAGCACTGCTGAACAATTAGCATTCATAGTAACAGCCGAGAGTTCTTCCATTTTCTTTCTATTTGAGATTAGATCTTTCAAGAATTTAGCATATCTTGGCATTCCTGAAATCACATCAATGAAAGGAAGATTTACATTTATCTGTTTAAACATATCCAAGAATTTGGATTGCTCGGCTTCAAGTTTCTCTTTCTTCATTTTTACTCGGGTAAGGAAGTGGTGGTTGGTATGGTTTAACATAAGGTTTAGCCTTAACTGTGTTATCTTCATTAACCTTTTCAACTACCGGTTCTTTTTCCTTATCTTGATCAGGTTGTGGTTCTTGTGGAGTAGGAATGGTTTCATCAGAAGTTACAGGTATTTCCGGTGGTTTAAGTGTTGTACCACTTCTTGTGGTAATAGCTTTAGCTGTTTCATTCCGGGGGTTAGCATTTGTATCACTAGGTAGACTTCCCGGTTTTCTTTCACCTATTAACCTTGCTAGGTTACTTACTTCTTGTTCCAGATTTTGAATAGAAGCTTGTTGATTTCTAAATGCTTGAGCATTTTGTTCATTAGTTTGTTTCTGAGACGTGAAAAACTGCGTTTGAGTTTCAACTAGCTTCGTCATCAAATCTTCTAAATTTGGTTTTTTATCATCGGTTTGTTGTGGTGGTTTGTTTTGAAAATTAGGTCTTTGCTGATTATAAGTATTATTGGATACTTGTTGATTGCTAGGACCTTGTTGGTTGTTGTATGGAATATTTCGGTTATAATTCTGGTTTTGATTGTAAATCGGTCTTGGCGGTTGATAATTATTCTGATAATTATTTCCAGGCCTTTGGTTTATGTATGAAATATTCTCTCTTTGTTCCATTGTTAATTCAATACTGAGACAATCTTTTGTCAAATGTGGTCCTCCACACTGCTCACAACTAATTCGTATTGAGTGAATATCCTTAGTCATCTTTTCCATTCGTCTCTCCACAGCATCTATCTTTGCGGAAATGGAATCTAAGTCATGGCTAGAATCGGCTCTAGCTGCTTTAGATGATCTAATGATATCTTTTTCTTGGTGCCACTCATGTGAGTGGGAAGCAGTATTATCAATAATTTTGTAAGCATCAGTTTCAGTTTTCTTCATAATAGAACCACCAGCTGCTATATCTATGTCTTTTCTTGTAGTGATGTCGCATCCTTGGTAGAATATTTGTACTATTTGACAGGTGTCTAAACCATGTTGCGGACATCCTCTTAACAACTTTCCATATCTTGTCCACGCCTCATATAGAGTTTCATTTGGTTTCTGTGTGAACGTAACAATTTCTGCTTGAAGTCTTACGGCTTTAGATGCAGGAAAGAATTGTTTAAGAAATTTGTCAACTAAAACATCCCATGTATCAATCGCCCCTTCAGGTAACGATTCCAACCAATCTTTGGCTTCTCCCTTTAAAGTCCAGGGAAATAACATGAGATATATCTGTTCATCCTCCACTTCTCGGATTTTAAATAGTGTGCAGATCCTATTAAAGGTACGTAGATGTTCATTTGGATCTTCCTTCGGCGCACCACTAAATTGGCATTGATTAGTCACCATGTGTAGAATTTGTCCTTTGATTTCATAATCTGGCGCATTAATGTCTGGATGAGTAATTGCGTGACCTTGGCCAGTGCGTTTAGCTCTCATTCGGTCTTCCATACTTAAAGGTTCCAGATTCTCCATAATTGAATTTGTTGAATCAGTATCACTAGATGATTCTGATTTAATGGTTCGTTCCTCAACAATCTCTGTTTGAATGATTAGTGGCTCCGGAGGAAAGTTTAATGGTTCAGGATCTACGAACCGTTCCTGAATATTTTCCGGATTCTCAATTGTGAGGTTGGGTTCAAAAAATGGATTATCGGAAATTTGAGTTGAAGTACTTGGTTGACTGGATGACGATTCTAAAGAAAAATCAACGGCGGTTATATTTGCTAAATGTCTTGATCTAGTTACAGGTGGTGAACGTACAAAAGGTGATGAACGTCTTGCTCGGTGCATTCACTGAATATCTTATTAGTTTTAAAAAGGAAAGAAAAATTATAATAAGTTATCCAATCAATAGACTTTTCTGATTTTGCCCACGTTTCGAATAGCCAAAAGATGCAGTAGAGGGGCAGGATTCGTTTGGTCTCAATATAATTGAGGACTGTTTGGCTCCAATAACCCGGTCCACGTACAAATCCAACTATTACTACGAACCAGAAAATTTTGATGTCTATCAATTTAACCACTTAAAATAAATTTTCGTAATTTTAAGAAATTTAGATAAGAAGTAGAAAAAATTCTAAGTCCTAAAACTAGAATAGCGAGAAATAAGAAAGAAAAAGAGTTCGTCGCAAAAGGTCGAAAAAGAAAAATGGTTGAAAAATAAAAGGTGACGGAAAAATAAAAGAAACTTATAAAAACTTAAAAATACTTAACTAATTTAACCTTATTACTACAACTAACTTAAAATTATAATCGCAAATTGATATTACTAATTGGAATGATAATTGATACATAGTAAAAGGTCTAAAAATATTAAAGCTTACAGGAAAAACTAAATCCCAAATGGAAATAACTTAAAAAGAAACTAAAACTTAAAAAGGCGTCGCAAAATTCTAAAGTACCTAAATCTTAGTCTAAAGAAAAAGCACTTAAGGAATTCTACGACAAAGCCTAAAAATCTAGGAGTAAAAATGACTATGGCAAAAACTAAGTTTAAAATTAAATATGAGCTAAAAAATACAAATATTACGCTACAACGATTAAAAGGGTACAAAATATAAAAATATACAAAAAGTTGTAAAAAGTACAATTTTTATAAAAATATTATTTTTATATTATTTTTTTAATAAAACTATTAATTTTATAATTTAATAAAACTAATTAATACTAATTGGAACCTTTTTTATTGTCTTTTGTACTTTTGAGCTTTTTGGTCGTTTGCGTCTTCAATTCGTCGAATCTGTCTTTTGTCTTCACCTTTTATTATTTAAACGAATATCACTTGTAAATAGAACAATTGCAACTAAAAGCTTGTCTTTCTTGAGGAATAATGCTATGAAATATATGTTCGTTTTTAGCATTATCATTGTTGTTGTTGGGCCATTTATTGTAGTTGCGATTGATGTTGCGATTGTTGGGATAATTGTTGCGATTATTATTGTAATTGCTGTTGTTGTTGTATTAGTGATTCTTATCACCGTTTTCCTCCCACTTTCTTTTGACTTGCTTCACATTGGCCTCTTCAGCCGTCTGTTCTTTAATTCTTTCCTCAATCTGGTTCACTAGTTTGTGAGCCATTCTACATGCCTGTTGTATGGAGGAGGGCTCGTGTGAACTTATATCTTCTTGGATTCTTTCCGGTAATCCTTTCACAAACGCGTCGATCTTCTCTTCCTCATCTTCGAACGCTCCCGGACACAATAGGCACAATTCTGTGAATCGTCTTTCGTACGTGGTAATATCAAATTCTTGGGTTCGTAACCCTCTAAGTTCTGTCTTGAGCTTATTGACCTCGGTTCTGGGACGGTACTTCTCGTTCATCAAGTTCTTGAATGCTGACCACGGTAGTGCGTACACATCATCTTGTCCCATTTGCTCTAGATAGGTATTCCACCATGTTAACGCAGAACCTGTGAAGGTATGCGTAGCATACTTCACTTTGTCCTCTTCAGTACACTTACTTATGGCAAACACCGATTCGACCTTCTCGGTCCACCGTTTCAATCCGATCGGTCCTTCGGTTCCATCAAATTCCAAAGGTTTGCAGGCAGTGAATTCTTTGTAGGTGCATCCTACACGATTTCCTGTACTGCTAGATCCAAGGTTATTGTTGGTATGTAGCGCAGCCTGTACTGCGGCTATGTTTGAAGCTAGAAAAGTACGGAATTCCTCTTCATTCATATTCACGGTGTGTCGAGTAGTCGATGCCATTTCCTTCAAAATAGTCAAATGGAACAAGTTAATCATACAGAATATTAAGAGTAGTTAATAGTATTTCGTAGCATAATATGAACTCATTTATAAAAGCTTTTTCTTCATATTAGCGTTTTATAAATTTAAATTCGGGTAGTACCTACCCATTAAGTTCATACTTAGTAGCTAATATACAATTCAACTACTACAATTCTATATGAAAAACTGATTATAATAATATTTCGCGTTCAAACTTTTATACAATATTTTACAAATTTACAATACCGCTTATTTTACATAAAGCATGAAATATAGCACACAATAACTTTGATACAAGATAGTTGTGAAGATAATTCTAGCTAGTACACAAGTCGTTCAGCAAAGGCAATAAAGACACGTAATTCATACATCCAGAAACAAGTCATTCATTCTGGTTTTACTAGGACTACTTCCCATCCTTGGTCTTGTGGAACATAACCGTTATGGCCGTTGATAAGACAGCGTGTTGTAATGTCGTCAAAGGGACGAGGGTTACGTAATGACCAACAGTCTCGTAATAACCTAAAAACCTCATTTATTACCCCAATTACCGACTCCGTCACTTGTGGGAACGTTTTGTTTAATAGTTGTAGCCCGATGTTCTTTTTCTCACTTTGGTGAGAAGCGAACATTACTAACCCTTAAGCATAGCATGCTTCTTTATGTTGCATGTTAGCTGCTTTTTCTAAATCATGAAGTCCTATATTCGAATACATTGAGTTAAAATAATTTCTTAACCCGTTGCGTAAAATAGCATTTGGGTTTCTCGCAATATATGCGTCAAAGTAAACACATCGTAACTTATGGGTTTCCCAATGTGATATCCCCCATCTTTCAAACGAAAGTCTCTTATAAACCAAGACATTCTTGGAACGTTCTTCGAATGTCTTACAAACTGATTTCGCCGTAAATAGTTGTGCCGAAGAATTCTGACCTACTCTAGACAAGATTTCATCAATCATGTCTCCGGGTAGGTCTCTTAAAATATTGGGTTGTCTATCCATTTTGTGTTTTTATACTGTAAAATAGACAAGAGTTAGATTCATAAAAAAAAATACTTATTAATACAAGCAATTTTTACATATATCATAAAGTATAAGCACACTATATTACATATATTACACCACACGAATACAACTATCTTATTCCGACTCGCTCATTTCTTCTTCTTTGGTTTTGGTTCGTTTTGCCAAGTTTCTAGGGATATATGATGTTCCCCTAATACGAGCTGTCATTTTCCACAACGGTTTAGAAAAACCTGGTGGTTTAGAGGTTTCCGGGTCATTGTTACAACTTAAGGGCTTCGGGGGTTGACGATACATGTAAAGTTCATCGGGGTTGGAATTAGATTTCTCTTTTTTTATGCCCTTTCCCTTATTATTTTCTTTTGCCTTTTTAAATTCAGTTGGGGTAATTTCTATAACATCATCGGAATTCTCGTCGGAATCCGATTCATCGGAGAATTGGTAATCCTTCCAATATTTTGCTTCCTTGGCGGAAACACCATTGACAATAATTAACCTTGGTCGGTTGGTTGAGGATTTTCTTTTACTTAACCGTTTTATTATTTCCCCCACCGGTTCTATTTCTTCCTCCGGTTCCTCCTCTTCCGGTTCTGATTCTTCTTCCGGTTCTGATTCTTCTTCCGGTTCTTCTTCGGGAACTTGTGAATCAGTCCAATATATATTCGACTCTTCGTTATTATTAGGTGAGTCAATGGGATTTGTGCTAGAGGTAGACATCTATCACACAATATCAAACATGTTAAGAGATTAATATATCACATAATATATACATGTTAATAATATATAGTTTCCAACAAAAATATTAAGCAATCATTTTTAAAGAAAACACGGTCGAAGTCCAGACTCACTAATGCATCCTAACAAACTCGATAAGACACACTAATGCAAATTTTCTGGTTCTCTAAGACCAACGCTCGGATACCAACTGAAATGTCCCGTTCTTATTGATTAAAAACGTTCCATATTAATTGATTTCGTTGCGAGGTTTTGACCTCTATATGAGACGTTTTTCAAAGACTGCATTCATTTTTAAAACAAACCATAACCTTTATTTCATAAATAAAGGTTTAAAAAGCTTTATGTAGATTATCAAATAATGATAATCTAAAATATCCTGTTTACACACGACCATTACATAATGGTTTACAATACAAATATGTTACATCAAAATCAGTTTTTTGAATGCAGTTTTTACACAATATCATACAAACATGGACTCCAAATATTGTCCTTATTTTAGTATGCAATAGCTGAAGCTCTTAGTATTCACCTGAGAATAAACATGCTTTAAACGTCAAGAAAAATGTTAGTGAGTTATAGGTTTAACCTATATATATCAAATCGTAACAATAGACCACAAGATTTCATATTTCAATACACATCCCATACATAGAGATAAAAATCATTCATATGGTGAACACCTGGTAACCGACATTAACAAGATGCATATAAAAGAATATCCCCATCATTCCGGGACACCCTTCGGATATGATATAAATTTCGAAGTACTAAAGCATCCGGTACTTTGGATGGGGTTTGTTAGGCCCAATAGATCTATCTTTAGGATTCGCGTCAATTAGGGTGTCTGTTTCCTAATTCTTAGATTACCAGACTTAATAAAAAGGGGCATATTCGATTTCGATTATTCAATCATAGAATGTAGTTTCACGTACTTGTGTCTATTTTGTAAATCATTTATAAAACCTGCATGTATTCTCATCCCAAAAATATTAGATTTTAAAAGTGGGACTATAACTCACTTTCACAGATTTTTACTTCGTCGGGAAGTAGGACTTGGCCACTGGTTGATTCACGAACCTATAACAATATATACATATATATCAAAGTATGTTCAAAATATATTTACAACACTTTTAATATATTTTGATGTTTTAAGTTTATTAAGTCAGCTGTCCTCGTTAGTAACCTACAACTAGTTGTCCACAGTTAGATGTACAGAAATAAATCGATAAATATTATCTTGAATCAATCCACGACCCAGTATATACGTATCTCAATATTGATCACAACTCAAACTATATATATTTTGGAATCAACCTCAACCCTGTATAGCTAACTCCAACATTCACATATAGAGTGTCTATGGTTGTTCCGAAATATATATAGATGTGTCGACATGATAGGTCGAAACATTGTATACATGTCTATGTTATCTCAAGATTACATAATATACAATACAAGTTGATTAAGTTATGGTTGGAATAGATTTGTTACCAATTTTCACGTAGCTAAAATGAGAAAAATTATCCAATCTTGTTTTACCCATAACTTCTTCATTTTAAATCCGTTTTGAGTGAATCAAATTGCTATGGTTTCATATTTAACTCTATTTTATGAATCTAAACAGAAAAAGTATAGGTTTATAGTCGGAAAAATAAGTTACAAGTCGTTTTTGTAAAGGTAGTCATTTCAGTCGAAAGATCGACGTCTAGATGACCATTTTAGAAAACATACTTCCACTTTGAATTTAACCATAATTTTTGGATATAGTTTCATGTTCATAATAAAAATCATTTTCCCAGAATAACAACTTTTAAATCAAAGTTTATCATACTTTTTAATTAACTAACTCAAAACAGCCCGCGGTGTTACTACGACGGCGTAAATCCGGTTTTACGGTGTTTTTCGTGTTTCCAGGTTTTAAATCATTAAGTTAGCATATCATATAGATATAGAACATGTGTTTAGTTGATTTTAAAAGTCAAGTTAGAAGGATTAACATTTATTTGCGAACAAGTTTAGAATTAACTAAACTATGTTCTAGTGATTACAAGTTTAAACCTTCGAATAAGATAGCTTTATATGTATGAATCGAATGATGTTATGAACATCATTACTACCTCAAGTTCCTTGGATAAACCTACTGGAAATAAGAAAAATGGATCTAGCTTCAAAGGATCCTTGGATGGCTTGAAAGTTCTTGAAGCAGAATCATGACACGAAAACAATTTCAAGTAAGATTTCCACTCGAAATAAGATTGTTATAGTTATAGAAATTGAATTAAAGTTTGAATATGATTATTACCTTGTATTAGAAATATAACCTACTGTAAGTAACAAAGGTTTCTTGATCTTGGATGATTACTTGGAATGGATTTAGAAAACTTGGAAGTAAACTTGCAATCTTGGAAGTATTCTTGATTTTATGAAACTAGAACTTTTGGAATTTATGAAGAACACTTAGAACTTGAAGATAGAACTTGAGAGAGATCAATTATATGAATAAAATTGAAGAATGAAAGTGTTTGTAGGTGTTTTTGGTCGTTGGTGTATGGATTAGATATAAAGGATATGTAATTTTGTTTTCATGTAAATAAGTCATGAATGATTACTCATATTTTTGTAATTTTATGAGATATTTCATGCTATTTGCCAAATGATGGTTCCCACATGTGTTAGGTGACTCACATGGGCTGCTAAGAGCTGATCATTGGAGTGTATATACCAATAGTACATACATCTAAAAGCTGTGTATTGTATGAGTACGAATACGGGTGCATACGAGTAGAATTGTTGATGAAACTGAACGAGGATGTAATTGTAAGCATTTTTGTTAAGTAGAAGTATTTTGATAAGTGTCTTGAAGTCTTTCAAAAGTGTATGAATACATATTAAAACACTACATGTATATACATTTTAACTGAGTCGTTAAGTCATCGTTAGTCGTTACATGTAAATGTTGTTTTGAAACCTTTAGGTTAACGATCTTGTTGAATGTTGTTAACCCATTTTTTATTATAACAAATGAGATGTTAAATTGTTATATTATCATGATATTATGATATATAATATATCTTAGTATGATATATATACAGTTAAATGTCGTTACAACGATAATCGTTACATATATGTCTCGTTTCGAAATCATTAAGTTAGTAGTCTTATTTTTACATATATATTTCATTGTTAATACACTTAATAATATATTTACTTATCATTTAACATAATTAACCAAGTGTATCAATATCTTAATATGATTCATATGTACCTAGTAAGACGTTGTTATAACGATAATCGTTATATATATCGTTTTCGAGTTTCTTAAATTAATAGTCTCATTTTTATGTGTATAACTCATTGTTAAAATACCTAATGAGATACATACTTATAATAAAATCATATTAACTATATATATAACCATATATATGTCATCGTATAGTTTTTACAAGTTTTAACGTTCGTGAATCACCGGTCAACTTGGGTGGTCAATTGTCTATATGAAACCTATTTCAATTAATCAAGTCTTAACAAGTTTGATTGCTTAACATGTTGGAAACACTTAATCATGTAAATAACAATTTCATTTAATATATATATAAACATGGAAAAGTTAGGGTCACTACAGTACCTACCCGTTAAATAAATTTCGTCCCGAAATTTTAAGCAATTGGAGGTGTTGACGTATCTTCTGGAAATAAATGCGAGTATTTCTTCTTCATCTGATCTTCACGCTCCCAGGTGAACTCGGGTCCTCTACGAGCATTCCATCGAACCTTAACAATCGGTATCTTGTTTTGTTTAAGTCTCTTAACCTCACAATCCATTATTTCGACGGGTTCTTCAATGAATTGAAGTTTTTCATTGATTTGGATTTTGTCCAACGGAATAGTGAGATCTTCTTTAGCAAAATATTTCTTCAAATTTGAGACGTGGAAAGTGTTATGTACAGCCGCGAGTTGTTGAGGTAGCTCCAGTTGGTAAGCTACTGGTCCGACATGATCTATAATCTTGAATGGTCCAATGTACCTTGAATTTAGTTTCCCCCGTTTACCAAATCGAACAACGCCTTTTGTGATGACCCGAAAAATTTCGACTAATTTAAACCAATTCTCTTTATGATTTAATATATATATATATATATTATAAGATGTACAAGTAAAAACGACTTTCCTACAGTAAAACATTAATTGCTACAGTAAAAATGACTTTGCTACAGTAAAACACTATTTGCTACAGTGAAACCGTATTTTGCTACAGTGCTACAGTGAAAACGACTTTGCTACAGTGATTTGCTACAGTAAAACACTATTTGCTACAGTAAACACTATTTGCTACAGTAAAACACTATTTGCTACAGTAAAACACTATTTGATGTCGACGAACTAGCAAACAAAAACAGAAAAGGCGGCCATGCGATCGCATGGCAAAAACACTGAAAACTCATGCGATCGCATGAGCTACAGTAAATCGAAAAGTAATATAAATACGCAGTTTGTTCGACGAACTCTATCACATTAATCTCAATATTTATATTTATATTATAATTATAATTTTAAATTTAAGTTTAATAATAATAAGGTATATACGAGGGTGTTTTAATTCGGGTTTCAAACCGCTTTAAGCTAAGGAAATATTGGGTATTGTTCTTGAATCCAAGGCCAACCATACAGTCATCTACCGTCATTACGTCTACGCAATTTGCCTACAATATTGAGTCTCAATATTGAACTGTGAGTTTATAGTCTCCCTTTTTAAATACTTTAAATATTTTTGGGCTGAGAATGCATGCAATTTATTTTAAACGCGATAAGACACAAGTACATACTAAATTCTACACTGAGTTAAACCGGAAATCCCTTAGCTTTGGTAACTAGTAGCTGCCAGTACATAGGATATGGACTGGTGGGCGCGAATAATTGTATATGGATCCATAGGGCTTGACATCCCCGTCCGAGCTAGAGCGCTAGCCTTTTAACGGACGTATGTTATTTGAGTTTAAGACACGTTGGTTTGCGTGTATTAAAACGAATGGGGTAATTATCACTATAGCGTTAAGTTTAGTTACCAGGGTGCTCTGTTACGTAGAATCTATTGATAAACTTTTGATGAAATCTTGTGGTCTATCTTTATATATGTTTATGACTCGAGCAATTAAACAAATAACTCACCAACATTCGTGTTGACTTTTTAGCATGTTTCATTCTCAGGTCCTTAGAATGCTTCCGCTGTGATGTGCTTGTTGCCTGCATGGAGTCTCTCATGCTTTGTACAAAGTTTATTGCATTCAAAATAAAACTGCGCTGTGTAATAAATAATTGGACTGTGATGTCAACCTGTAAATTAAAGACTTATGTATTTTGGGGTTTTGCTTATACCTAAGCACTCGCCCACATGTTTATAACTTTCTATGTTTAGAAAGTCACTTATTTTAATGAATGCAATATTTTATCAAAACGTATCATATAGAGGTCAAAACCTCACTGTGGAATCAATGATTAACGTGCCGCGTCAATAGCGATTTTGACGGGTCGTTACAGTTGGTATCCGAGCTTGAGGTCATAGGGAACCAGAAATTACATTAGTGTGTTTAACTGGTAATTGTTAGGATGCATTAGTGAGTCTGGACTATGACCATATTTGTTTTTACTGATTTTTGCTTATCATTTGGTCAAAAACATTATATGTAATATATTTATATGCTAACGTAATTGTTGTTTCAATTATGTGATAGATGACTTCTTCTAATCCTATCATTTTGTACGACTCGGAATCGGACACTGAATCTATTCTATCCACAACTGAAAAGGGCGTTCAAATACCTATTAAAGAAGAAATTGTGTTAGCAGGGGAATCTCAACTCCCGGTAAACCCAGAGGAGGTTCCAGCTCCACCCAGCTTTAGTTTTCCGGAGCCACAGTATCGTTGGCATGGACCCATGATCCCTGGAGTAAAAGAGGATCGTCCATTTTTAAACAAATATGGACATTGGTCCAGATATACCGCCGACGGGCGGGTTGTGCCGATTACGCCTGGCAGATTTCGGTTCATGACCACCGGTACATATTCTTGCAGTTCGTCGTCATATTCTCCTACACATGACTCAGACAGTTCGTCATCAGACGAGATCAGTAAGGAGGAGGATTTCGCTAATGAAATAAAAGAGATCAATAAGGAGAAATTCCAACTTGCAATAGATAATAAAAACAACCACAATAATAAAATGTCCTTAATTATTAAAAAAGAACAGGACCATTCGATCCGTAACCACCCTTATTGTATTAAACCCACTGAGGCAACGGGTACCTCAAAACCCCAACTAAAAATAAAATACACTGCCAGAATGTCTGTCGGACCATGTGCACACAAACAATTGGCAGAGAGAACCAAATGGGAAGAAGTTTCTGATAGTTCTGAATAAACGACCTCGCAACCATAAATCTTCCATGCGCTATTTTATTGCTTATGTGTGCTACTCTATCTTGTTATGTAAAATAAGCATATGTAAAATATCAGTATTGTATGGTATTGTATTATTTTGGTTTATTAATAATAAATGCATGGAATGATTATTTGTATTATTACTACTTCTTATTATTATTATTACATAATAATGTAGTAACTCGCTATAATTTTTCATAGTGGAATATTATTAGGATTTTAGTAGTTAATTCCTTGTACTAGCTATTATGTATGAACTTAACGGGTAGGTAATACCCTAGAAATAATTATAAAATGCTAATAAGAAGAAAAGGCTTTTATAATAATCGGTTCATATTATTAATATGCTACGATTAACTATTGACAACTCATTTTACCTATAATATTCTATATGATTAAATTATATATGTTGTGTTTATTGAAGAAACATGTCTCAAATGTCGGATGCTGAGTTTGAGCAACTAGTCGAGAAACGTGTGAATGAAAGAATTGCTGCAGCCGAGGCAGCAAAAGCAACAGCCGAAGCAGCAGCCAAAGCAGCAACCGTAAACACAAACTCACGAAACGGATGCTCATACAAAACTTTTCAAGGATGCAAACCACAGACGTTTAGTGGAACCGAGGGACCAGTCGGTCTAACCCGATGGTTTGAAAAGATGGAGTCCGTTTTCAAAATCAGTAATTGTGCGAACGGAGACAAGTCAAAGTATGCTTCGTGTACGTTGCAAGACGGTGCACTTACTTGGTGGAACAATTATGCTAAAGCAGAAGGAATAGATACGACATATGATATCTCTTGGGAAGAACTGAAAAAGATGCTAATCGAGGAGTACTGTCCTCGAAACGAGATCAGAAAAATGGAATCTGAGTTACGTAATCTGAAGGTTATCGGCACGAATCTCAATAACTATGAAAAGCGTTTCATGGAACTAGCCTTGTTGTGTCCCGAATTGGTGCCAAACAAGAAACGAAAGATAGAAATGTATATTGACGGTTTATCGATCAATATCAAAGGAAATGTTACATCGTCCAAACCGAATACGATGCAGGAAGCCATGACAATGGCACACCAACTCATGGACCAGATCACAGAGAGTTCGATTAAGGCACCAATTACCGAAGTCAAGACAACTGAAGGAAAGAGGAAATGGGAAGACTATAAGGGCAAAAGTACTCATCTGAAGAAACAAGAAACTTTTAAAGGTAAACAAGATGGGGCAACTGCAAGTCCAAACTATAAGGGACCTCATCCGTTCTGCAAAAGATGTTACACACATCATGCAGGTTATTGTCAAGTGGTCTGTGATAAGTGCAACAAGAAAGGACATGTGGCGAAAGATTGTTATGCCACCGTTTCTGAAGTAAAGACAAAACTGACCGATGTCAAGAAATGTTTTGGATGCGGGAAGTCTGGTCACTTTATAAATCAATGCCCTGATAAGGAGAAGAACAAAGAACCCGCACGTGGGAGGGCATTTAATGTTAGTGCCAGTAAAGCACGTGAGGATCCTAATCTTGTCACGGGTACGTTTACCGTTAATAATCAACTAGCTTCTATTATGTTTGATACGGGTGCTGATAGAAGTTATATGTGTAAAGACTTTAGTTTTAAACTAAAATGTGCATCATTACCTCTAGACGATAAATATACTATTGAATTAGCTAATGGTAAACTGATAAAAGCCGATAAAATTTGCCATGGTTGCGAAATGAATCTCGCTGGTGAAACCTTCAAAATTGATTTGATACCCGTAGAATTAGGAAGTTTTGATGTAATCGTTGGCATGGACTGGATGTCCAAAACAAGAGCGGAAGTTGTTTGCGCTGAGAAAGCAATCCGCATCCCTCGTAAGGATGAAACGTCATTAATGATTTATGGGGAGAAGAACAACTCAAAACTGAACTTTATCAGCTGTATGAAGGCCCAGAAACTTATAAGAAAAGGTTGTTATGCTATTCTGGCACACGTAAAGAAGATCGATACTGAAGAAAGAAGCATTGATGACATGCCGGTTGTAAGAGAATATCCCGGAGTATTTCCAGAAGAATTACCGGGGCTACCTCCACACAGATGTGTAGAATTCCAGATTGATCTCATACCAGGAGCTGCACCTGTAGCCCGATCTCCATATAGACTTGCACCTTCAGAAATGCAAGAATTACAAGACCAGTTGCAAGAATTATCGGACCGTGGATTTATTCGTCCTAGTTTTTCACCTTGGGGTGCTCCTATTCTGTTCGTCAAGAAGAAGGATGGATCTATGAGAATGTGCATAGATTACCGAGAATTAAATAAATTAACGATCAAGAATCGGTACCCATTACCGAGGATTGATGATTTGTTTGATCAATTGCAAGGATCAAGTGTTTATTCTAAGATTGATCTACGCTCCGGATATCATCAGCTGAGAGTGAAGGAAGAAGATGTTCCTAAAACAGCGTTCAGAACCCGTTACGGTCACTATGAATTTTTAGTCATGCCTTTTGGATTGACTAATGCTCCAGCAGTATTCATGGATCTAATGAATCGCATCTGTAGACCGTATTTAGACAAATTTGTCATTGTTTTTATCGACGACATATTGATTTACTCGAAGAACAAGGAAGAACATGAGCAACACTTAAGACTGGTACTAGAGATACTCAAGAAAGAAGAATTGTACGCAAAATTTTCGAAGTGTGATTTCTGGTTACAAGAAGTACAATTTTTGGGCCATGTTGTCAGTAAACATGGAATTAAAGTTGACCCCGCCAAGATCGAAGCCATTAGTAAATGGGAAACACCGAAGACTCCAACACAAATCCGCCAATTCTTAGGTCTTGCTGGTTACTACCGAAGATTCATTCAAGATTTCTCTAGAATCGCCAAACCCTTAACTGCATTGACTCAAAAGGGAAAGAAGTATGATTGGTCCACGGAACAGGATTCCTCATTCCAGTTATTAAAGAAGAAGTTAACGTCTGCACCCATTTTGTCATTACCAGAAGGAAATGATGATTTCGTGATCTATTGTGACGCTTCGCGCCAAGGTTTAGGATGTGTATTAATGCAACGCACAAAAGTTATCGCATATGCCTCACGACAACTAAAAATTCATGAAAAGAACTATACGACACACGATTTGGAACTTGGAGCTGTAGTTTTTGCACTCAAAATATGGAGACACTATCTATATGGCACCAAGTGTACAGTGTACACCGACCATAAGAGTCTTCAGCATATTTTTGATCAAAAACAACTCAATATGAGACAACGTCGCTGGGTAGAGTTGTTAAACGATTACGATTGTGAAATCCGTTACCACCCCGGAAAGGCTAATGTTGTAGCTGATGCCCTAAGTCGAAAAGAAAGAGTAAAACCTCTTAGGGTCCGAGCTTTGAATATTACAATTCGTACTGATCTCACAAAACAAATTCAAGCAGCACAGTTAGAGGCTTTAAAAGAAGAAAACGGAAAGGGCGAAATAAGCAAAGGGTTAGAAAAACAACTTGAAGTAAAAGCCGATGAAACCCTGTATTTTGCTGGTAGGATATGGGTACCAAGACATGGTAACCTAAGGCAACTAGTACTAGATGAAGCACACAAAACGAGGTACTCAATTCACCCAGGAAATGGGAAAATGTACCACGATCTCAAGAAGTTCTATTGGTGGCCTAATATGAAGACAGAAATTGCTACTTATGTAAGCAAATGTTTGACGTGTGTAAAGGTTAAAGCTGAGCACCAAAAGCCGTCAGGATTACTGCAACAACCAGAAATTCCGCAGTGGAAATGGGAAAGAATAACCATGGATTTCATTACGAAATTGCCAAGAACTGCAAGTAGTCATGATACTATTTGGGTGATAGTTGATCGTCTAACTAAATCAGCTCACTTTCTACCAATAAAGGAGACAGACAGTATGGAGAAATTAGCACGCCTATATTTGAAGGAAGTAGTTTCCAGGCATGGTGTACCCATCTCTATCATATCTGATCGCGACACCCGATTCACATCACGTTTCTGGCAGTCATTACAAAAAGCATTGGGAACTCGATTAGATATGAGCACCGCTTATCACCCACAGACAGATGGTCAAAGTGAAAGAACAATACAAACATTGGAAGACATGTTACGGGCATGCGTGATTGACTTTGGAACCAGTTGGGATCGACACTTACCGTTGGCAGAATTTTCATACAATAACAGCTATCATACGAGCATCAATGCAGCACCATTTGAAGCACTTTACGGTAGAAAGTGCAGATCTCCTATCTGTTGGAGTGAAGTAGGAGAAAGACAACTTACTGGACCAGAAATTATTCACGAAACCACCGAAAAGATCATTCAAATACAACAGCGATTGAAAACGGCCATGAGTCGCCAAAAGAGTTATGCTGATGTAAGAAGAAAACCGCTAGAATTTCAAGTGGGCGACAAAGTCATGTTGAAAGTGTCACCCTGGAAAGGCGTTGTACGATTCGGTAAACGAGGAAAGCTAAGTCCTAGGTACGTAGGACCCTTTGAAATCACCGAAAGAATTGGAACAGTTGCTTATCGATTAAAGCTACCGCAAGAACTTAGTAGTGTTCACAACACATTTCACGTGTCAAATTTGAAGAAATGTTTAGCTGAAGAGGATGTCGTAATTCCTCTTGACGAAATACGAATCAATGATAAACTCCATTTTATCGAAGAACCTGTTGAAATCATGGACCGTGAGGTCAAACAATTAAAACAAAGCAAAATACCGATAGTTAGAGTTCGTTGGAACGCAAGACGAGGACCTGAGTTTACTTGGGAACGTGAAGATCAAATGAAGCAAAAGTATCCACATTTGTTCACTGATATCGCTCATGAAACAGGTACTACTCAAAATTTCGGGACGAAATTTTCTTTAACGGGGAGGTACTGTGATGACCCGAAAAATTTCGACTAATTTAAACCAATTCTCTTTATGATTTAATATATATATATATTATAAGATGTACAAGTAAAAACGACTTTCCTACAGTAAAACATTAATTGCTACAGTAAAAATGACTTTGCTACAGTAAAACACTATTTGCTACAGTGAAACCGTATTTTGCTACAGTGCTACAGTGAAAACGACTTTGCTACAGTGATTTGCTACAGTAAAACACTATTTGCTACAGTAAACACTATTTGCTACAGTAAAACACTATTTGCTACAGTAAAACACTATTTGATGTCGACGAACTAGCAAACAAAAACAGAAAAGGCGGCCATGCGATCGCATGGCAAAAACACTGAAAACTCATGCGATCGCATGAGCTACAGTAAATCGAAAAGTAATATAAATACGCAGTTTGTTCGACGAACTCTATCACATTAATCTCAATATTTATATTTATATTATAATTATAATTTTAAATTTAAGTTTAATAATAATAAGGTATATACGAGGGTGTTTTAATTCGGGTTTCAAACCGCTTTAAGCTAAGGAAATATTGGGTATTGTTCTTGAATCCAAGGCCAACCATACAGTCATCTACCGTCATTACGTCTACGCAATTTGCCTACAATATTGAGTCTCAATATTGAACTGTGAGTTTATAGTCTCCCTTTTTAAATACTTTAAATATTTTTGGGCTGAGAATGCATGCAATTTATTTTAAACGCGATAAGACACAAGTACATACTAAATTCTACACTGAGTTAAACCGGAAATCCCTTAGCTTTGGTAACTAGTAGCTGCCAGTACATAGGATATGGACTGGTGGGCGCGAATAATTGTATATGGATCCATAGGGCTTGACATCCCCGTCCGAGCTAGAGCGCTAGCCTTTTAACGGACGTATGTTATTTGAGTTTAAGACACGTTGGTTTGCGTGTATTAAAACGAATGGGGTAATTATCACTATAGCGTTAAGTTTAGTTACCAGGGTGCTCTGTTACGTAGAATCTATTGATAAACTTTTGATGAAATCTTGTGGTCTATCTTTATATATGTTTATGACTCGAGCAATTAAACAAATAACTCACCAACATTCGTGTTGACTTTTTAGCATGTTTCATTCTCAGGTCCTTAGAATGCTTCCGCTGTGATGTGCTTGTTGCCTGCATGGAGTCTCTCATGCTTTGTACAAAGTTTATTGCATTCAAAATAAAACTGCGCTGTGTAATAAATAATTGGACTGTGATGTCAACCTGTAAATTAAAGACTTATGTATTTTGGGGTTTTGCTTATACCTAAGCACTCGCCCACATGTTTATAACTTTCTATGTTTAGAAAGTCACTTATTTTAATGAATGCAATATTTTATCAAAACGTATCATATAGAGGTCAAAACCTCACTGTGGAATCAATGATTAACGTGCCGCGTCAATAGCGATTTTGACGGGTCGTTACACCTTTCCAAGGTGAAACCTTAAGCATGACCATTTCTCCAATTTCAAACTCTATATCTTTTCTTTTACTGTCCGCGTAGCTCTTTTGTCTACTCTGGGCGGTTTTCAATCTTTGTTGAATTTGGATGATTTTCTCGGTAGTTTCTTGTATTATCTCCGGACCCGTAATCTGTCTATCCCCCACTTCACTCCAACAAATTGGAGACCTGCACTTTCTACCATAAAGTGCTTCAAACGGCGCCATCTCAATGCTTGAATGGTAGCTGTTGTTGTAGGAAAATTCTGCTAACGGTAGATATCGATCCCAACTGTTTCCGAAATCAATAACACAAGCTCGTAGCATGTCTTCAAGCATTTGTATCGTCCTTTCACTCTGCCCATCAGTTTGTGGATGATAGGCAGTACTTATGTCTAGACGAGTTCCCAATGCTTGCTGTAATGTCTGCCAGAATCTTGAAATAAATCTGCCATCCCTATCAGAGATAATAGAGATTGGTATTCCATGTCTGGAGACGACTTCCTTCAAATACAGTCGTGCTAACTTCTCCATCTTGTCATCTTCTCTTATTGGCAGGAAGTGTGCTGACTTGGTGAGACGATCAACTATTACCCAAATAGTATCATAACCACTTGCAGTCCTTGGCAATTTAGTAATGAAATCCATGGTAATGTTTTCCCATTTCCATTCCGGGATTTCAGGTTGTTGTAGTAGACCTGATGGTTTCTGATGTTCAGCTTTGACCTTAGAACACGTCAAACATTCTCCTACATATTTAGCAATATCGGCTTTCATACCTGGCCACCAAAAATGTTTCTTAAGATCCTTGTACATCTTCCCCGTTCCAGGATGTATTGAGTATCTGGTTTTATGAGCTTCTCTAAGTACCATTTCTCTCATATCTCCAAATTTTGGTACCCAAATTCTTTCAGCCCTATACCGGGTTCCATCTTCCCGAATATTAAGATGCTTCTCCGATCCTTTGGGTATTTCATCCTTTAAATTTCCCTCTTTTAAAACTCCTTGTTGCGCCTCCTTTATTTGAGTAGTAAGGTTAGTGTGAATCATTATATTCATAGATTTTACTCGAATGGGTTCTCTGTCCTTTCTGCTCAAGGCGTCGGCTACCACATTTGCCTTCCCCGGGTGGTAACGAATCTCAAAGTCATAATCATTCAACAATTCAATCCACCTACGCTGCCTCATATTTAGTTGTTTCTGATTAAATATGTGTTGAAGACTTTTGTGGTCGGTATATATAATACTTTTGACCCCATATAAGTAGTGCCTCCAAGTCTTTAATGCAAAAACAACCGCGCCTAATTCCAAATCATGCGTCGTATAATTTTGCTCGTGAATCTTCAATTGTCTAGACGCATAAGCAATCACCTTCGTCCGTTGCATTAATACACAACCGAGACCTTGCTTTGATGTGTCACAATAAATCACAAAATCATAATTCTCTTCAGGCAATGACAATATAGGTTCCAATAGATATTCATCAGGAAAGTTGTCTTGTATGGCCGATTCATTTAGAACTTCTAATTCAGGATTTTCAAGACGAGAAAGATGATCAGCGACGAGATTTTCTGCTCCTTTTTTATCTCGGATTTCAATATCGAACTCTTGTAAGAGTAAGATCCAACGGATTAATCTTGGTTTGGCATCTTGTTTTGAAAATAGGTATCTAAGAGCAGATTGGTCAGTATAGACCACCGTTTTAGCTAGAACGAGATATGAACGAAATTTGTCAAAAGCAAAGACAATAGTAAGGAGTTCTTTTTTAGTAGTTGTGTAATTTGTTTGTGCTCCTTGTAATGTCTTACTAGCATAATAAATAGGTTGAAATCGTTTTTCAATCATTTGTCCTAAAACGGCTCCCATTGCAAAATCACTTGCATCACACATTAGTTCAAATGGTAGATTCCAATTTGAAGTTATCATGATCGGCGCATTAGTGAGTTTTTCTTGAAGAATATTAAAAGATTTGATGCATTCATCTGAAAAGATGAATGGTGCATCTTTTTCTAGGAGTTTATTCATAGGAGTGGCAATTTTAGAAAAATCTTTTATGAAACATCGGTAAAAACCGGCATGCCCTAAAAAACTCCTAACTCCTCTAACATTGGTGGGATGTGGAAGTTTAGCAATTACATCTACTTTAGCTCTATCCACTTCAATTCCTTCCTTTGAAATTTTATGTCCAAGAACGATGCCTTCTTTAACCATGAAATAGCATTTCTCCCAATTAAGTACTAGATTTGATTGTTAGCATCTAATAAGCATTCGTTCAAGATTAACTAGACATGATTCAAATGTATCACCGAAGACTGAAAAATCATCCATGAAAACTTCCATGCATTCTTCTATCATGTCGTGAAAAATCGCCATCATGCACCTTTGAAAGATTGCAGGGGCGTTGCAAAGTCCAAATGGCATGCGTTTGTAAGCAAAAGTACCATAAGGGCACGTGAATGTGGTTTTCTCTTGGTCCTCGGGTGCTATTGGAATTTGAAAATATCCGGAAAAACCATCAAGAAAATAATAGTAACTATTTCCGGCTAATCTTTCCAACATTTGATCAATGAAAGGTAAGGGAAAGTGATCTTTTCTGGTGGCGTCATTTAATTTTCTATAATCAATACAAACATGCCATCCTGTTACAGTCCTAGTAGGAATAAGCTCATTTTTCTCATTTGTGATGACAGTCATGCCACCCTTCTTAGGTACGCATTGAACTGGGCTTACCCATGGACTATCAGAGATTGGATAAATTAAACCTGCATCTAGCAGTTTAATAATTTCTTTCTTAACAACATCTTGCATATTAGGATTTAGTCTTCGTTGGCGTTGCACATACGTTTTATGACCTTCTTCCATAAAGATTTTATTTGTGCAATACGAAGGACTTATTCCTTTAATATCATGAATCTTCCATTCAATAGCTGGTTTATGAGCTTTTAGCACAGAAATGAGTTGAGATTTTTCATTTTCGGTAAGAGAAGACGATATTATTACAGGTAATTCAGATTCACCATGTAAATAAGCATATTCCAAATGGTTTGAAAGTGGCTTTAACTCTAATGTCGGTGGTTCTTCTATCGATGATTTATATCGATATCTGTCTTCTTCTTTTAGCATTTGAATTTCTTCTGTTTTCGGTTCATATCCATTAGCCATAAGTGTAGCTAACATTTCAATTTCATCAATTGGTTCAGTTCCTTCTCCTAAAGAATATTCTCCTGTTCCTTGTAATTTTGGAAATTCTCCTAACAATTCTGCATGTGAATCTATATTTTGAATATAATAACATGTATCATCTGCAGATTGCGGTTGTTGCATGGCTCTATCCACAGAAAAGGTAACACTTTTGTCCTCTATACTTAGGGTCAGTTTCTTACCAAACACGTCTATTATTGCTTTAGCCGTGTTTAAGAATGGTCTTCCTAATATTAGAGGAACTCGAGAATCTTCTTCCATGTCCAGAATAACAAAATCTACTGGAAATACTAAAGTACCAACTTTAACTAGCATGTTTTCCATTATCCCTCTAGGATATTTTACTGATCAATCGGCTAGTTGTATACTTATTCGTGTTGGTTTCAATTCTCCAAGGTCTAGTTTAGCGTATAGTGAATACGGCATTAAATTTATACTAGCACCTAAGTCTGCCAATGCTTCTATTGAACTAAGACTACCCAGAAAATATAGAATTGTGAAACTTCCTGGATCTGATAATTTTTCTGGTATCTTATTCAACAGTACTGCAGAACAATTAATATTCATTGTTACATCCGAGAGTTCTTCCATTTTCTTTCTATTTGTGATTAGATCTTTCAAGAATTTAGCATATCTGGGCATTCCTGAAATCACATCAATGAAAGGAAGATTGACATTTATTTATTTAAACATATCCAAGAATTTGGATTGCTAGGCTTCAAGTCTCTCTTTTCTCATTTTACTCGGGTAAGGAAGTGGTGGTTGGTATGGTTTAACATAAGGTTTAGCCTTAACTATGTTATCTTCATTAACTTTTTCAACTACCGGTTATGTTTTCTTATCTTGCTCAGGTTGTGGTTCCTGTGGAGTAGGAATAGAGTCATCAAAAATTACAGGCATTTCAGGTGGTTTAAGTGTAATACCACTTCTTGTGGTAATGGCTTTAGCTGTTTCATTCCGAGGGTTAGCATTTATATCACTAGGTAGACTTCCCGGTTTTCTTTCACCTATCAACCTTGTTAGGTTGCTCACTTCTTGTTCCAAATTTTGAATAGAAGCTTGTTGATTTCTAAATGCTTGAGCATTTTGTTCATTGGTTTGTTTCTGAGATGTAAAAAACTGCGTTTGAGATTCAACTAGCTTCGACATCATATCTTCTAAATTTGGCTTTTTATCATCGGTTTGTGGTGGTTTGTTTTGAAAAATAGGTCTTTGCTGATTGTAAGTATTATTAGGTACTGGTTGATTGTTAGGACCTTGTTGGTTGTTGTATAGAACATTTCGGTTATAATTCTGGTTTTGATTGTAGATTGGTCTTGGCGGTTGATAATTATTCTGATAATTATTTCCAGGCCTTTGGTTTATGTATGAAACATTCTCTCTTTGTTCCATTGTTAGTTCAATACTGAGACAATCTTTTGTCAAATGTGGTCCTCCACACTGCTCACAACTAATTCGTATTGAGTGAATATCTTTAGTCATCTTTTCCATTCGTCTCTCAACAGTATCTATCTTTGCAGAAATGGAATCAAAATCATAGCTAGAATCGGCTCTAGCTGCTTTAGATGATCTAACGATATCTTTTTCTTGATGCCACTCATGTGAGTGGGAAACAGTGTTATCAATAATTTTGTAAGCGTCAGTTGCGGTTTTCTTCATAATGGAACCACCAGCTGCTATATCTATGTCTTTTCTTGTAGTGATGTCGCATCCTTGGTAGAATATTTGTACTATTTGACAAGTGTCTAAACCATGTTGCGGACATCCTCTTAATAACTTTCCAAATCTTGTCCACGCTTCATATAGAGTTTCATTTGGCTTTTGCATGAACGTAACAATTTCTCCTTGAAGTCTTACGGCTTTAGATGCCGGAAAGAATTGTTTAAGAAATTTTTCCACTAAAACATCTCATGTATCAATCGCCCGTTCAGGTAACGATTCTAACCAATCTTTGGCTTCTCCCTTTAAAGTCCAGGGAAATAACATGAGATATATCTGTTCATTCTCCACTTCTCGGATTTTAAATAGAGTGCAGATCCTATTAAATGTACGAATATGTTCGTTTGGATCTTCCTTCAGTGCACCACTAAATTGGCATTGATTAGTTACCATGTGTGGGATTTGTCCTTTGATTTCATAATCTGGCGCATTAATGTCTGGTTGAGTAATTGCGTGACCTTGGCCAGTGCGTTTAGCTCGCATTCGGTCTTCCATACTTAGAGGTTCCAGATTTTCCATGATTGAATTTGTTGAATCTGAATCACTAGAGGATTCTGATTTAATGGTTGGTTCCTCGACAATCTCTGTTTAAATGATTGGTGGTTCCGGAGGAAATATTAATGGTTCAGGATCTCTGAATTGTCCCTGAATATCCTCCGGATTCTCAATTGTGAGGTCGGGTTCAAAAAATAGATTATCGAAAATTTGAATTGGAGTACTTGGTCGACTGGATGACGATTCTAAAGAAAAATCAACGGCGACAATATTTGCTAGATATCTTGATCGAGTTACAGGTGGTGAACGTACAAAAGGTGGTGAACGTTTTGCTCGGTGCATTCACTGAATATCCTATTAGTTATAAAAGATAAAAATTATATAAGTTATCAAATTAATAGACTTTTCTACTTTTGCCCACATTTCGAATAGCCAATAGATGCAGCAGGGAGCCAGAACCCTTTAAATCGGAAGCTCACAACTCAGCCATTAACAAATCCAACTATTACTACGAAGCAGAAAATTTAGATGTCTATCAATTTAACCACTTAAAATAATTCTTCGTCAAAATTTAAAGAAATTTTAGAGAAGAAATAGAAAATTCTATGTCCTAAAAACTAGAGCGGCGAGAAATAAGAAAGAAAAAGAGCGCGTCGAAAAACGTCGAAAAATAAAAGGTCGAAAAATAATAAAAAGAACGTAGCGCGTCGAAACTAAAAAGTCTAAAAACTAAAAATTAAAAGTTGCATCTAAAGGTATTAAAGCTTAAAAGGAATTCTAAATCCAAAACGACAATAACTTAAAAAGTACTAAAATTTATAAAACGGCGTCGCAAAATTCTAAAGCACCTAAATCTTAGTCTAAAGAAAAAAGTACTTAAAAGATTTTACGGCAAAGCCTAAAAATCTAGAAATAAAAATAACTGCGGCAAAAACTATGTCTTAAAACTAATTACGAGCGAAAAATACAAATATTACGCTAAAATAAATAAAAAGATATAAAATATAAAAATAAACTTAAAGTTGTAAAAAGTACAATTTTTATAAAAATATTAATTTTATATATTAATTAAAACTAGATTAAAACTAAATAATACAAAATAAAACTAAAAACTAAATTAAATAATTAACTAATTAACCCTAATTAGGGTTTATAATAATAAATATAATAAATACTCCGTAATTAATGCAGTTGGCAGAGTCAAACCTGGCGTGTCAGAAGGGTTCATGCGGTCGCATGGAATTTTGCCTTTGGATCCATGCGATCGCATGGAGTAGAAAACTGGGCCAAATATTGGGCTGCTACAGTGTAGTGGCCCGTAAACTTTTTTTTTATGAAGTATTTAAATAAACAAATAAAAACTTGTATTTTAAAAACTAAAATAAAAATAAAGAAACTTTATAGTTTTTTTATATATATTTAACAACTCTTAAATATATATATATTTTGTTTTTCTTACTTTTTAAATTTTTGTATTTTTAAAATTTAAAACGTATATTTTTACAACAAATTAACTAAAACTTACTAAAAATACTTTTTTTATATATATAGCGTTATGCTTTCGGCGTTTAACTTTCCCCGGCAGCGGCGCCAAAAATACTTGATGTGCGTAGAGGTGTATACAAAATAGTTATATTTTTACTACAAAATACTATTAAATACGATACAATTTTACACAAGTTATTTATTTATTTATAGAATGGATATACCTAAACCTTGCTACAACACTTATAGGCAGTGTACCTAATCGTACAGTAGTGTAGTTTTTAGTAAGTCCGGTTCGTCCACAGGAAACTCGCCAAGTTTAACGCTATATTTTTAACTTATAATTGTAAAAATACAAAAATATATATAAGTAGTATTATTATTATAAAAGGGGATTTTTACCGTTTAATGACCGGTTTGTCGATTTTAAAACTTTAGTCGCAGTTAAAACCTAATGTAAAATATTAAAAATAAATATAACTTAAATTAAAGCGTAAATTAAATAACGATAATGAAATTGCGATAAATAAAAGTGCGATAAAATAAAATTGCGATAATTAAAGAGTACGATAATTAAAAGTGCAATTAAATACAATGACAGTAAATAAAATGCGATAATTAAAAGTGCAATTAAATATGAAATAAAGAAATTATGTGTAGTGACCCGAACTTTTCCATGTTTTTATATATTAAATGAAATTGATATTTACATGATTAAATGTTTCCAACATATTAAGAAATCAAACTTGTTAAGACTTGATTAATTGAAATTGGTTTCATATAGACAATTGACCACCCAAGTTGACCGGCGATTCACGAACGTTAAAACTTGTAAAAACTATATGATGACATATATATGGATATATATATAGTTAACATGATATTATGATAAGTAAACATATCATTAATTATATTAACAATGAACTACATATGTAAAAACAAGACTACTAACTTAATGATTTTGAAACGAGACATATATGTAACGATTATCGTTGTAACGACATTTAATGTATATATATCATATTAAGATATATTAATACATCATGATATCATGACAATGTAATAATTTAATATCTCATTTGATTTAATAAACAATGGGTTAACAACATTTAACAAGATCGTTAACCTAAAGGTTTCAAAACAACACTTATATGTAACGACTAACGATGACTTAACGACTCCGTTAAAATGTATATACATGTAGTGTTTTAATATGTATTCATACACTTTTGAAAGACTTCAAGACACTTATCAAAATACTTCTACTTAACAAAAATTCTTACAATTACATCCTCGTTCAGTTTCATCAACAATTCTACTCGTATGCACCCGTATTCGTACTCGTACAATACACAGCTTTTAGATGTATGTACTATTGGTATATACACTCTAATGATCCACTCTTAGCAGCCCATGTGAGTCACCTAACACATGTGGGAACCATCATTTGGCAACTAGCATGAAATATCTTATAAAATTACAAAAATATGAGTAATCATTCATGACTTATTTACATGTAAACAAAATTACACATCCTTTATATCTAATCCATATACCAACGACCAAAAACACCTACAAATACTTTCATTCTTCAATTTTCTTCATCTAATTAATCTCTCTCAAGTTCTATCTTCAAGTTCTAAGTGTTCTTCATAAATTCTACAAGTTCTAGTTTCATAAAATCAAGAATACTTCCAAGTTTGCTAGCTTACTTCCAATCTTGTAGAGTGATCATCCAACCTCAAGAAATCTTTATTATTTACAGTAAGATATCTTTCTAATACAAGGTAATACTCATATTCAAACTTTGATTCAATTTCTATAACTATAACAATCTTATTTCGAGTGGAAATCTTACTTGAACTTGTTTTCGTGTCATGATTCTGCTTCAAGAACTTTCAAGCCATCCAAGGATCCTTTGAAGCTAGATCCATTTTTCTCATTTTTGAAGCTTTATCCAGAAAATTTGAGGTAGTAATGATGTTCATAACATCATTCGATTCATACATATAAAGCTATCTTATTCGAAGGTTTAAACTTGTAATCACTAGAACATAGTTTAGTTAATTCTAAACTTGTTAGCAAATAAAGTTAATCCTTCAACTAAACACATGTTATATATCTATATGATATGCTAACTTAATGATTTAAAACCTGAAAACATGAAAAACACCGTAAAACCGGATATACGCCGTCGTAGTAACACCGCGGGCTGTTTTGGGTTAGTTAATTAAAAACTATGATAAACTTTGATTTAAAAGTTGTTATTTTGGGAAAATGATTTTTCTTATGAACATGAAACTATATCCAAAAATCATGGTTAAACTCAAAGTGGAAGTATGTTTTCTAAAATGGTCATCTAGACGCCGTTCTTTCGACTGAAATGACTACCTTTACAAAAATGACTTGTAACTTATATTTACGACTATAAACCTATAATTTTTCTGTTTAGATTCATAAAATAGAGTTCAATATGAAACCATAGCAATTTGATTCACTCGAAATGGATTTAAAATGAAGAAGTTATGGGTAAAACAAGATTGGATAATTTTTATTGTTGTAGCAACGTAAAAATTGGTAACAAATCTATATTTATCATATCCTAGCTAACTTATATTGTATTATACATGTATTCTAATATATTATGTAATCTTGGGATACCATAGACACGTATGCAAATATTTTGACATATCATATCGACCCATGTGTATATATTATTTGGAACAACCATAGACACTCTATATGCAGTAATGCGGGAGTTAGCTATACAGGGTTGAGGTTGATTCCAAAAATATATATACTTTGAGTTGTGATCTAGCCTGAGACGTGTATATACTGGATCGTGGATTGATTCAAGATAATATATATCAATTTTTTTCTGTACATCTAACGTTGGACAACTAGTTGTAGGTTACTAACGAGGACAGCTGACTTAATAAACTTAAAACATCAAAATGTATTAAAAGTGTTGTAAATATATTTTGAACATACTTTGATATATATGAACATATTTGTTATAGGTTCGTGAATCGACCAGTGGCCAAGTCTTACTTTCTGACGAAGTAAAAATCTGTGAAAGTGAGTTATAGTCCCACTTTTAAAATCTAATATTTTAGGATGAGAATACATGCAGGTTTTATAAATGATTTACAAAATAGACACAAGTACGTGAAACTACATTCTATGGTTGAATTATCGAAATCGAATATGCCCCTTTTTATTAAGTCTGGTAATCTAAGAATTAGGGAACAGACACCCTAATTGACGCGAATCCTAAAGATAGATCTATTGGGCCTAACAAACCCCATCCAAAGTACCGGATGCTTTAGTACTTCGAAATTTATATCATATCCGAAGGGTGTCCCGGAATGATGGGGATATTCTTATATATGCATCTTGTTAATGTCGGTTACCAGGTGTTCACCATATGAATGATTTTTATCTCTATGTATGGGATGTATATTGAAATATGAAATCTTGTGGTCTATTGTTACGATTTGATATATATAGGTTAAACCTATAACTCACCAACATTTTTGTTGACGTTTAAAGCATGTTTATTCTCAGGTGAATACTAAGAGCTTCCGCTATTGCATACTAAAATAAGGACAAGATTTGGAGTCCATATTTGTATGATATTATGTAAAAACTGCATTCAAGAAACATATGTCGATGTAATATATTTCTATTGTAAACCATTATGTAATGGTCGTGTGTAAACAGTATATTTTAGATTATCATTATTTGATAATCTACGTAATGCTTTTGAAACCTTTATTGATAAAATAAAGGTTATGGTTGTTTTAAAAATGAATGCAGTCTTTGAAAAACGTCTCATATAGAGGTCAAAACCTCGCAACGAAATCAATTAATATGGAACGTTTATAATCAATATGAACGGGACATTTCATTATGCTTATTTAAACTTCTATAATCATGATGTTTGACGTGTTGATTTTAGTTTATTACTATGGGTTAATTGTCCTTTGTCCTGGATTATTCGATATGTCCATACGGATTTGTCCATAATAGTCCATCAGTCATAATCATAAAATGCGGAAGTCTTCGTCAAATTATTCTTATTCCCGAAGTCAAATATTCCAACTAATTGGGGATTCGAATTGTAACAAGGTCTTAATACTTTGTTTAATCAATACACCAGGTTATCGACTGCGTGTAGTCCAAGGTTTTACTACTTTGTTAACAATTACACCAATTACCCTTGAATGTAATCCACCCCTGTTTCAACTAGTCCATTAACTATTAATCCAGTTCCGTGTCCGGTAAAATGAATAATTATTGGTATTTATAGATAACCCGCCCACCGTACCCAGTCAAGCGTATGTGGTTATATATAAATACGTCAAATTATAAGTCTATATATTAAATTAATGAGGTATCGTTAAGTTAATATAAAACCCATTAATAGCACATAGTCTAATTTCCACAAGTGTCGTTCTTTTGTCCAAACCCCAATTATGGTACAAAGCCCAATTACCCAATTTTAATATTTAGCCAACATCACGATTACTTCGGCTTAAATAAGCATAACAATAACTTAGCTACGAGACATTAATTTAAAAAGGTTGAACATAACTTACAATGATTAAAAATAGCGTAGCGTTACACGGACAGAATTTCGACTTACACCCTTACAACATTCGCTAACATACCCTTATTATTAAAATTAAAATTAAAATTAAAATTAAAATTAAAATTATAATATATATATATATATATATATATATATATATATATATATATATATATATATATATATATATATATATATATATATATATATATATATATATATATATATATATATATATATCGTTGAGTGAATGAAGAAGAAAAAGGATATGTTAAATTGATCACCAAACTGCGAAATTTATAGGAGTGTGACCATCTACTGTTCACCATGCAATCGCATGGTATTATAACTGCCAGGCCATGCGATCGCATGGCCTGCTTTTCCAGCTCACATGAGCTTGTTTGCTTCTTGCCGACAGTTTATAAATATATATATAATATATAAATAATTTTAAGAATTATTTAAATATTATATTATATTTATGTGCATAGTTGACTCGTAATTTTTAGTCCGTTGCGTCGAGCGTTGAGAGTTGACTTTGGTCCAGGTTCCAGATTTTCGAACGTCCTTGCGTACAATTTAATATCTTGTACTTTGCGTTTTGCGTCTTGTACTCTTGTAATTTCGAGACGTTTCTCATCAATAATTTGAACCACTTTGATTGTACTTTGTACTTTTTAGCTTTTTGGTCGTTTGCGTCTTCAATTCGTCGAATCTATCTTTTGTCTTCACCTTTTATTATTTAAACGAATATCACTTGTAAATAGAACAATTGCAACTAAAAGCTTGTCTTTCTTGAGGGATAATGCTATGAAATATATGTTCGTTTTTAGTATTATCACATAGCAAGATGACAGAAGGTTCCAACCCACAATCCGCTACTAACAATGGCAAAGAACCATATGACCCTTTCAAACCTAATGACGATAGCACTTACGAAACTCCAAATGATTCTATTAAGGGCACCCGTTTGCAGTTTGATGACTACGAGAAGGAAGCTGATCAACGTGACTCTGAAGAGACGGAAACTCAAGAGGAAAACGTACACCAGCTCAAACCCATTAACGGCGAGGAAGCTATACGCTTCTTGGCAAAGGGAGGATTCGTTTTACCCTCGCTCATGCCCAAAGGCGCCGAAAGGCCTACCGATATGTCGAAGGCACAACCCCGTATCTCAACACGTTCGGTGTCGGGGACCGGTAAGAGTTCTGACAAAACTAGGGAGGAGGCACGCAAGGATCTAATTGATAATTTAATCCTTGCCGCACCAGAATCTATGAGTGCTCAGGTCGAGCAGCCTGGCATGGTGGAAAATATGTTGAATAACTGGTATGCTATGATGGGGGACAACGTTAAACGTTCGTTCGAAATTTCCGCAACGTCAGAGAAGTTTACCAGAGAAATAGCTACCCATCCGCTGCCTGCCGTCCTTACTACCCCCCTTACGCTAGGGATGTATGACGGTAGCTCGGATCTGGAAGACTTTCTGCAGCAGTTTGAGCACGCTGTCATGACGCAACACTGGGATAACCCTACGGCATATGCCACATGTTCCCGGGACAGCTTCAGTCCGCCGCACGTGAGTGGTTTGCCAAGTTGCCCGCGTTGAGTATTACCAGCTTCACGGACCTTAGAACCAAGTTCGTGCAACGCTTCCAGAATTGACCCATTTGGACGCGCATAGCATTAAGATGAGGTCACGCGAGTCTTTGATGAGTTTTACTTCCCGCTTCACGGCGGAATGTCAAAAAATCCCGGACTTTCCGGAGTCGCAGCAAATTTCCTCGTACATCATGGCAATCTGCCAGGTTAGACATTTGTCTCTGGTGAAGGCGATGCGACGGAAGTTGCCAAAAATGTTTGTTGAAGCGGTAAGGATGGTGAGAGACTACGTGCGGTCAGAGGAGTTCGCTGACGCCACCGTCGGTGAACACAAAACAACGGACCGCAATGATAGAGATGACAAGGGCAACAGTAAGGGTCACGCAAATAGCAGTCATAAGGGTAGCGGCGGAAGTAGCGGTGGTGGCTACGGACATTCCAATCATAAGTCTGGAAACCGCCATAATTACCGCCCGTACGAACGTTACGGGTCTAAAAGGCTATCACCTGAGGAGGAAAGCTTAATAATGTCACTATCTAAAACGCCAAAAGAAATTCTGGTAACATAGGAGATTAGCAGAGACTTCCCGCCACCCAAGCCTATGAAACCGCGCTTCGCGGTAGACGAAACGCAATACTGTATCTTTCACGAAGATAAGGGGCATGACGTTGACGATTGCCGTGAACTAAAAAGGTCATAATTGAGAGGCTAAAGTTAGGTGAGTTTAACCACTTAAAACCTTCGAGCAAAGGAGGATCCGCAACCAAGAGGTTCGCGTGGCAGAAAGGAAAAGATAAAGCACCGGAAAAACACATTCACATGATTCAGACGTGGCACTCGGGTCACGTAAGGAAGGCCAAAGCGCTTGAAAATAGGAATGCGTGCCTATCACGTTCCCGACATTTTGGAAGATCTGTCCAACGGACCTACCGTTAACGATCACTGCAACAATCGGACGTTGCCGGGTATCACGTATTTATATCGATACGGGTAACGCTGTGGATGTCATTTATGAACATTGTTTTTTGCAGTTACCACAGGACGTGAGGGACAAGGTTAAACCCCCGTTGCACCCCGTTGCGGGATTCACAGGTGAAACGACTTGGCCCTTAGAGCTTTTTGCTATCGACGTGACGTTAGGAGATGATTACCGTTCCCGCACCGTGCAGTTAACATTTGTAGTGGTTTGTAGCTAATCCAAGTGAAATGTCCCGTTCTTATTGATTAAAAACGTTCCATATTAATTGATTTCGTTGCGAGGTTTTGACCTCTATATGAGACGTTTTTCAAAGACTGCATTCATTTTAAAACAAACCATAACCTTTATTTCATCAATAAAGGTTTAAAAAGCTTTACGTAGATTATCAAATAATGATAATCTAAAATATCCTGTTTACACACGACCATTACATAATGGTTTACAATACAAATATGTTACAACGAAATAAGTTTCTTGAATGCAGTTTTTACACAATATCATACAAGCATGGACTCCAAATCTCGTCCTTATTTAAGTATGCGACAGCGGAAGCTCTTAATAATCACCTGAGAATAAACATGCTTAAAACGTCAACAAAAATGTTGGTGAGTTATAGGTTTAACCTATATATTATCAAATCATAATATAGACCACAAGATTTCATATTTCAATACACATCCCATACATAGAGATAAAAATCATTCATATGGTGAACACCTAGTAACCGACATTAACAAGATGCATATATAAGAATATTCCCATCATTCCGGGACACCCTTCGGATATGATATAAATTTCGAAGTACTAAAGCATCCGGTACTTTGGATGGGGTTTG
Organism: Rutidosis leptorrhynchoides; assembly: GCF_046630445.1. NCBI lineage: Eukaryota > Viridiplantae > Streptophyta > Magnoliopsida > Asterales > Asteraceae > Rutidosis > Rutidosis leptorrhynchoides. The sequence continues at coordinate 53,748,126 of NC_092340.1, forward strand.
TTAGGCCCAATATATCTATCTTTAGGATTCGCCCAATTAGGGTGTCTGTTCCCTAATTCTTAGATTACCAGACTTAATAAAAAGGGGCATATTCGATTTCGATAATTCAACCATAGAATGTAGTTTCACGTACTTGTGTCTATTTTGTAAATCATTTATAAAACCTGCATGTATTCTCATCCCAAAAATATTAGATTTTAAAAGTGGGACTATAACTCAATTTCACAGATTTTTACTTCGTCGGAAAGTAACACTTGGCCACTGGTTGATTCATGAATCTATAACAATATATACATATATATCAAAGTATGTTCAAAATATATTTACAACACTTTTAATATATTTTGATGTTTTAAGTTTATTAAGTCAGCTGTCCTCGTTAGTAACCTACAACTAGTTGTCCACAGTTAGATGTAAAGAAATAAATCGATAAATATTATCTTGAATCAATCCACGACCCAGTGTATACGTATCTCAGTATTGATCACAACTCAAACTATATATATTTTGGAATCAACCTCAACCCTGTATAGCTAACTCCAACATTCACATATAGAGTGTCTATGGTTGTTCCGAAATATATATAGATGTGTCGACATGATAGGTCGAAACATTGTATACATGTCTATGGTATCTCAAGATTACATAATATACAATACAAGTTGATTAAGTTATGGTTAGAATAGATTTGTTACCAATTTTTACGTAGCTAAAATGAGAAAAATTATCCAATCTTGTTTTACCCATAACTTCTTCATTTTAAATCCGTTTTGAGTGAATCAAATTGCTATGGTTTCATATTGAACTCTATTTTATGAATCTAAACGGAAAAAGTATAGGTTTATAGTCGGAAAAATAAGTTACAAGTCGTTTTTGTAAAGGTAGTCATTTCAGTCGAAAGAACGACGTCTAGATGACCGTTTTAGAAAACATACTTCCACTTTGAGTTTAACCATATTTTTTGGATATAGTTTCATGTTCATAATAAAAATCATTTTCCCAGAATAACAACTTTTAAATCAAAGTTTATCATAGTTTTTAATTGACTAACCCAAAACAGCCCGCGGTGTTACTACGACAGCGTAAATCCGATTTTACGATGTTTTTCGTGTTTCCAGGTTTTAAATCATTAAGTTAGCATATCATATAGATATAAAACATGTGTTTAGTTGATTTTAAAATTCAAGTTAGAAGGATTAACTTTTATTTGCGAACAAGTTTAGAATTAACTAAACTATGTTCTAGTGATTACAAGTTTAAACCTTCGAATAAGATAGCTTTATATGTATGAATAGAATGATGTTATGAACATCATTACTACCTCAAGTTCCTTGGATAAACCTACTGGAAATGAGAAAAATAGATCTAGCTTCAAAGGATCCTTGGATGGTTTGAAAGTTCTTGAAGCAGAATCATGACACGAAAACAATTTCAAGTAAGATTTCCATTCGAAATAAGATTGTTATAGTTATAGAAATTGAATTAAAGTTTGAATATGATTATTACCTTGTATTATAAAGATAACCTACTGTAAGTAACAAAGGTTTCTTGATCTTGGATGATTACTTGGAATGGATTTAGAAAACTTGGAAGTAAACTTGCAATCTTGGAAGTATTCTTGATTTTATGAAACTAGAACTTTTGGAATTTATGAAGAACACTTAGAACTTGAAGATAGAACTTGAGAGAGATCAATTAGATGAAGAAAATTGAAGAATGAAAGTGTTTGTAGGTGTTTTTGGTCGTTGGTGTATGGATTAGATATAAAGGATATGTAATTTTGTTTTCATGTAAATAAGTCATGAATGATTACTCATATTTTTGTAATTTTATGAGATATTTCATGCTAGTTGCCAAAAGATGGTTCCCACATGTGTTAGGTGACTCACATGGACTGCTAAGAGCTGATCATTGGAGTGTATATACCAATAGTACATACATCTAAAAGCTGTGTATTGTACGAGTACGAATACGGGTGCATACGAGTAGAATTGTTGATGAAACTGAACGAGGATGTAATTGTAAGCATTTTTGTTAAGTAGAAGTATTTTGATAAGTGTCTTGAAGTCTTTCAAAAGTGTATGAATACATATTAAAACACTACATGTATATACATTTTAACTGAGTCGTTAAGTCATCGTTAGTCGTTACATGTAAATGTTGTTTTGAAACCTTTAGGTTAACGATCTTGTTGAATGTTGTTAACCCATTATTTATTATAACAAATGAGATGTTAAATTATTATATTATCATGATATTATGATATATAATATATCTTAGTATGATATATATACAGTTAAATGTCGTTACAACGATAATCGTTACATATATATCTCGTTTCGAAATCATTAAGTTAGTAGTCTTATTTTTACATATGTATTTCATTGTTAATACACTTAATAATATATTTACTTATCATTTAACATAATTAACCAAGTGTATCAATATCTTAATATGATTCATATGTACCTAGTAAGACGTTGTTATAACGATAATCGTTATATATATCGTTTTCGAGTTTCTTAAATTAATAGTCTCATTTTTATGTATATAACTCATTGTTAAAATACCTAATGAGATACATACTTATAATAAAATCATGTTAACTATATATATAACCATATATATGTCATCATATAGTTTTTACAAGTTTTAACATTCGTGAATCACTGGTCAACTTGGGTGGTCAATTGTCTATATGAAACCTATTTCAATTAATCAAGTCTTAACAAGTTTGATTGCTTAACATGTTGGAAACACTTAATCATGTAAATAACAATTTCATTTAATATATATATAAACATGGAAAAGTTCGGGTCACTACACCAAGTACAATGTGATTTTGGGACGGACGACGCTCCAGGAGTTGGGCGCAATACCTTCAACAGTTCACGGTATGCTGAAGTTCCTCACAAGGGCAGGCGTAGCAACTTTGTTTTCAGACCGTGCTCAAGTCTGCGCTGATATCAGTCAACCGGTTGTGCAGTTGGCACCTGTTAATTGCGAAGGGGGTGTCGTGATCAATCATGCGTTTCCCGAGAAAGTCATTAAAATCAGTAGCACCCTTTCGGAGGAAACTAAGAGTGCTCTATGCGATTTGATGTCCAACAATGCCGATGTTTTCGTTTGGCAAGAGTCAGACATGATAGGAGTTCCAAGGGAGGTGGCGGAACACCATTTAAACGCAAATCCAAGCATAACGCCGGTACGATAGAAAAAGAGAGGAATGGCACCAGAACGAAGCACATTCCTCCGCAGCGAGGTAGAGAAGGTTATTGACGCCAACATATTGAGAGAAGTCCGTTACCAAACTTGGGTAGCAAACCCGGTGCTAGTCAAGAAAGCCAACGGGGCGTGGCGCATGTGCGTTGATTTCAAAGATATCAACAGGGCGTGCCCTAAGGATAAGTATCTGCTACCGGAGATTGACTGGAAGGTCGAATCACTTGCCGGGTACCGCTTTAAATGCTTCCTTGATGTGTACAAAGGGTATCATCAGATTCAAATGGTGGAAGGAGATGAGGATAAGACGGCATTTCACACTGATCATGGCATTTTTTGCTACACTAAGATGCCGTTTGGACTAAAGAACGCTGGAGCAACATATCAACGGGTGATAGACACTGCCTTCAAGAACCAGATAGGACGCAACGTCGAAGCTTACGTTGATGATATCGTAATCAAAATTCATACGGAACCATCTCTCCTTAAAGATATCCAAGAAACGTTCGACTCCTTGAGGAAAATCGATATGAAACTCAACCCGGAGAAATGCAGTTTCAGCTTCGAGGAGGGTAGCTTTCTTGTTCATGTTGTGACGCCACGCGGTATCAGAGCAAATCCGAAAAAAATTCAAGCCGTGGATGAGATGGTATCACTGCGTATAAAAAAAGAGGTGCAAAGCTTAAACGGGAAGTTGGCAGCACTGTCTAGGTTCTTGTCGAAGGCCGCAGAGCGTTCTCTACCGTTTTTTCAAGTGTTGAAGGCATCCATGGGCAAAAACTTCGACTGGACGCCGGAAGCAGAAAATGCGTTCCAAGAGATGAAGGCGTTCATCAAAACCCTACCTACGTTAACAGCTCCGGTACCGGGTAAAGTGTTCGTTCCAACTAATGACTAACACTTCTTGCTTGTTTATTGACGTTTCAAAAATTTCAGGAGAAACTTTAACTGTTTACTTAGCAGCGGGAGCTGAAGCAATCAGCTCGGTACTAGTTGCGGAACGCGACGGAACCCAGATGCTGGTATACTTTGTCAGCAAGGTTTTGCAGCACGGTGAGGTCAATTATAACCCGGTCGAGAAACTGGTTTACGCATTAGTTTATACCGCAAGAAGGCTGAGGCGATACTTTCAAGCGCACCACATCTTGGTGCTAACAGACACACCCATCAAACAGGTTTTAAACAAGCCGGAGATCTCCGGCCGAATGGCAAAATGGACAATCAAACTTGGGGAGCATGAAATTAGCTACGCGCCGCGTAACGCTATCAAAGGGCAAATCATGGCCGACTTCATGGTAGAATTCATTAATTCCGAAACACCAACAGCTGCAAACGAAACGGAACCCCAAAACGTCACGTGGGAACTTCATACTGACGGAGCGTCAAGCTCAGACGGGGCCGGTGCTAGCTTGATACTTACAAGCCCTACCGGAGAAGAACACACCTACGCTTTGCGCTTCGCTTTCTCTATTTCCAATAATGAAGCGGAGTACGAAGCGTTGCTCTCCGGGTTACGTATCGCGGAAAAGATGGGTATTACGGCACTGAAAGTGGCGGTTGATTCACAACTGGTGGCAAATCATTTGAACGGAACGTTCGAAGCCAGAGACCCTGCGATGCAAAAATATTTGAAACTGGCGGAAGAGTTAGCCAATAAGTTCGATTCTTTTTCAATCACACAAGTGCCGCATTCAATGAACAAAAAGGCTGACGCCCTCAGCAAACTCGCTTCGCTGACGTTCAACCACTTCTCTAAGGACGTATGGGTGGAGGTCGTTAACCAAAAATCCACCGATGTGGTACAGGTATCAAACCGTCGCGCTTATAAAACCTACACCGCTAGTTTGATAAAATAAATTTCATAACAATTGCAACGTGATGCTTGACAGGTGGCGGCACCAGTCGAGGAGGTAAACACTTGGATGAACCCAATCGTCAACTATCTGAAAGACGGAACGTTACCTTCTGACAGCGTAACGGCTAAGAAAATCTACATGAAGGCTCCTATGTATGTTATACGTGACGGTGTACTATACAAGAAGTCATTCTTGGGCCCGTTGTTACGTTGCGTGGGTCCACAAGAGGCAGAAACTGTGATAAGGGAAGTGCATGAAGGAACTTGCGGAATGCATTCAGGGTTTCGTACCGTTGTATGAAAATCATGCGTTTGGGTTATTACTGGCCATCAATGTACCGTGACACCCGCGATGCAATTAAGAATTGCCTTTCTTGTCAACGCCACGCGCCACAAATTCATGTACCGTCTCATGAGTTGATTCCCATCACATCATCTTGGCCATTTTACAAGTGGGCAATCGATCTAGTCGGCCCGTTTCCCGATGGACGGCACCTTGTTGTAGCAGTTGACTTTTTTACCAAATGGGTGGAGGCTAAGCCATTGAAGAGAATCACGGGCAGACAGATTGTGAATTTCGTTTAGGAAGAGATAGTGTGCCGTTTCGGGGTACTGCACGAGGTTGTCAGTGACAACGGGAAGCAATTTGCACATGATCCTTTTCGACCTTGGTGCGACGGACTAAATATCAAACAAACGTTTAGTTCTGTTGCTCACCCTCAAGCTAATGGGCAGGTTGAAGTTACCAACAGGGACATTGTATCCGGCATCAGAGGCAGGTTGGATACGGATCGGAAAGGTTGGGAAGATGAGTTACCAATGGTTCTGTGGGCATTTCGCACCACACCAAAAGGAAGCAATCGCGAAACACCTTTTAGCCTTGTTTACTGTTCAGAGGCGGTCATCCCGACAGAAATAGCGGTTTCGACACAGCGCGTTACGGAATTCAATGAGGAAGCTAACATGGTATAGTTGAGGGAAAACATGGATCTGTTAGAGGAACGCAGATGCATAGCATCAAACAATGAAGCGACTAACAAGCAAAAAATCGCCAAATACTACAACCGGCGTGTACGCGAACGTTCGTTCCATCCCGGTGATTACGTTTGGCGCAACAATAATGCCAGCAGAGTTGAAGACCTTGGCAAGTTAGGGCCTAACTGGGAGGGCCCGTACGAAGTTGTGGACGTCCTCGGTAACGGGGCGTACAACTTGAAAACGCCTGACGGCAAGTTCGTGCCACGTACATGGCACACAACCAATCTCAAGAAATTCTATGTTTAGAATATTTAGTACGTTGAAACTATGTGTTCCACTATTCAATGTTTCTTTTAATTATGTGACTGATCATCACAAATTTGTAAGCGCGATGCGCCGTGGATTGCTTTGTTTTATTTGAATTTAATGCATTTTCCAGTTTCAGTAATGCGTTACGTAACTATTTATGGCATCACTTCGGTGTTTTTATACAAAATGTAAATATAAGTCCATTCATGTGTTACACATGCCTTGAACAAAGAATATTCTAGCTTTCGAACGGCATGAACGGCGCTTGGCGTTGAACCTACGCCTAAGTGACACCGTAACGGGATACCTTTTGGTTTCGTACTCAACGCGTACATCCCGGCATGGTCTAGATACATGCAAGTCATGACAAATTTATCAAGTACAATCTTGAAATACCACGTTACCGTGACGTCGACAGCGTGACGATTATTACCTAAATAACAAATTAACGAAAATAATTGTAACACGGCAAATGTAATTACATGTTTTCATTAATAGCACCGTTTGGTTACAACCATCAACAACAAAAATCAAAAATTACAAGTGACATAATCTACTTGGGGATCATCCCCTTAATATTTTCCATGTCTAGCCCAAGCTGGCTCCCAATCTCCTCCACAAAAGGCACATTGACGGCCTTCACTTCGGCGGCGGCCACATCATATTTGTCATATGCGTCTAGATCCAAACTATTTGCAACCGTGTCAGGTAACGGATCAGGAAGCGTGACGTTTTCATTCATCATTGTGTAGGTCTCAAGACGCCCTACGCCTTTGGCGGCGTCAAGAAGTTTGCCGAAGGGTTCCATGACGTGATGAGAGGTGATGGCCTTGGTGAAGATGTGCAGAATCATAGAACATAACTGTTGAAAATCATCCGTTGCCTTATTCTTGGCAACGGTTAGTTCTTGAACCTGCGTAGCGAGGAGCTCCTTGCTCGCCTTCTCCTCAGCCAACTCCTTTTGGGCCGCCACTAAGTCAGCAAGGGCCTGTTTTTCCTTTTCCATAACAATGTTTAGGTTTTTGGCAGCCCGCTTCGCCTCCCTTAATGCCACCATCTTTTCATGATGCGCCTCTGCCACAGCCCTTTTATGGTCCTCCATCTCATCCCTTAACGCCTTGGCCTCGTCACCAACCTCTTTTGCTAGTAGCTCCGCCTTCCGGCAACGCTGCTCGGTGGCATTGGAACGAACGATTTCATCACGGGTCGGTGCTAGACCCTGATGAATATGCTATATTCGCTCTACGCGCAGCGTTATCGGGCATTTTCTTAAGTTCATCCATAAGAGCGGTGGGGCAGATCGTCAAATTGTGAGTAATCGTTGCCATGGGACACGTCCCATATGACGTTGAGGTGCGAGAACGTCGAATGTTTTCCAATCCGGGGGGGAATGAGGACCCTCCCGGGAATCACTGTGATGGCTGGACTGTTGATGGCCGGAACCGGTGCCAGAGCTTGACAACGTGACAACTATTTCGGGTTGCTGCACGTGAGAGATGTCCTCAATATTGATCACCGAAGGATTGGTATGGCCCCCTGAAATAATAACTTTTATTAGTTTCCGCCATTGTGACCTTGGTGAAGTATTAACGTTATTATCAGGATTGAAATAATACCCACCCTGACTGGGTTCGTGTTGAAAACTGTCCAGATTGCTCTCGGCAATCTCCCTAGCGCTTTTTGGTTTCTTGTTGCCGCCGGGCGTCACCAGAAACGTGGCGGGGCTATAGCGTTTTTGCCCTTTCGGTGACATCGGTGGCGCAACGGATATTGGCTCAGGGTTGGAAGCTGGTGTGGAAGTCTGTGTTTGCGACGCGCCACCAGTTTCAGTGGTGGCATTGGTTGACGACTCGACGGCACGCTCTCCTCCTTTGCGGGGATCACCTTCAGGAAGCTTGAACCTCTCGACTTTCTTGAGCTTCAACCCCTCAAGTGTGGGACGGCGAATAGCTTGTCCAAAGTCCATCTTTACACAAGAATGCATATATTAAAATATTGACGAAGAGAGTACTTACAAAGAACGCTACGGCATCAAGAGCATACCCATTCCGTTATATAGAATCATCGGCACCTTGTTTGCCCATGGCCAGTAACATTGAACGTTACTTAGCTTCAGCATCACCTCCGTGTAAGGACGCATATCTAATTCCGCGTCCTTACAGAAGTTGAACAACGCACGCTCTTCCGGACTCAATTCCGGCGTCTTTGAAAGATCGGGTGAACGGCTGAAGTGCCACGAAACCAGGTGGGCATGCCCTTCGCCAAGCACGTTCTGGTGAACGTATACGTACATATCCCTCCAGTCATGGAGGGAAGGGGATTTCTTTGAAGTGAAATTACACTTCTTCTCGAAGGTGTACCAACTCTTCAAGGTCGCCCGAAAAACGTTCAGGAGGGCGGGACTGTTTTGCCCCCTGAAAAACATCTCAAATATGATTACGCGTTGCCACGCGTGGGGATGAAGCTGGGAGACACTAATGTGGTAGTGTTCAAGAACATACGCTACGAAAGGCGATAGCGGTAAGCGCATGTTGCCTATCGATATCGCCTTCATGTATAACGTGAAGTGTTCTGGAGGAGGAGTGTGAGCGCGTTGCTCATCCGTCGCCACCATAACATGCCAATTGGCAAGCGGTGGATACTCGCCTATAAAGTCTTCAAGCTGGTCAGACGTAACGTTGCTACATTCCGTCGCAACATCTGCCTTGGACATTCTGAACTAACCTTTGAAATAAGTAACATGACGGTACGCGATGAAAAGTGTGGAAGTATGAGTATTAGCAACAGGGCTTGAATATAAGTGTGCAAACGCTGGGGTAGGTGAAAATGAGGAGGTAAAAACCCCTATTTATAGGAAGAGCTTTGAATGGGCCTCAACTTTGGGCTTCAATCTCGAACGTCCACGTGTCTTTTCATCATGTATTCGTAACCGTTAGATTCACGTCGTTTCACTTCTTACAGCTGTAATAATGATGGCGTTTACATAGAAAACAGTGCGTTTGGCGGCTGATTGGACGTTTTTGGTGTCAGAATCACTCATGATGTTTTATTTAAACATTATAAAAATACGGTTACGAAATTTTATTATGTACAGATATCGTCTCGCATGCCGTGCCGATTGTGATGTTAAATTTATAACTAGTTTGGTCACGTACAAGTACATTTTGTACCCAACCAAACTGGGGGGACTTAATGACGTACGTCACGCCATGGGTGACGTCACGTGCAACGCATGGCGTCTAGCACATGAACCTGTCGGGAACCTAATACTGTATCACATGTAACACACGTAATATCCAGTAAATGTTCAACTCATGCTCAATCTACCGTCACGCCATGAGTCACGTGATGGACTGTCAAGGTTGACTTGGTATTGCTGAGTTGGACCACATCCCTACATTTCAGGAACGTGGAATAGGTTGTAGGCTTGATTAGGAGGTTCTAGTGGCAGTTACAAATCGTGGGTGCTATTATAATGGCTATCATACATAACCGTCATTTATTATCTATAAGTAGCATCCTTTGGCCTCATTCAATGGCCAATCGACCAACTGATCATTTCACACACTAACCTTCCATAGCTTACCTTGGAGGCTCGGAAAAAGACAAACAACATCACCGCATCCATCTCCCATTTAACCGAAGGAACCCCTTCTAAAGGTTAAATTTCCTTTTTAATTCACTTGCACTCAGACCGAACAATTTTGGTTTGATCAGTCTTCGCTCGAGTTATCACTTGTTTTATGTTTCGCATAGATCTAAAACCCCAAAACGCAAAATTTACTAAACCAAAATAAATTAACTTGTGTTTACGTCGCTAAATTTTGTTGTTTAGATTTTAGATATGGTGAAAAAATAAACAACTAAAGAACGGTCAAAAGGACAACACATAAATATTAAAGAAGATTTAAAGGCGAGTGCAACAAAATTTATCATACGGGGTATTTATTTAAATCCTACCGACGAACAATAGAATCCTTAAGTAGCAGATCACCGACAGACCCAACAAGAAGGAACAAAATTGCAAAAGTATTTTATAATATAACTAGTTAAAAAAACCGTGGAATCGCTGGTTTGGTGTAAATAACATTTCAATAATTTTTTAAACATACAATTACTATTATTAAATAAACTTTGTCTCTTATATAAATGCAGTTTATCATATTTTTTTCTTTGGACAACACCCGGGAGACTTAACCACCTACGCGATCATCTCCCGCTGTTGCTATATCCGCCCCCAACTGCATGCCCAGGAGGAAATATGTACCAATCTCATACGGGACATGGACGGTAAAACCCCCTCCCCTTTACCCCCAACGCGATGTGAGAAAGGTGTGAAAAAGGTGTCATGGGTGGCAGGTCCGTCTCACTAATTTCGGAGGCCCTGTTCGAAACTTAAAAAGGACCCCTATAAATGTTAAGTTTTTTCAATACGTATAATATATAATACTTTAGTAGCGTAATCAATAGAATTAAAAAAAATTCACAACAACCGTTGCAGAGTGTTATTCTCAAATAGTTGTCAACTCGTTATAGTTACAGTATTGTTTATATAAAACCGTAATCCTAACAATTTTTGTAACGAAGTAATTGGTCAACTCTTTATAGTCAATACTCCCATTATATTGTTTTTAATACCTATAAACGTTAATCTATTAATTCTTTCTTGTTAGATGATACACCGCAAGTAAGATATTTCGTTACGATGTACGAATAAATGAATTGTTACATAGATTTTTCAAAATTTTGGGCCCCTTAAAAATTTGGGGCCCTATGCGGCTGCACACTTCGCACATGCACCGAAGACACCCCTGATGGGTGGTAATTCATGGCAGAGATGTAACTGAAAAATGTCAATTTAGCGCAAAGAATTAGATAGTTAGTCTATAAATCATATTATGAAATGTAATGATAGCATAAACTTGAGTTCATATCCTAGTAACAAATCCGTAAATAACATACAAACATAACATATCTAATATTGCAAAAATCTGATTGTCTACTAAAGAGAACAAAACCTATCTAGTAACATGACCATGAAGAAACTATAAGTTTAAAAGCCCTTGTGAAAGAAAAGGCCCAATTATATTATCAGGATCAAAAATTAAATAATGTGTTCGTTACTTATCTTGTTTTCATCAAAACCTGCAAATGTTGAGTTTAGTGTTATAATCACCCCTGGTATCAGTGGTACGGTATAATGTCACACAACAACAAATCAAGTAACATCCGTAAAATGTAATTGTAGAAAATCTGTTTTACAAGTATTAGGTAATTAGGGTATGACAATTTGTTGAGAGTATGACTATTTGTATTCATGTGCTGCTATATACAACTCATTCAAACCACTTCCACCATCATAAACATTATTGTTGTTTCTTCTTCATTATGTGTGTTTTGTCAAACCAAAAAATTTAGTAAATTAATGGCATTTTATATTTTTAGAAATCTTGATGTTGTTAAGATCGAGAATATGGTGCTTGTTTCCATTTTAATTATTGCTTCAAACATAACTTTGCAGGTTGATCTATATGGGCACAATGTTATCTCACTGTTTTACAGACTAGATAGTCACGTTCCGAAAGAATTCAACCAAGTTTCGTAGTAACTTTTCACTTATTTTTTGATTATTGCTTCAAACATAACTTTGCAGGATTGCGGAACTATTGGTCATCAAGCCTATTTTGTAGACCCATGTAATTTGAGCAAAGTAAAAATTGGGTACCAACTAACAACCACTTAATTTGATGAAAGACTGGAATTTTAATCTTTGTATATACTTCTCTCAAATAGAATATCTAGAGGTGTGTTTGGTTCGTAGCTTATTAGAGCTTATGGAAGCTTATGAGAGCTTGAGCTTATGATTTTAATAAGCTTCAAGTCATAAGCTTTGTTTGGTAGACAAAAAAAATAGAGCTTATGAAAATCATAAGCTCTGAAAAAAGAAACTACTTGTAGTAGCTTATGAAAAAAAGTAGAGCTTATGAACTGAAAAATAAGCTCCAGCTAGTTTACCAAACATTTATAAAAAATAATAAGCTCCAGCTACTAGCTTCAAAAATAAGCTTCAGCTCCAGCTATTGCTCATAAGCTCCAGCTCCAGCTATAAGCTCCTTTAGTCCAAACACACTCCTATTTTATTAATTAATATTAATAATTAATAATTAATAATTAATAATAATAATACAGTAACAAATTAGGCCCAAGACAATCAATTTAACCCAACTACTTCCCCAATAGGTGATTACAAAGCCGTCAGTTAGAAAACCCTCGAGTCATTCGGTTCACCAAGCAAGCAACAACAATCTTATTTAGGCCACCATTTTCGAACCTTATTTCATTCACCAACTTAACCCTAAATCGTTGGATCAAGACTCATGGAACTCGCGGTTAGAGACTCTTCACACATGGAAGAAATCGAGTTAAGTAACAGGTACGGTTCCTTTAATTCATTCTAAACAAACAAACAAACAAACACATGAAATCGATTCCCCAAAACATAAAGTTTTATGTTTCCATAGGAACGATCGAAAATAGTTTTCTGTTTAATCTTTTCGATTCGGTTCTTAATATAGTGTATGAACAAATTAATTGATTGATTGATTGATTGTGGCAGAAATACAAATATGTTTGATGGAGCAAAGCTTAAACGAAAAAGATCGATTGATGGTTGCGATATCCCTCGAAAAGGTGCATCATTATCATTATTATTATTATTATTATTATTATTATTATTATTATTATTATTATTATTATTATTATTATTATTATTATTATTATTATTATTATTATTATTATTATTATTATTATTATTATTATTATTATTATTATTATTATTATTATTATTATTATTATTATTATTATTATTATTATTATTATTATTATTATTATTATTATTATTATTATTATTATTATTATTATTATTATTATTATTATTATTATAAACTTAAAAGTTTTAAAACTTACAAAAAATTAGTGGGAAGCCTAGAGACAATCTGGGCCCCCACACCTCTAGCAATAGCAAAACCTATCCTAGTAAAAATATGAGCAGCAGCACCGGCACCAATATCTTGCGCCATCGAACTCTTCTGAACCCACTTTAGCAAAGAAACAGCCTCCTTCTCTAATTCCCCAAGGGAAGAAAATGAGAAAGGAATGAAACCATAACCAATCGCCAGACAACTAGATTCGTACTTGACCCGCTTCCGACGAGCCGCATCAATCACAGCACGTCCAGGGACAAAGTCAGAAAGCCCAGACTGTGTCAAAGGAGAAGATCCTGTCAAGTCAACACAAACATCGCGACCACAATCCCAGGAATAAAGTAACACATCTGCAGGTCTGAGGGCCCTGTCGTTCCCTCCAGACAACCCAATGTCAACCTCCTTTCTCGCTGAAATCCCAGATCGATAACAAACATCAACAAGGGAATCCCGGACAATATTATGTCGATGCTTAATACCCACCATACCAGCACAAGACACCGCGTGATCCCCGAAAATATCCCCAGTAAAAACCCTTGAACAGGCAGAGCATGCCGTCGAGATAGAGAACAATGGAACACCTAACGGGTAGCACAACACACATCGGTAAGTCTTTGCGTTCATCGTCTGACCCAACCCCAAAATAGGGACTGCCCTTAGCCAAGCAGAGGTGTGATCACTCTGCTGTGATTTCCATAAGGCCGATTGTCGGGGAGATAACGAAAAAGTGGATTCTGCAGAAGCGGTAACCTTTGTGAAATAAACATCTGCCAATTTCTTCATGAGTATTGGGGCAGCGACCTCACTCGGATTACCTAAAATATCAAACCCAACTGTTTTATTAAACAGACCCAATGCATTTTCAAAAGCACGACCAAGACCAACAATACTTGCATGACGTAGTAGCTTGGTCTGCAATCCAGCAGACTGCAATCGAGAAGCCAGAAAAGCATAATGACGAACATCTCCCGCAGAATAAACACCAAGCCCTCCAAATGCAAATGGCAAGGTGGCAAGCCGCCACTGCCAATCACCAAACCCAGGCCCTGAAGCAGTAACAATACGCTTAAAAGTATTATTATTATTATTATTATTAACTTATTATTAACTTAAAAGTATTAAAACTTACAAAAAAAATTAGTGGGAAGCCTAGAGACAATCTGGGCCCCACACCTCTAGCAATAGCAAAACCTATCCTAGTAAAAATATGAGCAGCAGCACCGGCACCAATATCTTGCGCCATCGAACTCTTCTGAACCCGCTTTAGCAAAGAAACAGCATCCTTTTCTAATTCCCCAAGGGAAGAAAATGAGAAAGGAATGAAACCATAACCAATCGCCTGACAGCTAGATTCGTACTTGACCCGCTTCCGACGAGCCACATCAACCACAGCACGTCCAGGGACAAAGTCAGAAAGCCCAGACTGTGTCAAAGGAGAAGACCCTGTCAAGTCAACACAAACATCGCGACCACAATCCCAGGAATAAAGTAACACATCTGCAGGTCTGAGGGCCCTGTCGTTCCCTCCAGACAACCCAATGTCAACCTCCTTTCTCGCTGAAATCCCAGATCAATAACAAACATCAACAAGGGAATCCCGAACAACATTATGTCGATGCTTAATACCCACCATACCAGCACAAGACACCGCGTGATCCCCGAAAATATCCCCAGTAAAAACCCTTGAACAGGCAGAGCATGCCGTCGAGATAGAGAACAATGGAACACCCAACCGGTAGCACAACACACATCGGTAAGTCTTTGCGTTCATCGTCTGACCCAACCCCAAAATAGGGACTGCCCTTAGCCAAGCAGAGGTGTGATCACCCTGCTGCGATTTCCATAAGGCCGATTGTCGGGGAGATAATGAAAAAGTGGATTCTGCAGAAGCGGTAACCTTTGTGAAATAAACATCTGCCAATTTCTTCATGAGTATGGGGGCAGCGACCTCACTCTGATTACCTAAAATATCAAACCCAACCGTTTTATTAAACAGACCCAATGCATCTTCAAAAGCACGACCAAGACCAACAATACCCGCATGACGTAGGAGCTTGGTCTGCAACCCAGCAGACTGTAATCGAGAAGCCAGAAAATCATAATGACGAACATCTCCCGCAGAATAAACACCAAGCCCTCCAAATGCAAATGGCAAGGTGGCAAGCCGCCACTGCCAATCACCAAACCCAGGCCCTGAAGCAGTAACAATACGCTCTAAGGAAGATCGAAGGGCTCCATCGAAAGCGCGTTGAGCCGCCTCAAATATACTAGGAGGACAAGTACGCAAGGTAAAGTAGAGTTTAGAAACTCCCGTACATGCCCTAAGCGACAACAACTCACACTGAGGATCATCAAGCTTAGCAACCTTATCCATTAGCGCAATGGACTTCCCCCCCTCCCAAAAAAAAAAAAAAATAAAATAAAATAAAAAAAAATAAGATGGACGATTTGGATGTGGGACAACCATTTGACTTAAAACCTAATTGGCCCCAACCCATTTGGGGAGCTAGTTCTGGTCCTAAATGATACTTACATGTAAGGTTTTCCTAATTTTACCCCATATCCCTGTATTTCTCAACGTCGGTAAAATTTGGTATATTTGTTTGATCCTGGACACATGTAAACATATTTGCAAGTCCTTTTAACACTTGCCCACCAAGTGTTCGACAAAATTTCTCAACAAGTGTAACAGTTAGAATATGTAAAAGACTGTTATAGGAAGAATAAACTATAAAATCTGAGTATAAAGAAATTATAGGCAGATCACTTTACACAGCACAGTAAGTTAAGCTAATAATAATAATAATAATAATAATAATAATATATAAAGCTTATAATATTAAATGAAATCTACTAGTCTCGATGTTGTATTATTATTCCTATTATTATTTGTTTTTTTTTTTTTTTTTTTTTTTTTTTTTTTACAACTAACTACTTTACGAATATGAAGAGCTGAATAAGAATGAATATCGATTACTATTACTTTTCTATTATTAACAACATTGATTGATTGATCATTTATTGTAGCAGGAAACATGATGCTGCAGGATAAACAAATCGCAGATAGCAATACCAATAGCGATATCGATATCAATATCGATTGGGCCGGTGGAGGCTATCTCATAACTAACTTGGATAACTTGAAGCTTGTTTGTTCGGACGGGGTATCCATTGAGGCCAAGCCCTTTAAAAGGGAGTCTGGAGTTGTCAACGGCTTCTACAACAACAAATTTGGCATCCCAATATTCGAAAGCGATAGCAAAACCCTTGAGATGGTTAAGGAGTTCTGTGTGGCACGTGCGTATTTCCAGGATTATTATGCCTATCACTATCCTGATTCTCATGAAGAATCTCTCCAAAAAGCGTTGAATTGGTGTAATTCCAAATTTCTTGAACAATATCAGTCCAACTTTCAGGCTACTATTAAAATTATTGAGGTAAGCCTATTCTCTCTCTCTCTCTCTCTCTCTCTCTCTCTCTCTCTCTCTCTCTCTCTCTCTCTCTCTCTTTATTTTATTTTATTTTTTCCTGTTAGAATTTTGGTTTGATTTATTTTTAAGTTTGATAGAATCAGTCATGATAATTAAATAATAATCACATTAAATTTAATATCATTAATTTGCTTCATAACTACTTTATGTTTTCATTTCCAGGCTGCTTTCGAATTGGAGATGATAAGCCTAATCCACTTGATGATGGAAGCAGTGATCGACTTGTTCTCAGACATGAACGAGGGTGACGTTTACGATTTCTTTCCCGTGCACTTGATTAACAAGGATGATGACTATGAATTTGAAGAAATGAAATCGACTCTCGGTTTATCGGTGCTATTTCTCAAACAAATGCAAAGACAAGTGTACTTGTTGGTTCGGTACAGAACCAGGTACGTACATATGCATACTTATATTAATCCCAGTTGTTAAAATATGTTTGTTGCTATTATTAACAACTTGATTGATTGATTGATTGATTGTAGCCAACTATAATTGGGATCCCGAGTTATTAAAACAGACATTCCATTGCCTTAAAGACGACCGTACACAGCAGTGAGTTTACTACTCTTTAACCACCCCCACCCCCTTTCCTTTTCTTCTTTTTTCTTTTTCTTTTATGGTTACCTTTTTCAATTACATTATTTTTACATATTACATATGAACCCTGCCTAATTGTGTTACTCTTTCGAATTCAATATAATGTATTGTATTGTATTGTAGACGACGATGGCTAATAGCGCATTTCCTTTTAAGACGCCCGTGAGTATTCTCTCTCTCTCTTTTATGTTTCCAATTTTATTTTATTCTACTTTTTCTTATATATTCACTATCATACTTACTTGGTGGCGATTTCATTGTAGTTATCTTGCCGACTACTATGGAAGAAAATACAAGGAATCTAAATACAAGGAATGTGCTAATGAGGACGAAAAACGTTGATTTTAGTCGGTGTTCCCGAATGTAATCCTCTTTGACTTGAACAAGTAAAAACCAGTTGCTTCTGGTATTTTGCTTATCTTCTTGATGATTAAGTGCCATGGATTTTATTTTATTTTCCTTATAAAAATAAAAATAACAATAACAATAATAATAATAATAATAATGCAGTGTTTGCTTTATCCTTAAAAATATGTACGAATGCTTAAAATATGTGCTGGTTTGGTTGTATTTGATTAATGATGCAGGTACGTTCTGAGAATGAGATTGGGCCGAGTCCAACAAGTACGATTGCTGCATACTTGGGTGATTATTCAGTTGGGCTGCGTTCGTTACTGGGCCAACAGATTGGGGCATGTGGATAAGGAGCAACAGAAGAGGACGTGCAGATTAATTGACTTAATTAAAGGAATTGAAGTCAAATTCAAAAGTCTTTAGTCCTCATCTGTATTACGGAGTAGTTTGTTTTTATCTTTTAGAAGTTTGTTATTCTTGTTTAGCAATAAAAGAGCCGGATGCTAGACTTGTAATTCAGATCTTATTATTGAAGTTTTAGCAATAAACGATATGTATTTTTACGTATATCCCTCGTTCATTCTCCAACTTGTTACCAATATTCGGTTGAGCTCCATTTGACACATCTTCGAGATGTCTTTAATGTGTTGCGCGAGCAAAAGTTGTATGCCAACTGGAAAAAATGTCACTTTTATAGCACCTGAAATAACCTTCTTAGGATATATTATATCTGGTCAGGGGATCCGCATGGGCAGTACCAAGGTCGAAGCTATTCTAAGTTGGCCTATTCCTACTACGCTACATGAGATACGAAGCCTTCATGGCCTGACATCCTTTCATCGGCGCTTCATCAAGAACTTTAGTACTGTGATCGCACCCATTACTGAATGCATGAAAGGGGGAAATTTTGTTGGACCAAATCTGCCACAATCGCCTGCAACGACTTAAAAACCAAGCTAACGCAAGCTCCTGTTTTAGCCTTACCTAATTTTACCGATGTATTCCAAGTTGAATGTGATGCCTCGGGTGTGGGTATTGGTGGTGTTCTGAGTCAAAATAATCGTCCCATAGCATTCTTTAGTGAAAAGTTGAATGACGCTCGTCGCAAATACTCTACGTATGACCGTGAATTCTACGCGATTGTACGTTGTTTGGAAGCAGCGACACTACCTTCTTCCCGCTGAGTTTGTATATTATATTCAGATCACGAGGGCCAACATAAACTGAATTCGCGACACGCTAAATGGGTGGAAACGTGGCAAGCTTATTCTTTTGTGATTAAACATAAAGCCGGGGCACAAAACCAAGTGGCCGATGCGCTAAGTAGAAGGTACACGTTATTGGGTACCATGCGAGTACATGTGTCAGGTTTTCAAGAGTGGCAAGGCCTGTACCAAAATGATCCAGACTTCATTGATGTATGGGCCACATGTTCAACAGGAACACACTACCTCTTTGCTATTCATGATGGATATCTATTTCGGGGCAAACGATTGTATTGTTTCAGGATCATTGAGGGATGCCATTGTCATGGAAAATCACGTAGGAGGCCTAGAGAGGCATTACGGTATTAACAAAACGATGGCGTTAATTAGAGATCGTTTCTATTGGCCTCACATGGAAAAGGATGTGAATAAGGTGGTGACGCGTTGTTGTATTTGTCACATAGCAAACACTCATGGTTCCAACGTGGGTTTACATACTCCATTGCCCTTGCTTGATCGTCGTGGGAGGATATTATCCTTGATTTCATGTTCGGTTTACCGAGGACGCAAAGGCAGAAAGATTCGGTCATGGTTGTTGTCGATCGGTTTTCCAAGACAGCGCACTTTGTGGCATGCTCCAAAACCTATGATGCTAGTCAAGTGGCCCGGTTGTTCTTCGTTGAGATTGTACGGCTGCACGGGGTTCCAAAAACATTAACATCCGACCGAGATGTAAAATTCGTTAGTCACTTCTGGCGCACATTGTGGTTTCGCATGGGTTCCAAATTGCAATTTATTTGTTCTCATCATCCACAAACGGATGGCCAGATAGAGTGACTTAAAGGAATTGAAGTCAATTAATGTTTTAAATTAAAACTAGATTTAAGAGTACGTGCGTTGCACGGGGACTCTTCAACAAACGAACTTGAATCGTAAAATGTTATATCAATTAACAATATGATAAAGACAGTATCACAAGTATTGTTGTGGGTGAACTGCTTAAGTATTTTTGTTTTACACAAAACACATAGATTAAGACTACTAAATTCGACATGTTTAAATACTAAAATGGGTAGGCCTGAAGAGGTGTTTTTAGTGGACACCTAAAACACTTACAAAATGACAACTAAAATGGCCTCTAAACGATGACAAAAACAAAAAACCTAAGGATGTTTTAATGCACATCCAAAATCCACTTGTCATACTTTTATTGACTTATGACAAAAGAATTATACATATACTAATATAACCTACGCCTTATAAAAACAAAATAAACTAATTAGAAATGAGAATGAATGCTATTTTTATCTCTCATGCCAATCTTGATACTATCAGCACTTATATACCTTGGATCACCAACAATATCAATATCCTAACACTCATCACCCATAATAGTATATGCTGTCCTCAAAATCATAAAACATTGTCGTTGACTTTTAAAAGTCAACAATTCAGCAAAATCAAAACACTGAAGATCTTGATCATTTTTAGAAGAGAAAAAAATGGTAAGATGAGCAGATCCAAACCCATCTGATGCAATCTTTAGTACTTGGATCCCACATTATACCTCTGTGAACAAATTTCTTTAGAAAAAAGGCTAGAAACCCTGGTTGATAATCAACACAGAACACCAATTTCATATTGACCCTCTTGTGTACCTATATACCTGCCCATATTTCCAGCCAGATACAACCACGACCCATGTGACATACAATACCCATGTCGGCCGAATCAGACCATAACAAATGAATCCGTTGATGTCATAACCCGACCTTAACCATAAGGACGAATACAATAACATATGATTTCATCGCGAGGTATTGACCTCTATATGCGACATTTTTCAAAAACTGCATTCGTTTTTACAATACAAACCATAGCTTTTATTACAAATACAAGGTTTAAACAACTTAATAATGATTATCGTTTAGCGATAATCTTAGACTTACAAACTTTACATGTGATAATAACAATACGACCTCCAACATATTTTACATTACAAATCCTCCGATATGCAGTTTTATTTTTGACACAAATATGCATACTCAAGATCTTGCTTAAATTCAACATGTTGCAGCGGAAGCTTTTAGTTATCACCTGAGAATAAACATGCTTAAAATGTCAACATAAAGTTGGTGAGATATAGGTTTAATGCCGGCAGCGTTATGAATATAGACCACAAGATTTCATATATAAACGTTTTAATAAAAATATTCTAAGTTGTTGAGCACTTGATAACCATACTTAACATTTAATCAACGTCGCATATTGCCTTTATTATGAAATCTTACTACACCGTACCAAGTGTAGTCACCGAAACGAAGTACTGTGCAACCGTTGAATACTGGTCGTCCAGTCCGGTTGGGGTTGTCAGGCCCGATAGATCTATCAACAGGATTCGCGTTTACAATACCTCATGTAAATAGTAGTTACCAAGTTACAGGGAAGTATGCCAGTGGTACAACTCAACGTAGAATATATATTTTTAATCACTTGTGTTCATAACGTAAATCATAAAATGCATGTATTCTCATCCCGAAATATTTAGAGTTTAAAAGTGGGACTATATACTCACTTTTGTCTTGAAGGTATTTAACTCGACTTAGTCTCCGATAGATATCACGAACCTAACCATATATATAATATCACGAACCTAACCATATATATAATATATCAACATATTTTCTTTTCAAGTAATCGTTACATATATATATATATATATATATATATATATATATATATATATATATATATATATATATATATATATATATATATACTTTTAATACTTTTAATATTTTCTTAGTCCGTAGTTAGCAGTCCGATGTTAGTGGTCCACAATTAGTTGCTTAAATAAAATAAATAAAGACACCATCGTATTCGTATTGATCAGAATTAATCTTGACCCATGGTACCATGTTGTCAAATGACGTGTTGCGTACATAAAGTACCGTGTTGTCAAATGACGTGTTGAGTACAATTATGAGGTCTTATGATTAATCTTCTTGTGTTGTTTACGAGTGGTCCTGAAATATATAAAATCAAATTATAAGTAAATATATATTAAATATTATGTTAATTAGCCAAGATATGATTAATCCGATTTTGTCATAATATGATATATTACAGGTCTTGAAGTGTTTTTTTAAAAATCAAATTAGAAGGATCTATTTAGTTTGCGAACAAGTTTGAAATCACTCAAACTATGTTCTTGTTGTTAAAATTTTATAACACAAAATAAGATAGCTATATAAATATGAATCGAATAAGGTTATGAATAAGGTTATTACCTCAAGTTACTTGAACAAAGCTACTGGAAAAGGTAAGAAAGATCTTGGAATCAAAAGAGTGGTGGAGTGGGATTGAAAGATTGGAAGTAATCTCCTTGAAATCGGATGACTATATTGATACGTTCTTGAATAGGTAAATGAAGAGAGATTAGGTAGTGAATTAACTTGAAAGAAAATTGGAAATGAAATTGTATGTGTGTGTGTGTGCAAAATAGCATGATTATGGGATGGATATATAGGAGATTTAATTTGTTTTCTTGCACAAAAGTCACACATGAGGTTAAATGGCTGGTTCCCACATGTAACATCATGTCTAGTGGCTGATCATTGAAGTTTATTGTTGGTATATACCAATAGTAAATACGTATAGAAGCTGGGTATTATACGGTTACATATACCCTAGATATACTTGTAGAAATTTTGAGGAATCGGAACGAGAATTCAAATATGGACGGGTTTATAACTGTAAAAGAGGCTCAAAACTGGGCTTTTATTTTTGGGTCAAACCGGGCCAAAATAAAATTTTAAGACATTTTTAATAAAGCAATGTTAGCCCCAAAAAAAATTTCCAAGCTGACCCGTCAGCTCGACCCCAGCCAGGGGCTCTGCCCCTTGGACCCCGCCAGGGGTTGCCACCCCTTGGACCCCGCTTATCGGGGGCGCTGCCCCCGAACCCCCGTCATAATCAAGATAAGTTCAAACAAGTGTGCACTCCACACTTCCCCAAACTTGTTCGATATTTATCAAGATTATTTTGGTTACAAATTAATCCCATTACACTTAAATCATATTGGTGACATAGATCACCAACACATTATATATTGTAAGTATATATGTCAAAGAATGTTACATATAGTTATCGTTTTGAAAACTTAAGTTAGTGGTCTCAAAGTATACTTATAACTCATTGTTGTTAGTTCACAATGAAATGTTAAACCATCCTTAAATCATGTTAAATATGTATAGATATGTACATATACATAATCGTATAATTATCGTGTGTTATATAGTTCGTGATATCATCGGTCAAATTGGACGGTCAAACATTGTGTGAAACTCTTTTCAAAAACATAAGTCTCAACAGTTTGGATTGCTTATCATGTTGGTAAGGTTTATTTTATGTAAATATTAATCTCATAAGTATAAAACGATCGGAAAAATCCGGGTCGTTACAGTTGACTTTCAAAAGTCAACATATCACTAATGTTAAAAATTTTGAGACCTTGGTTCTTTCCAAAAGTAAAAAAGATGGCATGATAAACTATTCCAAACCAATCTAAAATAAAATTTAGCACCTGAATCCGCACCAACAAAATCCAGTCCAATATCTTTGCCAAAAAATGTAAGGAACCCTAATTTATGACAAATAAAATCCACAAATGTCATTTTGAACTGATATGTACCATATGCATAGTTGCACCATGCTAAGTATAATCTACTAACTGTAATTTAACATCTACAAACATCTAATCTCTCTGTAATTTCACCTCTCTTAATTGATTCATATTTACAACATACAACGAGGATATATATAGACCCGAGATACAAGACCTGACTGCCCAATAAATGCACCAACCCAACTAACTACATTAATTGCACCGTCTCAACTAACTACATTAATTGCACCGACTACCTACTAACATTAAATGTGTATATGTATGTCTTATGTATTGTAACACTCCCCCTCAAGCTGGAGCATAGATATTGATCATGCTCAGCTTGTCACAAAACTGACGGATGCAATTTCTAGGTAATGCTTTGGTGAATAAGTCAGCCAACTGTTCATTACTTTTGATATGAGGTGTTTGAATAATTCCTTCTTCTAACTTTTCTCGAGTAAAATGACAGTCAACTTCAATATGTTTGGTCCTTTCATGGAAGACGGGGTTGCTTGCAATATGAATGGCTGCTTTGCTATCACACCACAAATTCATTGGTGTGGACTGAGCAAAACCAATCTCGCTAAGAAGGTTACGAACCCAAATAAGTTCACAAGTTGTCTGGGACATGGCTCGATACTCAGATTCCGCATTTGAACGAGATACCACATTTTGTTTCTTACTTTACCAATATACAAGATTTCCTCTAACGAAGACACAATAACCAGTTGTAGACCGTTTAGTTGCAGGATCACCATTATAATCAGCATCAGAAAATCCCTCGATAGTGTGATGACCATGATTCTGGTATAAAAGACCACGACCAGGTGTACCTTTTAAGTACTTTAAGATGTGAGTGACAGCATCCCAATGTGAGGTTCTCGGAGATGACAAGAACTGACTAACAACACTCACTGGGAAAGCAATATCAGGACGGGTGAGTGTAAGATAATTTAGCTTGCCGACAATCCTTCTATATTTTTCTGGGTTCATAAGAAGTTCTCCTTCGTCAGTTTTTAACTTTATACTAGGTATCATTGGTGTTTCACAAGTTTTTGCGTTAATCATCCCAGAATCACTGAGCACATCAAGACAATACTTTCTCTGAGATAAGAAAATTCCTCTTTTATTTCGAGAGACTTCAATACCGAAAAAATATTTCAAAGGACCAAGGTCCTTCGTTTGAAATTGAGTACCTAAGAATGTTTTTAACCTGTAAATTCCTTCTTTATCACTCCCAGTAATTATAATGTCATCCGCATAAACAACAAGCAAGATGCACCCAGAGTTTGATGAAGCGAAGAATACGGAGTGATCATATGCACTTCTTCTTAGGCCAAAGTTTCTAACTACCGCATTGAATTTTCCGAACCAGGCACGAGGAGATTGCTTCAAACCGTAAATTGCTTTTCGTAATTTGCATACTTTACCAGACTTCCCCTGAGCAACAAACCCAGGTGGTTGCTCTATATAGACTTCTTCTTGCAAATCTCCATGTAAAAATGCATTCTTCACATTAAGTTTGTGAAATGTCCATTGATATGTAGCAGCTAAAGAAATGAATAATATGATAGATGTGAGTTTAGCAACAGGAGAAAAGGTCTCAGAATAATCCACCCCATATGTTTGAGCATATCCCTTAGCAACTAAACGAGCTTTCAACCGTGCCAAAGAACCATCAGGATTAACCTTTACCGTGAAGACCCACTTACAACCAATTGCCTTTTTAGAAACAAGTAAGTTAACTAATGCCCAAGTGCCATTATGATCGAGTGCATTCATTTCCTCAATCATAGCAGCACGCCATCTAGAATGAGCCAAAGCTTCACCAACAGTTTTCAGAATGGAGACAGAGTCTAAAGTGGCAACAGAAGCACGAGAAGAGACGGACAATTTATCATAAGAGACAAAGGAAGCAATAGGATAAGTACACTTACGTTTACCTTTTCGAAGAGCAGTCGGTATATCAGAATCAGAATCGAAAGATTGAGTATCATGAATATCACTAGAAACATTACTCAGTGACTCACCGGGAGGATCTACCGACGATGACTGTGGCTCAGGAGCGGGCACTGATGTAGCACGGGGACGTCGACTGTATATATATTAAAAATGGTCAGTTTGTTCTGATGGTGTGGGCTCTAGTATGGGATCTAGTGTGGGATCTGGTGTGAGATCTGGTGTGGGATCTGGTGTGGAATCTTGTGTGGGATTTGGTGTGGGAATCGGTGTAGGTACAACATATACCAATAAGTCATCACTTTCCTGATGATTGCGAGAGGTGGACATCGGAAAGAAAGGTAACTTTTCTTCAAATGTGACATCTCGAGAAACAACATAACGTTGAAGAGTAAGGGAAAAACATCTGTAACCTTTCTGAAGACGAGAATATCCAAGAAACACACATTTGATGGACTTAGGATCTAATTTAGTGAGGTGAGGTTGAGTGTCCCGAACAAAACAAGTACTACCAAAAATCTTTGGCTCAATCGGAAATAAAGATTTCGTGGGAAACAAGACTAAATATGGAATATCACCATTAAGGACAGCGGATGGCATTCGATTTATAAGGAAACATGCAGTTGAAACAGCTTCAGCCCAAAATGGTTTTGGAACATTCATTTGAAATAAAAGTGCTCGAGCTACTTCAAGAAGATGTCGATTCTTTCGTTCCGCAACCCCATTTTGGGCTGGTGTATCAACACAAGATGACTCGTGAAGGATACCATTCTGAAGCATATATGACGAAAATGATTCGAAAAGAAATTCTTTGGAATTATCACTTCTCAAAGTTTGAACCGGAACCTGAAATTGCGTTTTTATTTCAGTAACAAATGAGCAAAAGTGAGTAAATACTTCGGAATGACTTTTCATCAAAAAAAGCCAGGTAACACGAGAATAATTATCAATGAAGGTAACAAAGTACTTAAAACCGGGTTTGGAAGTAACTGAACATGGTCCCCAAACATCAGAGTGAACCAATTCAAATGGAGCTGAAGCTCGTTTACTGACTGAAAGGACCCGTTCATATACATTATAAACGATTCTCAATAGTTGATTACATCGCGAGGTATTTGACCTCTATATGATACATTTTTCAGACATTGCATTCGTTTTTAAAAGATAAACTCTCTTTACATCGAAAATTGACAGACATGCATACCATTTCATAAGATTCAACTATAAATGACCTAATCTGTCATTTACTTAATAATAATCTCTATTGAACTCAATGACTTGAATGCAACGTCTTTTGAAATATGCCATGAATGACTCCAAGTAATATCTTTAAAATGAGCAAATGCACAGCGGAAGATTTCTTTAACACCTGAGAATAAACATGCTTTAAAGTGTCAACCAAAAGGTTGGTGAGTTCATTAGTTTATCATAATCATTTATTTCCATCATTTTAATAGACCACAAGAATTTCATTTCCAGTTCTCATAAATATACGTCCCATGCATAGAGACAAAAATAATCATTCATATGGTGAACACCTAGTAATCGACATTAACTAGATACATATAAGAATATCCCCTATCATTCCGGGATCCTCCTTCGGACATGATATAAATTTTGAAGTACTAAAGCATCCGGTACTTTGGATGGGGTTTGTAAGGCCCAATAGATCTATCTTTAGGATTCGAGTCAATTATGGTGTCTGTTCCCTAATTCTTAGATTACCAGACTTCAATAAAAAGGGGCATATTCGATTTCAATAATTCAACCATAGAATGTAGTTTCAATTACTTGTGTCTATTTCGTCAAACATTTATAAAAGCGCATGTATTCTCAGTCCCAAAAATATAAAGGGTAAAAAGGCAAATGAAACTCACGCATATAATTATTGTAAAACAGTTAATAAAGCATTTGCATGTATTCTCAGCCCAAAAATGTAAAGAGTAAAAGGGGCAATGAAACTCACCATACTGTATTTCATAGTAAAAATACATATAACGTCATTGAACAAGTGCAAGGTTGGCCTCGGATTCACGAACCTAAATTAATTATATATATTTATGTGTTGGTCAATATTTGTCTAACAAATTAGGTCAAGTCATAGTGTACCACAATCCTAATGCTCGAGACTAATATGCAAAAGTCAACAAAAGTAAATTTGACTCAAAATAATTTCCAAAAATCTATACATGATTAATATATAGTTTAAATATCGTCGTTTTATATTTTTAAATATTTTTAAAAGATTTATTAGAGTAAATAATATAATTTATTTATTAATAAATAAAATTTTATATTAAATTTATATAATAAAATATACTTTTATATATATTAAGT
This sequence comes from Rutidosis leptorrhynchoides, assembly GCF_046630445.1. Lineage (NCBI taxonomy): Eukaryota > Viridiplantae > Streptophyta > Magnoliopsida > Asterales > Asteraceae > Rutidosis > Rutidosis leptorrhynchoides. Next base: position 53,776,088 of record NC_092340.1, read on the forward strand.
AATAAAATTTATAGGGTTCATTTAATATCATAAAGATAATATGATAGGTATTATTAAAGTAAGTTATTACACGTAGTAAAATATATTTGTATCACATATTTATTTGATAAAACAATATCTATAATGATAGCAAGTAAAAGTTGTATTATTTTGTAATAATTATTATTATTATAAAAATATTAATATTTATAATTACTAAGATGACATTATGATAAAACGATAATTCTAATTATGATAACTTTAATATTTACGATAATTTTTAATATTATCTTTAAAATAACAATTCTATTTAAAATAATAATAATAATAATGATATTTTATAGTAACAATGACATTTCTATTAAAATGATAATTTTTGCTAAAATGATAGTTTTAATACTAACGATACTTTTAATAATAATAGTAATGATAAAAATAATAAGAACGATAATTTTATCTAAATCAATATATTATAATATTTTAATTTCATCATGATACTCTTACTCATTATTTCCTAATCGTTTCGTTTAATATCTTTTAATTGTCTTTTATATCGTGTTCATAATAATGATAATAATAGTAATCAAAATAATTAGGTGTTACAAATATTTGTTTTAATTACACTAATATTAATAAGACAAAATTTCATTCCTCGTCCCTGAACTTTACATCGATTTTGATTCCCTGTCCTTTTTCTTTTTTTTTGTGCATTCCTCGTCCCTAAACTATCAAAAGAGTACATCCCTCGTCCCACCGTCTAATTTCTGTCAAAACCTGCCGTTACCCCTTATCACGTGCATGTCATGTGAGGGTACTTTAGTCTTTTAATTATTTTCCTTTTCTTTTTTATATAATTTATCTTTTCACCTCATCCTCTTCTTCATTATCCCAAAATCAAGAACCCTGATTTTATAATTTATAAAATCAACGAAACAGATTATAAATGATTCCAGATCAAAAGACGACATCGATTTCTTCAAACTCTTAGTCGTCATCGTAACCATCTCAAATACGACTACTTGTTGTTTTCAGATCTGCAACATCGATTTCAACATCACTTTTCAGATCTTCAATTGTTTCTTCCAATTGGTCAACAATTTCTTCGTTTGACCGAATTATACCTACAATCAGTATATACATATAGATATCAGTTTACACAAAACTAATTAACAAGGCTCCAACTCATTTTGTGCAGTTGAACATAACTTCAATACATGAATCATTAGCTAGCCTTCTAGTAACTTGATTAAAAAAAAAAAGAAAAAAAAAAGGGCAAGCGAGAACAATACATCAAGAAAACCTATCATTTTTAATTATCTCTTATATATTAAATACAAAAGAAAAGTTACACAAATTCACGATAAGCCTGGAAACTTACATTAAAAAATTCAATCTTCAACATAAGTTGAACCTTCGTGATCAGTTATAATAGCTTTACAACAACAACATCATCGGATCGAGTTCGTTCAAACCCAAAACGATAACCGTTTTGGCCTCTGGTTCAATTCGGACGAAATTGAGAAATGTAAAAATGTAGAATAGTTGTAATTCATCTCGTGATGGTGTATGCAAAATTATAGATCTCAACTCGAAGATTCGAGTTCGAATTTGAAGGTCAAACTTCGAGTAAAAAGTCAACCAAATTGTTCATGATCAAATTCGAGTTCTATGCTGCTGTTTGATCGATATTGCTTCATCAAACGTGTTATTCGATGCTTTATGAAGAGGATTCAAGTGTTTTTGATGCCTGAGTTCATCAATTGAATTTTTGGATCAATTGAATTTTTGGAACTGTATTATATTTGTATCCCTATTATATATAGACAAAGGGGTGAAGGGGAAAAAGAGAATAAGACTAAAATACCCTCACATGCTTAGCACATGACTCCATTTAACGGAAAATTAGACAGAAAGTAGACGGGGGACGAGGGATGTACTCTTTTGATAGTTTAGGGACGAGGAATGCACAAAAAAAAGAAAAAGGACAGGCAGTCAAAGTCGATGTAAAGTTCAGGGACTATAACATTACTATAACATTATTAATGATAATACTAATAATTATCTTAATGATAATATAGTAATAATAGTAATAATAATAATAACAATAACAATAACCATTTTTAAATAATGATATATAAATTAATAATGATAATAATAATAATAATAATAATAATAATAATAATAATAATAATAATAATAATAATAATAATAATAATAATAATAATAATAATAATAATAATAATTGGATAATAATAATAATACTAATTATAACTTTAACGATAATAACGATAGTAATAATAAAAAAATAACAATTTTTAATGATAAATCCTTTTTATTGATAAAGATAATAATAATGATAATAATAAGATAAAACTAGAACGACGATAAAAACGACGATAATAATAATCATTTTTAATAAAAATATCGAAAATTCAATTGATTATAACTTCTAATCCGTTCATCGAAACCATTCGATATCTAAAGGAAAAGTTCTTAATTTTTCGCTAGCTTTCCAAGGACATGCATATCTTATACCTTATCTCAACCGCAAGTGTAACTAATTCAAGATTCAACCTAACCTGTCTAAGGGCAATATCAAAAGTACAAGCATGCATAATCCTAAATACTCGAGCACTAGTTAGGGATACACTATTAGTATGTAAAAGTTAAATTATGAGTACTCACGTATCAATATTGAGATTCAATATTGCAGGAAAGGTACGTATACGTAACGAAAATGATAAACACTATATTGACCTCATGAGCATACCCATGAACCATACTCAATCACCTCCATAGCTATAACCCATAATTTCCTTAATCCTATCCCACTCGAAAAACAATTTCAAAATCACTCGGATAGCACTCCGTCGTAATATTTTATGTATACTAATAATATCTTGAAATAATACGGAGTAAATATATATATATGTAAATCGATTGAGAGAGTTTAGAGAAAAATATTTTCAAGTTTCTATGAAATAATGAAATCTATTGAATTCTATTTATAATAGATTTTTGAATTATTAAAGTGAATTATTAAAGTATGAATTATTAAAGTGAATTATTAAAGTGTGAATTATTAAAGTGAATTATTAAAGTATGAATTATTCAAGTGAATTATTAAAGTATGAATTATTAAAGTGAATTATTAAAGTATGAATTATTAAAGTGAATTATTAAAGTTAAAGTAAAGTAAAAATAAAGTAAAGGTAAAGTTTAAGTATAGTAAATGTATAAAACTATGTACTTATAATACGCGTATAAATATATATAATATTAATTTAAATCGTTATATATATTTAATAAAAAAATATAAATATCGTTATCTTTATCATACTAGTTAAGTAATGAGTTGTCAAAAGTGGTTCTAGATATTTATAAAAGTTATATACGTTTTAATAATAAAGTTCTTTTTAAACTGAAAACATTTTTGTACGTTTGAAACTAAATAGATCAATCGAGTCTTTATGAGATTCAATCTTCCACAATCATTTGTCTAGTTCTCAATGATTGACAATTTGTTCTTATTTATAAATCACTTTACCATTTTCCGAATATTGTTAAAATGGAAAGATTTCTCAAATCAACGTGGGCCTTTCAACAGAGACTTGTAATCATAATTCAATATATCTGATAATTCAATCATTTGATCTTATCTTCTAATTCCATTGATAAACATTTTGAAACAGATACAATCATATAAAGTATTTAATCTAATATTTTGTTTACGTTTCAAGTTATAATATATATATACACATATACATATATAATCATATTCGTTTAATAGTTCGTGAATCGTTGGAACTTGGTCGAGGTTGAATGAATGTATGAACATAGTTTAAAATTCTTGAAATTTAACTTAACAAATATTGCTTATCGTGTCGGAAACATATAAAGATTAAAGTTTAAATTTGGTTGGAAATTTCTGGGTTGTCACAGTACCTACCCGTTAAAGAAATTTCGTCCCGAAATTTGAGTGGAAAGGTCGTGAATGATAATAAGTATGTTTTCATGATGCATACGGGCTGAAAATTAAAGTTTTATCATCAGCGAATAATTTGGATAAACAATCCATTTATATGAAGAGTACGAATGAAGCTAACATATGTAAGACCCGAATATTTATTTTGTATACTTGTTTATTAAAGGCATATGAGATCGGGCTTCGTTGAATATTTATATATATTAAAATTGGAAAAGAGCTGAATCTGTCAATCTGCGCGCCGCGCAAAGCGGCCGCGCGCCGCGCAAACGCGCTGACAGAACCTATCTTGTTTTATTTATTTTAAATAAAGGGTATTTGGGTAATTTCACATGGGGCCGGATTTGTGGGCATTATCAGTTGGTTTAGATCCAACTTTGGATCATTTCACATCCATTCATCATCCTCATCCATTCTTAGAGAGAGAGAGAGAGAGGTCTAGAGAGAGATTTGAGGTTTTGGGGAAGAAGAAGCTCGAATCGATCAAAGTCTCGGGTTTTAAAGTTGTTCCTTTCGTTCTCGACTACGCGGTGATAGTATTGGTAAGCTCAAACTCCGAATTTCATCTATTTAATTTGATATTCAAGTTAGGGTTTTGAGTTAATTTGTTGTAATACCCTTTTAGGTGATGAAATGGGTTTAGTGATGCTAGTAATCGGGTTTATTGTTAATTGTTGGTGGATTTTGGGTTGGTGAACAAATTGGCGATGTTTAGAACTTGAAATTTAGTTTAATCACTTTAGTTAGCGATTATGGAAGTATTGGAACCCATTGGAGGTTGTTTGGTTGACTAACTTTGACTTTGGGTCAAATTAGGGTTTGGTGGTGACTATGACCCGATTGGCGATTTAATGAGGTTTATAAACTTAAAATGGATTAAGTTGAAGTATAGAACCGAGTTAAATGTGTTTTGGTGTCAAAACTTGTAAAGGATGAGATTTTGGCCTTTATGGGTCAAAATTAGGGTTTAAGTGTCAAAATGGGTATGACACGTGTTTAACACTTGAGTTCGGGTTTAATTGGCATATTATGACCATTCTCACTTGTGTTAGTGATTATTGGTTGGTTTGGGTACGGTTTGTGCTTGGAAGTGCATTTGGGTCGAAATGGCACTAAGTGACGAATTGGGTTAATTTGTGAATCCAATCTAATTGTGTTGTGGTATTTGTGATAATGGAATAGGTATTTTCCATTGGCGAGTTGCGGTTTACTTGGAAGCTTTCTTCAAGACTTCAAGGTGAGTGATAATATCCTATGTGCATATGTATGTGTAGGATAGGTGCGGGTCGGGTGAAGTGATTCTCGGTTATAGAGCTTACTTCACATATAGGTGGACTTGATGGACTTGTGTATAAGTCCAATTGGCACGGTTGTGCGTTTTGGTTGACCATCTTTGGCGAGGTGCACATTTTGTGTGCACATTATCACACATGGTTGTGATTTGGTTGTTATAACCCTAATGGCGAAGGGTTGATATGGTTGTGTTGTGGATGACCCCGATGTGGTGGATTTTATAATCCCGTGACCGTGGGCTTTAGTAATGAGAAATGAATCTCGGGTAGTGCGGATTCATGGTGACTCGGGTTGTTCGGTCACCTTATTGAGGTAGTGGATCTCGGGTAGTGCGGATTCACGATGACTCGGGTTGTTCGGTCATCTTATGGTTGAGAAGTGAATTTCGGGTTGTGCGAATTCACAAGGCTCGGGTTGTTCGGCCAATGTTCGTGTGATTGAGGTTAAGGGGTTAACCTTGTGTATTATTATTATTGTATTATATTAATGTGTTGTTGTGTTGTAGCTAACCCTCCGGGTGTAGCTATTTGGCGATGGTTACTTTGTCGTTGGTGGACTATCTTTTGTGTTGTATCTTTAGCTCGTTGCTTAGATCATACGGTATGCTTAGTGTAGATGCTTTATACTTGGATGCTTCGGTATGCGGTATTTGTTTTGTGTGGCATATTCATTTTATACATATATATGTATGTAGTATATTATCATTCACTAAGCACTAGCTTACCCTCTCGTTGTTGACTATTTTTATAGATTTCATGCGGACGGTGGCTCGGGTAAGTGCGAGGACTAGAAGACTTTCATAGCTTGCTTTAGAGACTTGCTTTTGGATCGTTTAGGATTGGGTAGCGTATCCCCGATCGCCATGCTCGGCTTTGTGTTGTATTAAAGTCTTAAAGTCGAAAATGGTATTTTGGTACTTAAGGTGGTAAAATGGGTCGATGTGGGACCCGCTTCGTAAACTTAATTTTATTAATTAAACGTGTTAGATTTATATGTATGAATTCATGGTTAAAAGCGTTTTGGCTAAAAACGTCGGGAACGGGTCAAACATTTTCACATTTCAAGGAAAACCGGACAGCGGGCTGCCAGACAGGTTCTGCGCGCCGCGCAACCTATTGGCGCGCCGCGCAACTCAGCCAACAGCAAAATTTTTTTTTGTCATGAAATTTAACGGGGTTTTATACGCGGTATGGTTTGGGTTGTTACAAGTGGTATCAGAGCATGGTCTAAGGGATTTAGGTGACTTGAGATAGGTGCCTAGACTTAGACTTTTGTGTGCGCGTAATTTGTTGCGGGACTTGTAGGATTACGGGTCAGGAACGGGTTTAGTTAGTGCCTTGTTTATAGGTCGACTAACGTTTATATTAGTAATGCGGATATTATTAATATATTATTTGTGTTGTGGTGTAATTCTCGCGTGTGCTTCTATGTCGTAGAATTTTGTTTGTGTTTGTTTATAGCATCGAGCGAGGCGGTCGTTGTACTAACGAGTCGATGCGGCGTGCGTGCGTAATAAGAACTTGCAGACCTTATTACGGGTGCAAATCGTGTCTAACAAGTGATGTACGACGAGTGTTTAGCAAGATGGGAGGGTGTTGTGCGTGTCGTTTTATACGTGCGTGGACTAATCGTTTTGCATTCTTTAGAATGACGACGCGAAACGAGACCGAGACGAACGACACGGAATTTAACGCTAGAGTTACGGCCGCCGTTGCGGAGCAAATGAGGGCGTTTCGAGAAGAAATGGATGGGAAGTATTCCGAATTTCGGGGTAGTAGTGAAATGGAGCGTTGTCTTAAGAGCTTCATGAGGACTAAACCCCCGATGTATAATGGGAAACCGGATCCTTTGATAAGCACAACTTGGATTTCGGATGTCGAAGGGTGTTTCCGTACTATTGATTGCCCTCCCGAGAGAAAGACGAGACTCGCTACGAGTTTGTTGCGGGGTTGGGCAAGGGATTGGTTGGATGGTAAGATTGATCTTGTCGGTGGCGAGACGTTTATGGCTTTATCGTAGGACGACTTTAAGGAGGAATTCTTCGAGGAGTTCCGGACTTCGGCCGATTTGTGGGAATTGCGTAATGAGTTGCGAAATTTGCGACAAGGATCTATGGATTTGAGTACTCTCAAGACGACCTTTATGGCGAAGGCTCGTTTTTGTCCGGAGTATTTGGGGAATGATCGTTTGTTGATGGGGGATTTCTATCGGACCTTGAATGATGACTTGAAAAGTAAAATTAGTCAGGGTCAAGCGAAATCGTTTTCAGAATTATTCGACTTGGCTAGAGGTTTCGAGTCGTATTCACGATCGAAAAAGGGTGAACCTTCAAGTGAGCGAAGGGTCGTTTCGTATGGTGCTCCGAGTAAGAGGGCTAAGGGTCCGAATGTGAGCACGGGTGGTACGCGAACGGGTATGTCGGATTCTAGTGCGGCTAGATGTTACAATTGTGGCGTGAGGGGTCACAAGTCTTGGGAATGTTCGGTACCAAAGGGTGATGGTATGGTGTGCTTCAATTGCCAAAAAGAAGGACATCGTAAGTCGAAATGTCCCAAGTTAGCGGGGACGGGTGCGGCAAGGAGACGTTAAGGTACGTTTCAATTTAATAAATATGTCTTTTGATTATTTATTAAGTGCCGTTTGAGTTTGTGTAGTATGCCTTTTGTTGTGCATGTTATGGTTGTGGGTGACGTTCCTAAAGGAAGTACCATATGTTGATGTTTGATTGACGGGCAAAGGGCGTAAGACTTGGTGCAACCAAGCATTCCTTAGTATTTGGGAAACGTTTCTACCAAGCCACGGAAATGGTTTTGGTGTTTGGTTGTTAAGCTCGTGTTCGCTTTTATGATGAAGTGATGAATCATGAGGTTCGTCGGTTGGTTGGAACCCTTGAGATCGAGTGTTTTAAATCTCGATGTGTGTTGGTAATGGAGTCTTTATGACGCAACATTAGGTGCCTCTTTTATACCTACTAGCGTGGTGTTCGACTCCGATTAGGTTGTGGTTACATTGTACTTAGGGTACCTGGAGAAACCCTTAGGTACATGAGTGACTAGGTGAAATTTGACAAACTAAAGCAATTGGATGATTGCGAGGGTATGGTTTGTGAAATCGTAGTACACTTTTCGTCCGAAGTGTTTAAGGATGGTTTGAAATCCATCGTGTGCTCAAGGTTGGAGTAAGATGTGGTGATGGGTCGTGTGTACCCAATTGTTGGTAAAGTCTACCTTGGTAACATTGTACGGGTGTACAAGTTGTGAGATAGGAATGTGGTTCCAAGTGGGGGAGTCGCACTCCCGCACGAGGAAGTTTTAGTGTGATATTTCGGATGATGCTTTTGGTAGATCCGGAAATTTTTGTCGAGACCTAGTTTTGGTCGATTTGTGGTAGGGTACGATTTCGGATAAATTGTACTTATGGTTTGGATTGGAATTACCACCGAGGTGGTAATGTGGTAAATCTCGTTGAGAGATAATGGACGTGTTTGGTGAGCAAGGTGAAATCCTTCGGTTAAGGAAGGTGTGTGTCGGGTTCTCTTTTGGAGAATTCTTGTTCGGTACCTATGCTTGATATAGGTGGTTCTTGCTCGATTATGGTATGTGATTGATGAAGCATGACTTTCGGAGTCCGCTGACTTCATCATGGGATTGACGATTAATGAAGCATGATCTTCGGGTCCGCTGACTTCATTATGGTATGGTTGATTGATGGAGCATGATCTTTAGGGTCCGCTGACTTCATCATGGGAGTACGTGATTGATGGAGCATGATCTTTAGGGTCCGCTGACTTCGTCATGAGCGTGGTGTTGAGATCGGTGAAGCATGATCTTCGGGTCCGCTGACTTCATCCGGTATTGAGATTGGTGGAGCATGACCTTCGGGGTCCGCTGACTTCATCAAGAGAGTTGTGTTGTGGGACGTGAATATCGGGTTGTTCGTATTCACAATATTTCGGGTAGTACGATTGTCCCTGTTGGTTGGGCTCATAGTTTGAGGTAGTGAATGTCGGGTAGTTCGGATTCACTAAGGCTCGGGTTGTACGGCCATCCTCGGTTACACTATGTGGCAGTGGTAGTGAATATCGGTTTGCGCGTATTCACGATGACTCGGGTTGTGCGGTCATTCTGTTGTGAGATATATGGATTGGGTTGGTGGATTTCGGGTTGTGCGAATTCACTAAGGTTCGGGTTGTTTCGACCATCCTCCATATGTGTTTTGGCTCGGGTTGTTTCGGCCATGTTGAGTTGTGATCTATCGGTTGTTTTATACACCGATGGTGGGGTCATGTGGACCGTGTGGTTTGATCTATTGGTTGTTTGATACACCAATGGTGGGGTCGTGAGGACCATGTTGTGGGAACTATCGGTCGTTTTATGCGTCGATGGTGGGGTCGTGAGGACCATGTGGTATGATTAGTGGTGCGATAGCCGTATTTCGCTCACATGTTTGTTACGGGTGTGACGATAGATGATTTCGTACCCCTTGGGATTTGCGTTCCCATAGCCGTTTTGGGCGCTATCGGTTTCTAACCGTTGGATTGTATTGTTACGGTAGTTGCGTATTGGTCGTATAGCGCACTACAAGGATGTTTAATGATTAGGTGATATCCGTAAGGATTCGTTTGGTTCGGTTTCATCGTTTCGGATTGTTGACTTTAGGTTGAGACTTGGTTGCTTTTAGCGTTGTACTCGGTAATAGTACACTAAGGAATTAATATCTCGGTATGAGATTGGTTGAGTTTTTCCCAGTGTTAGGGAATGAGCATGGTGTTAGTGCTCGGATTGTGGATTTGATAAATCGCGGGTGACGATTTAGTTGTGGAAGGCTATTCGTTGGGAAAAATTGCTTAGGAAAGTCGGATTGGACTTATGTTGAGGACCGTAAAGTGGAGTCCGTTTGGTCAAGTGATGAGGATCACGAGGACGTGATCGAGTTTAAGTGGGGGAGAGTTGTAAGACCCGAATATTTATTTTGTATACTTGTTTATTAAAGGCATATGAGATCGGGCTTCGTTGAATATTTATATATATTAAAATTGGAAAAGAGCTGAATCTGTCAATCTGCGCGCCGCGCAAAGCGGCCGCGCGCCGCGCAAACGCGCTGACAGAACCTATCTTGTTTTATTTATTTTAAATGAAGGGTATTTGGGTAATTTCACATGGGGCCGGATTTGTGGGCATTATCAGTTGGTTTAGATCCAACTTTGGATCATTTCACATCCATTCATCATCCTCATCCATTCTTAGAGAGAGAGAGGGAGAGAGGTCTAGAGAGAGATTTGAGGTTTTGGGGAAGAAGAAGCTCGAATCGATCAAAGTCTCGGGTTTTAAAGTTGTTCCTTTCGTTCTCAGCTACGCGGTGATAGTATTGGTAAGCTCAAACTCCGAATTTCATCTATTTAATTTGATATTCAAGTTAGGGTTTTGAGTTAATTTGTTGTAATACCCTTTTAGGTGATGAAATGGGTTTAGTGATGCTAGTAATCGGGTTTATTGTTAATTGTTGGTGGATTTTGGGTTGGTGAACAAATTGGCCATGTTTAGAACTTGAAATTTAGTTTAATCACTTTAGTTAGCGATTATGGAAGTATTGGAACCCATTGGAGGTTGTTTGGTTGACTAACTTTGACTTTGGGTCAAATTAGGGTTTGGTGGTGACTATGACCCGATTGGCGATTTAATGAGGTTTATAAACTTAAAATGGATTAAGTTGAAGTATAGAACCGAGTTAAATGTGTTTTGGTGTCAAAACTTGTAAAGGATGAGATTTTGGCCTTTATGGGTCAAAATTAGGGTTTAAGTGTCAAAATGGGTATGACACGTGTTTAACACTTGAGTTCGGGTTTAATTGGCATATTATGACCATTCTCACTTGTGTTAGTGATTATTGGTTGGTTTGGGTACGGTTTGTGCTTGGAAGTGCATTTGGGTCGAAATGGCACTAAGTGACGAATTGGGTTAATTTGTGAATCCAATCTAATTGTGTTGTGGTATTTGTGATAATGGAATAGGTATTTTCCATTGGCGAGTTGCGGTTTACTTGGAAGCTTTCTTCAAGACTTCAAGGTGAGTGATAATATCCTATGTGCATATGTATGTGTAGGATGGGTGCGGGTCGGGTGAAGTGATTCTCGGTTATAGAGCTCACTTCACATATAGGTGGACTTGATGGACTTGTGTATAAGTCCAATTGGCACGGTTGTGCGTTTTGGTTGACCATCTTTGGCGAGGTGCACATTTTGTGTGCACATTATCACACATGGTTGTGATTTGGTTGTTATAACCCTAATGGCGAAGGGTTGATATGGTTGTGTTGTGGATGACCCCGATGTGGTGGATTTTATAATCCCGTGACCGTGGGCTTTAGTAATGAGAAATGAATCTCGGGTAGTGCGGATTCATGGTGACTCGGGTTGTTCGGTCACCTTATTGAGGTAGTGGATCTCGGGTAGTGCGGATTCACGATGACTCGGGTTGTTCGGTCATCTTATGGTTGAGAAGTGAATTTCGGGTTGTGCGAATTCACAAGGCTCGGGTTGTTCGGCCAATGTTCGTGTGATTGAGGTTAAGGGGTTAACCTTGTGTATTATTATTATTGTATTATATTAATGTGTTGTTGTGTTGTAGCTAACCCTTCGGGTGTAGCTATTTGGCGATGGTTACTTTGTCGTTGGTGGACTATCTTTTGTGTTGTATCTTTAGCTCGTTGCTTAGATCATACGGTATGCTTAGTGTAGATGCTTTATACTTGGATGCTTCGGTATGCGGTATTTGTTTTGTGTGGCGTATTCATTTTATACATATATATGTATGTAGTATATTATCATTCACTAAGCACTAGCTTACCCTCTCGTTGTTGACTATTTTTATAGATTTCATGCGGACGGTGGCTCGGGTAAGTGCGAGGACTAGAAGACTTTCATAGCTTGCTTTAGAGACTTGCTTTTGGATCGTTTAGGATTGGGTAGCGTATCCCCGATCGCCATGCTCGGCTTTGTGTTGTATTAAAGTCTTAAAGTCGAAAATGGTATTTTGGTACTTAAGGTGGTAAAATGGGTCGATGTGGGACCCGCTTCGTAAACTTAATTTTATTAATTAAACGTGTTAGATTTATATGTATGAATTCATGGTTAAAAGCGTTTTGGCTAAAAACGTCGGGAACGGGTCAAACATTTTCACTTTTCAAGGAAAACCGGACAGCGGGCTGCCAGACAGGTTTTGTGCGCCGCGCAACCTGTTGGCGCGCCGCGCAACTCAGCCAACAGCAAAATTTTTTTTTTGTCATGAAATTTAACGGGGTTTTATACGCGGTATGGTTTGGGTTGTTACAACATAGAAGAGTGAAATGAGTAAGTGTAGATTCATCTTATCATTTGACGTAGATATGATTGATTCCCAGATTTCAAGGGATTTAAAGAAAATCTTCTTAATAGGATTTGACTCTCCGGTAATCAAGGGAATTAGGATCCGCTTTAAATGCGATCGTCCATTTTAATTGTTCTGTCAGAGATTTTCTTATAAATTCACCTCCTTCGTTTCCTTACAACTCACACCTTCTGTTGATGCATTTTATGCAAGTCCCTAGACATCTACCCACGTCCATTGCAGGTACAACAGTTTACAGGCCACCATGATTGCTCGTTATTATCCTATCAGTGTTTGTATGTGGTTACAGGAACTGCAGGAACGAGATTTAGATGTTTGACTATGTTAGACTTAGTCAGACGTACGAGTGAAGCCTCACTAGTACGGCTGACAGGCTCATACGCACGGTTGATGCTGAGCTAAGTCACAATTACAACCTAAATGAGAAGACACGAGTGAGTGATCACCCGTACGACTGATGAAGCCAACTCGTACGTGTGATGAATGAATCGTATAGGTGAGTCAACAGCAGGGGTATATAAAGTCTTATGTTCTTCATTTTAGGTTAAGCCTCTCATTTGTTACACACACTCAGATCTAGTGAGCTCCTCCGATTCTCTCTCAGTCCAAATCACCCGAGTGGTGAATAATAGCTCTAGGTGTTGATCTAATCACACTTGATTTAGTTGTGGTTTGACTAAATTAATCAAAAAAAAAAAAAAAACTTAACCTATTCACTAGAGGGTTTAATTCACTTATTCCGCCATTGTGCGAGTTAAATCTGTTGATTTCTAAGTTCCTAGTCATGTTTCATCACCTTCTATTCTTTCTCCTTAACTCATATTTTAAAGTATTCATCAATATGCTCCATCCAGTTCTGATTCTCGATATACTTCTAACTTTCATATCGGTCATTCTTCTTTTTCATCTACCGCCGGAAGAATCTATTTACTTCTACTATACTCTTGGGTTTATAGTGTTTCTAGTTCTCCCGTGTCTTTATATTGCTATATCCATCGATATATATGGTTTATAATTTCTGGTTTATCGTTGGGCTTTATATGTTCCCTTATATTTCTAAGTCTCTGCTTCTGTCTTCTATAATCATTATCATTCACAGTTAATGCTCTCTTTTATTTGCTGCAATTTATACCCCAATTTCTATTTCGGAGTTTTGTCCTTTCGTTTCTTCTTCTTGCGATTAAGCACCGCTTGTAATGGTCCAGAATTCACATATATGAATTTCGGAATGAACATTGTTAATGTTCTAGGAAGGAAATTGTGATGGCACGATCTTGACTTGTCAAATTACTAGAACACCTTGGAAAAGGCCGAATCATCAAGAAATATTTTCTTGATATTTTAGAGGTTAAATAGAATACAAGAGTCATATAACATGGCACATGATGATGTTATGATCTGTGAATCATCACGTTCTATTTAGAAACTCAGCATGACTTACTGTAATATAATCACATTGATCAAGTGTCATTATATTATACTAATTCATGCTTCAGTTCCCAACACTACTTCAAAATATTCCTATTTTAAACTTGAATATTTCAGAATTTAGAAACTAAAATAGTTTCTTTTATGATGTAATATAAATAGCGCGAAGAGGTAAATGATTTCAAATAAGAAAAATTAAGAAAATATCTTCAGAAATATGGAGGATATTTATAATGAAAGATATGATGATATTTTAGAATTTCTAATATCAGAGGATGATGAAGAATATTGTCCGCAAGGGTTTAGAGTCAGGAGCAAGGTATTCATTAATGACTTCAGCATGTACTGAATCATTTGGATCCTTTGAAGTCAGGTTCAGTCTTTGTAATTTGTCCACAGCCTCCTTCCTACTTTGCTCAATCCGTTTTTCAGTTCCAAAACTTCTCTTTTTCTGCGCTTTGCCAGCACACTTCATCATTATCATCCAGATTTTACCGTTTAAAGTCGTTTATAGTTTTTGCTGCTTCATCAGCATTTTTTCATTTTCGGAGAACCAATTCGTAGTTCGGAGTGTTTTTCAGAAACTTCACATTTAAATTAAGTCCAGAAGATAGACGTTATATATACACATATAACTGTTGGCGTAGACATGCTGTAAGATTTCAAAATACTGATTGCTAATTCCCAATAATTCGTATGACAATTCTCATTACAAGATGCGAATGAGTAAATGATGGGATTTCAATGAATAATTATAATGATTTTTTGGAGAGGCTAAAGTCAAAGGGTAATGAAGTTGTTGGTACATCTGCTAATAATGTGGTGGAATGTAAAAGGTTCCCTGGTAACGATGGTGTATATCTCAAGGTTATAATAAGGTTAGTTTGGCTGAAAAGTCGAAGTTGACTTGCTGGAGCTGTGACAAAACTGGCTACTTTGAATAGGAGTAGCAAAGTTATTTTTGCTAATAAATGCCAAAGAATCTGACGCGGATACGTTGTTTAAACTTTTACTTTGGTTTCAAGAGTTTTTCGGGTACATAACTGTGGGTAACATGTGGTTGGATCATCATCTCGATTGCTCATCATTCGAAGTGTCTTCAGAAATTTTTGAAGGGTTTGAACACAGATTGTAATAGTTAACATACATTTGATGTTCTAACACAGTTTTGAAGTCAAAATATAGCTTGTGAAAGATGTAAGGATCTAAGAGTGATGATTTTGGTCATATCTCGAGTTGAATTTTGAGATTTCAAAATTAGAATATGTAATTAAATTTTGAATGAGTATGGTTGTTTTGATTTCTATAAAAGAATGTATATTGTTGTGAAAGTAGGGAGTATAATGGATGATTTGCTGAATCAGATTCGAAGAATGTAACATATTATTTGTGAATTTATATATCTCTCAGGTATTACCTACCCGTTAAAAAAAATTTCACATTTAATATTTTGTACAAAAGAATTTTATTACAGTCTTTATGAAAATATATATATGTATATTTTCTTCAGATGTAACATAGATTTAATGAGTTAATGTTAAATTAAACTCATTTGATTTACGGTTGAAACTAAAATTGAATAATCCCTAAAGGCTTTAAAAAGTACATAACTTTTACGCAGTATTTCTTTAATGACATTGAAATTATGAAACAATACTTCGTTATTTGTTGATGTATGATGTTCGGTTCGTGGAATTCTTGTAGATTTCGCAAAGTACGAATGATGTTATCTGAAAAGTTTCGGGTACATCGATGATGAAAGTGTAAAATCAAATATATACTTGATTTATTATGAATTGGAATTTGTTGAATTGCGACAGAGATTGTAGTTAACGATGGTCAAGTTGCGGCCGAAGGACGTACATTATTGCATTTTGTAATATGAATTAACCGAGTAGTTAAGATTCACACACAATAGCTTAGCACGGAAAGATTTATTTCAAATATATATATATATATATATATATATATATATATATATATATATATATATATATATATATATATATATATATAATATACATATAATTTCTTCAGAGGGAATGAGTTAATTCTTCATAACTCGTTGATACAATATACACGTTATTGATTCGTATTGATGTCCACAGTGATTCTTGAACTGACGGAGTTTGTGATGTTATCGGTGTTGTTGATTCGGATGTTGACTGTACTGACGATGCTGGTAACACTGACGGTACTTTTGATGCTGTTGGTAAAGCAAGTTTAGCTTGTTAATCACACACCATTTTTGTCAGGGTTTCTACTCTTCCTTCTATCATTTTGGTTCGCTTAACTGATTTATGGTTAGGGTTAGATTAGATAATCTCTAAGACTTTAGAGATTACATAATCGCCGCGGAATATTTCTCCAATGAAGTTATGAATTAATACTTCGTCAGTTATTGTTGTTGGTACTCCTTGGTATCTATGGTGCGTATGACGTTGATGCTCGTGGGACAGATTGTGAAGTTGAGGTTTACGACGTAGTTGTGGTTGGAGGTGGTAATGGTACTGTTGGCATTGATGATGGTGGTACTGGTTATGCTGCTGATGCTGCTGCTGGCATTTGTAATCTCTGCACCATATTCTCCAAAGCCACTACCCGAGCGTGAAGCTCGTTGACTTCTTCTATTACACCGGGGTGATTGTCGGTTCGCACGAGCGGATAAATAAAATCTAAAATTTGATTTAATATATAATCGTGATGAGATACTCTGGAAATGAGCAAGAACATGGTATTTCGGACAGGTTCGCCGGTAAGTGCTTTAGGTTCTTCGTCAAGAGGGCAATGTGGTGGATGGAAGGATCGCCTTCTTCTTGTCTCCAATGATTGAGGAGGCTATGAACTCATCCCCAATTCATCCAAAATAGATGATGGCTGATTGGTTGATCCATTCCAGTCACACTGCTTTCGGAGCTTTAGTGGGATTCCATATCGGAATTCTAGGGACTTGAACTAATGACGAATTCCATTTCGTACGATTGGATAAAGGATTTGTTTTTTCGATATGAAATGATTTTGGCTAACGGATGGTATTCTAATTACATAGAATATATATATATATATATATATATATATATATATATATATATATATATCAAAAGATTTCGTAGATTACGGAGGACTTTGCGGGATATGTCAGGCAAAGTTTAAAGTAACAGATACGATAAGATATGATTTAGCAGATATGCTAAGATATGAATTTTTGTCTATACACTATTCATGCAATCAATGCAGCAAGACGTGTCTTAGACTAAAAATGATAAGCAGGTAATTTCCTGAGGATGATAAGTAGTTAATTTTCGACACAAAATGATAAGCAAAACTTTTGACATGCAGACACGGTCGAAGTCCAGACTCACTAATGCATCCTATCGACTTATCAGTTAGACACACTAATGCAGACCTGGTTAGCTAAGACCACCGCTCTGATACCAACTGAAAGGACCCGTTCATATACATTATGAACGATTCTCAATAGTTGATTATATCGTGAGGTATTTGACCTCTATATGATACATTTTTCAGACATTGCATTCATTTTTAAAAGATAAACTCTCTTTACATCGAAAATTGACAGACATGCATACCATTTCATAAGATTCAACTATAAATGACCTAATCTGTCATTTACTTAATAATAATCTCTATTGAACTCAACGACTTGAATGCAACGTCTTTTGAAATATGCCATGAATGACTCCATGTAATATCTTTAAAATGAGCAAATGCACAGCGGAAGATTTCTTTAACACCTGAGAATAAACATGCTTTAAAGTGTCAACCAAAAGGTTGGTGAGTTCATTAGTTTATCATAATCATTTATTTCCATTATTTTAATAGACCACAAGAATTTCATTTCCAGTTCTCATAAATATACGTCCCATGCATAGAGACAAAAATAATCATTCATATGGTGAACACCTGGTAATCGACATTAACTAGATACATATAAGAATATCCCCTATCATTCCGGGATCCTCCTTCGGACATGATATAAATTTCGAAGTACTAAAGCATCCGGTACTTTGGATGGGGTTTGTTAGGCCCAATGGATCTATCTTTAGGATTCGCATCAATTAGGGTGTATGTTCCCTAATTCTTAGATTACCAGACTTCAATAAAAAGGGGCATATTCGATTTCGATAATTCAACCATAGAATGTAGTTTCAATTACTTGTGTCTATTTCGTCAAACATTTATAAAAGCGCATGTATTCTCAGTCCCAAAAATATAAAGGGTAAAAAGGCAAATGAAACTCACGCATATAATTATTGTAAAATAGTTAATAAAGCATTTGCATGTATTCTCAGCCCAAAATGTAAAGAGTAAAAGGGGCAATGAAACTCACCATACTGTATTTCGTAGTAAAAATACATATAACGTCATTGAACAAGTGCAAGGTTGGCCTCGGATTCACGAACCTAAATTAATTATATATATTTATGTGTTGGTCAATATTTGTCTAACAAATTAGGTCAAGTCATAGTGTACCATATTCCTAATGCTCGAGACTAATATGCAAAAGTCAACAAAAGTAAATTTGACTCAAAATAATTTCCAAAAATCTATACATGATTAATATATAGTTTAAATATCGTCGTTTTATATTTTTAAATATTTTTAAAAGATTTATTAGAGTAAATAATATAATTTATTTATTAATAAATAAAATTTTATATTAAATTTATATAATAAAATATACTTTTATATATATTAAGTAATAAAATTTATAGGGTTCATTTAATATCATAAAGATAATATGATAGGTATTATTAAAGTAAGTTATTACACGTAGTAAAATATGTTTGTATCACATATTTATTTGATAAAATAATATCTATAATGATAGCAAGTAAAAGTTGTATTATTTTGTAATAATAATTATTATTATAAAAATATCAATATTTATAATTACTAAGATGACATTATGATAAAACGATAATTCTAATTATGATAACTTTAATATTTACGATAATTTTTAATATTATATTTAAAATAATAATTCTATTTAAAATAATAATAATAATGATATTTTATAGTAACAATGACATTTCTATTAAAATGATATTTTTTGTTAAAATGATAGTTTTAATACTAACGATACTTTTAATAATAATAGTAATGATAAAAATAATAAGAACGATAATTTTATCTAAATCAATATATTATAATATTTTAATTTCATCATGATACTCTTACTCATTATTTCCTAATCGTTTCGTTTAATAGCTTTTAATTGTCTTTTATATCGTGTTCATAATAATGATAATAATAGTAATCAAAATAATTAGGTGTTACAAATATTTGTTTTAATTACACTTATATTAATAATGATAGTTACTATAAAATTATTAACAATAATACTAATAATTATCTTAATGATAATATAGTAATAATAGTAATAATAACAATAACAATAACAATAACAATAACCATTTTTAAATAATGATATATATATTAATAATGATAATAATAATAATAATACTAATAATAATAATAATAATAATAATAATAATAATAATAATAATAATAATAATAATAATAATAATAATAATTGGATAATAATAATAATGCTAATTATAACTTTAACGATAATAACGATAGTAATAATAAAAAAATAACAATTTTTAATGATAAATCCCTTTTATTGATAAAGATAATAATAATGATAATAATAAGATAAAACTAGAACGACGATAAAAACGACGATAATAATAATCATTTTTAATAAAAATATCGAAAATTCAATTGATTATAACTTCTAATCCGTTCATCGAAACCATTCGATATCTAAAGGAAAAGTTCTTAATTTTTCGCTAGCTTTCTAAGGACATGCATATCTTATACCTTATCTCAACCGCAAATGTAATTAATTCAAGATTCAACCTAACCTGTCTAAGGGCAATATCAAAAGTACAAGCATGCATAATCCTAAATACTCGAGCACTAGTCAGGGATACACTATTAGTATGTAAAAGTTAAATTATGAGTACTCACGTATCAATATTGAGATTCAATATTGCAGGAAAGGTACGTAGACGTAACAGAAATGATAAACACTATATTGACCTCATGAGCATACCCATGAACCATACTCAATCACCTCCATAGCTATAACCCATAATTTTCTTAATCCTATCCCACTCGAAAAACAATTTCAAAATCACTCGGACAGCACTCCGTCGTAATATTTTATGTATACTAATAATATCTTGAAATAATACGGAGTAAATATATATATATGTAAATCGATTGAGAGAGTTTAGAGAAAAATATTTTCAAGTTTCTATGAAATAATGAAACCTATTGAATTCTATTTATAATAGATTTTTGAATTATTAAAGTAAATTATTAAAGTATGAATTATTAAAGTGAATTATTAAAGTGTGAATTATTAAAGTGAATTATTAAAGTATGAATTATTCAAGTGAATTATTAAAGTATGAATTATTAAAGTATGAATTATTAAAGTGAATTATTAAAGTTAAAGTAAAGTAAAAATAAAGTAAAGGTAAAGTTTAAGTATAGTAAATGTATAAAACTATGTACGTATAATACGCGTATAAATATATATAATATTAATTTAAATCGTTATATATATTTAATAAAAAAAATATAAATATCGTTATCTTTATCATACTAGTTAAGTAATGAGTTGTCAAAAGTGGTTCTAGATATTTATAAAAGTTATATACGTTTTAATAATAAAGTTCTTTTTAAACTGAAAACGTTTTTGTACGTTTGAAACTAAATAGATCAATCGAGTCTTTATGAGATTCAATCTTCCACTATCCCTTGTCTAGTTCTCAATGATTGACAATTTGTTCTTATTTATAAATCACTTTACCATTTTCCAAAATTGTTAAAATGGAAAGATTTCTCAAATCAACGTGAGCCTTTCAACAGAGACTTGTAATCATAATTCAATATATCTGATAATTCAATCATTTGATCTTATCTTCTAATTCCATTGATAAACATTTTGAAACAGATACAATCATATAAAGTATTTAATCTAATATTTTGTTTACGTTTCAAGTTATAATATATATATATATACACATATACATATATAATCATATTCGTTTAATAGTTCGTGAATTGTTGGAACTTGGTCGAGGTTGAATGAATGTATGAACATAGTTTAAAATTCTTGAAATTTAACTTAACAAATATTGCTTATCGTGTCGGAAACATATAAAGATTAAAGTTTAAATTTGGTTGGAAATTTCCGGGTTGTCACACTGACTCTGGGAGGTAAGTGGATTCGATGGTGTTTAGCAAACTGACATGACTCACAATATAGAGACGATAAATTAGAAAATTTAGGACATAATTTCTTCATACTCTGAAGAGAATGATGTCCCAACCTACAATGCATCTCATAAGGGGATGATGACTTAGAGCATACCAAAGAGCGTGGTATTTTAGTTTCAGGTTCAAGTATGTATAGGCCATCAGATACCCTTCCTTTACCAATAATCTGCTTTGTCGATAGATCTTGGAAGACAAAACAATCATGATAGAGTAAAGCAACACAATTCAATTCTCGAGTAATTTTGCTAACGGACAACAAATTAAATGAGAAGTTAGGTAGACTTAAAACAGATGACAACGAAATAGATGGGGTAAGATTGACTGTACCGAAACCAAGGATAGGAGAGGTGGTACCATTTGCGATTGTGACATGAGATGGTTGTGATTTAAAATCGGAGAAAAGATGATGATTACCTTTCATGTGATCTGAAGCACCAGAATCGATGACCCATTTAGAGGCCGATGATAATAGGAATGTATTAAACTTACCTGATTCAGCAAAAGCAGCAAATGGTGTCGCGAGATTTACGGATCCTTTCAATTGAATGTATTCTTTATATTCCTCCGCAGAGATAGTAAATATGGAAGAACATTTCACATGTGATGAGAGTTTATTTTCATCACCCATGAATTTTTTTTTTAATAAAAAAAAGATTTAAACTAAAGTACCCACTTTAAAAGAAAATGAGTCTGGACCACCCGAATGATACCAACTTGTGAAAAATAGGTTTAAATTTAATAATTGATGTGCACTGATGTTATCCACAACTTTATAAATTTATTTATATTATAACTTTAAAAGAAAGAATGATGAGTCTGGACACGGAGATAGCAAAACAAAGAGAAAGAACAGCTCTCTGATTTGATTATAAATTTCGACTTTCAAATTGATTGTTACTCCTAGAAGTTGATCGGTATCACTAAACCGACGATCAGACAAAAAGAACGACGGTGAACAACTATCCATGCGCCCTCACGTGCCGGTGAATGGGCTGTAGACGACGGTAATGGGCGGCGCGTATGGTGGCTTACGGTGGTCGGAAAAATTTCGTACTTTTTAGGGTGCAATTCGGGACATTCTGAAACCTTTGGCGAGGGTGGTGAGATCAAACAATGACTTCGAGGTGACTAATTTCAAAGGACCGACTGTGGTGTGACTGTGGTGTGGCGATGGTGGTGGTGTTGGTGATGGCTGTTGAATTTATGGACTCAAATCATAACAGGTACGCTCTGATACCATGTAATTTAACATCTACAAACATCTAATCTCACTGTAATTTCATCTCTCTTAATTGATTCATATTTACAACATACAACGAGGATACATATAGACCCGAGATACAAGACCTGACTGCCCAATAAATGCACCAACCCAACTAACTAAATTAATTGCACCGTCTTAACTAACTACTTTAATTGCACCGACTACCTACTAACATTAAATGTGTATACGTATGTCTTATGTATTGTAACACTAACATTCCCTCATTATTATTGCCAAAACCTATAGATTGAGGTCTGATCTTGACAGGTCAAACTATCATTCATAAAGAGGAACAACAGGATCAAGTACTTACTGAACATCAAATAGCTGCAGCAATAATTGTACCACAACCACATACATGACACATAGACCATAGACATAAAACAAGATGACACTGGATTCCAGATTAATAAGGAAATCCATCTCTGGAGCAATGACAATTGTTTTTTTTTTTTTTTTTTTTTTTTTTTTTTGCAATTTATTATAGGTGACAATCTTTACCCATTTTGAAATAGTTCATTGGGGCTTGCCAATTCTGGAGTAGTTTGCAAAAAGCCGAAAAGAGAGAGAAATGAAAGATCGGACATATCATCAAGCTAAATATTAAGGTCACCTAAAACTATAACCATGGCTCGACTTCGAAGACCGACTGCAAGGTCGACGTTGGCCTGGTGTCTAACTGACGGTCGATCCCGGCATCGGTGAGTGGCGATGGCAAAAAAGACCGTAGCAACCGAGAGCTCTAAGGGAGGTCAGGGACTCGACTCACGACCTCACGTGTGCTACAAAAATATTTCTGTTGAGGTTACTCACCCATTTCATGGGCCTCGGAGGTCTCAGACGTCTTGTGTTCAAGCTTCACCTCAGGGGGTTTTACCACACGTGATGCCCTTATGCATTCGTTGTGGGGGTTTCCTCCTGGGAGGCGGTAGGACTGTAATGTTCGTCCTAGAAAATGATTATATGGGTGGATTATGATATCGCATTCGGACTGCCGTTAGTGACTCCTAACCGCCGTTAAAAAAAATATTCATGAAAATGATAACCAGCTGGAAAACTTTGAAATTGGCGACCAATTGACGCTTGAATGTCATCTACACCAATCTTTGACGCAAGAATACATGGCTTTAGCGTGCCTCTTTGCATGATGAATGACATCGGTCTAATTAATTTTCAAAATGCATATTTAAATATTGTTTCTTGTCTACTTGACTCTTGGAAAACCGTGTGTACTTTTACCAATTTCAGATTAACGCAGCGGATAGTTAAAATAATAATCTTTTATTATTTCATAAAACATTTACAAGATTATATATTCATATATTTAATGAAACATGCACACGATTAATTTATCCCAATGATTCAATTACACCATAATAATTGTCATGAATATAAAACAAAAGAGGAGTTAACGATATACCTTTCTTGGAGAAATTGATGAGACGGAGAGAAACTTACGATCAAAAGTATGACCGTCTCTTAGGATAGTCCACACTACACTTCAAACAACGTCAATGGATGCTAGTCCAAACCTAAGTAATAATTAATCAACCTTTGATTAATATTATGAATCCAAAATGATACTCCGTATGAAACAATGTTATTTGTTCTTACTTCCTCTCTTTTCAATTCTCTCGTCCATATATATAATATGAAGTAAAGTAAAGAGTATCAATCAATTTGGATCACGGATATATTTTCCTTTTTGAAAGTCGTATTTATGATTTACGCGTTTTAACTTCTTTGTAATTTTCTTTTTCAAAGTCGTATTTCTCAAATACTTTAGGGGTATATTATGTAACTTATAATTAATACTTTCTAACATGTCGCTTTCATGTGAATAGTAAATTAATTAATTTTGTTTCATTTACTATTCATATGAATAGTAAATGAATTAATTTCGATTTACTATTTTGTTACTTGAGTAATATATATACATCATATATATATTTTATTTGACTTCTCGGTGTATATGTGTGTGACCCCGAAGGCTCAAATGAGGTTGGGCATATAGTTATATGTTGTACCTTGCACATTAATCCTACAGACTCCCACTTGTGCATGACACAACACCAAGTAACTATACAAACAATGGTAATCGTCTAGCAACACGTCATTGTCCCCAAGTTCATGTGAGGGTAGTTTCTCGAAACTTTTTATGGTAAGTTTTAAATCTCATTCGTCTTTTTGTTTCAGATACTTTAGTTAAACTTGAGATATGGATCATCGGTCATTCTTATTTGTTTAACAATTTTATTTCTCGATCTTAGAAATGAATTAGATCACCAAACTAATTAAGTATCATCTTAATTACATCTGGGTGCGGCCACACAAATATCTTATTCATTCATCGAGGAGCTCAAAAAGTATCTAACTCCAAACATTTTAGAGGAACAAATCCTATATTGCATACACGTGTCTATCACGAGCTTTACATTATACCCAATAATGGCCTTTATAACAGCCTTATTTAGGACATCATTTAACCATATCAAAGTACAATGTTCCACACATCAAAACTGGCGTGCATCTCAAGTCTAAGGACATAAAAATATAATCACTAAAAGATTCATTACTGACTACGATCCATGTAGTGACATCTCATGGTTGGGTCATTCCAATATTCATCATCAGTGAATACATATGAATTTTGGTCTCAATAAGTTAACTATTCATCATCAATGAATATAGCCAAAATTTCATATTAATCTTAATTCATGTTATTCCCATAACATAACCGATTATGGAGATTTTGAATAATCAACAATTATTCATGGATTAAACATGCTAATATAGAACACAGTGATATAAATGAAACTGATCATACCAACTATATATCAATTCATTAAGATAAAACTGCTTAATGTTCCAAAAATATCCAAATACTAAATTACAAATTAAAAAGATCGGCAGCATAACGAAGTCCAATACTACTAGCATGATCATCATGCTTGTTGTGTGTCATGGGCTTCGTGAACGGGTCAGCCACATTATCATCTGTATGAACCTTAAGAATACTAATATCATTCCTCTCAATGACTTATTGAATGTAGTCAAACTTTCGAAGAATGTATCTGCTACCTTTACGTACACGTGATTCTTTCACAAGTATAATAGCACTTGAATTATCACAGTACATTTCCATAGGGGATTCAATGTTGGGAACTCCTCCGAGTTCAGCAATAAACTTCCTAATCTAGACAGCTTCTTGAGCAGCTTCTGAGGCAGCAATGTATTCTGCTTCCGTTGTAGACTGTACAACTGTGCTCTGCTTTGAGCTTCTCCAATCAACTGCCCTGCCATTTATGACAAAGACATACCCTGACCGGGATCGAGAATTATCTCGATCAGTTTGGAAACTAGCATCTGTATAACATCTAATACTCAACTCTTCTTCCAAACCACCGTAAACCAAGAACATATCTTTAGTTCTCCGTAAATATTTAAGAATGCTCTTAACAGCAATCCAATGTTCTTCACCTGGATTCTGTTGATAACGACTCGTCAAACTCAAAGCTAACGAGACATCAGGTCTAGTACATAACATGGCATACATAATGGATCCTATAGACGAAGCATACGGAATACATTTCATTCATTTTATCTCATCAGGTGTGATAGGACTTTGAGACTTGCTCAAGGTTATGCCCTTTTGCATGGGCAATGCTCCGCGCTTGGAGTTTTTCATGTTAGATCTTTATAAGATTTTGTCAATGTATGTACTTTGACTCAAACCAATAAGCCTTTTGGATCTATTTCTATAGATCCTGATTCCTAGAATATACTTAGCTTCTCCAAGATCTTTCATGGTAAAATATTTTCCAAGCCAAGATTTGACATCTTGGAAAGTTGGAATGTCATTTCCAATAAGTAGTATGTCATCAACATACAAGATCAAGAAAACAACTTTGCTCCCACTAGCTCTAATGTAAACACATGGCTCATCTTGGTTTTGAGAAAAACCAAACTCTTTGATTTTCTGATCAAACTTAAGATTCCAGCTCCTGGATGCTTACTTTAATCCATAAATGAATTTTAGAAGCTTGCATACTTTAGTAGGATGCTTAGGATTCACAAACCCTTCCGGCTGAACCATATATACGTCCTCGCTTAGGTCGCCATTTAGGAAAGCGGTTTTGACATCCATTTGCCATATTTCATAATCATGAAAAGCAGCTATGGCAATAAGTATCCTAATTGATTTAATGCTCGTGACTGGTGAAAAAGTTTTCTCATAATCAATTCCTTGAGTTTGAGTATAACCTTTTGCCACCAACCGAGCCTTAAAAGTATTTACATTACCGTCCATGTCAGCCTTCTTCTTAAAGACCCATTTACACCCCACTGTCTTGCAATTGGGTGGAAGATCAATCAAGTCCCATACTTGATTATCTTTCATGGACTGCATCTCTGCCTTCATAGCATCTCCCCATTTGTTAGATTGTGGATCTGACATGGCTTCACCATAGCTAGAGGGTTCTTCATAATCCCCTAGATGAGGTTCATTTGAATTAATCAGAAGATTTAATCTCTCAGGTTGATGAAGAGTTCTACTAGATCTACGAAGTATAGGTGCAACACGTTCTGGCTCATCAATAGTGTGTTCAGCTTCAACGTGCGGTTAGCTAGTGCCTTCAGAAGGTATGTTACTTTTTGATTCTTGAATTTCTTCAAGATCTACTTTACTCCCACTGACTTCTTGTAAGAGAAGATCTCTTTTAAAGAATTCAGCAAACCGAGCAGTAAACACTTTGTTTTCAGCTTGGTAGTAAAAGTAGTAACCCATTATTTCCTTTGAGTATCCCACAAAGTGACATTTAATACCTCTGGGTTCTAACTTGTTTGAAGTGTCACGTTTCACATATGCTTCACAACCCCAGACTTTTAAATAAGACAACTTAGGACTCTTTCCATGCCATAATTCATATGGTATCTTTTCTACCTTCTTGGTTGGAACCATATTGAGTATGCGTGCAGTAGACTCTAATGCATAACCCCAAAAAGACATCGGCAGAGTAGTTAGACTCATCATAGATCAAACCATATCAAGTAAAGTTTGATTCCTCCGCTCCGACACACCATTATGTTGTGGTACGTAAGGTGGAGTGAACTGGGAGACAATCCCACGATTCTTCAGGTGGTCCAAAAACTCTTAGACTCATATATTCCCCTCCTCGATCAGAGCGAAGGGCTTTAATGGTCTTTCTAAGTTGATTCTCTACTTCATTTTGGAAGATTTTGAATGTTTCAAAAACTTCATGTTTATGTTTCAGCAAGTAAACATAACCATATTTACTATAATCATCAGTAAATATAACGAAGTATGATTCACCATTTCTAGACATAGTTCTAAAAGGGCTACATACATCAGTATGTATTAGTCCTAAAAGATCTTTAGCTCTTTCACCTAAACCGGAGAAAGGAACCTTTGTCATCTTTCCACATAAACATGACTCGCATACATCAAATGACTCAGAGCCAGTTGATTCCAAAATCCCATCAGATTGGAGTTTCGAAATGCGTTGTTGATTTATATGACCAAGACGACAATGCCATAGATAGGTCTTGTTCAAGTCTTGCTTGAATCGTTTGGCAGTACAAGTATATACAGAGTTATTATTTGAAATCACACCATGCATATCAATTTCAAAAATACCATCACGTGGAATAGCATTAAAATAAAATACATTATTCTTAGAAACTGAAATACCAAAGTGCGTAAATGTAAGTTCAAAACCAACATCTTTCAAAAGAGAAACTGAAATTACATTGCCCGTAATACTAGGAGCATAATGACATTGTTCCAACAAAACAATAAGACCACTAGGTAGAGTAAGCTCATAGGTGCCAATAGCTTCAACAGCAGCTCGAGCCCCATTGCCCACTCTTAAGTCTAGTGTGTCTTTCTTCAGTCTCTTACTTCTTCTCATTCCCTGCATATTGTTACAGATGTGAGTACCACAACCAGTATCAAAAATCCAGGAATCACTAGAAAACGTATATAACTGTATATGAAATATACCTGATTTGCTAGTCTGGCCAGCTTTGCCTTTTCTCAACTCAGATAGGTAGGAAGGACAATTCCTCCTCCAGTGGCTAACTTTTCCACAGTGGAAACATTCGGCGTCTTTCGCTGGGTTTTCTTTCTTGGGAGGTGGTGGAATTTTCTTCTTAACAATTGACTTGCTTTTTCCTTTTTCCCAAGTTTTCGGCTTATTCTTTTTCACCTTACCATCCCTAATCATCAGGACACCTGGATTGAAAACCTTATATGGAATATCATGTTTGCCAAAGATTTCTCCCAACCTTGCATATTGTAATTCATTACAAATTGGTGATACGATTTTGGTAGTGAAACCAAAACCGTGTTCACAACCAAGTTAGGCGGCAAGGTAGTTCCAAGTTTTTCCAATCGATCAATGTAGCTTTTCATTTCCAAGACATGAGAGCTCACTGATTGACCCTCCTCCATTTTACATGTTTGAAGAAGCTTATAAGTTTCATATAACTCTTGACTAGTCTGTTTCTGAAACATATTTTTCAGCTCAGTCATCATATCATATGCTGTACGATCTTCCATTTTCTTTTGGAGGTCAGAAGTCATACTAGCAAACATGATTAAAGCTATCTTCTCTTGTTCATCAAACAACTTCTGATAAGCATTCTTTTGAGCAGTAGTAGCTGTCTCAAGAGGAGCTTCGGGTAAGGGTTCTTCAATTTTATTCAACTTTCCTTCATATTTGAGAACAATTCTCAGGTTGTGGTACCAATCGAGGAAGTTTGAACCATTGAGTTTCTCCTTCTCCAACAAAGAACGGAGGGTGTTTTGGTTTACGTTTTGATTGTTTGACATCTACAAAAGAACAAGGTTCAATTTTAGTATTTTCGATATAATACTTTAATAAATTAATTACCCAAGTTTTAATATTTTTAAAAACAATTAATTTACGAAAGCCTAAGATCCACATAGAGGTTCCATAACTACATCTGTTGATCAGCTAGCAGTTATAGAGTCTACTGGTATGTAGCGAGTACCAATTGCATCACAGGTGCAACTCTTAGATCTTTATGGGACCTTGAGATATGTGTAGTCTAACAAACCACTATTATCTATTGGCATGTTTGTCCCATCCTTGCCTCGAACTCAGGTCTCACCGTGAATACGATTAAGTCGTCCAATTTGGAAACAGTGGAAATTCAGCATAGTCTCACTCGTAACTGAAAATCCACCTCGTGGCTATAATTCGATTAGGTCTCACCGTAATCAAAAAATAACGAGGAGTGTTTGCAAGCTCATTGGATGGCATGACTTAAATTTGACGGGTATTTTAAAAAAAGTTTGTGTTAACGAATAATGCATGCATACAAGATTCGCTACACTATTTGTTAAAAATCATTTTAACCAGTTTTATATATGTCGATCGTGTTTATGCGTCTAGTTTGTTATTTTATTTATATATAAAAGTAACAAATACACAAACGTGTATCGTTTTAAAACAGTTTTAAAAGATGTTGTAAAGACCCTGGAAATTCCAACTTTTATTTATTAATAATTATTATTATTAATACGTGTGATTAAACGAATGTATGTTATTACATTTACATGTTGCCATGATTGCCTGTACTTGACTTTAATTGCCCGAAACGTCTTTGTGACACACAAAACTTTTACGAATAATATTTTTGAATATTATTTACATTCATGATTAATTTATTAATCATTTTAATTAACTATGATTATTAGTTAGTTACTTGGGCTTTAATTGAACTTATTTGTTAATTAATTGAACTTGGGCTTTGATTAATGTTATGGACTCTTGAACATGGGCTTATAAGCCCACCCTACCCATTTATATGGATTAACTAGCCCACTAAGACATGTAAGTATTACTTGTAAGTGTAACTAGTTAGTTAAGTCACCTTGGAATCTAGTTTACACACAATCCCCATGAAATCAAATCCATTAACCAACTTTTTCAAGCTTTACATGCATGAACCTCAAGGATCTAACCCTTCCCCCCTTTTTTTCTGCTGAAAACCGAAGGCCCTATGGCCATGGGGAGGGTTTTGATTTCTTTTTTTGTATTACATCTTACTTGCATTCTTCCATTCCAAAAACACACACAAGACTTGCTTTTTTTCTCTCACTTTTTCTCTCTAAAATTGTAAGCAGCTTGAAATCTTTTCTCTTCTTCTTCTCTTTGTAAAACCGACACACACACACACATACATTATCATTATCATCATTTGTTCTTTGTTTGTTGTTTGATACTTGTTCATGTTTGTTACTTAGTTACATGAACTTTGTTGTTGTTACTTACAAATTTCAAGAATCAAACTTACTAGTTTCATTCTTCATTTTATCTTGTAATTTCAAGAACACACAAGAACTAAACTTACTAGTTTATGTTCTACCTTATTTGTTTTAAAGGATTTAAGGTTCATGTGTTGTAAATCATACTTGTAATTCATGTTAGTAAACTTTAAAGTTTATTTTCTTAAAGATCAAACTTTGGTTTGAATCTTTAAAGTATGAACAACCTTGAACTAACTACTTGTTTACTTAGTTATTTCTTTATATTATGCACTTTTACATTTCATGTTTGTTGGTTGTTATTGGTCAAATGTTACTAGTTAACTTTGATCTCATTAATCTTGAACTAAAATTAACTTTGAAAGTTCAAGAACATGTAAGTAAGCTTTCTATAATTATAACTTGGTACACTTATGTTAGATCTAGACTTTTGAGTCTTGGATCTTCAAGATCAAACTAAGAACTATGTTCTACAACTCAAGATCTTGATTTCATAAGTTCACTTTCAAGTTTGTAACTTATTATTAGTTGTAAAGTTCATGTATGTGTTAGATCTAAGACTTTGATGTAACCTTAGTTCATCAAAACACTTGCAACACTTAAGTGAGTTGTGCTTTATGTCTTAGACTTACACTTGGGTTATGATGGTCAAACCTTGGTGAAAATGATGCAAACACATCAACGAGTTGTACACTTGAAGCTATATGCATCAAGGATGAGAACCATGATAAGCATCAAGCACCAAGAACTACCGGAACCTACTGACCCTACTGTTCTACTGTTTATGTGACTGACCTGTATGATCTGGGCTACTGTAACTATGATTTTCAGATATCTCTGTTCGAGTAGATAACTTTTCAGATAGGACTCGTCTTAATCCGAGTTACGGTTTAGGATTTATGGCCCTCCGATCATCACTATGTCCATTTAACGTTGTGCTGAAAATTCTGAGCTACTCGTACTGCGACCGTCGCCGCGGTCAAACGAAGACGAGTTTGATTCTGTAATTTTTACCACAACTAAAGGACTCATATACGGAGCCATGGCCACTGGTCTCACCTTATTTCAGTAGGTGTAGAGGCCGTGGTGACTGACCGAACTCAGGTTTTGTTTTAAACTAGTTTCTTAAATGTAACCTACTTTACACCTTTTGTTTGACGATGAATGATGATGACCCTTAAGACCTTATTTACATACTTTTAAACCTATTCAGACGATTTACTGACTTAGTACTATTTGACTTAGGTTTAGGACCCGTTTGGACAACCTTCATTACTTGCTTACTTTTCGAGTCATACTTTACCACTACTTATTCATGGTGAGTTATAGCATTCCCTTTTTACTTTAACTTATTTTGGGAACTGAGAATACATGCGGATTTTATGTTTTATATACTAGGCACGAGTACTTAAACTTATATATGTGTGGGTTATACAACGGCAGAAACATTCCCTTTAGCTCGGTAACGTTTAATCATTGGTTTTTGAACCGTGAACGTGAATCTTAGATATGGATCCATAGGGTTTGACATCCCCAATCGGGCTAGTCGCGCTAGCATTTAATGAGTGTTTAATACTTCATAGACGTACGCACTTGCCAAGTGTACTTTCAGGGGGTATAAACGTTAAGTTAGTTACCGAGTGCCCACGGTTGAGCATATACTTAAACATACTGATTTAGATTACTTTTGAAACGCTCTTTGTAGCACTGAAATCTCGTGGCCTACCTTACATTACTGTTATACTTAAACTATAGCTCACCAACATTCGTGTTGACGTTGTTAAGCATGCTTTTCTCAGGTGCTTAAGGTTTGCTTGCTTCCGCTGTGTACTAGTCTTGCTGTAGACACCAGCTGCTCTAGAGTTATCTCCGCATGAATTACTTTATCTTGCATTCAAACTTAATTACTTTTGAACTATGAATTGTAACAACCTAAGGGTCACGTACTATTACCTTTGCTTCTGTTCATTGAAGCATACTTTTGATGTAAAACAATTGACGTTAGTTATGACATCACCTTTTGATATGGATGCAAACTTGTTTTGAAAACGCATATAGTGTTTGACCTTGTAATGATCCTGTTGTTGATGGTCCGTACATGATGATTTAGTACGGGGCGTCACATTTGGTATCAGAGCATTGGTTGTAGAGAATTAGGTCGAATTAGTGAGTCTAAGACCGACCCGAGTAGGATTCACTAATAGGACTAATCTACAACTTGCTAGTTTACTTGTTTCTGCGGAACCTGCTGCATGCTACTGTGTTATATTACTGCATGATACTGCTTACTACTACTGCATGCCACTGCTCACTTCTACTGCTGTATGAACTTACTACATGCTACTGTTTCCTTTTACTGCTATGTAAACTCGCTGTATGCATTTGCTTATTCTCGCTACTGCGTGCTACTATCTGCTTCTAGTATGTTACTTCGATATGATACCGTTAAAATTGCCCTGCTACGTGCTGTTGTAAATGATCTAGGCTGCTGTAGTTGATATGCCTGATTACGCTCTTGCTACATGCCTACTATTCGCTATACCGACTTGGAGAACTTATCCTTCCCAGTTCAGATGTTTTCCTGAACTACTTTCCCGCTCATCTAATCCTAAGAACTAGTAGTGTAATCCACCTGTTACTACTGTTCTACCGTTCCAGAGATCGAAACATCTCTTTACGCAATCTAAAAGATTGTTCAGTTAATACATACCCTGTACGCTTTCATGACCGTCACCTAACTCTTTCATTCCTTACCACTGCTCGACGATCTAACAACACTTCTGGACTTAGGTCCCTAACACTCCTAGACATTGGATAAGTCGGGAGTACATCTCCTTTCACAAGGTCATAGTACCTTCTACTGATGCTCAAACACATTGTATTACTACTTGCTACACGTAGAACCCGACGCGAGACCCGGATTGAATATTTATAA
Organism: Rutidosis leptorrhynchoides; assembly: GCF_046630445.1. Taxonomy (NCBI): domain Eukaryota; kingdom Viridiplantae; phylum Streptophyta; class Magnoliopsida; order Asterales; family Asteraceae; genus Rutidosis; species Rutidosis leptorrhynchoides. The sequence continues at coordinate 53,809,991 of NC_092340.1, forward strand.
GGAACCTAACAACGTTACCTGAATCCGAACCTTTGAAGAAACTTCGGGACACTTAAGCATTAATCCGTGGTCTACGGAACCTACGCACCTACATCGAGAAACTGCGAGATTAGTTATGTCGATTCTATTTTGAGATGGCATAGATAAAGCACCGTTAGATGAAATTGTGTATAATTGGAAGTGATCACGTTACATTGACCATATGGATTGATATTGGAATGAACGTACGATTTAGTACAATATAATGACGCCAGGCCAGCGTGATTATATTGAAGTAAATCATGCAGAAGTTCCAATGTTACTACATGAGGAATATGGGGTGATCCAGGGAAAATTTTGTTAGGAATCACTTGAGCATACACATTGTAGCCTGTTAAAGGTAGGGAAAGAATAACCACGTAGCCCAGGTACTGTACAAGAAGGGCCTTGATTGCAGAATTGATAACCCGAAAATTTGTATTAGAGATCGACACCCTGGACATTTAAGGAAAAAGTTCTCAAATAGGAAAAACTTTGTACTAACTTGTGGTAGAACAATCGTTATCTCAGTTATAGAAACTCGCATGGATCCTGATTTTGGTTAGGGTACGTTTCATCACAACGTTTTATTGTTTCGGAGTTGTTTAATACTAGAACGATAGAAACCTTATATCTAAGCACCTTAGCGTTATGAATAATAAGCCATCAACAACCATGAGAGTTAGGTATTCTATAGGACCAGCAAATGGTAAGCTGGCAGAGATAGAGGAATAATTTAAGGTGGTACTTTAAGATTAACAGGTGGGTCATTTGGAGATGACCTCATGTTAACCGAACTTGGGAGTTTTAATGTAGTAGTTAAGAAGGATTAGTTACCTACGTACAGGCATATGCTATTTGAGAAGATTGATAAAATTTTCACAGCAGTATAATAAGATTAGTTGGAATGAACCCTAAGATTAACCTACCACCCATCAAATTGGGAAATTGGATGCAATAGTTGGGATGAACTTTGGGATTAACCTAATACTCATCAGGTTAGGAAGCTTTAATGAAATAGTTGGAACAAACTGACTTTCAAGGATGAAAGCAGAAATTATTTATAATGAGGGAAAAATTTATTCGTATACCTCGCAAGAATGGTGAAACTATTATGGGAAGAGATGTAGCCCGAAAACTGAACCTTATTAGTTACATGACAACAACCCGAAATCCCACAATGGAAATGGGAAGAAATTCATCACTAAACTACCAGAGACGGTAAGGCAGTTAGGACATCATCTGGATTATTATTGACCCTCTCACCAAAACTGCTCACTTTCTAGCCATGAAAGAAACCGATACAATGGACAAACTTGCACAACGATACTTAAAGAAAATTGTATCCCGTCACTTCAGCAATTCAAATTCTATATTGAGGACTACCCAAGAATCACATTTGATACTCATTCTTACGCAACTCTAAATCCTAACTTATTACGAGGAAATTCTTATTCAATGATAACCGCAACAGCATCCTTCTTACCTCGATACTAGTAATACCAGTTCGAAATTTTCCTAAAATAAATGAATGGTTAACCCTCATCCTCATACCCTCCCATTCGTAACTCACTTATAAGCAACAACTTCACACTTAAGCATTTTTGGTCAAAAGACTTATGCCCTACAAATAGTCGTCAATCACATATAAATTCAATGGTTTTTATTACCTCAAATATCACTCGAAATTTTCAAAAGTCTTTTACTTGATTCTCATCAACCTTTTCCAACTTGTAGCCTCCGAGATATGAAGATTTTGTTTGCCAAAATTTTACACACCTTATTTTACTGTGCTATCCTCTCAAAGCTTTATAAAAATAAATTTATTCTGTTTGCCATTCATACAAATTTTTGAAATCGTACCCGTTACATAAAATAAAGTAAATGATTACTTTTGACAAATACATATGAAACTTTACTTTCACTTTTACAAATCAAATCTTTCATTTAAAAGATATTATACTTTGATCGGTACGTGTTGTACATAACCCTAATTTACTAAGAACTTCGTTTCTTCTCTTACATTGTCACCATAAACAATTTCTATAAAACTTTCGTTGCTTATTATATAAAACTTTTCGTGTTATTCGTATCCAAGTCATCATAAAGGTTTTATAACCGTCAAAATCGAGAGGTTCGTGTGTATGTGATAAAGGCACTGACCACCACGTCATGCAAGGCCTTCGAGCATCCGCTAACACTCGAACCATTCAAAACTATTGCGTTACCCCATGGATTTATTTCACTACACCTATTGGAACAATGCTCTTTCTTACATGGCTCTAAGTCCTGACTCATTCCAAGGGATCCTCATTTAGTGGTATTAATACCATCATTATTCCGGCTTTAATACTAGTCATAACCTGTTTGGCATTTTGCAAATTCAAGAAGCCATTAACTTCTCATCCTCGTGCTTTATCCTTCGTACCCCACTTTTAGCAACGGCTTCGCACGTAAATATTTTTGGCCCAAAGACTTGTGTCTTGATAATTACCAAAACTGCATTTATGTCATTAGTTTTCACTACCTAGTAACTGGTCACCCAAGGATTCCAAGCTTTTTCACTCAATCGTTTTCAACTCGTAACCTTTGAAACACGAAAAACTATACTTATCAAAAAAAAAATTATTACACTTTGTTTATTTGCGCAGTCCTCACAAGATTTACAGACAATGAAAGTACTAAAAACTTTTCTGTCACTTATACGATTTATAACATCATGTATGTATAAATTTATACTTACTTATATTGATACTAAGTTATATCTTCAATTTACTTAAAGACCGCTCCTTTACCGAATTATTCAACTTAAGTCAAATAGTTTTGTGCAAAAGTGGTACACGTTGTACCTACTTCTAAATTACTAGGAACTTCGTTCCATTTACATAGTCACAACAAATGATTAAAGGTTTTGTTTTTCAAAACTCCCTTAGTTGATTTTATTAAAGGTTTTCATATTAGACTACACCATGTATGGATCACACTTTTTCTCGCCCTCTGTTAGAGATGAAACTTACTGTTAAAATCTTCGTTAAAAAAAAAAACTCTTGAGCCACTTTGGTTGGCGGTTTTATAAAATTTGTTAGAAAATCTTTGCACTCATAAAAGGTTCTTTTAAAGTTAGACATGATAAAAACGCGAGCCAATAAATCAGTTTTCTGAGGTACACTCAGTGGTCACCCTATTGTAGGAAAGGCACTAAGTGAGTTTCTACTCTCAAAATTTCACGGCTAAACGCAACACCCTCGTAAACATCATCTCTATGAATCAGTATGTTGAGATACAAGAGTTATTTTGGAGATTCTTTTCACTCAGAGTAAACAATTCTCTAGGACCAAGAGTTCACTCTCGTTCAAAGACCACACTTTCCGTGCGACTTTCTTTCAGAAATGTAATATAAGATACTCTAAGAACCTATGAATCTTGTTACCCCTTGGGAAGGGATAGCTTAAAACATCTACGACACTCAGGTGGATACTCTATATATTTCTTCCTTCAGTGGTTGCAACTGTATGTTGCTCTAGTTAATGATAACCCTAACTTCAACATGTAACTGAAAGGATGAAGTTACATTACAGAACACTGCTTTCATTTCATCTAAGGGTAAGTTCACCTGCAGTATGGTAAACTAGGTGATATCCCTCATTGTTCGTTCAGACCGTTCTGAAGACACTATGAATAATTATGGCTTGCAAGTTCGGTTGGTCACTTTCAGCTAAAATTTCGATTCACTTACTCAAATGAAACGTTCTTAAATATCAAGTTCCTATGCCTATGGCCTCCTTTCGAAACCAAGGAGTTGGTAAAATCTGTAGCTAATGCTATCCAGACATCAAATCGCATGGTTGTAATCACTATGTTTCCCATTCTACCTGTCAGCTTATATTACGACATACACGCTCAATGTTTTATATCAGCTTAGAAACATTCATGATGCATTTCAAGCATCCAGTTTACTGAAGGTGCCTTTAAGACTAAACACACCATCTTTCCTTTTGTGGATATACATTCAGATGGCATACTCCTGTTAATCAGAAATGAAATCAATTTGTTGACCTCTTAGGACAAGAGGCTTAATTAACGGCATATACCTATTCTCACTTTCATACGCCGAAGTACCTTTCAAGGTAGATAACTTACTTCTGAGCCCACGGGTCTCACAAAACTATGATACGCTCCTTCTTATTCGAATACGGTACCATTGTTGGTCACTCCTTAAAATTTCGGGACGAAATTTTCTTTAACAGGTGGGTAATGTAACGACCCTGGAAATTCCAACTTTTATTTATTAATAATTATTATTATTAATACGTGTGATTAAACGAATGTATGCTATTACATTTACATGTTGCCATGATTGCCTGTACTTGACTTTAATTGCCCGAAACGTCTTTGTGACACGAAACTTTTATGAATAATATTTTTGAATATTATTTACATTCATGATTAATTTATTAATCATTTTAATTAACTATGATTATTAGTTAGTTAGTTGGGCTTTAATTGGACTTATTTGTTAATTAATTGAACTTGGGCTTTGATTAATGTTATGGACTCTTGAACATGGGCTTATAAGCCCACCCTACCCATTTATATGGATTAACTAGCCCACTAAGACATGTAAGTATTACTTGTAAGTGTAACTAGTTAGTTAAGTCACCTTGGAATCTAGTTTACACACAATCCCCATGAAATCAACTCCATTAACCAACTTTTTCAAGCTTTACATGCAAGAACCTCAAGGATCTAACCCTTCCCCCCTTTTTTTCTGCTGAAAACCGAAGGCCCTATGGCCATGGGGAGGGTTTTGATTTCTTTTTTTGTATTACATCTTACTTGCATTCTTCCATTCCAAAAACACACACAAGACTTGCTTTTTTTTCTCTCTTTTTCTCTCTAAAATTGTAAGCAACTTGAACTCTTTTCTCTTCTTCTTCTTCTCTTTGTAAAACCGACGCACACACATACATTATCATTATCATCATTTGTTCTTTGTTTGTTGTTTGATACTTGTTCATGTTTGTTACTTAGTTACATGAACTTTGTTGTTGTTACTTACAAATTTCAAGAATCAAACTTACTAGTTTCATTCTTCATTTTATCTTGTAATTTCAAGAACACACAAGAACTAAACTTACTAGTTTATGTTCTACCTTATTTGTTTCATGTTTGTTGGTTGTTATTGGTTAAATGTTTGTTGGTTGTTATTGGTCAAATGTTACTAGTTAACTTTGATCTCATTAATCTTGAACTAAAATTAACTTTGAAAGTTCAAGAACATGTAAGTAAGCTTTCTATAATTATAACTTGGTACACTTATGTTAGATCTAGACTTTTGAGTCTTGGATCTTCAAGATCAAACTAAGAACTATGTTCTACAACTAAAGATCTTGATTTCATAAGTTCACTTTCAAGTTTGTAACTTATTATTAGTTGTAAAGTTCATGTATGTGTTAGATCTAAGACTTTGATGTAACCTTAGTTAATCAAAACACTTGCAACACTTAAGTGAGTTGTGCTTCATGTCTTAGACTTACACTTGGGTTATTATGGTCAAACCTTGGTGAAAACGATGCAAACATATCAACGAGTTGTACACTTGAAGCTATATGCATCAAGGATGAGAACCATGATAAGCATCAAGCACCAAGAATTACCGGAACCTACTGACCCTACTGTTCTACTATTTCTGTGACTGACCTGTATGACCTGGGTTACTGTAACTATTATTTTCAGATATCTCTGTTTGAGTAGATAACTTTTCATATAGGACTCGTCTTAATCCGAGTTACGGTTTAGGATTTATGGCCCTCCGATCGTCACTATGTCCATTTAACGTTGTGCTGAAAATTTGACCTACTCGCACTTAGACCGTCGCCACGGTCAAACGAAGACGAGTTTGCTTCTGTAATTTTTACCACAACTAAAGGACTCATATACGGAGCCATGGCCACTGGTCTCACCTTATTTCAGTAGGTGTAGAGGCCGTGGTGACTGACCGAACTCAGGTTTTGTTTTAAACTACTTTCTTAAACGAAACCTACTTTACACCTTTTGTTTGACGATGAATGATGATGACCCTTAAGACCTTATTTACATACTTTTAAACCTATTCGGACGATTTACTGACTTAGTACTATTTGACTTAGGTTGAGGACCCGTTTGGACAACCTTCATTACTTGCTTACTTTCTGAGTCATACTTTACCGCTACTTATTCATGGTGAGTTATAGCATTCCCTTTTTACATTAACTTATTTTGGGAACTGAGAATACATGCGGATTTTATGTTTTACATACTAGGCACGAGTACTTAAACTTATATATGTGTGGGTTATACAACGGCATAAACATTCCCTTTAGCTCGGTAACGTTTAATCATTGGTTTTTGAACCGTGAACGCGAATCTTAGATATGGATCCATAAGGTTTGACATCCCCACTCGGGCTAGTCGCGCTAGCATTTAACGAGTGTTTAATACTTCGTAGACATACGCACTTGCCAAGTGTACTTTCAGGGGGTATAAACGTAAGGTTAGTTACCGAGTGCCCACGATTGAGCATATACTTAAACATACTGATTTGGATTACTTTTGAAACGCTCTTTGTAGCACTGAAATCTCGTGGCCTACCTTACATTACTGTTATACTTAAACTATAGCTCACCAACATTCGTGTTGACGTTGTTAAGCATGTTTTTCTCAGGTGCTTAAGGTTTGCTTGCTTCCGCTGTGTACTAGTCTTGCTGTAGACACCCGCTGCTCTAGAGTTATCTCCGCATGAATTACTTTATCTTGCATTCAAACTTAATTACTTTTGAACTATGAATTGTAACGACCTAAGGGTCACGTACTATTACCTTTGCTTCTGTTCATTGAAGCATACTTTTGATGTAAAACAATTGACGTTAGTTATGACGTCACCTTTTGATATGGATGCAAACTTGTTTTGAAAACGTATATAGTGTTTGACCTTGTAATGATCCTGTTGTTGATGGTCCGTACATGATGATTTAGTACGGGGCGTCACAGATGTCGCCCATATATATATATATATATATATATATATATATATATATATATATATATATATATATATATATATATATATATATATATATATATATTATTTGAGTTTAAAAAAAAAATATTTAACTTTAAACTCATTAGAGTTTAACTTTTTAAAATCATCAATTTTAACCTTTAAAACTAGTTACTAGTTTTATTTGATGTTTTCATCAAAAACATTTAGCATATATTATAATCAACAATTAAATATAAATGCGTAAAAATAAAACACAACCATACCATGCATCACACACACATAGCCTAGCTCAAAAATCCTATGCTTGATCTCATGAGCCGACATGGGATCAAGAGGTCAAAATAAGGGTAATATCATAGCTCCCACTTGATTCAAGAATCAAGTGAAAACTTGACAAACGCCATCGTTGTGAACTTGACCTGTTCGCCATCTTCTAAGCCAAAAGCATATTGTATTTTATCTTCAATCTTCATATTGTTACATTTATTTAAATTTAAAAATACAACTAAACTAGTACTTTTACAAATTGAAATAAACTTAAATACAATACTATGAAAATAAAAAATAAATATAATACAACTTTGGCTTCAAAATGGCCTTTCTAATAATACAAATAATCAACATGACATAATATTACCGTAATCAATAATCACAACAATCTTACATAGGTCGGGGCATTATGAGCTATGTGTGCAATCACAATTTTAATAACTACATTATCAAAACTTAAATATGACTTGTCCATGGTTACAATGCATGTGTATAACCATGGAATAAAACAATCAACAATTATAATAAATATTCAAGCCATAACAAATAAATTCAAAATTTATAACAGTGATTTTTTTTCCAGATCTTATTCGTGCGTCATGCGGTAATCAACAAAGTTGACTTTCAAAACCATAAAGATTTTGACTGTTACCAATTCACCACACAGCTAAATCTAAAGAAAATCACGCGACAATTAAGATGGTGTAAAAGCGGCTCGGATACCACTGTTGGAAAACCGTGTATACTTTTACCAATTTCAGATTAACGCGGCGGATAGTTAAAATAATAATCTTTTATTATTTCATAAAAACATTTACAAGATTATATATTCATATATTTAATGAAACATGCACACGATTAATTTATCCCAATGATCCAATTACACCTTAATAATTGTCATGAATATAAAACAAAAGAGGAGTTAACGATATACCTTTCTTGGAGAAATTGATGAGACGGAGAGAAACTTAGGATCAAAAGTATGATCGTCTCTTAGGATAGTCCATACTACACTTCAAACAACGTCAATAGATGCTAGTCCAAACTCAAGTAATAATTAATCAACCTTTGATTAATATTATGAATCCAAAATGATACTCCGTATGAAACAATGTTATTTTTTCTTACTTCCTCTCTTTTCAATTCTCTCGTCCATGTAGTAAAGTAAAGAGTATCAATCAATTTGGATCACGGATATATTTTTCTTTTTGAAAGTCGTATTTATGATTTACGCGTTTTATCTTCTTTTGTAATTTTTTTTTTCAAAGTCGTATTTCTCAAATACTTTAGGGGTATATTATGTAACTTATAATTAATAATTTCGCTTTCATGTAAATAGTAAATTAATTAATTTCGTTTCATTTACTATTCATATGAATAGTAAATGGATTAATTTCGATTTACTATTTTGTTACTTGAGTAATATATATACATCATATATATATTTTATTTGACTTCTCGGTGTGTATGTGTGTGACCCCGAAGACTCAAATGAGGTTGGCCATATAGTTATATGTTGTACCTGGCACATTAATCCTATATTAACTACTTCTAACACGATCATCATACGTCACCATATCCTTCCCAACACAATACTTTGATTTTACTAATACCCATGGTCAACAAAATCTTGCATTCATAATTCATCCAGTGACACTGAAATCACTAAAGCATAACTAGTGAACCATCACATTTTTGTACGAATACTAGTAAACAAAATTTGATATGAGGACAATAATTTATGGAATATAATATGTGTACGTCTATTTTATTATACTCAAAAATAAATATTCTCATTTGAAGTCATTTATTTTATTAGATTGATGATAGCAGCAAAAAATATAGGGGTAATAATTTTTTTCTTTGTAAGATGGTTCATGATTGGAAGTTTCAACATTTCATGCATACGCTAGAAAAGGTCTAAATGTTTTAAGAGCACCTCTTTTATTTACCTGGGTGGTGATTTTCGCATTGCTTTTTCGAGTTCAATCTCATTTGTTATAGTTTAAATCAAAAAAACTATTTTGATTTTGATTCAAATTATATGTGACCGACATTTTTGGTGTGGTTTCGGTTTATGTGACCATAGTTTTTGTCCTAAGAGAAGGAAGAGATTGTTAGATACTCAGGGGCGTACCTACATGGTATCCAGTGGTGGCACGGGACACCAATGAAATACGCAATTTAGTGAATTTTTTTTGGGGTTTTTAACTAGTGACACCACTGGATAGTGTACATTTTTTTGGTGACACCATTGAAATAAGACATCCAGTAGAAATTTTTTAAGAATTTTAACTGGTGACACCAGTGACTACCAATCATAGATCCGCCACTGTAGATACTAATTTCAATGTTCCTAAATTATGGGAAAAATTATGGAAGATTTTAAATTGTGAATTTAGAGAGAAAGCTAAATTTGGAAAAGAAGGTGAATGTAAAGAGTAAGGTGAACTTTGAGGACAGGAATTGTGTTCGATGACTAAGTTGAAGTTGGCTATCAAAAGTAGTGGTAAGGCTTTATTCAAACTTTAACCAAATACAATACACTTTAAGTTTTGAATCTTGTTTTCTTCTCTTGCCTAAGAGTTAATACGTCGAATCTTTGGTAGGGATGGCAATGGATCTAAAAAATCCGAGATCCGCGGGTACCCGAGCCCGTGATGGGCGGATAAAATCAAAAATCTTTACCCGCGGGTGGGCGATGGATTTAATCTTGTACCCGCTAGCGGGTTGCGGGCGGGTGATGGATGTATTACATCCGTCGCGGGTAAAATTCGATCCGCGAATTCTATACACCCGTTTGAAGAATCCGCGGATATAGCCATTAAATATCCGTTAAAAATCCGCGGATCCTTACATTATTGTAATATTCATTGACTTTAAAAAAATTTCAAACAATAACATAGAAATTTGGTGATCGATCACTATTAAATTTCAGTATTTTGATGCGTTCAAGTAGTACTAGACTACTAGTATAACGTATTTTGAGTAATTTAACTTATATTGGTGTAGCTTCTAATAGAATCGGGGTTGGCTAAGTCATTAAAATGTGTCAGGCTCGTGTTTTAGTCTCTTTTATGCATTCTTTTCCAGTATTAGCTTAAATGTAATTTAAGCGCATGTTTGTATGTAATGTGCATCATACGTTGTAAATATTGTTTATCTTTATGAAATTTATAGCTTTTTAAAAAAAAAATTAAATATGAATGTAGTACTAATTTATGAAAAAGATCCGCGGGTAAATCTGTAGCCCGCGGATATCCGCGGGTACGGGCGATGGATCCAAAATTAAATCCGATAATAAAGATCCGCGGGTTGACGGGTTGACAAAAAATCCGAGGGTACGGGCGATGGATCCAATGGATCCGCATCTGCCACCCGCGGGTGCCATCCCTAATCTTTGGAGAGTGTAGTTAGTTTAAAAAAAGTAGTCGGCCTATGTTATTGTAACAATTTGTGATAAATTCTCTCTTTGGGAGCCCGTGATTTTTCGACGGTTTTGAAGTTTCCACGTTAATTCTCGTGTTGTTGATTTCATTAATATTTTCGTTGAGCTGGTTGTTGGGAACTAGTTAAGGCCGTTTTTCTCAATTAACTTGTATCGGAGCTTATATTATCTGATTTGACACATTAACTAGCGTCTAAACAGTCTAATCGGACTTGGTTGTTGGATTTTCTGAACGATCAAGTACAAAAAGGATCATGCCTCTCTGCTAGATCTTCCTGACCATTTATTTTGTTATCGGATCGTTAGTTTGACAATGGTCTCGGTTATAGAAGTTGTACTGACTCTTCTGTATACAATGTCGAAGTTTACTCCCATGAGATTCGATGGAAGAATCAATTTTGGCTCGTAGCAAGTTTAAGTCAAGGATGTGTTGTTAAGTCTGGGTTACATAAGGCTTTGAAAGGTAAACTCACCCTTGTTTTCGGCTTGATAATGCTAAAAACGAACATATATTTCATAGCATTATCCCTCAAGAAAGACAAGCTTTTAGTTGCAATTGTTCTATTTACAAGTGATATTCGTTTAAATAATAAAAGGTGAAGACCAAAGACAGATTCGACAAATTGAAGACGCAAACGACCAAAAAGCTCAAAAGTACAAAGTACAATCAAAGAGGTTCCAATTATTGATAAGAAACGTCTCAAAATTACAAGAGTACAAGATTCAAAACGCAAACTACAAGATATTAAATTATACGAAAAGACGTTCGAAAATCCGGAACCAGGACCAGAGTCAACTCTCAACGCTCGACGCAACGGACTAAAAATTACAAGTCAACGGAGTACAAGAATATAATATAATATATATAATTAAATTTAATTATATATATTATATTATATAATAAATAAATAAGCTGCCCACGTTTTTAAAGACTTTTGAGCCTCCCCAGCTGGCCATGCGATCGCATGAGCCTGAAGGGCAAAGCTCATGCGATCGCATGAGCACCTTTTCCAGCCCACATGCCCTATAAATTCGCAGTTTGGTGAACGTAAAAATATATATATCAATCTCTCTATCATCAACGTATATATATATATTTTTTAATTTTAATTTTAATTTTAATTTTAATTTCTAATAATAAAGGTATGTTAGCAAATGTTGTAAGGGTGTAAGTCGAAATTTTATCCGTGTAACGCTACACTATTTTTAATCATTGTAAGTTATGTTCAACCTTTTTAATTTAATGTCTCGTAGCTAAGTTATTATTATGCTTATTTAAATCGAAGTAATCATGATATTGGACTAATTACTAAAATTGGGTAATTGGGCTTTGTACCATAATTGGGGTTTGGACAAAAGAACGACACTTGTGGAAATTAGACTATGGGCTATTAATGGGCTTTATATTTGTTTAACTAAATGATAGTTTGTTAATTTTAATATAAAGATTTACAATTGGACGTCCCTATAAATAACCATATACACTCGATCGGACACGATGGGCGGGGTATTTATATGTACGAATAATCGTTCATTTAACCGGACACGGGAATGGATTAATAGTCTATGGACTTATTAAAACAAGGGTGAAAATATGTACAAGGACACTTGGCATAATTGATAACAAAGTATTAAAACCTTGGGTTACACGCAGTCGATATCCTGGTGTAATTATTAAACAAAGTATTAAAATCTTGTTACAGTTTAAGTCCCCAATTAGTTGGAATATTTAACTTCGGGTATAAGAATAATTTGACGAGGACACTCGCACTTTATATTTATGAATGATGGACTGTTATGGACAAAAACCAGACGGACATATTAAATAATCCAGGACAAAGGACAATTAACCCATGGGCATAAAACTAAAATCAACACGTCAAACATCATGATTACGGAAGTTTAAATAAGCATAATTCCTTTATTTTCATATTTAATTGCACTTCTAATTATCGTACTTTTTAATTATCGCAATTTTATTTTATCGCACTTTTATTTATCGCAATTTCATTATCGTTATTTACTTTACGCTTTAAATTAAGTCTTGTATTTATTTTTAATATTTTACATTAGGTTTTAACTGCGACTAAGTTTTAAAATCGACAAACTGGTCATTAAACGGTAAAAAACCCCCCTTTTATAATAATAATATTACTTATATATATATTTGTATTTTTATAAATTAAACTAATATAGCTTTAAGCTTTGTTTAAAATATTCCCTGTGGAACGAACCGGACTTACTAAAAACTACACTACTGTACGATTAGGTACACTGCCTATAAGTGTTGTAGCAAGGTTTAAGTATATCCATTCTATAAATAAATAAATATTTTGTGTAAAATTGTATCGTATTTAATAGTATTTCGCTGTAAAAATAAAGCTATTTCATATACACCTCTACGCACATCAAGTATTTTTGGCGCCGCTGCCGTTGAACGACGAAGCAAAACGCCACACACATAAAAAAGAAAAAATATATATATATAAATCTAGTTTTAAGATTTTTATTTATAAAATTATAAAATATTTCTATTTTTATTTTAGTTTTTAAAATATAAGTTTTATTAAATTTATATAAATATATTAATTAAATTAAAAACAGAAAAAAAAAGATAATAAACACTCGAGTCCAGTACTGTTACAGCCCGTAACCTGGCCCAAAATTCAAGCTCATGCGATCGCATGAGCCCGAAGGCATATTTTCATGCGATCGCATGAGATCGTCTGACACGCCACAGTTTACCCTAATTCAGCATTTATTACGGGCATTATTTATTATTATTAATTTAAAACCCTAATTAGGTCTTTAATATTTAATTAGTTAGTTTAGATTTTAATTAATTTATGTATTTAGGTTAATTAGTTTAAATAATTTATAAAATTAATACTTTTATAAAATAAATAATATAAAAATAATATTTTTATAAAAATTGTACTCTTTACAACTTTTAGTATATTTTTATATTTTGTCCCTTTTTATTTGTTTTTAGCGTAATTTTTATATTTTTCGCTCGTATTTACTTTTAAGTCATAATTTTTGCCATAGTTATTTTTTTTTACTTCTAGATTTTTAGGCTTTGCCGTAAAATCCCTTAAGTGCTTTCTCTTTAGACTAAGATTTAGGTGCTTTAGAATTTTGCGACGCCATTTTTATATTTTAGTGCCTTTTTAAGATATTGCCATTTGGGATATAATATTTCTTTTAAGCTTTAATATTTTTAGACGCAACTTTTAATTCTTAGTTTTTAGTTCTTTTTTTTTAAGTTTCAACGCGCTATTTTTTTTACTTTCATTTTTCGACGCCTTTTACCTATGTATCAATTATCACTCCAATTATTAATCTCAATTTGCAATTTTAATTTTAAGTTAGTGATAATAATAAGGTTGGGTTAGTCGAGTGTTTTAAAGTTTTATAAGTCACTCTTTTTCTTTCTTATTTTTCGACGCCTTTTATTTTTCAACCCTTTTCTTTTTCGACCTATTTCGACGCGCTCTTTCTTTTTCTTTCTTATTTCTCGACATTCTAGTTTTTAGGATATAGAATTTTTTTTCTACTTCTTCTCTAAATTTCTTAAAATTACGAAAATTTATTTTAAGTGGTTAAATTGATAGACATCAAAATTTTCTGGTTCGTAGTAATAGTTGGATTTGTACGTGGACCGGGTTATTGGAGCCAAACAGTACTCAATTATATTGAGAAAAACGAATCCTGCCCCTCTGCTGCATCTTTTGGCTATTCGAAACGTGGGCAAAATCAGAAAAGTCTATTAATTGGATAACTTATATAATTTTTCTTTCCTTTTAAAAACTAATAGGATATTCAGTGAATGCACCGAGCAAGACGTTCACCACCTTTTGTACGTTCACCACCTGTAACTCGATCAAGACATCTAGCTAATATTGTCGCCGTTGATTTTTCTTTAGAATCGTCATCCAGTCGACCAAGTACTCCAATTCAAATTTCCGATAATCCATTTTTTGAACCCGACCTCACAATTGAGAATCCGGAAAATATTCAGGGACGATTCATAGATCCTGAACCATTAATTTTTCCTCCGGAACCACCAATCATTCAAATAGAGATTGTTGAGGAACGAACCATTAAATCAGAATCCTCTAGTGATTCAGATTCAACAAATTCAATTATGGAAAATCTGGAACCTTTAAGTATGGAAGACCGAATGAGAGCTAAACGCACTGGCCAAGGTCACGCAATTACTCATCCAGACATTAATGCGCCAGATTATGAAATCAAAGGACAAATTCTACATATGGTGACTAATCAATGCCAATTTAGTGGTGCGCCGAATGAAGATCCAAATGAACATCTTCGTACCTTTAATAGGATCTGCACACTATTTAAAATAAGAGAAGTTGAAGATGAACAGATATATCTCATGTTATTTCCCTGGACTTTAAAGGGAGAAGCCAAAGATTGGTTGGAATCGTTACCTGAAGGGGCGATTAATACATGGGACGTTTTAGTTGAAAAATTTCTTAAACAATTCTTTCCGGCATCTAAAGCCGTAAGACTTCAAGGAGAAATTGTTACGTTCACACAGAAACCGAATGAAACTCTATATGAGGCGTGGACAAGATTTGGAAAGTTATTGAGAGGATGTCCGCAACATGGTTTAGACACTTGTCAAATAGTACAAATATTCTACCAAGGATGCGACATCACTACAAGGAAAGACATCGATATAGCAGCTGGTGGTTCTATTATGAAGAAAACCGAAACTGATGCTTACAAAATTATTGATAACACTGCTTCCCACTCACATGAGTGGCACCAAGAAAAAGATATCGTTAGATCATCTAAAGCAGCTAGAGCCGATTCTAGCCATGACTTAGATTCCATTTCCGCAAAGACAGATGCTGTCGAGAGACGAATGGAAAAGATGACTAAGGATATACACTCAATACGAATTAGTTGTGAGCAGTGTGGAGGACCACATTTGACAAAAGATTGTCTCATTATTGAACTAACAATGGAACAAAGAGAGAATGTTTCATATCTAAACCAAAGGCCTGGAAATAATTATCAGAATAATTATCAACCGCCAAGACCGATATTATAATCGAAATATTCCATACAACAACCAACAAGGTCCTAGCAATCAACAAGTATCCAATAATACTTACAATCAGCAAAGACCTAATTTTCATAACAAACCACCACAAACCGATGATAAAAAGCCGAATTTAGAAGATATGATGACGAAGCTAGTTGAAACTCAAACGCAGTTTTTCACATCTCAGAAACAAACTAATGAACAAAATGCTCAAGCATTTAGAAATCAACAAGCTTCTATTCAAAATTTGGAACAAGAAGTAAGTAACCTAGCAAGGTTAATAGGTGAAAGAAAACCGGGAAGTTTACCTAGTGATACAAATGCTAACCCCCGGAATGAAACAGCTAAAGCTATTACCACAAGAAGTGGTACAACACTTAAACCACCTGAAATACCTGTAAATTCTGATGAAACTATTCCTACTCCACAAGAACCACAACCCGATCAAGATAAGGAAAAAGAACCGGTAGTTGAAAAGGTTAATGAAGATAACACAGTTAAGGATAAACCTTATGTTAAACCATACCAACCACCACTTCCTTATCCGAGTAAAATGAAGAAAGAAAAACTTGAAGCCGAGCAATCCAAATTCTTGGATATGTTTAAACAGATAAATGTAAATCTTCCTTTCATTGATGTGATTTCAGGAATGCCAAGATATGCTAAATTCTTGAAAGATCTAATCACGAATAGAAAGAAAATGGAAGAACTCTCGGCTGTTACTATGAATGCCAATTGTTCAGCAGTGCTGTTGAATAAGATACCAGAAAAACTATCTGATCCAGGAAGTTTCACAATTCCATGTTTTCTGAGTAGTCTTAGTTCAATAGAAGCATTGGCAGACTTAGGTGCTAGTATAAATCTAATGCCGTATTCACTATACGCTAAACTAGACCTTGGAGAATTGAAACCAACCAGAATAAGCATACAACTAGCCGATAGATCAATAAAATATCCTAGAGGGATAATGGAGAACATGCTAGTTAAAGTTGGTACTTTAGTATTTCCAGTAGATTTTGTTGTTTTGGACATGGAAGAAGATTCTGAAGTTCCTCTCATATTAGGAAGACCATTCTTAAACACGGCTAAAGCAATGATAGACGTGTTCGGTAAGAAACTGACCCTAAGTATAGAGGATGAGAGTGTTACCTTTTCAGTTGATAGAGCCATGCAACAACCACAATCTGCAGATGATACATGTTATTATATTCAAACTATAGATGCACATGCAGAATTATTAGAAGAATTTCCAGAATTACAAGGAACAGGAGAATGTTCTTTAGGAGAAGGTAATGAACCAATTGATGAAGCTGAAATGTTAGCTACACTTATAGCTAATGGATATGAACCAACAACAGAAGAAATTCAAATGCTAAAAGAAGAAGACAGATATCGATATAAATCATCGATAGAAGAACCTCCGAAATTAGAGTTAAAGCCACTTCCAAACCATTTGGAATATGCTTATTTACATGGTGAATCTGAATTACCTGTAATAATATCGTCTTCTCTTACTGAAAATGAGAAATCACAACTCATTTCTGTGTTGAAAGCTCATAAACCAGCCATTGCATGGAAGATTCATGATATTAAAGGAATAAGTCCTTCGTATTGCACACATAAAATCCTTATGGAAGAAGGTCATAAAACGTATGTGCAACGCCAACGAAGACTAAATCCGAATATGCAAGATGTAGTTAAGAAAGAAATTATTAAACTGCTAGATGCAGGTTTAATTTATCCAATTTCTGATAGTCCATGGGTAAGCCCAGTTCAATGCGTGCCTAAGAAGGGTGGCATGACTGTCATCACAAATGAGAAAAATGAGCTTATTCCTACTAGGACTGTAACAGGATGGCGTGTATGTATTGATTATAGAAAATTAAATGACGCCACCAGAAAAGATCACTTTCCCTTACCTTTCATTGATCAAATGTTGGAAAGGTTAGCCGGAAATAGTTACTATTGTTTTCTTGATGGTTTTTCAGGATATTTTCAAATTCCAATAGCACCCGAGGACCAAGAGAAAACCACATTCACGTGCCCTTATGGTACTTTTGCTTACAAACGCATGCCATTTGGACTTTGCAACGCCCCTGCAACCTTTCAAAGGTGCATGATGGCAATTTTTCACGACATGATAGAAGAATGCATGGAAGTTTTCATGTATGACTTTTCAGTCTTCGGTGATACATTTGAATCATGTTTAGTTAATCTTGAACGAATGCTTATTAGATGCGAATAATCAAATCTAGTTCTTAATTGGGAGAAATGTCATTTCATGGTTAAAGAAGGCATCGTTCTTGGACATAAAATTTCAAAGGAAGGAATTGAAGTGGATAGAGCTAAAGTATATGTAATTGCTAAACTTCCACATCCCACCAATGTTAGAGGAGTTAGGAGTTTTCTAGGGCATGCCGGTTTTTACCGACGTTTCATTAAAGATTTTTCTAAAATTGCCACTCCTATGAATAAACTCCAAGAAAAGGATGCTCCATTCATCTTTTCAGATGAATGTATCAAATCTTTTAATATTCTTAAAGAGAAACTCACTAATGCGCCAATCATGATAACACCAAATTGGAATCTACCGTTTGAACTAATGTGCGATGCAAGTGATTTTGCAATGGGATCCGTTTTAGGACAAAGGATTGAAAAACGATTTCAACCTATATATTATGCTAGTAAGACGTTACAAGGAGCACAAATAAATTACACAACTACTGAAAAAGAACTCCTTGCTATTGTCTTTGCTTTTGACAAATTTCGTTCATATCTCGTTTTAGCTAAAACGGTGGTCTATACCGACCATTCTGCTCTTAGATACCTATTTTCAAAACTGTGACACCGCTAATTTTTTTTTATTTATAATAAATACGTGGCGGAAGCATAATATTAATTAAATACGATATCGACATTTGTACAAACCGATGTCACGTGTCATTAAAATAATTTACATATTAACAGGAAGAGACGTAAATACATTCTGATAATGCTAAAAACGAACATATATTTCATAGCATTATTCCTCAAGAAAGACAAGCTTTTAGTTGCAATTGTTCGATTTACAAGCAATATTCGTTTAAATATTAAAAAGTGAAGACAAAAGGCAGATTCGACAAATTGAAGACAAAAAGGTCCAAAGAGCTAAAAAGTACAAGATACAACTAAAAAGGTTCAAAATATTTATGAGGAACGTCTCAAAATGACAAGAGTACAAGTTACAAGACGCAAAGTACACGATATAAAATAATACGCGAAGACGTCCGAAAATCCGGAACCGGGACCTGAGCCAAGAAGAAACGCCCGACGCAACGGACCAAAAATATCTAGTCTACTATGCACAAGAATATAATATAATATATATATAATTATATATAATTATATATTATATATATTATTATTATTATATTACGTCGGCAAGAAGAAAACAAAGTAGTTGGCTGGATCCAGGGTGGCCATGCGACTCGCATGGCCAGAAGCACAAAATCATGCGAGTCGCATGGTGTGAGATTGCTGGTCAGGTCCTATAAAAAGCCAGTTTTCTGCCGAGTTTTATACATCTTTTTTCTCTTCCTCTTCATACGTAAATATAATTATATTTATAATTTATATTTTAATTTTAATTATAATTCTAATAATAAGGGTATGTTAGCGAATGTTGTAAGGGTGTAAGTCGAAATTCTGTCCGTGTAACGCTACGCTATTTTTAATCATTGTAAGTTATGTTCAACCTTTTTATATTAATGTCTCGTAGCTAAGTTATTATTATGCTTATTTAAAACGAGGTAATCATGATGTTGGGCTAATTACTAAAATTGGGTAATTGGGCTTTGTACCATAATTGGGGTTTGGACAAAAGAACGACACTTGTGGAAACTAGACTATGGGCTATTAATGGGCTTTATATTTGTTTAACTAAATGAAAGTTTGTTAATGTTAATATAAAGATTTACAATTGGGCGTCCCTATAAATTACCATATACACTCGATCGGACACGATGGGCGGGGTATTTATATGTACGAATAATCGTTCATTTAACCGGACACGGGAATGGATTAATAGCCACTAGAATAATTAAAACAGGGGTGAAATTACATTCAAGGGTAATTGGTGTAATTGTTAACAAAGTAGTAAAACCTTGGTTTACACGCAGTCGATAACCTGGTGTATTCATTAAACAAAGTATTAAAACCTTGTTACAATTCGAATCCCCAATTAGTTGGAATGTTTAACTTCGGGTATAATAATAATTTGTCAAGGACACTTGCAATTTATATTTATGACTGATGGACTGTTATGGACAAAAACCAGACGGACATATTGAATAATCCAGGACAAAGGACAATTAACCCAAGGGCATAAAACTAAAATCAACACGTCAAACATCATGATTACGGAAGTTTAAATAAGCATAATTCTTTTATTTCATATTTAATTTCCTTTATTTTATATTTAATTGCACTTCTAATTATCGCACTTTTATTTATTGTTATTTTATTTAATCGCATTTTTAATTATCGTACTTTTTAATTATCGCAATTTTATTTTATCGCATTTTTATTATTCGTAATTTCATTATCGTTATTCACTTTACGCTTTAATTTAAAGTCTTGTATTTATTTTATATTTTACATTAGGTTTTAACTGCGACTAAAGTTTTAAAATCGACAAACCGGTCATTAAACGGTAAAAACCCCCCTCTATAATAATAATATTACCTATATATATATTTGTATTTTTATAAAAGTAAACTAATATAGCGTTGAGCTTTGTTCAAAGATTTCCCTGTGGAACGAACCGGACTTACTAAAAACTACACTACTGTACGATTAGGTACACTGCCTATAAGTGTTGTAGCAAGGTTTAAGTATATCCATTCTATAAATAAATAAATATCTTGTGTAAAATTGTATCGTATTTAATAGTATTTTCTAGAAAAATAATAACTATTTTATATACACCTCGTTCGACATCAAGTATTTTTGGCGCCGCTGCCGGGGAACATTCGCCGAAGCGAAACGCCATATTTTTAATTTTTAAGTTATAATTAGTTTTGGTAAAATTTATATTTTTTAAAAAAATTAAAAAATATATAGAAAAAAAAGAGAGCTTTTAAAATCGAAAAAAAAAAAAAGTATTTTAAATATATTTTTTTTAAGTTTTTCTTTTATTTTTACAAAATTATAAAGTATTTTAAGTTTATTTTTAGTTTTAAAAATTAAGTTTTATTTTAATTATATATATATATTTATATTTTAAATATAAAACAGAAAAAAGAAAATAAATATTAAATATACGTGACCTGTCAAATTGAACCTGTCCAGTTGAACCGGTTCAGTTCAGTCATGCGACTCGCATGACCCACCCTTTTAAATCATGCGACTCGCATGAGGGGTCTGACAGGGCCACAAACAAACCCTAAAAACGCATTAATTACGGAGTATAATATATATTATTATAATTAAACCCTAATTGATTTTATTATTCTTAATTAAGTTTTTAGTTTAATTAATTACTTTTAATTAGTTTTATTATATTTAACAC
Organism: Rutidosis leptorrhynchoides; assembly: GCF_046630445.1. Taxonomy (NCBI): domain Eukaryota; kingdom Viridiplantae; phylum Streptophyta; class Magnoliopsida; order Asterales; family Asteraceae; genus Rutidosis; species Rutidosis leptorrhynchoides. Next base: position 53,831,394 of record NC_092340.1, read on the forward strand.
TTAATACTTTAATATAATTAATATAAAAATAATATTTTAATAAAAATTGTATTTTTTTTATCACTTTTTATTTCTTTTTATATTTTGTCCCTTTTTAATCGTTGTAGCGTAATATTTATATTTTTAGCTCATATTTAATTTTAAACTTAGTTTTTGCTATAGTTATTTTTACTCCTAGATTTTTAGGCTTTGCCGTAGAATTCCTTAAGTGCTTTTTCTTTAGACTAAGATTTAGGTGCTTTAGAATTTTGCGACGCCTTTTTAAGTTTTAGTTTCTTTTTAAGTTATTTTCATTTGGGATTTAGTTTTTCCTTGTAAGCTTTAATATTTTTAGACCTTTTACTATGTATCAATTATCATTCCAATTAGTAATTTCAATTTGCGATTATAATTTTAAGTTAGTTGTAGTAATAAGGTTAAATTAGTTAAGTATTTTTAAGTTTTTATAAGTTTCTTTTATTTTTCCGTCACCTTTTATTTTTCAACCATTTTTCTTTTTCAACCTTTATCGACGAACTCTTTTTCTCTCTTATTTCTCGCTATTCTAGTTTTTAGGACTTAGAATTTTTTTCTACTTCTTATCTAAATTTCTTAAAATTACGAAAATTTATTTTAAGTGGTTAAATTAATAGACATAAAAATTTTCTGGTTCGTAGTAATAGTTGGATTTGTACGTGGACCGGGTTATTGGAGCCAAACAGTCCTCAATTATATTGAGACCAAACGAATCCTGCCCCTCTGCTGCATCTTTTGGCTATTCGAAACGTGGGCAAAATCAGAAAAGTCTATTGATTGGATAACTTATTATAATTTTTCTTTCCTTTTTAAAACTAATAGGATATTCTGTGAATGCACCGAGCAAGACGTTCATCACCTTTTGTACGTTCACCACCTGTAACTCGATCAAGACATCGTTTAACAAATATAACCGCCGTTGATTTTTCTTTAGAATCGTCATCCAGTCGACCAAGTACTTCAGTTCAAATTTCCGATAATCCATTTTTTGAACCCGACCTCACAATTGAGAATCCAGAAAATATTCAGGAACGGTTCATAGATCCTGAACCATTAAACTTTCCTCCGGAACCACCAATCATTCAAACAGAGATTGTTGAGGAACGAACCATTAAATCAGAATCATTCAGTGATACCGATTCAACAAATTCAATTATGGAGAATCTGGAACCTTTAAGTATGGAAGACCGAATGAGAGCTAAACGCACTGGCCAAGGTCACGCAATTACTCATCCAGACATTAATGCGCCAGATTATGAAATCAAAGGACAAATTCTACACATGGTGACTAATCAATGCCAATTTAGTGGTGCGCCGAAGGAAGATCCAAATGAACATCTACGTACCTTTAATAGGATCTGCACACTATTTAAAATACGAGAAGTGGAGGATGAACAGATATATCTCATGTTATTTCCCTGGACTTTAAAGGGAGAAGCCAAAGATTGGTTGGAATCGTTACCTGAAGGGGCGATTGATACATGGGATGTTTTAATTGACAAATTTCTTAAACAATTCTTTCCCGCATCTAAAGCCGTAAGACTTCAAGCAGAAATTGTTACGTTCACACAAAAACCAAATGAAACTCTATATGAGGCGTGGACAAGATATGGAAAGTTACTAAGAGGATGTCCGCAACATGGTTTAGACACCTGTCAAATAGTACAAATATTCTACCAAGGATGCGACATCACTACAAGAAAAGACATAGATATAGCAGCTGGTGGTTCTATTATGAAGAAAACCGAAACTGATGCTTACAAAATTATTGATAACACTGCTTCCCACTCACATGAGTGGCACCAAGAAAAAGATATCATTAGATCATCTAAAGCAGCTAGAGCCGATTCTAGCCATGACTTAGATTCCATTTCAGCAAAGATAGATGCTGTGGAGAGACGAATGGAAAAGATGACTAAGGATATTCACTCAATACGAATTAGTTGTGAGCAGTGTGGAGGACCACATTTGACAAAAGATTGTCTAAGTATTGAATTAACAATGGAACAAAGAGAGAATATTTCATACATAAACCAAAGGCCTGGAAATAATTATCAGAATAATTATCAACCGCCAAGACCGATTTACAATCAAAACCAGAATTATAACCGAAATATTCCATACAACAACCAACAAGGTCCTAGCAATCAACAAGTATCCAATAATACTTATAATCAGCAAAGACCGAATTTTCAAAACAAACCACCACAACAAACCGATGATAAAAAGCATAATTTAGAAGATATGATGACGAAGCTAGTTGAAACTCAAACGCAGTTTTTCACATCTCAAAAACAAACCAATGAACAAAATGCTCAAGCATTTAGAAATCAACAAGCTTCTATTCAAAATCTGGAACAAGAAGTAAGTAACCTAGCAAGGTTAATAGGTGAAAGAAAACCGGGAAGTTTACCTAGTGATACAAATGCTAACCCCCGGAATGAAACAGCTAAAGCTATTACCACAAGAAGTGGTACAACACTTAAACCACCTGAAATACCTGTAAATTCTGATGAAACTATTCCTACTCCACAAGAACCACAACCCGATCAAGATAAGGAAAAAGAACCGGTAGTTGAAAAGGTTAATGAAGATAACACAGTTAAGGATAAACCTTATGTTAAACCATACCAACCACCACTTCCTTATCCGAGTAAAATGAAGAAAGAAAAACTTGAAGCCGAGCAATCCAAATTCTTGGATATGTTTAAACAGATAAATGTAAATCTTCCTTTCATTGATGTGATTTCAGGAATGCCAAGATATGCTAAATTCTTGAAAGATCTAATCACGAATAGAAAGAAAATGGAAGAACTCTCGGCTGTTACTATGAATGCCAATTGTTCAGCAGTGCTGTTGAATAAGATACCAGAAAAACTATCTGATCCAGGAAGTTTCACAATTCCATGTTTTCTGAGTAGTCTTAGTTCAATAGAAGCATTGGCAGACTTAGGTGCTAGTATAAATCTAATGCCGTATTCACTATACGCTAAACTAGACCTTGGAGAATTGAAACCAACCAGAATAAGCATACAACTAGCCGATAGATCAATAAAATATCCTAGAGGGATAATGGAGAACATGCTAGTTAAAGTTGGTACTTTAGTATTTCCAGTAGATTTTGTTGTTTTGGACATGGAAGAAGATTCTCAAGTTCCTCTCATATTAGGAAGACCATTCTTAAACACGGCTAAAGCAATGATAGACGTGTTCGGTAAGAAACTGACCCTAAGTATAGAGGATGAGAGTGTTACCTTTTCAGTTGATAGAGCCATGCAACAACCACAATCTGCAGATGATACATGTTATTATATTCAAACTATAGATGCACATGCAGAATTATTAGAAGAATTTCCAGAATTACAAGGAACAGGAGAATGTTCTTTAGGAGAAGGTAATGAACCAATTGATGAAGCTGAAATGTTAGCTACACTTATAGCTAATGGATATGAACCAACAACAGAAGAAATTCAAATGCTAAAAGAAGAAGACAGATATCGATATAAATCATCGATAGAAGAACCTCCGAAATTAGAGTTAAAGCCACTTCCAAACCATTTGGAATACGCTTATTTACATGGTGAATCTGAATTACCTGTAATAATATCGTCTTCTCTTACTGAAAATGAGAAATCACAACTCATTTCTGTGTTGAAAGCTCATAAACCAGCCATTGCATGGAAGATTCATGATATTAAAGGAATAAGTCCTTCGTATTGCACACATAAAATCCTTATGGAAGAAGGTCATAAAACGTATGTGCAACGCCAACGAAGACTAAATCCTAATATGCAAGATGTAGTTAAGAAAGAGATTATTAAACTGCTAGATGCAGGTTTGATATATCCAATTTCTGATAGTCCATGGGTAAGCCCAGTTCAATGCGTACCTAAGAAGGGTGGCATGACTGTCATCACAAATGAGAAAAATGAACTTATTCCTACTAGGACTGTAACAGGATGGCGTGTATGTATTGATTATAGAAAATTAAATGACGCCACCAGAAAAGATCACTTTCCCTTACCTTTCATAGATCAAATGTTGGAAAGATTAGCCGGAAATAGTTACTATTGTTTTCTAGATGGATTTTCCGGATATTTTCAAATTCCAATAGTACCCGAAGATCAAGAGAAAACCACATTCACGTGCCCTTATGGTACTTTTGCTTACAAACGCATGCCATTTGGACTTTGTAACGCCCCTGCAACCTTTCAAAGGTGTATGATGGCGATTTTTCATGACATGATAGAAGAATGCATGGAAGTATTCATGGATGACTTTTCAGTCTTCGGTGATACATTTAAATCATGTCTAGTTAATCTGGAACGAATGCTAATTAGATGCGAAAAATCAAATCTAGTACTTAATTGGGAAAAATGCCATTTCATGGTTAAAGAAGGCATCGTTCTTGGACATAAAATTTCAAAAGAAGGAATTGAAGTGGATAGAGCTAAAGTAGATGTAATTGCTAAACTTCCACATCCCACAAATGTTAGAGGAGTTAGGAGTTTTCTAGGGCATGCCGGTTTTTACCGACGTTTCATAAAAGATTTTTCTAAAATTGCCACTCCTATGAATAAACTCCTAGAAAAGGATGCGCCATTCATCTTTTCAGATGAGTGTATCAAATCTTTTAATATTCTTAAAGAAAAACTCACTAATGCGCCGATCATGATAACACCAAATTGGAATCTACCATTTGAACTAATGTGCGATGCAAGTGATTTTGCAATGGGAGCCGTTTTAGGACAAAGGATTGAAAAACGATTTCAACCTATATATTATGCTAGTAAGACATTACAAGGAGCACAAACGAACTATACAACTACTGAAAAAGAACTCCTTGCTATTGTCTTTGCTTTTGACAAATTTCGATCATATCTCGTTCTAGCAAAAACGATGGTCTATACCGACCATTCTGCTCTTAGATACCTATTTTCAAAACAAGATGCTAAACCAAGATTAATCCGTTGGATCTTACTCTTACAAGAGTTTGATATTGAAATCCGAGATAAAAGAGGAGCAGAAAATCTCGCCGCTGATCATCTTTCTCGTCTTGAAAATCCCGAATTAGAAGTTCTGAATGAATCGGCCATACAAGACAACTTTCCTGATGAATATCTATTGAAAATAGATTATAAAGAAATCCCATGGTTTGCAGACTATGCAAACTACTTAGTTTGTGGATTCCTTGAAAAAGGATTATCGTACCAAAGACGAAAGAAATTCTTCAGTGATATAAAACACTATTTCTGGGAAGATCCACATCTGTTTAAAAGTTGTCCCGATGGAATAATACGCCGATGTGTATTTGGAGATGAAGCTAGTAAAATTTTAAACCATTGTCACACAGGACCAACAGGAGGGCATTATGGGCCTCAACTAACAGCAAGAAAAGTTTATGAAGCTGGATTCTATTAGCCTACAATTTACAAAGACGCACACCTTCTTTGCAAATCCTGTGATGCATGTCAAAGGGCCGGAAAAATAAGTCAACGTGATGAAATGCCACAAAATGTCATCCAAGTATGTGAAGTATTTGACATTTGGGGTATTGACTTTATGGGTCCATTTCCAAAATCTCATAATAATCTATATATACTCGTAGCCATTGATTATGTATCTAAATGGGCGGAAGCACAAGCTCTCCCAACTAACGATGCACGAGTTGTAGTCAACTTTTTAAAACGTCTTTTTGCAAGGTTTGGAACACCGAAAGCTTTAATAAGTGATCGGGGTACTCATTTCTGTAATAATCAACTTGAGAAAGTTCTTAAAAGATATGGAGTAACTCATAAAATCTCCACCGCATATCATCCACAAACAAGTGGACAAGTTGAAAATACAAACCGAGCTTTAAAACGTATTCTAGAGAAAACCGTAGGATCAAATCCGAAGGAATGGTCCATTAAATTGGAGGATGCACTCTGGGCTTTTAGAACAGCCTACAAAACTCCAATTGGAACCACACCTTTTAGACTTGTTTATGGAAAAGCATGTCATCTTCCAGTAGAAATTGAACACAAAGCATTTTGGGCTTTGAAGACATGTAATCTTGATTTACATGAAGCTGGACGTCTACGATTAAGTCAACTAAACGAATTAGAAGAATTAAGACATGAAGCATACGAAAATTCGTTAATCTATAAAGAAAGAACGAAGAAATGGCATGATAAAAGAATCAGAAGTTCAAAAGAATTTAAAGAAGGAGACAGAGTTCTTCTTTTCAATTCACGATTCAAGCTATTTCCTGGCAAATTGAAATCAAGATGGTCTGGACCATTCATAGTCAAAAGAATTTTCCCATACGGAACGATAGAATTAATAAATTCAAATGGGATTGAATTTAAAGTTAATGGTCACAGAGTTAAACATTACATACATGGTTCGATGGAAGTCGACAACGAAGTTAATCACAATTTCGACACCACAGCTAACTAAGTGTGGGGAGAATCAAGTCTTTAAAGGATAATATGTATTTCTGTTAGAGTTAGATTGTCTGTTTTCGTGTAGTTCTCGAAAATGGAACACGTATGGTCTTTCCCTAGCAGACCCTAAAGAACTAGTCTTCTCCCCCCATTCTGAATTTTTATTTTTTTTAGGTTTTTACGAAATGAAGACTGCCTGTGAACTAAACCATGGTCTAATGCTACACGCTTTGATCACTAAACGTAATAATGACATACTCCCGAGTGAAATAGTATCAGTAATCAGAGAAAGAATGGACGGAGTCAGAAAAGGATCCAGATGCGAAGATAATAAGATACAATTTGGTAAAGGAAAATCAAAATCCGCAGCGAAAAGAAGAGCACGACACCTAGAACGATGTCACAAATGCGGAAAATGGTCACATGGAGGTAAATGTTCAAATAATCAAACCTATTCAAATACCGAATTTGTTACTTTATGCAGAGACGGACCGTTCATATGTTTAGAAGAAAAGACAATGAATGCTAGAGGTTACGCCTATGCAGCCATGGAAGACCAATTAAACCGACTATCTTATGAATATAATAGATCATATAACTAAGAAATCTATTTCACAGGTATGTCTGTACAGTTTTTATTTTTATTTTTATTTTTAACCTTTTGATAATAAACGCTAATTTGTTCGCTAAAAAGTATTAAATTGGTATTAAATAAAATTAGGTTTGGCGACCGAAATTATTGATATCGTTCAAAAATTTATTACATCACTGCGAAATTTAACGTTTATTCTTAAGGTATAAATATCTTTAATCAATCAACCCAAAATATTTCAAAAATTCGTCATGAGTTAAATTAGGTCTTGGAACCGAAATTACTTTACCGAAAAGAGGGGCGCATATTTTTGATAATATTTGATTGATTAAAGTGGGTTAAAAAGACAAAAAGATTTTTAATTTTTAATTTTACTATGTTTTTTAAAATTAATATTTAAACCTTAAGTTAATATTGTAAACTTTGTAAAAACAATATATTTAAAATTGTAAATATTTGAAAATTTAATATAAGTTTGGTATGAATTTATAATATGAATTTTTAAATTAAGTTTGGTGTGAATTTTTAATTTTTAAAATATGAATTTTTAATTTTATGCATTTCAAATTTTAAGTTTGGTGTGAATTTTTAATATTAATTTTGAATTTTATATTTAAGTTGTGTGAATTTAAAAAACAAAAATTTACTCTATCTCATTAAGTTAAAAATATGATTTTTAAAATTCGTCGTAAGTTGAAGACTAGGTCTTTGAACCGAAATTGCTTTACCCGAAGGAGGGACGAGAACTTTTATTATCATTATTTTTAATCTTATTGATTTAAAGTATGCCAAAAACAACAAAAAAAAAAAAAAAAAAAAAAAAAAAAAAGACAAATTTTAAAATTTTGTCGAGGGACGGACTAGGGCATCGTCCCGAAACGACCTCGTCTTAAAAAGAAACAAAATTTTTAAAATTTTATTAAATTTTATGTTTTAAAAGTATAAGGTTTTTATAAAAAAAAAAAAATAATAAAAAAAAAAAAATAAAAAAAAAAAAATCCAGAAATTACATCCCATGCGAGTCGCATGGGGATGGGCAGGAAGCCATGCGACTCGCATGGCCATAAAAAACTGGACAGGATCAAGTTTCAGCCGAGCTGCTCTGTCTCTCACAATAACACACACACACATACACGAAAACTCTCCAAACTCTCTCAAATTTTCACCAATTTTCACCAAATTTCTTGCAAAAATTTCACAATAATCATGCCTAGATTCAGTAGTCTCAACCCCTTCAGGAGAAAGGTAAAGATTTCACCCCTAATCTCTTTAAATTCGAATTTTTGTGTTCTTGAGCTAGAAAATTTATATTTTGATTTTGTTAAATTTAGGTGTAATTAGAGCTAAATTGTTGTTATATTATGCATGTATATCCTAGATAGAAGCTATTTAACATGAATTGAAGCTAAAAACTTCAAATTTTTAAGAATCTAGGGTTTGTGTTCTTGAGCAATTTGGGGCTTTTTGATATAAACAGGTTATGGCCGATTTTTGTCATGAATTGTTACTAAATTAAGTAGTGTAACATGTTTAGGTAGTTAATTGATCCAAACTTTGAGCCTAAACATGTTTTTGAGAATTAAAGTAGACTTTTTAAGTCTAAAAATTCATGAACTTGGATAATTTGATATAAAGGCTATTTGAAACTTGTTTCATTGCTAGTAGTGATTATTTTGGCATGTTATTTAAGATAAATGCTTATGAACTTGATGTACATTTTTCGTATATGCTTATTTGACAAAGTGTAGACTTGACAAAAATATGAAAATGAGCACTAGTTTAATTTGAATGCCATGTAACAAGTGTTTAATTGCTATAATGATTATTGTTGACATGTTTAAGAGTTTAAATGTGATAAAACATTGTATACATTTTCGTATGTAAAAATGTAGTATTGTTATTGTTAATAAAATGTGTATAAAATGTGTTATGAATTGAACATGTCATCATAATTGTTTCAAGTTATTATTTTGCTAACACTAATGCATATTTGGATGCACAATTTTTGTGTTTAATGTGTTTTACAGAAAGCCGATACTGGAGGTTCAGGAGCATCATCATCCAGGCAACCAGAGCCCGAACCGGAAATGTTTCATGAACAAGAACAACATATGCAACAAGAAGAAGAAGAACAGGAGGAGCAACATATTCCATATCACGATCAAGATCAATTATTCATGAATCAGTTTCGTCAATTCGCTCCACATCAAAGGATTCTGAGTTTAGACATTAATGAAGATCAGTTACACCCAAATCTGAGATTTGATCGATGTTGGATAGAGTATCCAGATTATCAAAAGAACATGCACATTCTCTACTTTAAGGTTGTTGAAATGCCAAGGGCAATTGACTGGGTACCTTTGGAAACAGTTGACCTTGCCGAACCGATTCGGGAATTATTGGTGCAAAGGTATGGTAATTCTCAGTTTAACGATTGGATGCGCCTATTTTCCATTCGTAGAACCATATATAGGAATGGTGTATAGAATTACTTAGTACTATTAAGTTAAACAGTGATGTTAGGAGGATAGATGATAGAAGCTTTATTAGGTTTCTGTTAGGTGGACGAATGTACAGAATGTCCATGATAGATTTAGCTAGGGCTTTACAGATTTACACCCCTGCTGAACTTTTGAGCCCCGACTGTAATAGCCTGATTACCCAAGGAGAAAGGGTAGATAGGGAATTTGATATTAACGCCATCTGGAGGCGTATGTCCCACTTTAATGAATTTCACGCCAGTGGAAATCATACATACTTAGATATAGACAGAGCTGAACTCCGGGTGATTCATAGATTCTTAGCAAACACAATCACACAAAGGGGTAGGAATAAGGAGAAATTGACCGTAAACGATTTGTTCTACCTCAAGTGTATTAGAGACCCGAGGAGTTTCGTTAACATTCCCTATTGTGTTGGTTATTATCTCGCTAATGTAGTTTCGGGGATGAAATCGGGGAGTATTATAGGTGGTGGTATTTTCATTACTCTCATTGGAGAGTATTTAGGTGTAGATAAGCACCAAGGGGGTCCAATGAACGAAATAGAGGACGGAGGTGAAACTATAAGTTCAAACCTTTATCACGGTGCAAGGGTATTATTGATGAGACGTGGTCGGGTATATCGATACGAGGGACCTCAGCGACAGGTAGAAAGAGGTTCGGATGACGAAATGGAGGATGCGAACAACATTATAGGAGTTGTTCGGGAGACTGCTCTTGATTTAGGCGTTCGTATGGAGGATGAATACATGACGAACTATGATAGGCATATGCAGTACGAGGCATGGCAACGTCGGAATGACTACGAGCATTCCCGGCAACGAGAGCATGGCCGATGGGATTATCATCAGCGCCAAATTATAAGCCAGTTGCAGCCTGGCGAGATGTATTATCCGACCCGACCCGCATACTATCCCGCACATCAGCCAGAAATGAGACCACCCTATGATTCATATGATTATGACGCAGCATACCAGTTCACCTATAATCAGCCATGGAACCCGGACGCGAACATGAATTGGGATCCCTATCCTAATTATCCTCCTAACCCACCTCCTGATCAGTAGAGATAAGTTGGTAATTTATATTTTTATTTTTATTTTAAACACTTAACATTTTATTATGTTTATGTAATGTTTGATATTCTTATTATTATTGTGTACTAATATTTTTCTTATAGTTTGAAAGTGGGATGCGAAAGTTCCATTTCAAACTGCATGTATGATTATATTTGTATTGTATGTATTCTCTTTTATGCACAAAACAGGGTAAAACAACGCGTTTTCAAAGACTGGCATTAAGTTCAGCAAAAGCAACTAATTTTGACGACAAGATGCAAAATATATGTGAAATAACAACAAGACGGAATGAACAAATGATGTGCACCATTTATCATTCAGCAAACAAACGCCAATATATTTGGAAACTTTGGTAAAAATTTAATCATTTTCACACAAATCACCCTCAATAATTTAAATTGTTACTGATTTCTTGCAAATGAGGGCATTGCAAGATCTTAAGTGTGGGAAGGGGTTAAATTCTTTCGGATTTTAAAATTTTTTACTTTATACACTTGGTTACCATTAAGAATACTAGTAAAGCAGTAGTTGTATTAGAATCTAGTGCTCTCTGATAAAAAAGAACAGCCCTAGTCTTATATACTAACTACCCAATTCTAGTAAAATTTTTCAAAATTTTCAATTAAATGAATTCAAAATCATGTTTATACATATTTATGAACGATAAAACTAGGTTTTAACACCGAAATTATTGTTACCTCGGAAAGGACATAAATTGAGAAACAAACTAAAATGTTAAAATTCATTTAAAATGGAATAGAGGACGATAAAAAGAAAAAAAAAAATAAAAAGCCAAGTGTGGGAAAATTTACCAAGTTATTTTAAACATATGCCACATATATTTGTAACAAATAACTGAAAATACTTTTGCTTTGAACTAAACTAAACTGTTTTACCCGATGAAAGAAAAGAAGAGATGGATCTACACGATGAATCAATTCCATCATTAAAAGGAAGTAAAGTCTTCCGAAAAAGACACGCGCTTCTTGATTTAGGTCATGAAGTTGTCGTCCAGACCAGCTGTAGGTTGACGAAAAATCTAGAAAAGTCATCACTAAAATCAGCAGGAAATCCACGGACCTCAGCATTAAACAGGGTCGCCAAGTGGTCAGATTTATCCTAACCATGAGAAGGATTTATCTCGTACAATGGGGGGGCACCGTGCAAATTAGCTTGATAAGACTAATGAATCAGATCCCCAGAAAGGATAATCTCCTTAAAGATCAAAAATCAGCTTTTAAGACTGATATTACTCAATCCTAGAGATTGACCTTAAAGATTGAGAATTCAAACTCATGGAATTCAATGATATCTAAACTCGAGCTTAAACGAGAAAATATTTTGATCAAAATTACAAACCGATTTGTTTTCTGAAAACCCTATTTTCAATGCGTTCATTACCATTGAACGTAAAATCCTAGGAATTCACCTGGAATTCATTAGGTCACCTGAACTAAATCGGGTGTCAACCGTAAGAACGGTGGTTGCATAGCATGGTCAAAGACAGGACCTTGTGCCAGACCGAAAAATTATAAGGGTGAGCTTTACTATTGCTCCTACCAAGGATAGTAATTGCGTCCGACACGTTATAGACCATAATCAAAAGCATGTCACGGGACATTGCCTTAACAGTTGCTTGTTCAACGCTTTCCTTTACAACCGGATGGTAGTTTGCCGAAAGGTAATATACGGGACAAGTAAACTGGACGTGTTGCTTTCCAAATACAAGGTTAGCAAGTGGGTGACACAAAACCGCAAGTTTTGAGCTAAAATTTTCAAATCTGAAACCCACCAAACCCACAAAAATATTTTGCAAACACCGGTAAAGGGTTATTCCGGAAAACTTATCTAGGGTAAAAACTAGATTTCAAAAGATCAAATGTTTTCATAAAGATCCAATTTCCTTAATGGATCTAAATTTTTATAGTCATGTGGGACTGTAAACCATATCGTTACTACCATTGTTTATACCGCCGTATAGAAATCACTGATGTACAAAGTGTGAAGAATAAAGAAGTGATTCTAGTATTTCAAGACAATATTGCTTGAGGACAAGCAACGCTCAAGTGTGGGAATATTTGATAATGCTAAAAACGAACATATATTTCATAGCATTATTCCTCAAGAAAGACAAGCTTTTAGTTGCAATTGTTCGATTTACAAGCAATATTCGTTTAAATATTAAAAAGTGAAGACAAAAGGCAGATTCGACAAATTGAAGACAAAAAGGTCCAAAGAGCTAAAAAGTACAAGATACAACTAAAAAGGTTCAAAATATTGATGAGGAACGTCTCAAAATGACAAGAGTACAAGTTACAAGACGCAAAGTACACGATATAAAATAATACGCGAAGACGTCCGAAAATCCGGAACCGGGACCTGAGCCAAGAAGAAACGCCCGACGCAACGGACCAAAAATATCTAGTCTACTATGCACAAGAATATAATATAATATATATATAATTATATATAATTATATATTATATATATTATTATTATTATATTACGTCGGCAAGAAGAAAACAAAGTAGTTGGCTGGATCCAGGGTGGCCATGCGACTCGCATGGCCAGAAGCACAAAATCATGCGAGTCGCATGGTGTGAGATTGCTGGTCAGGTCCTATAAAAAGCCAGTTTTCTGCCGAGTTTTATACATCTTTTTTCTCTTCCTCTTCATACGTAAATATAATTATATTTATAATTTATATTTTAATTTTAATTATAATTCTAATAATAAGGGTATGTTAGCGAATGTTGTAAGGGTGTAAGTCGAAATTCTGTCCGTGTAACGCTACGCTATTTTTAATCATTGTAAGTTATGTTCAACCTTTTTATATTAATGTCTCGTAGCTAAGTTATTATTATGCTTATTTAAAACGAGGTAATCATGATGTTGGGCTAATTACTAAAATTGGGTAATTGGGCTTTGTACCATAATTGGGGTTTGGACAAAAGAACGACACTTGTGGAAACTAGACTATGGGCTATTAATGGGCTTTATATTTGTTTAACTAAATGAAAGTTTGTTAATGTTAATATAAAGATTTACAATTGGGCGTCCCTATAAATTACCATATACACTCGATCGGACACGATGGGCGGGGTATTTATATGTACGAATAATCGTTCATTTAACCGGACACGGGAATGGATTAATAGCCACTAGAATAATTAAAACAGGGGTGAAATTACATTCAAGGGTAATTGGTGTAATTGTTAACAAAGTAGTAAAACCTTGGTTTACACGCAGTCGATAACCTGGTGTATTCATTAAACAAAGTATTAAAACCTTGTTACAATTCGAATCCCCAATTAGTTGGAATATTTAACTTCGGGTATAATAATAATTTGTCAAGGACACTTGCAATTTATATTTATGACTGATGGACTGTTATGGACAAAAACCAGACGGACATATTGAATAATCCAGGACAAAGGACAATTAACCCAAGGGCATAAAACTAAAATCAACACGTCAAACATCATGATTACGGAAGTTTAAATAAGCATAATTCTTTTATTTCATATTTAATTTCCTTTATTTTATATTTAATTGCACTTCTAATTATCGCACTTTTATTTATTGTTATTTTATTTAATCGCATTTTTAATTATCGTACTTTTTAATTATCGCAATTTTATTTTATCGCATTTTTATTATTCGTAATTTCATTATCGTTATTCACTTTACGCTTTAATTTAAAGTCTTGTATTTATTTTATATTTTACATTAGGTTTTAACTGCGACTAAAGTTTTAAAATCGACAAACCGGTCATTAAACGGTAAAAACCCCCCTCTATAATAATAATATTACCTATATATATATTTGTATTTTTATAAAAGTAAACTAATATAGCGTTGAGCTTTGTTCAAAGATTTCCCTGTGGAACGAACCGGACTTACTAAAAACTACACTACTGTACGATTAGGTACACTGCCTATAAGTGTTGTAGCAAGGTTTAAGTATATCCATTCTATAAATAAATAAATATCTTTTGTAAAATTGTATCGTATTTAATAGTATTTTCTAGAAAAATAATAACTATTTTATATACACCTCGTTCGACATCACATTCTGTTTTCAAAAGTACATGGTTCATATTCTAAAGACCACATCAGAGTTAACCCTGTCAAACATAATATCATCATGCCCGTCTTCTCCCAAAAGCGCTATCTACAAAAGTTATCAACCTGCAGGGAAGTGATGGAGGGGAATTAGCACGAAGCTAAGTGAGTACGACTAACTACAGGCCATAGCATACAGAAGTGTTATACTAATCATGTCACTTAGTCTAACACACAAACATCACCCAAGTGCCATCTACAGAGACTATGGCGGCTCGGCCAAACCATTAACCACCAGCTGATCGGACTGGGGCTTACCAGAAGTTCATCCACCACCGTATGCATATACATAATCCACACGCGACGGACGCGTCATTCACATATATATACACCACGGCTGTCTAGGCTACCACAGAGGAACCCAACCCGCAGGTTGATCTCTCCTACCGAGGCTACCACACAATAGGGACGCACTGGGCTCCAGCAGGCAAGCATCAACTAACATGCAGTCATCACAAGAACTAACTAACCACAACAATAAGTATATCTAACAAGCATGGCAATCATAATATAACATGCTTCTATATACTATATTCTCCAGTTAGTCCCACTCACCAAATACCAGCAAACGAGAAGGTGTTCAGCTATCTAATCACTGAACCTTCTCTTTCTCCTTTTCTCCTGAGAAATACATATACACGAGTTAGTTTATGTCCATAAACACCAAATAACACAATACAGAAAATTTTGTCAGAAAACTGTCCGCTAAAAATTTTCTTCTTTACGCACTTTCAAAATTTACATCCTAAACACCAAAATACAAACGGGCAGCATAACGGCTAAAAATCAACACTTACGTAAAATATTCTGCCCTGGAAACTCAGTCGGTCGACTGACTCTTACAGTCGGTCGACTGTCGACACAATCGGTCAACTGACCTTCCCAGTCGGTCGACTTATTTGGTATTTCCACAATCGGCCAAAAATCAAACTCAATCGGTCGGTTCACTAGCCAGTCGGTCGGTTGTCTGTCAGTCGGTCGGTCCACTACATAAGTCGGTCGACTGTCAACCGACAGTCGGCCGACTGTGTTCATCATCTGCAGATTCTGAACACAACCTACGGACTTCAAGCTAAATTCACCAAAACTCGATCTAGAGCTCGTTTTCGACACCAAAACTTACCACAACTCAAATACTACATGTTATAGACTATAAACCCACAAAGTTTGGACCATAACAACATCAAATCCATGGATTTTGACACAAAATCAAGCTTTTGAACAAATACACTTAAAAACACCATTTTAACACTAAATTGATCATGAAGGCTCATGATTCATACCTTAAAAGAATCAGTAGAGTGTAAAGAACGTGATTTCAAGACCAATTCGAGCTCAAGATCAACTATGAGAAATTAGGGTTTGGTAGTTGGAAGAGATGAGAGTACGAAGTGTGTTTGGAAATTTTCTAGAAATGGGAAGAAGAACACACAGACTAGTCACTTAATTTAGGTTAATTTCCCACACTGTACAATACACGGATATTTATCAGTTATCTGATATCTTTCGTACATCATTTGGAGACCCAAACGAAGTCCAAATTAAATAAACAAACCTGTTCTGTGACCCTTGTCACAAACTGGTCCTAACCGCATCATTATATAATAATAAATATTAAATAGAAATAAAAGCATATAATAACGCAATACAAACTTAAGGGCAAAAATAGTAATCTTACAACTAGGCCCGATTGAGGATGTTACAGAAACAAGATGCTAAACCAAGATTAATCCATTGGATCTTACTCTTACAAGAGTTTGATATTGAAATCCGAGATAAAAAGGGAGCAGAAAATATCGCCGCTGATCATCTTTCTCGTCTTGAAAATCCTGAATTAGAAGTTCTAAATGAATCGGCCATACAAGATAACTTTCTTGATGAATATCTATTGAAGATAGATTATAATGAAATTCCATGGTTTGCAGACTATGCAAACTACTTAGTATGTGGATTCTTTGAAAAAGGATTGCCGTACCAAAAACGAAAGAAATTCTTCAGTGATATAAAACACTATTTCTGGGAAGATCCACATTTGTTTAAAAGTTGTCCAGATGGAATAATACGCCGATGTGTATTCGGAGATGAAGCCAATCAAATCTTAAACTATTGTCACACAGGACCAACAGGAGGGCATTATGGGCCTCAACTCACAGCAAGAAAAGTTTATGATGCTGGATTCTATTGGCCTACAATTTACAAAGACGCACACCTTCTTTACAAATCCTGTGATGCTTGTCAAAGGGCCGGAAAAATAAGTCAACGTGATGAAATGCCACAAAATGTCATTCAAGTATGTGAAGTATTTGACATTTGGGGTATTGACTTTATGGGTCCATTTCCAAAATCTCATAATAATTTATACATTCTCGTAGCCATTGATTATGTATCTAAATGGGCGGAAGCACAAGCTCTCCCAACTAACGATGCACGAGTTGTAGTCAACTTTTTAAAACGTCTTTTTGCAAGGTTTGGAACACCGAAAGCTTTAATAAGTGATCGGGGAACTCATTTTTGTAATAATCAACTTGAGAAAGTTCTTAAAAGATATGGAGTAACTCATAAAATCTCCACCGCATATCATCCACAGACAAGTGGACAAGTTGAAAATACCAACCGAGCTTTAAAACGTATTCTAGAGAAAACTGTAGGATCAAATCCGAAGGAATGGTCCATTAAATTGGAGGATGCACTCTGGGCTTTTAGAACAGCCTACAAAACTCCAATTGGAACCACACCTTTTAAACTCGTTTACGGAAAAACATGTCATCTTCCAGTAGAAATTGAACACAAAGCATTTTGGGCTTTGAAGACATGTAATCTTGATTTACATGAAGCTGGACGTCTACGGTTAAGTCAATTAAACGAATTAGAAGAATTAAGACATGAAGCATACGAAAATTCGTAAATCTATAAGGAAAGAACAAAGAAATGGCATGATAAAAGAATCAGAAGTTCAAAAGAATTTAAAGAAGGAGACAGAGTTCTTCTTTTCAATTCACGATTCAAGCTATTTCCTGGAAAATTGAAATCAAGATGGTCTGGACCATTTATAGTCAAAAGAGTTTTCCCGTACGGAATAGTAGAATTAATAAATTCAAATGGGATTGAATTTAAGGTTAATGGTCACAGAGTTAAACACTACATAGATAGTCCGATGGAAGTTGACAACGAAGTTAATCACAATTTTGACACCACAGCTAACTAAGTGTGGGGAGAATCAAGTCTTTTAAAGGATAATATGTATTTCTGTTAGAGTTAGATTTTCTGTTTTCGTGTAGTTCTCGAAAATGGAACCCGAATGGTCTTTCCCTAGCAGACCCTAAAGAACTAGTCTTCTCCCCCCATTCTGAATTTTTATTTTTTTTAGGTTTTTCGAAATGAAGACTTCCTGTGAATTAAACCATGGTCTAATGCTACACGCTTTGATCACTAAACGTAATAATGACACACTTCCAAGTGAAATCGTATCATTAATCAGAGGTAAATTGGATGGAGTAAGAAAAGAATCCAGATGCGAAGATAATAAGTTACAATTTGGTAAAGGAAAATCAAAATCCGCAGCGAAAAGAAGAGCACGACACCTTGAAAGATGTCACAAATGCGGAAAATGGTCACACGAAGGTAAATGTTCAAATAATCAAACTTATTCAAACACCGAATTTGTTACTTTATGCAGAGATGGACCGTTCATATGTTTAGAAAAAAAAAAACATTAAATGCTCGAGGTTACGCCTATGTAGCCATGGAAAATCAATTAGTCCGACTATCTTATGAGTGGGCTAGAGCATATCACTAAGAAATATATTTCACAGGTAAGTTTGTACAGTTTTTATTTTTATTTTTATTTTTAACCTTTTGATAATAAAC